>NW_018744970.1:361602-961602 GCF_001683475.1 Chenopodium quinoa | reverse complement strand
CATATTAGCGGAAGTTTCCCTCCATTTGTTGAAGAAAGACGTGAACCCTTTGTTTTCTTTTTGTTTTAACATCTCAAGTTGTCTGTGGTCTATTTCTTCTTGAATGTTGCACTTATATCTATCTATGAAAGCGTTTGTTATCGACTCCCAAGAAGAGGTTTTCTCTTTGTCAAGGGAAAAGAGCCATTGTTGACAAACGGTCTCAAGAGATAAAGAAAACAAAGACTGAAAGACTTTCTTATCAATCCCCTTAATGTTCATTATGGTTTCAAAAGCTCTTAGATGAAAGTAAGGGTTATCTATTGCCTTGAATTTTGGGATGTCGTTGGCATTAAACTTATGCGGAAGAAGTTCCTTGTCTAGCGAGACCCCTTGTGAACTAATGCCCTTAAATTATAGTCACTAGAAAGCTTGCTCAAGCTTTCTTGCATGAGGTTCATTTGTTGTTGTTTCACAGGGTCATCAATTTTGAGGGTTAAATCCTTTAACACCTCAGTCACGTCAATCAATTGATTCCTAAGTTCATTGACCTCTTCTTGACTTTCTATTATCTTTTTAGCTTTCCTCTTTTGACGAATCGGTTTATCAAAAGGTAAGACTTGAATAAAGAGGTTGTCCTTTGATTAATTTCCCTTATCTCCTCGACCAAGTACTATGGAAAAGGAATTTGGGGATATTCATTGTTAATTATTTGACTCAAACTCTATCCAACATGCAGTGGATGAAGGAAGTGAAGAAAGATGATGTAGATGGAGGGATATGAAGAATTAGGAATGGAATGTACCCCTAACTTAAATGACGGAAAAAACTGACTCATGCATGAACCTAAGACATGGTCATGGTGACATACAAAAAGTGTGTGCTAAGACTAGTGAGTGTAGGTGACATGTTTTGACTATTGTGTAAGACCATTGGACTTAGTGCCTAGAATCAATTAATGACTTAAAAAGGTATATTATTAATAAAAATAATCGAATTGATTAGCAAATTGTTCAATTAGACACAAAGTGATGACTCAAGCAATAAACCGAACTGTCGCCAAAAACGACAGGACTGGCACCGCACTGTGTAGTGTAGCGCCAGACGACAGAGCTGTCGTCAGGCGCTACACTCCACAGAGTGGCGCTGCAGTCCAAATCTCGGCGTCAGTGCTGGAACGTTGATCTGGAACTACTTTCGGTATTATTACTCTACAGGGTATGCCTAAAGTCGTACTAAGTCAACGCTAATTAAATTACTAGAATCTAATTACCAAAATTAATTAATTAATTAATTAATTAAGCAAAGTCTTTTTAGCCATTAAGCAGTTTATTTTGTCTTAACACAAGTCAAACAAACGGTTTGGAAAAACATATACCATATGCACAACAAATAATGCACAATTAGTCACGTAGGCACAATATGATGCAATGATTTTGCAACCTAATCATGGCTCTAGTTCTCTAAAGTTCGGGATATGGGTTAGTCAAAGTGGGTTCATGGTTAATTTTCCGGATGCACCGCGCGGAAGCCTAACCGTGAAGGGTTGGCGCGAGTGGATGGGACACCGCGAATTTAGAAAAACTCGCTTCCATGGTTTGGTGAATTCAACATTCTTGGATGTACCCTTTGTTGCTCAGAGCGTTCAATCAGGTAGATGGAGCATGAATTCCCAGAGGGTTATGTCCATATGTTGAACACATATGAGTTTCAGAAAAGTGAGAAAAAATCCAATCAGGAAGTAGGATTGAGCAAACAATACAAAAAACCGGTCGAAATTAGAACGCATATTTCTGGATCGGTATTGGGGGAATTTGGCGCCAGCAAACAGAGTCCAGCGCCACCTTTTGGCTTTAGCGCCTGGAAACAGAAGCTATCGCCTGGCGCTAACGTCAAAATGTTAGCTCTAGTCTTTGTTCACTGACGCTAGTTCCTACATGCCTCAACAGCTTTCTGTGCTCGAAAAAATTTTCCAGTTTCGCGCAACATTATTCCGATCCTAGTTGTGAAAGATATTCCTCAAATTTCCTACGTGTAAAAATCCTATGTTTTTAACTCATTACGGATGGTCTTTCTAATGAGATACTTTTTATGCAAATGACAATAATGTTAATCAAAATTACGCACATGAAATACTTAGAACTTTTTGAGTCTCATCCACTCATTCTAAATCATTGCCGAAATAAATTTCAGGAATTAAAATAGAAATCCTCCCCAGTGGAGTCGCCAAAAACTGTAGGGAATATTTCAAGCATTACCCCTAGCTTGAACCCCAATGTGATCATACACTAAAGTACGGTGGCTTCGAAAGGGAATGAAGTTAGAGCAAAAGAGTCGCCAACATGTTTTAGGAACTTGTAAACTGTTCACGAGGTGAAGGCTACACCGCTTAACAATCCAGGAGATCGTCAACTCCAATAGGTCTGGAATCATGACTGGTAGTTCGGGGATGAAGGTACAAATCCAACCTAAAAGAGATTGAACATGCCCTAATAATAAGCCTCTACTTTATTCTGATCGTATTCATGTGTGTTTTCTGACTAACATGCAATCAATAGGATTACCCTAAACCTGTTTATCTATGTTGGTTGAATTTTAATGCAGAAATAAATCTATTATTGGCGATCACTTGAATTATAATCATATTAACCCTAAACAAGATTATTAATTATCTTATTAAGCGTGATTACAAGTACCAATTCCCTTTAAACATGCATAAAAGGTGTGATCAAGCAATAAAAATAAATATATATCAAGCAACATAATAATAATAATAATAATAATAATAATAATAATAATAATAATAATAATAATAATAATAATAATAATCATAAATTACAACAATTATAATCATAATTAACATAATCATGTTAAAGCATAATAACAATAACAAGATCATAGGCATGATACTAACAAGATTAATAACAAACCCTAGCATGTCATTAAACAATAAAGATCAAATATGTAGCCCTAACATGATACTAACAATCATAAATATTAGGAGGAACATAAAAGGCATCATACTTTTAATCATACTTGATATTAAAGTTATCCTAGACATGATACTAGGAATTTATTGTTGTCACCTTAAACATCAAATTAAGGAAAACATCCTAACATGATACTAGGAATCATAATAACAACCTAAGCATGATTTCTACATAATAACATCAATAAAAACCATTAAAGTACTTACTTGGATGCCTCATACCTCTTTCTAATAACAAAATACATGCGTTAGTAACTTCAAGGAAAATAATTAAACAAACAATTAAATTAAATTAAGCAATTTTGCAGGTTAGTAACGCGTTAGTGTTAGCAACTTTTTGTTTTGCAAGGTCGTCTTCAATGTTAATTCCAATTTTATAGAAGGCCTTAAAAGTGTTCAAGTTGCTCTGATACTTGAGACGCTTAGAACATTTTTCCTGGAGATTCTTTATGAATAATCTCACACACTCTTTTTCAGTAGGTACCTCAATCATTTTTAGCAGAGGTTTCCCTCCACTTAATAAAGAATGAAGTAAACCCTTAATTCTCTTTTTGTTTGAGTATCTCAAGTTCCCTATGATCAGTTTCAACTTGAATATTGCATTTGTACTTATCAATAAAAGCATTCACAATGGCTTCCTAAGTAGTGGTTTTTCTCTTTGTCAAGGGTAAAGAACCATTGTTGACAGACAATTTCTAGTGATAAAGAAAACAATGTATGAAAAATTTTCTTATCTATCCCTTTAATATTCATTATTGTCTTAAATGCTCTTAAATGGAAGTAGGGATTGTATGTTGCCTTGGACTTAGGGATATCAATGACATTAAATTTCTGCAAAAGAAGTTCCTTTTCCACCAAGACCCCTTGTGAGCTAATGCCTTGGAACCTACAATAATTGGATATCTTGCTCAAGCTTTCTTGCATGAGCTCCATTTGTTGTTGCCTTACAGGATCATTAACTTAAAGAGCTATGTTCTTCATCAAGTAAGTTAGATTGGCCACATCCTTCTTGAGTTCATTAACTTCTTCTTGAGTGGCCATGATCTTCTTAGCTTTCCTTTTCCGAGTAATAGGTTTGTCAAAAAGGAGTATCTGAACGAAAGTGTTGTCTTTGATTAGCCGCCCTTCCTTTCTTGACCAAGCGCTGTAAATTAAACCATTTATTTATTTTAATTACATGACGCGAATTTGGCTTTGACTTTATTGATTTTAAAAACAAAAAAGAAAAATAGAGCGTATTTTTGGAGTATAAGTAAGGATTCAAATAAATATGGTTTTTGATTTGGGTATTTTATACCCTGCCAAGTGGCCCAATCAGAGCATGACACTTGTCATTGGAAGGGGCACCTACTTGGACCTTCCAGATGGTGACACGTGTCAAGCAGATATTGCCCCTGGGAATGGCGACTTTTAAGGCCCAAATCCCAAGGGGCCCTTAAAAAACGGTGTGCCCTAATCCCTAGGTCACCAGATCCTAGGGAGGGCACACTTTCCAAAAGGACCCTATAAATAGGGACATTCTTACATTTATGACAACACAGAGAAAAAAAGACAGAATACACACAATACGAGACAATACGTCACTTACTACAGAGTTGTCATTTTCAAGAACAGACAGCACTTTACATGATCTTGGAATCCAAGCAGATAACTTTACTTCCGCACGTTTTATTACCGAACGCTTAATAACTTAATTTTCGGAGGCGGACCACCGACCATCCGACGGTTCGTTTGCTTTGCAGGTACAGGCGTGCTTTGCTGAATCCAGTCTCAGTGTTGTAACTCTCCCAAGGGACAAAAACCCCCGAAACAGTTTTAATGGAGGATTAATATCCGACTTACCCCCCCTAAAAAATTTACGGAAAGACGCACATAGAAGACTCTCTAGACATGGTCAAAATGTGACGTATTATGCGTGTGCTTTAATACTGAATGTGAGTGACATACTTTGACTCTTTTATGAGACCATGAGACTATGTACCTAGACTCGATTAGCGACTGAATATAATTAGTGTCATTAATAAACTTATTAAACTGTATTAGCAAATTAATTAGACTGACGCATCGTGAAGACTGAAGAAAAATTCTAGGCTGTCGCCAGACGACAACTGTCGCTAGACGCTGGCAGCCAACGCTAGACGACGAGATTGTCTCTTGGTGCCGGACACTAGCGTGTGGCGCCATAGTCCAAGTCTTTGCACCGTTATGGACCATCGACCTTGGACTGTTTCCAGTATTTTGCTCTAAAGGAATTACCTAAAAGTTGTAGTAAGTCCAGTTTGATCAATTAATTAAACTTTAGTCCTTAATTAATTAATTAATTAAATTAGAAAAGTCCTTGTAGTCATTATTTAATTTATTTAACTCATTCACAAGTCAAACAAACGGTTAGGATAAACACATAGAGTATGCACAACGAATAATGCACAAGTAGTCATATAGTCACGATATGATGCAATGAGTTTGCAACCTAACCATTGCTCTAGTTCTCTAAAGTTAAGGATATGGTTTAGTCAAAGAAGATCCATGGTTATGAGTCCAGATGCACCGCGCGGAAGCCTTACTTTCTAAACATTTGGCGCGTGTGGATGGGACCCCGCGAATTAAACTCGCTTCCATGGTTTGGTGAATTCAACAACCTCAGATGTACCCTTCGTTGCAAGGGGTGTTCTATTGGGTAAATGGAGCATGAATTCCCAGAGTGTAATGTCCATATGTAAAACACATATGGGTTTCAGAAAATAGGGAAAAACTCAATCAGGATGTAAAACCGAGCAAACAGTACTAGAAAACTAGTCGAAACAAGAAGGTAGATTTTTGGCTCAGTAGTGGAAGAATTTGGCTCGAGAAAATAGCGTCGTCGCCAAACGCTGGCACCGTCGCCAAACGAAAAGCTTGTCGCTTGGCAACAGCACCGTCGGTTAGCGCTGACGTTGTTTTCTTAGCGCTAATACCTACATGTCTCGTCAGCTTTCTTTTCATGAATTTTCTAGTTTTTTCATAGCATTATTTTGATTTTAGTTGTGAAAGATATTTTCCTAAATTACTACGTGTAAAAATTCTATATTTTTGACTCATTACGGACGGTCTTTCCAATGAGAAATTTTCTATGCTTATGCCAATAATGTCAATAAAAAATACGCACATGAAATATTTAGAACTTTTCGAGTCTCATCCACTCATTCTAAATTATTGCAAAAATAAGTTCTAGGAATTAAAACAGAAATCCTCTCCGGTGGAGTTGCCAAAAAACTATAGGGAATATTTCAAGACATCCCACACTTGAGCCCCACTGTGATCATACACTTAAGCAGGGTGGCATCCAAAGGGAAGGAACCTAGAGTAAAAGAGTCGCCAACAAGTTGTAGGAACATGTAAACCGTTCACTGGGTGAAGGTTACACCCCTTAACGATCCAGGAGATCATTAACTCGTATAGGTCTGGAATCATGACTGGAAGATCGGGGATGAAGGTACAAATCCAACCTAAAAGAGATTGAAGTTGCACTAAAAATAGGCTTCTACTTTATTCTTCTCGTATTCATGTGCTCTTTCTTACTAACATGCAATAAATAGGTTTACCCTAAACCTGTTTAATCTATGTTGGTTGAATATTAATGCACACCAAAACTATTATTGGCGATCACTTGAATTATAATCGTATAAGCCCTAAACAAGATTATTAATTATCTTATTAAGCATGATTAAAAGTACAGATTCCCTTTAAACATGCATAAAAGGTGTGATCAAGCAATAACAATAAACAATATCAAGCAACAAAATAATAAATCAAATTAAAATAACAATAATCACAATCATGTTAAAGTATAATATTATTAGCAAGATCTTAGGCATGATACTAACAAGATTAATAACAAACCCTAGCCTGTCACTAAACATTAATGATTAAAGCTCTAGCCCTAAAATGACACTAACATGATATTAGGAAGAAATAGGAATCATCATAATATTAGAGTTATTAATTAACCCTAAACATGATACTAGGAAGCAATGAAAAATCCTAGTATGATACTAGGAATCAATAAAATAATCTAAGCATGATTTCTATATCAAAAGATCAATAAAACAATTAGAGTACTTCGATGCCTCGTACTTCTTTCTAATAACAAAATACACGGGTTAATAACTTCAAGGAAAAATATACATCAAATAATTAAATTAAATAATTGAAAGAAAAAGTTAAAAAGTTTAGACTGGATTTGGGACCAAACCCTCAGAAATTATCAACCTTTTACGTCTAGGGCGAAGGTTTAGAAAAAGAATAAAGAGAAAAGGAAAGTTTTTAGCTTTTAGAGAGAGAATAGAGAAATGATGATTGTAGATGTAGATGATTTGAAAATAGGGAGATACGACCCCTATTTATAGGAAAAATAGCATGGGATCTACGAAAATCATATTCGAAATAAATTACCTGCTGTCGCAAACGACAGGAGTCGGCGCCAGACAAAAAACTCGTCGCCAAGCTACTACGGCCAGCGCCAGGCGATGACTCTGTCATCTCTTGCTGGTCCAAAAGTCAATGCGCTTTCCCACGCGTAATTACCTTTAACACTGGTTGTAGGTAATTATGCGTCCGAACAGTTTTCGAAATTTGATTTAATATATTTTATTCAAAATAAAACATCCTAAATATAATTAATAGGCCTCCTATAGATTATTTGGCCACCTTAAAAATCACTGGGACTAATCTAATTTAATCCATAACTTCCTCATAAGTTATTGGAATTGGGCTTATAATATATATTGGAAAGCTCTTTTCGAGCCCAATCCAACTACACTTTTATTGACTCTTATTATGGACCAAACTAAATTTTATTGGCTATTTTCATAAATTGGAGTGAGAAAAGAAATATTTTTTTTATAACAGAAAGAGAAATATTTTAATAAAAACATCCACATCACTAGACTTTCCACACTTTCACTTTGTTCGATAATCAAGCGACATGAAAGGTATTCTTCACTAGGTTTGGTTTTACGGAGACACATTTGGGTGTCTATAACCCCAATAAGCAATTTGACATGATTAAGTGATCTGCTCAATTACAATCGCAGTAGGTGATCGACGTGATAAAAGATCATCTCACTTAGCTTAAAACGCCTAAACAATGGGTCATCGCAAAGTCACCGACATAATGGTTCATAAGCAGCAAAAGCACTGACTTAATGGTCAAGAAGTAGCAAAATGCACCGACGTACTAGCACTGCGGAAATTTAATCAAATATTATAACAACAAAGTTCAAGTGAACTTTAAGGATCGACAAGCGTTGGTCTTCGGTAATTTTCTTCGGAATATTATCGCAACAACTGAAGATGGCTGCAAGCTGAGTTATCTTCAATGATGTCCCTAGCTTGCGGAGGGTTGTCACAAACAACTGAGGATGGCTTCAAGCGAGGTTATCTTTGACAGCGTTCCCTAGGATGTGGATTGTTGTCAGAAAAACTTTGGATGGCTTCAAGCGAGGTTATCTTCGACAGCGGCTCCCTAGGACGTGGAGGGTTGTCAAAAAACTGAGGAAGGCTTCAATCTAGGTTATCTTTGACGATGTTCCCTAGGATGTGGAAGGTTGTCAAAAGCATGAGGTGATTTCAAGCGAAGTTATCCTCGATCATATTCTCTAAGATGTGGAAGATGGTCATAAAACAACGGAAATTGAAGGCAGCTGCAAGCGTGGTAGTCTTCAAGCGGTATCCCCTAGCTTGAGGAAGATCGTCAAATCGGTTACTCTAGAGACGTGTGCTCAACGGTGCAAGATACTCATTTCTTAACTCTTTTTTTTTTTTAACTAATTCTAGTTTTCAGGTATCGGCATTATAAGAACGATTTAGGATCGCCGAACGTTCTGAATCATACTCCGTCCCTATCGCTACTTTGACTTTTGTTTTCGAAACTTTTGTTTCTCCAAACCTAGTTAAAGTGGGGGCTTCTATAGACACCCAAATGTGTCTCCACAAACCAAACCCAGTGATGAATACCTGTCATGTCATTTGATTATCGAACGAAGTGAATGTTAAGAAAGTCTAATGATGAGGATGTTTTTATTAAAATATTTCCTTTTCTGTTTTCAAAAATATATCTTTTTTTTACCCTATTTATGAAAAATAGTCAGTCCTATTTGGTTTGGTCCATGATAAGGTTCCAATAATAGTGTAGTTTGATTGGGCTTGAAAAGAAGCGTTCCAATGATATATTATAAGCCTAATTCCGATGAATAATGAGGTAGTTTTGGATTAAATTGAATTAGGCCTAATGATCTAGAGGAGGGTTTATTAATTATTATTCCTAAATTTATTAGGATTGATTTTAGTCATCTAGGAATATCTAGAAGGTTCCTTTTAATTCTAATGAGGTTAGGATTGATAATTATATTTTTTAAAGATGTTTTATTTTGGATAAAATATATTAAATCTGATTTTAAATATGCTTGGACGCAGAATTACTCCATTAATTAAATAGGCTAAACAATATGTATTTTACAAAAAATTTCTCAAACTTCATTAAGTTCCTTGATTGTCAATGGACCATCATTTTTTACCTTGCAAAACTTGAAATACAGAAAAATTATGTTAGAATTAATTGAATAAGCTAAACAATATGTATTTTACAAAAACTGGCCTATATGACATCTACTTTGCCCATTTTCTACATTTCATATCAAATGAAGTATTTCTTTCTTATAACATGTCATTGTTGGCAATTATTAGGTGTCTAATGCTTGAAATCACATCAATAGAGTATTTTATTAAGTTTTAAGACGCATTTTACTCAAAATAGCCCAAATAAGGCCTACATGACTTCTACTTTTCCCATTTCCTAAATTTCTTATCAAATAAATTATTTCTTTCTCATAACATGTAAATATTACCTAGTATTAGGTTTCAAAGGCTTAAAATTAAATCAAAAGAGCATTTTACCAAAAATTGCCCTAATATGGCCTACATGCATGACTTCTATTTAGCTTATTTTCTACAATTCTTATCAAATGATCTATTTCTTTCTCATAACATGTCAATATTATCTTGTTTTAGGTGTATAAGGATTGAAATCACATCAAAGGAGCATATTAACAAAAAAGGCCCAAATATGGCCTATATGACTTCTTTTTAGCCCATTTTCTACATTTCTTATCAAATGAACTACTTAGTTCTCAAAACATGTCAATTTTATTTACTTTTAGATGTCTAAGGCTTGAAATCACATCAATAGAGCATTTTATTATGTTTTAAGATGCATTTTACTCAAAATGGCCTAAATATGGCCTATATGACTTCTACTTTGCCCATTTCCTACATTTCTTTTCAAATGAACTATTTCGTTCTCATAACATGTCAATGTTACCTAGTATTAGGTTTCTAAGGCTTAAAATTGAATCAAAAGAGCATTTTACCAAAAATTGCCCCAATATGGCCTACATGCATGACTTCTGTTTATCCTATTTTCTACATTTCTTATCAAATGATCTATTTCTTTTAATTAACATGTCAATATTATCTAGTTTAGGTGTATAAGATTTGAAATCACATCAAAAGAGCATATTAACAAAAAATGTCCAAATATGGCCTATATGACTTCTATTTAGCCCAATTTCTACCTTTCTTATCAAATGAACTATTTATTTCTCATAACATGTCAATGTTATCTACTTTTATATGTCTAAGGCTTGAAATCATATCAAAAGAGAATTTTATTAAGTTTTAGGACTTACCTCATCAAGTTGTTGACTATCCATACAATGAGTCACTATGTCAAGCATGAATCTCATCACATGCAAAAGCACAATCAAGTCCATTTTCTTGTTGTGCGCACTAGCATATGACGAACAAATCACATCATTAAAACATGCACAGCAAATTAGCAAATATTTTCTAACACATATTTTTAAAATAATCACAATCGTGTAAATTATCATCGGTGACTTCTATGTTGGACCCTGAGGATCACGACAATGTACCTTCTTCATAACACTGTAGTAAAGTACATTCAAATTTGATTATCGTCTGACTACTAAATTATTTAGCAATAATCATCACTAGGTAGCTATATATTTACTTTTGCAACATAGCCTTCACGAGCCACTTCTCCGATGATCAAGCTGAATCAAGGTGATAGATTGTGTTATTAGAATTACAAATCACCATGAGGCTCCAACGCTCCCTACATAAGTTCACAATAGACAAACAAATTAATATTTAGGAGTCAACATATAATGAGGCTAAACGATTGAATTTTACATGGTTAGACATACTCTTTAAAATATGGGGCGAATATGACCTTGTCTCCCGCACGCACTAATTTCCTTATACTCTTATCAAAATAAGACAACACGTCACGGGAGTTGCCTAAGATTCTAGAAGTATATATCTACTTGGGGCATAACCACCCAACCTTACATAGAGAATCAGTTTCAGTTAAGTGCTCCTGTAGTGCTCCGTGTGCATGAACATTGAGTAATTAATCAAATGAAGGATAATCACCACAATTTGAATAACATGAAAAAAGTGTAGATAATGTGGCATTGAAGAACCTGATGAATATTTGAATGAAGGAAATGTTAAACTTTGCATCATGTAGAAGTTCCTTCACATCTTTTTTGTTAATCCATGCAACTGCAACCTCATCGTAGTGGAACATTGCCTTAGGAAGTGCAACTTCAATGGGATCGGCCAAATGACAAGCACGATTGTGAATAAAGGTCAAATTAATAGATAGCGATTGAAGAACAATGTCTTCAATAACTGGAGTAGGTTGCACGGGTGAACCTCTTGAAGAGTTCAACTTCGACGGTTGTTCACTCTTGGACCGTTGTTCAATGATATTCTTGTTAGGTTGATCAATGATTTTAGGCTTCTCTACCATCCTTCTCTTTGAAGTTTAGCTTCTATGCAAAATTTGAAACTTCAACGACCGAGTGAGTTAAGAAAAAAAATTATGGCTCAAAATAATCCCAAAAAAAAGTGCAGCTGCCGCCGAGGTCAGAACAGCCAAGGCAATTCTGCCCAAGCAACCACCGCCAAGGCTCCTCCATCCCAGGTAGCCTGCTGCCGAGGTTGTAGCAACCCTGGCAGTCGATGCCGACAGCGCTTCTGCCTAGGCCGCAACAGCTTACGCAGCTGCTGCCAAAGCCTAAGCAGCCCAAGGAGCGGCAGCCGAGGCCGGAGCAGCATCGGGAAGCGGCAGCTGAGGCCTCCGCAGCCTCGGCATCGGAGATGATGGCAAGGTAGTCATGCTATTTTGGCGGTTTTATTTTCAGAGGTGCGGTTAGAGAGTGCCTAACGGTCGTTTAACACTAAAAAAATTAAAATAAATAAATTACCTCGTTAATCAACCTCACCTACGCACGTGGCCAATCCACGAAGCTACCTTGAGCTTGGAAAAACTTAGTTATCTCAACCTCATCTATGGGCACCGGTAGTGGGATGTCTTCGAACCCTGAAATCACTGAATCGATCCCAACCGAGTAATGATGTGGCCTCGCCGTATCACCGGTCGTCGCTTGTGAACTACCCTACGTTACCAAATTCAGTTCTCCCCTATTCGCAAGCCCCGGGGTTAGAAGTGCACACCGGGTGTATTCTTACACTTATAAAAAAGGAAGTTATCAAAAGAGGTCTTTTTCTACACTATTTATAATATAACAAAATTCATTAAGCTAGAACCAAACAAATCACCTAGAAATCTGGATATTCATGCGGTGTTGGATTATCAAGCTCCCTCGAGTCCGCATGTGTAGGAGTAGCAACCTGCAATAGTTCATCAATAATGTCACCTCAGATCTCACGTAACTCAATATTTTAAAACATGTAATACAATTAATACTACCTCATGTAGCACATCTTCTCCATGTATCTCATCTTTTCTATGTCTATCACCTTCTCCTTGTTCTTGTGGGTGACTACATAAGTCAACTTATGTAGTCGTAGGGAACGGCAAGCTCGAGAAGTTCATCTGCTTTGCCCAAGCATTGAATTCACCTACTATCTCGTTGCGTACTTGTTCCTTAATTGATACCACCTTGGCATCCAACTTATCCGGTGAGTTAACACTTGCTCGAGATCGACCCGACTTTATGTATTCTTGACCCATCACCTTTTTTCATCCTAGCAATGACCATCCTAAACCTATTACTCGTCCTAGATGGTATGACTTTCCCAAAGCCAAGGTAAAAGGGTCTTTCTACACACTTGGGACCAATTTGCCCTCTACAAGTTCTTCAGTGTACTTAAGCTGTAGCAAAAGTAAAAAAGATGTCAATAATACAGTTAATGGTTTGTATAGTGATAATTTTGCAAAAGATTCTTAAATTTTAACAGTTCATAGGTAACTTACAAGTTTATCTGCCATTTTTTTGGTTTTCGAAACCTTGATGACCCATTTTCCGGTTTCCTTATCAAACGTATGGAGAGAACAAAAGAAATCACCGACACAAATCACCAAAGTAGTGACCGTGGAACTAGAGGGTTTTTTCAATGGCAGTAGAAGCGAATTGGGGTATACACCCTTTTCTATCCACTCATTCCTCCATTCACCAAATGTCTTAGCCCCCATGCGATGGGTGTACTCCTTTTGTAATGCATTTTTTGTATTTTGCTCTTGTAGTTTCTACATAAAAACAAATTTTAGTATCATTACTTCAAAAAGATTCAAGCTATTATTCAATTGGCATCAGATTTACCCAATCATACAATTGCTTTCTTTTGAATTCTTTGAATAACAAAATTTTCCCAGTCATCTTTTGACACGCTCTACCATTTTTGCCACGGGAGAAGGTCATCGTCAACAACTTTCTTCTTCTTTGATTTCTTCTTCTTATAGATCCATCCATTAGTTAAGGTGGTCTTAAGGCCTCTAAATCTTTCCGCTAATAAAGATTCAAACACCCTTCTCTTCTCGGCATCATTAGGAATAGTAAACAGCTTCTGCAAGAACAAATACAAACCGATTATTAGTTTCTATTTACAAACAACTGTAAGGTGAAGGTTTCTTAAACTGTCTAAATGTGCAAACAAAACACTTACCCTTGTATCATCCCAAAGGGTTTGAATCAAACCTGGAGGTAATTGCTGCATTGTAAGTGTAATGGGGATTTTGCGCGCACACATGCTAACTTGGTTAGCATATTTTCGACGCCATTTACCCGGGGGTTGGCCGTTGTTGTCATACTCCAAGATCATGGGACCGCTATGTTTCTTAAAACTTGTCGTCGGACCCCTACCCTTTCTTTTAGCTAGTGCCTTTACCCTCCTCAGCCACCTGTGTTGTTTTGACCCTGTCCTTGGCCATGAGTTTCAAAAGTCAGGTTCTCACAAAAAATTTCACATACTGTATTTTCAATAGGCGGGACACGTTCAGCTGAAATTTCAGATTCTTCAAGCCTAAGCTCAAACTCATCTTGAGCCTGATCCTCTAGCTCACCCAAATTAACCTCCTTGTTCACATCATAAGGCTCATCCTCGTCCTCATTCTTATAGTCATCATCCTCAATGTCCTCTACACAATGAAGGTCATGATTGTCCTCCATGAGATATAAACACCTGTCAAAACAAACATAAAAAAAATTATATTAGTGTGTAGTAAAGTATTAGTGCAAATGAATACTTTTATGGAATTTCAAACATCAAACATTTTAAATATAATGAATACGAGTTTTTAGAATGATTAAATGTTAGTTTATACACAAAACAAAGGATTTGATTTAACTAGAAGCTCATTTAAGCCATTTTCACCTACTTATGGTCCTATAACCTTGTATTTAGGGGTGTACACCGGTCCAAAACCGGACCGGACCTGGACCGGACCTGTTTGGACCGGGGACCTGAATTGGGTAATTATGAGGACCGGGGACCGGACCTGAATTAACAGGTCCGGTCCGGGTTTGGACCTGAATGGACCTGTTTTGTGTCTTTTTCGTTTTTTTTTTTTTTAATACAAAACCTGTTGGACCTGCATATGGACCTGCATATGGACCTGTTTTGTGATTTTTAGACCAGTTGCATAATTTAATAATTACATACAAACCAAAATTATCAATTACAAAACTACATAAAGTCTATAAAGTCCGGATTCTCAAACACCAAAAATACAAATGAGTCCACCGAAAATACAAATAAGTCCACGAAAACTCAGTTTCAATTTTTCAGAGTTTGGTTTTCTTCTTTTTTTTTTTTTTTTAATTACGATTTTCCCGGGTTTCAGGTCCGGACCTGAAAACCCCGGGTTTGGACCGGGTCCGGACCGGGACCGGGAACCTGGATTTTTAAGAACCGGGACCGGACCTGAATCAACAGGTCCAGGTCAGGTCCGGTCCGGTTCAGGTCGGTTCAGGTCCGGTTTCAGGTCCGGGCCAATTTTTGTACACCTCTACTTGTATTTGAATGATAATGAGTACACTTAGGCAATTTCAAACTACAAACATGTTAAATATAATGAATATGAGTTGTTAGAGTGATTAAATGTTAGTTTATATACAAAACAAAGGATTTAGGTCAAGTACAAGCTCATTTATGTCATTTTCGCCTACTTGTGCTCCTAAATACATGTTAAATATACTATATTTGCAATTAAACCATTACTAACATTTAATCATATTACCTCAATCTAAAATTCCTTCGTTGTGGTCTGATCGCATATAACCTGCTTCCTCGTCTATGGCATTTGGTACAATATATCTAGGAACAGTGAAAGGTTTAGAATCATCAAACACATCATATTATTCCTCATCCTCAACATCTCCAATGCCTAGGATTCCTCTTTTGCCAGCTAGAACAATAGACCATTTTAAATCGACTAGGTTAGTTACGTAGAACACTTGCTTAGCTTGATGTACAAGGATAAATGGATCTACACTATCATTCAAGTGGCCAAGATCTACAAGAGTAAAGTCATCATATTTGACGTTATGTATGATATTATCAACCCACTTACACTTAAAAAGAGCAACCATGAAGTTACAATAATCAAGCTCCCATATTTCTTAAATTCGACCATAGTATGACAACTTTGCATCGACTGGTGATTTATCATTAGCAATTGCAAACTCCCTTGACGATGCCACAAGCGTTACACCACTTTTTTGGGTGGAGGAAGATTTCAAATCGAGACCTCCAGTCCAAAAAGTGTACCCATTTATGTCATATCCCTAAAATGAACAAACATCATCCCTAGGACCGTACGCAAGCCTTTGTACTGTATTCGTCAAATTAGTATCATCTAATTAACCCATTACTTGATCACGAATCCAATTGACAAACCCTTTATTAGGCAACTGCATAAGTGCCCTTTCACCTATAGATGGAAATTCGTCACGCAAACTAGCCATGTGCTCGTCTATATATGGGTGAACATCTACAACATGGTACAACACATAAAGGTGTGCTTATAAGAACTGATCTCGGTCAGGTGACATTCGTTTCGACCCAATTGTGCCATGAGCATCAAGTCTCCCTTCATGTCAAGAAGTAGGACGACCAATAGGTTTAATAATGGCTATATTGTTGGCCACAAAGTTACCTATCTTCTCACCCACGGTCCCTTGCATCATACTTTCTTCCGGGTGAGCCCGTTTCCTTACTTTATTTTGCAATGTACCCATGTGTCTTTCAAAATCAAAGCACCACCTCATGAACAGTGTGAAAGATATAGTTTCCTTCGAACAAGTGTATTATTCTGATACTGGGTTCAGAATAATTAGAAAGCTAATATATTCAGTAAGGTCAAGTGATCGGAAAGCCTGGGTGGAGGCCGCTTCTGATCAGTAATATTATTGCATAATCAATATTACATCTTAATATTGACTGAATCCTTCGGGTCACACCCAAGTAATCAACGAGGCAAAGCGGCGAATTAATTCAAAAGGAATTAATGAGTCGACCGAGTAATATTTATTTAGACGTCGAAAATTCGAGCTTAGAGATTCAAAACCAAGCGTCAGAAGTCGAGTCGAAAAAAACAAAAGACGAGACGTGCAAATAGTAATAATTCAACTGGTTTCCCAAAATACCCTTAGCATTGGAATGCCCCGAGAAATCCAAGTACTAGGGGCATAATGCATAGCATGGTGGCTAGCATGTGCACCAAGCCAAGCATAGGCTGGCTGGTACGTGCTAGAACACCATTGCTAGCAGCCAAGGACCAGCCTCGGCATCTAAGGGAAGCGAGCTGCAGAAGCTCGCACTTAGAGTGCGCGACATGCTAGCAGCGAGCAGAAGCAGCGCGCACTCGGAGTGCGAGGCTTACTAGCCGCAAGCAGCAGCAGCCCGCAACTCTGTGGTGCGTGTAGCTAGGCCGTGTGCAAGGGAGGAGTAAATGGGAGCCATGAAAGGGAGGACATGTGGCGCATGGAGAGAGAAAGTGTGGGGAGCAAGTTAGGTACCCCCTCTCCAAGTGGTCCTCACTTACTCTCTCATGAATAGTTGACACTAGTTTATTTATTAATAGCTTGCTTAAATAATTTTATTTTACCTTTCAAATAAAATGTGAAAATCTCAATATCCCACATTGGTGTGAGAGACAATCATACTCTCATCATTTCCTATAAATACCCAAGCAAGGGCATTGGAAATGATGCTTGAGTAAGAGTTGAAAACGGGATCACAAGTAAGTGAAAACCCTTGAACTAAAGAGTTGGAAAAGGTATCACATTTAGTGAAATCCTTTGAACTTAATTACTCGGGTTTATCGGTCGGGTCTTGCTAACCCCAAGACATTGGACCTTGTCGGTGATCGTTGATTCAAGTGGTTCAACGTCAGAGGCTTTATAATTTTGAAGCTAGATTTTAAGTAAGAGCCCAAGCGGCCGGGTGAAGCACGCTCCAAAGGTAATCGTTTTATCTTAATCTTGTGATTAATTTAATTATGTTTATGATATTATTTATTGCGAGTGTGGTCTTTTTTTTGGTTTGTTTTTACGGTGAGTCGGACTCACAAAACCCCAACATTGGTATCAAAGGCTCGCTCGTTTATTTTTAAAATCATAATATATTTCAAGGTGTTTTAATGGCTTAATTTTTCTGGTTTTAAGTTTTTAATTAGATTAGTAGCTCGTTTAATCCATTTTAACCTCGTATTAGAGTTGAATTCAGCTCCCGAACCCAGATTTGACCCAAAAATAGTGAATTTTGGGTGGAAAAGGCGTTCTGGAAATGGTTTTACCCTTTTAGGACTTAGTTTTTTTTCCAAAAAAATGACTAAATATGCACTTTTCGAGGGATTTTTCGTTTTTACAAAAATTTTATGGCTTTCTAACCTTGAAAATTAAATGCATATTTATGGTTGTTATGTAATTGGTTCAATACATATTTTTTACGCAATTTTAAACCTTTTTAGGCATGATTACTTGGCGGTATTTTGTGTTTGAAAGCTTGGTTTTTTTTTCTTCATATAATTGCAAATTAATTGCATTAAGTGTGAAATAGTTGTTCTTTGAGGCTTCTAATTACTAAAGAGTCAATCTTTAATTATGTTAAGTGATTGAAACTTTGAGTTACTAAATTCCATGAATTTTTGTTGAACTTTGTTGATTTAATCATTTTTTAGTTGATTGGAATAATAAAGTTTGAAACTTGTGATAGAAATTTATTTATCTTCATATTGGAAGATATAATTTTTCAAGGATTCACAAGTATTAAAGTTGGAATCTTTATTGAACTAATGTTCTATTTTCCAACTCCCTTTTATTTTGTCAAAAACTCAAGATTAATTTAAATTGATAAAATTAATAGTGAGTAATTGCCTCTTATTTTTTTTGGTTGCAGCAAGTTAAACCAATTTTATTAAAGAATGGTTCTTGGAAATAATTTTGGTTACATGCACTTGGATGATTTTTTATTTAAGTTAGACTTGTTTAAATTTTTATTTTTTCTCATGAAAATTAGTTCTAAAATTAATTTTGAATTAATAAATTGTAAAGCAAAATTTAGGATTCAAATCCCGAGGCTATAACACACAAATCGAGGAAAAGCCTCCCTTGGCTAGCTGGGCTGCATAGCATCCCGCATGTGGCTGCCAAGGGGGCTGCTTGATGCATGCGTCCATGTACGTGGCATGCGCGTCCAGTCACAGCAACAACGCACCAGCACCAGTCAAGCAGCAGCGCACTGCGGCTGTGCTACGTGCGTGTGTGCTGCTGCCGTAGTGCAGCCTGTGGCTACTATGTTGTGTGGGAGTGCGAGCGTTTTGAGTGCATGTATGTGTTTGGTGTTTTGGTTTAAAGGGCAAGCAGTCGTGGCCTTGTGTCTAGCACCTTGTAACCCGTAGCAAACACTACTAGGGTGTACTTAGCTAGTGTTACGTGGGGTGGTGAAGGCACGTGCGCCAAGCCATATAGTGTGGGGTTGTTAGACAACCTTGGCTGTCATATGGCATGTATGTAATTCGTGAACCATTTGAGTACAGTTGGATTCGTGTTTGCTTATTTTGTCGTTTTAATTATTTTATTAATCTAATTTGGTTTTATTATTTTAATAAATTTTGGAGGCTGGGCCTTGGTTTTAAGAGCGACATTTCCAAAATTTCATATTGGCAAATAATTGGGTTTTACCGGCTTAATTAATTAAGATGGATGCGGAATTTAGTGGGAGCTTCAAATATTAATTGCTCTTATTTACATAATCGGTTAAAACAACTTTGACTAGTTTTAATTAGGCGAGTTAATTGGATTAACCACCTAGATTTGTTACTAGTTATTGCGATTTTATGCATCGTTACTTGTTTATCGTTGTAAAAGGCATGGGCCATTCACACATAGTGAATGGATGAATGGAATGTATATTCTCTCACAGGTTTTATAAAATGGCAACCAGTGGGCCCTGATTAGGATAGAAAATATGGACTGTTATCCGTGATGTATTTTTGTAAATCTAAATACGGCATGCTTATTGTCTAGTATTTTTTGTACCTTAATATTTAGATTAGTCCTAATCGTAGATACTAGTATTGCATAATTATGGTCAAGTTTTGAAGACGGAGGTTCTTGGAAGACAAAGCCACGAAGTTGCAAAAGAAGACCTTTTGAAGACTTGAAGAATTCAAGGGGTCATGCTAGTTGCCAATTTGCATCAAAATGCTTATGCTTTACATATTTATGATCATTTATATATGAATTTATGTTAGATGCATGTTTAGGATTTTGAATGTTGTGATGATGAATAAATTTCACTTCAATAAACCAACATAGAAACCCTAGGTCCCAAAAATATTGAGTGAAATTGCCATTCCAAAACAACACTTATCGACCTATTGAGAGTAGTGATAGGCTACGCCAAAGAGAGGCATCAGTATTATTCCCTAGGATACTTAAGGTATGTAGATGGGTTTGCCAAAGCAAGACATCACATACAAGTTGGTTTTGGTTGTACTCAATGATATGAGTGATGGAGTCCTAACATGTCGTGGAAAAGTGAATTAATTGTCAAGAGAGCATTAGATGCGACGATTTATTCTACCAAGAGTGGCTTGGAGCCATTAGTAAAGTGTTGCTTACCTTAGGATATTGAGTGTTAAGACAAGCTAAAGCATTCTTAACCATTCTTTGTTTTTTTTTGGATCTTGGAATCGACTTATTCTCGCCAAATGGGGATGAATTTAATGTGTGGATAAGACGTTTAATAAGATTGAAAATTTGCATGAATTCCTGTTAATTTGTAAACTTATTATGTTTTTTACTTGATTAATGGTTATAATTTGCACTTATATTTGTAGAATTCGAAATCAAAATATATTGTTTTCATGATTGGTAAAGGAAATCTTTGAGAATGGTTCTCAAAGAAAAGTAAAGCATTTCTAAAATACAATTATCATAAATTACTTTTATAGCAAAGTCCGAAAGGGCGGTTAGACATCATGTATTCAAAATACTAGGTAGTTTTGATAAAATATGAAATATTGAGTTGCAAACTCAAAATTGTAAAAATTGACAACCAACATATCTTTTCATAGATGAGTAGGACTCATTGATGTATTAATTCAAGCGTGAATTAAAGGAAAAGATGGAACTTTGTTTTATGGTGCATTAGATGCTTAATTATGCCTAACAAAGTATAAAAGTTAAAGACTCTTAAAGAAATGGTTCTTAAAGATTATGAGATAAAGTATGATAAGAAATTTAGGAAACGAGGAACAAAGAAAAGGAATGAGATTCCATTTTACTAAAAAATTCATGTTATTAGAGTTAACTTAGCAACTCATTATCTTCACAAAGTATCGGATACTACTTGAGTGTTCCACTTTGAAATTGACCTCAAACTATTGAAGATAAGCTAAGTTATCGACTTACAAGCTTAGAATCAAGCAAGTGGTGCTACATCAGTTGTAAGGTCGTATGCTTTGTTTAAAGACCTTTAAGCTAAGGTTGGAACAAATAAATGGTTATTGTGTTCCATAATTAGCAGTTGATCCATTTACACACGGAAAGACTCACATTCAAAGCAATGAGCAATAGTTGCAAATTTATTTGAATGGCATGGTTGTCTAAACCATGAGTCAAGAATGCTTGACTATAAGCAAACATTTTCGTAACATGATAAACTGGAAAAAGCTAAAAGTCATGGGCATTTGCGTTCCGAACATCTTAAGAAATGTCACATTGACAAGAACGTACTCAAGGCTCTATTAGATAGGCTCTTGATAGTTGATCGATTCGAAATCATTCTAAGATAAGCAAGTCTTACCTGTTGAAACCGACAAAGTAAAGAGCTATTGTTCTTGGTATAGACAATTGACTCCGAAAGCTAAAGAGGATTCATTTACTTCAACGTTTCCTAAAGAATTTGAAAGAATTCTGCTATATTAATCAAATGTGAACAAACTTGACCTCGAATAGTTCAAGAGTTCAGTGAAGTACAGAATCGAGTTGGCAAGATATCAAAACGTCTAGATTAGATTGAGAGATGTTTGCTTGAGCCAAGCGTGACCATCACAAAGCTATGAAATTGAAATTTTCATAAATAACTCCATAAAGAACATAGTGTGTCTTCATGATGACCTCGATGCCATTTAAAAATGACTCGAACAATGATGGATCACATCCCTTCCTATAAAGTTCTTAAAATTTGCACGAAGGACTAATGTTACACTAAATAGAATGTCGAAGCTAAGAAAGGACACCATTTTCACTTATGGATAGAATAACTTATAAATGTCTTTTCAAGTATATGTCTAAAACTCTTAGCCATAGTGGGAGTTCACTGGCTCTGTGGAGCTCACCGGCTTAGCAAGAGCTAGGTGGTTGAGTGGGAGCTTAATGTTTCATTAAAGGCTAAGATAGCTCAAGTGGGAGCTAACTATTTGTTTTACAATAATCTTTTACCCAAAGAAAATATACGTCTCTTTGTAAGAATTCAAGTGAGACCACGGGCATTACCTCCACAACCTAATTGAGAACATAGTGTTTGTTGTTTTAAGTGGTGTCATCCTGGAAAGTAACACATTTCCAAAACGAGAAGTGGGAGGAAAATAAACTCGATGAAAATCAAGCTAAGCAACAAACTAGAATTGAGAATCTTGGAAGACCTTAAAATGGCTTCGTGAGAATACTTGATCAAGAATACTCAAATGGACTTTACAAGTGCCTTAAAAGAGAATTCATTTCTCACAAAACTTTTGAAAAGTTGGTGTAAGATCAAGAAAATGAAAGGGCTTTAGAAGTGCCTAAAAACTCATTGTTTGATGCAATAACCCTATACAGGTATAGAATTCACTAAAGGCTTGGGTTGAATCCTATAAATTTTCTATTAAGTTAGAAATAAACCTAAGATTTACAAGCATACTATTTACTATTAGATAGTTAGGGAATAATGTCTTGTTTAACATCTACGACAAATCCAAATTCCGAATAATGGTTAGAGGCCATAAAAATACAAAATAGACTCCATGTTTGAAAATCATGTTTTAAAATTTGATTAATTTGCATAAAGGGTGAAAGACCCATCGATTGAAAATAAGTTTTCAAGGAGAAAACTAACAAATGTGGAAATGTATATGTATACATACATAACTAGATTGGTTGAAAAGGATACAATTAAATTCACGGAGTTGATTTTAATAAAAACCTATTCACCAATAGAAATGCTAAAGTCTTTTCGTGATTGTTCTAGCAAAATTGCACACATGAAATATGGAAAAAATAGAAACCAAAACCGCCTTCCTAAAATAGGATTTTGGAAGTGACTATAAAATATTCTAAGGGTTTTGAAAATCTAAATAAACGCTAGTTTTGAAAGAAAGCTAAAAGAATCCATTATGGGATTAAAGGAAGCATTGCATATAGGAATTGGAATGTGTTTTCTCATGAAGTTAATGAGAGGATTGGCTTATGGAGAAACATAGAAACTCTTATGAATAAGAAGTTTAGTGGGAGCAAAAGTAAATTATATAAAGGTCCAATGAAAATTTTACGAACTCTATTGTGAAATAACTATCAAATGTTAAATGCTTATATTTGAAAGTATTTTCGACAATGGACCAATCAAAAGACGATACTTTATGCATATTGGGAATTAAGTTCTATGATATAGAGTTAATTAAAATGTTTAAATGAGTAGAGAAATTTACCATGTTGAACATGAAGGACTTTGAAAGCCATTCGCCACATATGTATAAAGATAAGTAAATGTTTGAACTAGGTATAAGCTAGGCTAAATACCAAGTTAAACAAGAAAGACTCTAGTAAGAGACTTTCAAGTGTATCACATAACGAACAATTTAAGCAAGACTCAGTGAAACTGAATGAGCTAAAATTTCACATGGATAGAATAAGATTGAGAATTACTCTGTAACTTAATTCATCATGTACGCTATGATATGGAATCGTCGCACGACTTACTTGCTTAGAGCATGTGAAGTATGTATGTAGTACCAATCAACCTGAATCTATGTAATAAATCGTTAAATTATGGCCAAGAACATCTAAGTACTTGGATAAGTAACAGGATGAGTTCTTGACTTGTGGAAACAAATAAAATTTGAGAATTGATGTTGCAAGCACAAACCTTAACAAGGATTAGATCCTTTACAAGGAAGCCATTTATAAGCACGAGCTAATAATAAGTCGTGGATTGAGAATGGTAACATGGACATGCATCCATGTGTAATGTGCGCGAATTTAAGGAAAATTTCCATGATCACAAGTGATTAGGGTATCCCAAATCATTGTGAGCCGTTTGAAGTGAAGCCTAAGCAAAGCATCATCAGGAAGTCTACTAAAATATATGTTGAGAATATTGTTACCTTAAAGGCAATAATAAAGAAGATGTTCTATGAAAAGTTCGTTGTTGAACGTTAATGATTGTAGGTTGTCAAGTTGAAGATCTCAATCATGAAAATGAGTGGGAGCCATCACGTGGACAATAAATCCTAAATCACATATAATCCATGGCATTCTCAAATTTTATCATCTTATTATGAAAGTGATCAGTAATGATGATGCTAAGATTAGCAAAGTAAATGTAACTAAACCTATGCAATAAATGAACAATAACATTCACAATTGCATAAAAGAAATCAAGCATATTAGATATGGGTGTGATTTCTATAAATGTTTTATAAAGAGTGTTACTCTTAAAACATTCGGAAAAACCATTTGTCATAAGATGAACCATTCAGTTTTTGGAGTAATTAAATTTTTCATGCAATTTAAATAACTCTGTTGACTATTTAATTGCGATTTAGAATTAAATAAGGAGTCCATTTGTAGGGAATATTTCAAGCATTACCCCAAACTTGAACCCGACTGTGATCATACACTTAAGTATGGTGGTGTCCAAAGGGAAGGAAGCTATAGCAAAAGAGTCGCCAACAAGTTTTAGGAACTTGTAAACCGTTCACAGGGTGAAGGTTACACCCCTTGACGATCATGGAGATCGACAACTCCAATAGGTCTGGAACCAAGACTAGAAGTTCGGGGATGAAGGTACAAATTAAATCTAAAAGAGAAAGAACCTGCCCTAATAATAGGCGTCTACTTTATTATATTCGTATTCTTGTGCGCTTTCTGACTAACATGTAATCAATAGGTTAACCCTAAACCTGTTTAATCTATGTTGGTTGAATATTAATGCACAAATAAATCTATTATTGGCGATCACTTGAATTATAATCAAATTAACTCTGACCAAGATTATTAATTATCTTTTTAAGCGTGATTACAAGTACAAATTCCCTTTAAACATGCATAAAAGGCGTGATCAAGCAAATAAAAATAAATCTAATCAAACAACATAATAATCATCAAAATAATAACAATCATAATAATAATTATCATAACCATAATCATGTTAAAGCATAATATTAGCAAGATCCTAGGCATGATACTAACAAGATTAATAACAAACCCTAGCAAGTCACAAAACATTAAAGATCAAAGCTTTAGCCCTAACATGACACAAACATGATATTAGAAAAGAAAATAGGAAGCATCATAATAATCATAATTGATTTAAGAAACTTATTCATTACCCTAAACATGATACTAGGAAGATCAAAACATCCTAACATGATACTAGGAATCAAAATAGCAATCAAAGCATGATTTCTATATCATAATATCAATTAAACAATTAAAACACTTACTTGGATGCCTCGTATCTCTTTCTAATAACAAAATACACGCGTTAGTAACTTCAAGGAAAATATCAAAACAAACCAATAAAATTAAATAATTAAAATAGAGATTTGGGACCAACCCCTCAGAAATATAAAACCTTTCACGTCTTGGGCGAAGGCAACTTCGAGCTTGGCTAGGTGTGTCTAGTGCTAGAAAGAGTCAGAGGAGAGAATAAGATTTAGCTTAGACAGAGAAGAGAATTAGAGAATTCTGGTTATTGAAAAACGGGGGTCCAGGGACCGTATTTATAAGAAAATAGTCCGAAATTGATAGAAACGAATCAGAGTTCGAAAAGGAATAAAACACTCTTTTGTCGCCAGTGACAAGGCTCGTCGCCAAAACGTAATTTCATATAATACGTGTAATCTACTTTTTGATAAAATCAAGTCATAAAATCCGTACGAAGGGTAAAAACGTAATTTCATATAAAACACTTCTTTTATTCCAAATAAAACTCATGAAACATAATTATCAATCATAATCCCATTAGGATTTAAAAGAACCTTCTAGAAGATTCTAGAAGACTATAATCAATCCTAATTGAATTAGGAATGATAATTCATAGTAGGCGCTCCTCTAGATCATTGGGCCGCATATAAGAACCAAACCGGGCCTAGTTTAGTATTTTGGCCATAACTTCCTCATTATTCATCGGAATTGGGCTTATAATATATCGTTGGAAAGCTCTTTTCGAGACCTATCCAGCTACTCCATCATTGGACCCTTGTCACGGACACAACTAAACTAGATTGGATATTTTCATAAAATAGAGTATGTTTTCATAAACAGAAAGAAGGATTTTTTAATAAAACTGACAACAACATTAGACTTTCGACACTTCCACTTCATTCAATTATGATTCGACGCGAAAGGTATTCATCAATGGTTTTGGTCTTGGGGAGACACAAACGGGTGTCTACAGAAGCCCCTACGTTGACTGAGTTTGTAGAAACACAAGTTTCGAAAACAAACGTCAAAGTAACGATAAGGACGGAGAATGATTCAGAAAGTTCTGCGATCCTAAATCATTCTTGTAACGCCGATACCTGTAAACTAGTGTTAGTTAAAACATATAAGAGAGTTAAGAAATGCGTATCTTGCACTATCGAGCACACGTCTCTGAAGGTAACCGATTTGTTGTGACGATCTTCCTCAAGCTAGGGGATACCGCCTAAAGACTGCTACACTTGTAACTGCCTCCAATTTCCGCTGTGATAGTCTACTGCAAGCCAAAGAACATTATCAAAGATTGCTTTGCTTGAATCGATCTTCATTTTCCTTGTGACCATCTTCCGCAAGCCAGGGAACACGATCGAAGATAACTTTGCTTGAAATCATCTCTTGCTTTTGACAACCCTCCGCAATCTCGGGAATGCTATCGAAGATATCTTTGCTTGAAGTCATCCTCATTTGTTGCGATAATATTCCGTAGAAAATTACAGAAGACAAATGTTTGTAGACCTATAAAGCTTGCTTGAACTTTGCCGTGATTTTTGCTGAAATTGCTACTCTGCCTGTACGTCGGCTCATTTGCTACTTGTGAACCATTATGTCTGTGCCTATGCTATTTTATGAACCATTATGTCAATGCCTTTGCTTTTCATGAACCCCTTATGTCAGTGCCTTTGCAATGAGCCAATGTTTAGGCACTTTAAGCTAAGTGAGATGATCGTTTATCAGGTCGATCACTTTTGTGATTGTAATTCAGCCGATTACTAAATCATGTGAAATTGCTTATAGGGGCTAACTAGCGTACCAAGGAACCTAAATTGCTGCATGAGGTCCACATAACCATATTACGGGGTCGTATACTATGTCGTCGCACCAGCGACTGCTGGAATACCTTGCCGCCGCAGATTTTGCTTGTAGCCAAATGACAGGCTTGTCACCAGGCGACAATTTCGCCGTTTTGTGTTGCACTTGGGATTTTCTAATAAATCCCCTTTCTTCTTCATTTCACCGCTGCTGCTGCTATTTGTTCGCGATTCACTCTCTACTTCAAATTACTCGTTCTCACTCATTTCTCCAAAAAATTCGCACAAACGTTTTGCAAATCAAAGCTTACTTCATCTAGTTTCCTGATCTATGTAAGTTTTCTTCAAACTCACTTAAATTTTGCTGAATTTCCGCATGTTATTTCACGAATTTTCTAAAAATTCAAAACTTATTTTGCTTAATTTGCTTTGTTTGTTGAATTTTATGCCATCAAAATTGCTTGATTATGTTTTTATATTGCCTTGGGAGTGTTTTGAGACATGTTTGACTCAATTTGGTGGGAAAACGAACAATTCATCATTGTTGAACCCTTTGAGGTCGTGAGACAATGCGGCTTTTTCTTCGTGTTTTTGCTAGCTATTATTGTACAATTTGTCACAATAAATGTCATAGTATTGCAAGAAATTGTTTGATTGCTTGAAAATGCCATATATGCTTTAATTGAAATCGTGCTCTGTTTTAGTACTACGTACTCTATTTCTTGTGAACATAGTATCATGCGGCTAGGCGAAGCTTAGATACTATAGAGCCTTAATTTTTTTTATTTTACATAATACAGTATGGCTAGACAACGAGGTTCCGAATCTCAGTCTCGGGACACTCGACGGGAGCACGAGCCCGTTGGTAAGGGAGAGGAGCCATCCACCTCTCTAGGACCCTTCCCTGAGTGGGATGAGCGTACTTTGTTTATTGCTCCCGAGCACCACATCTCTGAGGCGGTGCGTTGCGGGATCATTAGCGGGAGGACTCGTAGCCACGGCTCTGGCAACGAGACCATTGGCTCTTTGTACGATTAATATTTTTGCAACAATGAGGAGTTGCGACGGCTATGGAGTCTTGTCAGCTTACTGCCTTGCTTCGAGCCACGCAAGCCATGTACTCTTTCAACGCGAGCCACGACGTTGTTCGAGCTTTGGTGTAGTTCTATTGGGACACCACCAAGACCTTTCACTTTCCTTGGGGTGAGATGATTGTCACCCCTGCTGACTTTAGTCTTATCTCGGGACTAGAGTTCCGCTCGACTGCAGTACCATTTAACAGTAGGATTGCTGTCCTTTCTCCGTTTGTCGAGGATTTGTTGGGTCCGATTACCATTCGGGCCCGTGCCGAGGTTGAACTGACACGACTTAGCGCTTGGTGCATCCGCCGGTCTACTTTGGCGATGGCTTTTGAGGATGATGCGACCACCAGTAAGCAGCGGGTGCGCATCTTCGTTCTTATTTTGCTGTCACAAACCTTTTCTCCTCACATAGGTAGTCGAGTACTTCTCGACTACCTCCCTACTCTCCGCGACCTTCAGCTGGTCGGGACCTATGACTGGGCCAGCTTGGCCTAAGCTGATTTCTTGCTTGGGTTTGTGACGCTTCTCTCATCACAAAGCTTTTACAGGGGACATCACACTCTCTAGCTTCTGGAGAATCGTAGAGTATTCTTTATCCCTTTTTAAAGTTAGCTCTAGATTCTTATTAGCATTCGCTGATCTTTTTATGTTTTTGTAGATTTGGTTCAACGAGTATTTTCCATTGCTTGCTCCGGCGAGATCTTCTCCTCGCGAGATCCCTATTGGCGACTGTTGGGGAGGTCACTTTAGTAATAAGGCCACTACTACCCATGTCCGAGAGTTAATCCTCTCGGTATGTTCTTTTTTTACGCTTGTTTCTTATGTTTCCTTTTAATTGGCTTTTATTTCACACGTGTTTTGCAGGAGCCTGATGTGGTGTATCGGCCATCTGCTTGTTCCTGCACTGGCTGCATAATACACTACCGAGTGTCGGTACTTTCAGGGGACGTACGAGGTTGTGGTGTACCTTGGAGAGAGAGTGGTTTTCCAGCACTCTTCGGATATTTTTGTCGTCCCTGCTCCTCCGCCTCGACACATGTTTCATGAGGCGATGCTGATAAAATTGGCGGAGAGGTCGTGTGCTGGTACCCTTTGACGATCTTATGCCCGTCCGGGGTGGTGCTACAAGGAGGACTTGATGCCATTGCTAGCTCCGGCCCTTGTTTTATCCGAGGAGGCAGCGGTACGCTTTTTTATCTTTTTATTTTTTTCTAGATAGCCCCCTAGTGGACTTTAATCACTTAGATTTGCTTTTTCCAGGTTGCACCTGCTGAGTTCCTTCCTCCTTGGATTTATAATAGCTATTAGGGGGCGTAAGTCCCAATTTAGAAAATGATTCCTCCGGCTCCTAAGGATCAGCACTTCGTCGAGCGGTCTATTCCTCGTCACCAGACTCGAGTGAGTTACCGGCTTGTTGTTTATTTATACTTATCTTGTATTGTTACTAACCTTAGTTTTGACAGTTTTCTCGCGAGGTGGTGACAGCGATGGCGAGGTGCATAGACGCCTTTCGGAGTCAGCTGGTGAAGATGAGGAATCTAGCTTTATGTCATCGTGATAACGTTGCTGAGGAGGTATCTTTTTTCCTTTATTTTGAATTGCTCATCCTCCTATTTTCTTTGCAACTTACCTGATTTAATTTTGCAGGGACAACCTATCCCTTCATGTACTCGGACGGACCCGAGACTAGGAAGGAGCCGTCCAGTTCTGGCTCTAAGCGTCGCCGCACTTCTTCTGGTGGCCGATCTGATGCTGCTCGGACCGAGATATTGGAGGGTTCGGGTTCTTCATCTGAGGGTGCACAGACTTGGTCGATGGGCCAAAGAGGGGCGACATCGGCTCCTACGGTGGGTGGTGGGACATACGAGTTTGGCTCGTCGTCGCAGCAGCCGCAGCAGCCTCATCCTTTATCGATTCAGTAAGGTGAGCCTTAGTGGATTGGCCCTAAGTTGAGGTTCCAACCTACTGGCGAGTCTGGAGCTGGTGAGGTGCATACTCCTCGATCTGCGATGTTCTTCGATATGATGAACATTCCTCCTCATTTGCGTCCTCTGGAACCATAGTTGTACGTGTGCTTTTATTTATTTATGACTTTGTTGGACTTTGCCGATTGTATTATATGACTTGTGTAAAATTTTCCTTCATTTTTATTATTAATGGAGGGTATCCGACTTTCTCCCCCAAAAAAGAAAAAATGAAAAATAGTTTAGACTAAAGTAAGCCTAAATTTAATGAAGCTCAATTAATATCCTAGAAAAAAGGAAAAATATGTTGAATTATTGTGTATAGGGTGATTAAACAAAGGGCATAATTGTAAAGTCATTGTACAAATTCGAATCATGTCAGAAAAATGCGGTTTGCATAGCGCGTTGAGCTGGCGTTGCAGCATCATTCGTTGCGACGTGCTGCGTGTCGTTGCCAGACGACATACTTCCTCGCCAGGTGACGAATTTGTCGTTTGGCGCTGCAGTGCTTTCCTCCGAATCCTTCTAGGAGTCGAACTGCATCAGTTTTATTCATAAATAGTCTCCTAATATGCTGATTTCTTTATAAATCGAACAGATTACTCATTAATTATAACCTTTAGCTTCTCAAAAAGTAATCATGTCTTTAGTCACTGAGAGTTTTAGCGATTTTACTCGTGAGTGGTGTCGGTCTTTGACTGCTAATGAGAGAAAAGAACTTGATATTTTTAACATGGGAGATATTTATGGTATTAAGGGGGTAGATATTGACATAGATTTTATTCATACCGCCTTAGAATATTGGGATACAGACACACATTGCTTTAGACTAAGGTGTGATGAAATTAGCCCTTTACCGGAAGAATTTGGTGCCATTCTAGGCTTCCCTTCTTTAGATCTTGCGGTAATTCCTAGAGTGAATAAGTATTATTATAAAGATTTTGAGCACTTCTTTAATTTAAAAGACAGATATCTAACAAATATTGTAGATGGTAGCGTAGTTAATCTAATAGAATTTGAACGCACTGCTTTGATAGACCGTATTTTGAGTCTTTTCATGTTTATAGAAGAGAGGCTTTCCTCTTTTGCATGCTTAACCAATATCTTCTCACTAGTGGTAGAAAAAATGAGGGTCAAGCAATTATAATATCTATCATGGAACAAATTGAATGTGGAAGGAATCCAATGCCATTAATTGTTGGACAGACTATGCTTAGTCTAGATGAATTAAAGAAAAATCCAAAAGCACCTTTTCGGGGTTCTCCAACTTTATTACAGGTAGAAAAATAATATTTTTAATTACAGAAATCAAAAACATATTTTTGTATAGTAATACTAATTATTTGCATTGAATTTTTGCAGATGTGGCTAATGGAGAGATTAGAATTAATTAGTCCTCCTGACAATATTGAAAAATACACTCCAAACTGCTTTGTAAGGCGAAAGAAGTGTTTCTCTATAAAGATGGGTAGCCATGAGTAGAGCAAAATATTTGCCTCTTGTAAAATTGAGAAGATGGTTGGTGTCAACAAGCAACCCTTCTGCCGTCTCCCAAGCTTAACCAAGATGACTTTTTATTATCCCTACAGGGTAAAAAGGTATTACGGTCTGCTTTTAACAATTCCTTCTGGGGATTTCTGTCGTCCCTATGAATTCCCTGTTTCTTAAGAAGTAGAGAAGTTTGATACATATTGGAGTGCTAGGACTTTATGGGAAGTTATTACCCAAAAGGTTCCTCCTTCTTTGCCCAGTAATGTGAAGAATTGGCTTCTTAATAACCCTAAAAGGACAAGAAGAAAGATCAGAGTAGAACCAATGTGAAGAGTCGTCTAGGTGACAAGATAATTCCTGTTAAGGAACGCTTGGGTGAAAGAGTTGAATTCAAAACACCTTTGATGCCTAAGAAGAAGGACACTATTAAGGGCAAAGAGAAAAGAAAAGCTGACACTTCAGAAAAGAAAGTTTGGGAGGAGAAAAACTATGGTTTCCTTGCTAAGGGAGAAACTATTTACTCCAAGATTGAATGTAGGTCCTCTAAAGGATGCCTACTAGCTAAAGTCATGTATAATGAAGAAGATGCTGACAAGAATTGGAAAAGAGAAAAGAAAAGAGAAGAAATATTGAAGCATTGCTTAACTTCAAATTTATTAGACTAGTTTAATTTTCAAGTCAATTTATTTTATTAACCTTTATTTAAATTCCATCAATAACGAAATTTTACTTTATTTTATTAATGCAATTTCAGCTTTTTAATTAAATTAACTTTTACATTTAATTTATTAAAGCAATGAAAACAACTTAAATTATTTTCCAGAAAATTTCTCGAGTACAGAAGTCGAAAATTTTCCGAAATACAGCGAAATTTGCCCAGATATTTGAAGAAAATCAGCGCCGCGATTTTAAGTCTATCGTCAGACGATGCATTCGTCGCTGGGCAACAGGCTTCGTCGCTTTGCGCTACAGTGACATACTTTTTTCTTTGAGTTTATGCTGCGTCGAACTTTTGTTGATGTTGGGATGCGAGTTTTGCGAAAATTAAAGTGGCTGCACCCTATAAAGGGTTGCGTACATATCCTTTCCTAAGGAATCAGGCCAAACATAGCTCTCTTGAGTGTCCTACTCAAGTAATTATGGGTAGTACTTTTGAAGTTGGTCAAGGTTCGTCATTAGGCCTATATTTGCCTTTTGGATCTAAAACATTTTTCCTCAACGCTTTTAACACCAAGTCTCCTACTTTGATGTTTCTTGTCTTGACCTTCTTATTAAAGTGTCTATCCACACGGGTTTGGTAGCGTTGAGTATGATGTAGAGCTTTTAGTTGCATTTCATCGAGTGGAATAAGCTCTTCATATCTTGCCCTAGTCCATTCGACTTCATCGAGTTTATTTTCTAATGCAATGCATATAGAAGGTATCTCTACACTACTACAAAAATTGGCAAAGAGACCCGTTGTAATATGGTTGAGAAACCGCCTCAGAACAAGTCTCTATCTTAGGGGTCTCTTTGATAAAGAGACCTGTTCATTAGAGGGGTCTGTTAAGGAAAACAAATAGACCCGTTGTTGGTGAGAGAGGGTCTGTTATGTATGGTTTGGAATTGATTTTTTAGATAGGAAAGAGACCCGTTACTTCAGATATGGGGGTCTGTTTAGTGGCATTAAACATACCTATCATGTCCATTAACGGGTCTCTTAGCTCTATGATTTTATAAAAAAAAAAATTAAAATTATTTTTCTTTGATGTGGGTTGCATTCGAATTTTGAAATTTTCGTTTTCAATCTTTATACAAATTGGCAGAAAAATCATAATATTGGAAGTATATATTTTGTAGACTTGTAAATACACTTCAAGTGCACTATAATACAAGTATAATGTGGTAAAAGAAAAAAATCAACCTACATAAAATCCCAGCAAATTAAAATAAACAAAAGTAATATTGATGTTACTAAAATATACAATTACAATTACAACTATAAGGATCAACAAGTACAGTTGCTTAAGTTCTCCATTTTCTCTGTTTGTTTGAGAATTATGTGAGATGAAATCAAGCAAATCTGAAAAAAAAAATAAAAAAAATTAATGAATCAATATAAATAAGAATCCTACCAAAAAAACTTATTTATAAATAAGTTCAATAAATAAAAAACAAAGAAAATAAGAGATGCACAAAAAATTATTGAAAGAAAGCACTTCACAAGCAACAATATTAAAACCTACAGTACTCTGCTTGCATGTATGTTCATCTCATCTCAATTTACATCAAACTAAAGAATTATATTACAGCAAAACATCGACAGTAACAATGGAAAGTTAACTATATAAGCAATTATTTGGCGACTATGACAAAGACCATCAACAAAATTTATCTCTGAAATAAAATTGACAGAATAATTTTTCAAAGCCTTGAATATCAAATAGTATATATTATTCCATAAAAAATATTACCTCACCAAGTAAAAAATCAGGAAACGAAACCCATATTACCTTAAAAATTGAAAGTATTTACACAATTTAAACCGATTGGTGCCATTAGTAACTATATTGCTTCTTTTGGCTATGAGCGTTTATTTTCACAGTACATCTAAATCTCCGATCCAAGTGACTTGGGAGATTTTCTGAAACTTGAGAAAATTGAGAGGTGAATGAGTAAGCATTTTAAGGGGAGAGAAATATATCGTGACGGCGGTGGATTGGTATTTTGATTTAATGGAGAGAAAGAGCCCATTTTACCATTCTTAGAATAATTGTAGTATTTTGATTTAATGGAGAAGAATGACAGAGTATTGATTCAATGGAGAAGGGAATTGGAGAAGTGACGGCGGCACATTCATCAAAAAAGGACGAGGGTTTCAATTATGGGTTGGGCTTGGGAGAAGGTTTTGTAGAGAGAGAATAGGTGAGTTCCTTTTGGGATATAATGATGAAAATAAAAAGGTCAGGGGAGTAAGAGCAAAGCTAAGAGACCCGTGATATTAGTCAACGGATCTTTCAATTTCCTTCTCTAATTAGAGGTGTGGGACCTATCATAATGAGAGACCCGTTAGGAATGATAACTGGTCTCTCATTTCTCACACTCTTTTTTTAACACATAAGAGACACGTTATAATTAATATTGGATCTTTTACATCAATCAAACCCGTTGGTTAAATAACGGGTCTCTAATTGGGGGTCATTTTTCCAAGTTTTGTAGTAGTGCTAGCTCTAAAGGTTTTACGACATCCATTCCATAGAATAAGGAGAATGACGTATTTCCTGTTGATGTACGAATTGATGTGCGAGAACCCCAAAGTTCAAAATCGAGTTTGTTAGGCCGATCCTTGTATTTTTCTGTCATTTTCTCGATAATAGTCTTTAAATTTTTGTTAGCCGCCTCGACTACTCCATTTGATTGAGGTCTATAAGGAGAGGAATGATGGTGTTGAATACCATACTTTTGTAGCAATTCTTCACGTTCTGCTTGAAAGTGAGTTTCATTGTCACTTATCATCTCATGTGGGACTCCATATCGACAAATAATGTTCTTTTTGAGAGTGCTACATGTTTTGCAGTGAGTTTAGCATATGATTATGCTTCAACCCACTTCGTGAAGTAATCAATTTCTACTAGAATGAATTCGTGAACTCCTGTCCCTGGTGGGGTAATTATTCCGATGATATCAATTCCCCATGTTGAAAATGGTCATAGTGAAGTGTAGGTGTTGAGTAGAGATGGAGGAACATGTTGAAAGTTAGCGTATATTTGGCATTTATGGCATCTTTTTATGTATTGATGACAGTCCCTATTCATGGTAGTCCTATAATATCCTTCTCGCATGGTCTTTTGGACTAGCATTTTGCCATTAACATGAGTTCCACAAACGCCTTCGTGGACTTTCCTCATAGCTCTTTGGGCTTCCTTTTTCCCTATACATAAGAGAGCTCGACCCTGAGGTACCCTTTTATGGAATTCGTTATCTATGAGTACATATTAGGAAGCCAAGAGTCTTCATGATCGTTTTGCTCTTTTGTCGTCATGAGGAGGATATTCTCCTTTGGTGACATAATTGAGTATATTTGTATACCATGGTTCTTCTTCTTCTTCTTCTTCTTGGACCACTTCATCATCTTCTATGGCTTGAATGTAAGCCGGTTCATGCCATTTTTTATGATTAAAGGCATTTGCTCGATTTCCGTAGGAATCCTAACCATTGAGGCATCAATAAATTGGTTTTCCTCTCTAGGTAGGAACGTTTATTCTACCTTTTCCAATTGGTTGGTGAGAGTATCCAGATAAGTTTGGTAAGGGGATAAACTTTCACTCCTTGCTTTCCATCTTTGAGAGATTTTGTTATGATCAAAGAAGAATCTCAGAATATTCAAAGTTTCTTTACTCCCAATGCCAAAGCTATTTCGAGGCCTACCACGCATGCTTCGTATTCAGCAGCGTTGTTGGTATCGTCGAAATCTAACTTTATGGAGATTGGGACATGTTCTTCTTTAGGTGATACTAATAGTACTCCAACGCCACATCCCTTTTGGTTTGAGGCTCTGTCGAAATATAAAGTCCAAGTATCATCTTCTGTGACCATCAAGTCTTCATATGGAAATTCGTTGTCATGTATTGGCGTCGAATCTTCTATTGGAAAATCCGCTAGGAAGTCCGAGACCACGGTTCCTTTAATAGCCTTTTGAGGCATGAACCTTAAATCAAATTGGGCTAGGTTGACTATCCACCTTGATATGCGCCCATTAAGTGTAATTTTTCGAATATGTATTTGAGTGGGTCCATTCGAGATACTAGAAAGACTGTATGCACGAGCATGTAATGTCTTAACTTGGTTGTGGCCCACACTAATGCGAGGCATAATTTCTCAAGTGGTGTGTAGCGTACTTTATACTCGATCATTTTCTTTCTTAGGTAGTAGATTGTATTTTCTTTTCCTTCTACTTCTTGTGTGGCATAGCTCCCATTGTCTCTTTGGTGACTGTTAAGTACAACCTAAGGGGAATCCCTGGAAGTGCTGGTGCTAATATGAGAGGATTTGCGAGATAGGCTTTGATCTTTTCAAAAGTTTTTGACACTATTTGTCCCATATTACTAGCACATTCTTTTTGAGTTTCTTGAGTATTGGTTCACATATTGTTGTTAGCTTTGATATCAACCTACTTATGTATTGCAACCGGCGAATAAATCCTCCAATTTGTTTCTCAATTTTGGGCAGTGGCATTGACATAATTGCTTTGATCTTGGTTGGGTCTATCTCTATTCCTCTAGTGATTATGACATATCCCAAGAGTTTGCCTGAGGTGACTCCAAAAGCGTACTTGGATGGATTCAACCTAATGTTTTATTTCCTTACCCTTTCGAAGAACTTTCTTAAGGTTACTTGATGTACTGGGCGATCTTTTGATTTCACGATCATATCATCCACATAGACTTCAACCTCTTTGTGCATTATGTCATGGAGTAGGGCAGTTACTTCTCGTTGGTAAGTGGCACCCGCGTTTTTCAACCTGAATGGCATTACTGTTTAACAATAAGTACCCCAAGGTGTTATAAATGTTGTTTTCTCCATGTCTTCTTCCGCCATGAGAATCTTGTTGTACCCTGTGTACCCATCCATAAACGAGAGAAGCGCGTGATTTGTTGTATTATCTACTAAGACGTCCATGTGTGGTAAAGGGAAATCTTCCTTTGGACTTGCCTTATTTAGGTCTCGATAGTCGACACACATTCTTACCCTTCCATCATTCTTTGGAACTAGGACCACGTTTGCGGCCCATTCGGGGTATTTGGATAACCTAATAAAACCTGCAGTTATTTGCTTTTGAACTTATTCTTTTATTTTAAGAGCTACGTCGGGTTTCATTCGACCCAAATTTTGTATTACAGGTTTCATTCCTTGAATTAGTGATCTAGTTTGTTGAGCTATTTCTCTGTTAATGCCTGGAATATCTTAATATGACCAAGAAAATACATCAATAAATTCTTTAAGTAGATTAATTAAATATGTTCTTTCATCTTTGTTAAGTGTTGGTCCGATTTTAACTTCTCTTTTAATGGTTGGATCGTTTGAGATATCAACCGTTTTAGTTTCCTCAATTACCGCTATTTTATTTTCAAGTGTTACCATTGCTTTAATGATTTCTTTGTCATTTTCATTGTTAGTTAAGCAATGCTTGTCATCTTGGATTAGAGAATATTATGAGGAGTAAGAGGAAGAAGACATATTACTGAACTCGGAAATCATTACATCAAAGAAGGAAATGTCCTCTAGGAATTGATTAATAACTATCCTAGAAGTAGATGCTAAAATAGAAGAACTAGGTGCTACAACTAAAGACTTAGAAGACTCTATAAAAGAAGACTCTGACTCTAACTCTAACTCTGACTTTGACTCAAACAACATTTCAAACATTGGTCGTTGTCCTGTTGTTATGGATATCTTTCTTCCACTTGGAGTAGTCACCTTGATTGTCTTGCGCCACCCTTTCACTAAACCCTCTGCTGGAGTGATGAGCTTTGAAGGGTCGAAGTTCTCAGTTTGTAAGACCATTTGAATGACCGAGGAATTGTCCTCTATGTATTTTGGATCATTCTTCTCGTGCCCAAAGAGGAGTCCCATGACGATAAAGTCAAAGGATGGGGGAGCTTTTCCTTGTGGATAGGAGTTGGGATCTCATCTAAAAAGTAGAAATCCAGAAAGATTTTGAACCCTGGTTGCCTTATGCCATTTACAACAAAGGGTTCGGGGATTTCGTGGCATGGATAGTCCTCTCCTTCTCTTATAAATTGTCAATTAAGAGTAAGGGGATATTGGTTCATTAGGATTGCTTTCTTTTGGGTACGAGCGTTCCTACGCGCCTCAGAATTTTCTTGGGCTCGCTTTAGATCTTCTAGAGTCCATTCGAAACCAAGTCCAAAAGTATCTAATGTAGGAAGGCCAGGTAATTCCATTTATTTTGCTACCTCCTTTTTCTTTTCAAGAGTTATTCTAGGAAAGTGTCTATATTTTCTGAGAATAGCATTTATTGTCATATTAGAGTGGAGGTCATAGAAAAGAGGGGTCCTTTAATCTTCCTCGATTGAGGAGACCTCTTCATTAAAGCCCCACAAATCTTTATCATTGTCATCGTACTCCACGTTAATAACGGGATTTTCAACAGCTTTAATCCTCAAAGGTGAAGCATCGATCATAATAGGGATCCCTCCGACTACAGCCTTTACCTATTGATGAAGGGATAAAGGGACGTCCTTAAGGTCATGAAGCCAAGGACGTCCCAACCATAAGTTAAAGGAAGCTTTAATATCCACTACTTGGAAGGTAGTGACATTTTCTATTTCTCCCACCATTATGTTTATGGTAATCTTTCCAAGAGCTTGGCGACGAGTATTGTTGTAGGCTCTTGTTCTTTGCGTTGACGGGGTTAAATCTTCATCCCTTATTCGTAGAATCCTCGCATTTCTAAGTGGACAAACATTAATTGCCGACCCATTATCTACAAGAGTCATTAGGACGTTCATTCTCTTGCAGACTACTGTGAGGTTTAGAGCCTTGTAATGTTTGTCACCTTCCGGAGGTAGATCCTTGTCAGAAAAGGTGATCAAGTTGATGGGACTAGGGAGATCACTCGTGAGAAATTTAGCCAACCCCTCAGGAGTGGTTTTGGAGTATATCCCTATTTTATTCAAGGCATTCATTACCGCCAACCTATGTTCTCGGGATGTAGCTAGAAGTTTCCATACATTCATCTCGACCTTGTACTTTATGAATTACTTGAAAACATCGTTGTCTTCTATAATTGCTATGGGAACTTGTTGAGTAGTAGGAAAAGGTTGTGTGGTTATGGGAGATTGCATCCTCCCAGATCTTGTGAGAACATCTATGGGTGAATCTTCTTCATCCCAAAAATCACTCCCTGGTTATATATCTAAAAGTGGAGGTTCTTGCATATCCTTGAGATAGACATCCTCGTCATCACTGTCCCAAACTCCATTGAAGTCAGCATCTTGTTCTTGTGGAATTTGAACTAGCTTCTTATTATCAATCAGTTTTTGGATTAAATCTTTAAATTTAAAGCAATGCTCGATGGTATGTCCCCCTAATTGATGATATAGACAGTAGAACCTATTCTTTGTTCTTTAATGATTCAAATGGTCTTAGTTCGAGAGGTTTAAACTTATAACTCTTGGAGAGAATTTTGAACTTGTTAGCATAGGAAGTCCTAATTAGAGTGTAAGGCTTAATACTCTTTTTAGGTGTGTCAATTACTTGGAGAGAAAATGGTTTCTTCTCCATAGGTGGAACTTTGACATGTTTGCTTTGGACCACCTTTTCTTGTTTCTTTGCGAACTCGAAAGCTTCACGTAGCAAGTATATTCCTTCCCACATTGATCGTACGAGGATCCATACTTCTTCTCTAGTTGCAAGTTCTTGTCCAGGAGGGAAATCACTCATGGCATCGAAAAAGGTTTCCTCTTCTTCTTCGATAGCATGAATCTCTTCAACTGGTTTAATGAGGGATGAGGGGTCAACATGGTCTTTCTCTTCAGAAATAGCCAAAGAATCAGAAAGTGGGAGTTTATTATTGTCAATTAATGAGGATCCATACTTGGCTTCTTAATTGCAGGGGGTAATGGGAGTTTATTATTATCAATTAAGTCTTGGATAGCTTTCTTAAGCTTCCAACAGTTCTCAGTAAGATGGCCCCTGCCGTCATGATACTTGCAATGTGCGTTGGGATTCCAGTTAGCAGTCCTCTTTTCAACAGGTGGATCCCCAAATGGTCCAATGGGAGTTATAAGACCTTTTGGATGTAATCTGTGAAATGCGGTGTCATAACTCATACCAATAGGAGTAAAGTTCCTCCTAAATGGTTTCTTTTGTCCTTGATTGTTCATGGCAAGGACTTCACTCAAATTAAAGGTGCTAACATTGTTTGAGTGGGTGGTTTTGGAAGAAGAAGGATTGTCGTTCTTCTTTCTTTTCCAGCCACTGTTGGAGTTATTATTATTAGTAGCTTTTTGTTTAGTAAGGTCGTCTTAAATGTTAATTCCAATGTCATAGACGACCTTAAAGATATGCAAGTTGTTTTGATACTTAAGATGCTTGGAGTACTTTTCTTGGAGGTTCTTAATGAACATCCTCACAGATTCTTTTTTACTAGGTACCTCAATCATCCTAGCAGAAGTTTTTCTCCATTTATTAAAGAAAGAAGTGAAACCTTCATTCTATTTTTTCTTAAGTACTTCAAGTTCTCTATGATCAGTTTCAACTTCAATATTACATTTATACCTATCAATGAAAGCTTTTTCAATAGATTCCCAAGTAGAGGTTTTCTCTTTGTCAAGGGAAAAAAACCATTGTTGATAAACGGTTTCAAGAGATATAAAAAACAAAGAATAAAAAACTTTCCTATCAATCCCCTTAATATTCATTATAGTCTTAAAGGCTCTTAAGTGGAAATAAGGGTTGTCTATTGCTTTGAACTTTGGGATGTCGTTGGCATTGAACTTCTGCGAAAGAAGCTCCTTGTCCACCGAGACCCCTTGTGAACTAATGTCCTTGAATCTGTAGTCATTGGATATTTTGCTCAAACTTTCTTGCATGAGCTCCATTTATTGTTGCTTCACAGAGTCATTGATTTGAGGGTTATAGCCTTCAACACCTCAGTAACGCTAGCCATTTCCTTCTTAAGCTCATTGACTTCTTCTTGACTCGCCATTATCTTCTTAGCTTTTCTTTTCCGACTAACTGGATTATCAAAAAGTTGAACTTGAACGAAAAGGTTATCCTTTATTAAACGCCCTTCCTTTCCTGACCACATGGTGTAAATTAAACTATTTTATTTGTTTTAATAACTTGACTCAAATTAACTTTGACTTTACTGGTTTATGAAAGAGAATAAAGAAAAAATAGACAAAAATAGGGTGCATTTTTTTGGGAATCAAATATATGGGTTTAAACAAGTGTGGTTTAATTGGATGATTAATATCCGACTTACCCCCCTTAAAAAATGACGGAAAACACGCGCATACAAGACTCTCTAGACATTGTCAAACTTTACAATCATATTAGTGTGTGCTTTATTTGTGAGTGCAAGTGACATGCTTTGACTCTTGTGTATGACCATGATATAAAGTGCTTAGACTTAATTAAGGACTATATAAGGTAACTGCTATTAAAAAAATGACCAAACTTATTAATGAATTGTTTAATTAGACTCGTCGTGATGACTCGAGCATAAAACTGAACTGTCGCCAAAGCAACAGGACTGTCGTCACACTCTACAGTGCAGCGCCAGATGACAAAGTTGTCGCTCGGCGTTGCATAGCAACGTTTGGTGCCACATCCCAGATTTTTGCGCCGTTGGTGGAACATCGATCTGGGATTGTTTTCAGTATTTTTACTTTACAGGGACAGGCCTAAAGTCATACTAAATCAGTTTTGATTAATTTATTAATCTTTAATTACTCATATTAATTAATTAGTTAATTAATTAGGCTAAGTCCTTTCAGTCATCAATTAGTTTATTTAGACTTAATCACAAGTCAAACAAACGGTTAGGAAAAACACATAGAGTATGCATAGCAAATAATGCACAAGTAGTCAAGTAAGCACAATATGATGCAATGAGTTTGCAACCTAACCATGGCTCTAGTTCTCTATAGTTCAGGATATGGGTTAGTCAAAGAGGGTCCATGGTTATGAGTCCGGATGCACCGCGCAGAAGCCTTACCTATTGAATGGTTGGCGCGTGTGGATGGGACCCCGGGAGTTAAACTCGCTTCCATGGTTTGGTGAATTCAACATTCTCGGATGTACCCTTCGTTACTCAGAGCGTTCGATTGGGTAGATGGAGCGTGAATCCCCAGAGGATTATGTCCATATGTAGAGCACATATGGGTTTTAGAAAAGAGACAAAAACTTAATGAGGAAGTAGAATCGAGCCAATAGTGCTAGAACTAATCAAAACAAGAAGGCAGATTTCTAGCTCGGTATTGGAAGAACACGGCGCCAGACAACATAGTCTGTCGCCAGAAAATTGCTCTGTCACCAGACGACAAAATTGTTGCCAGGCGACGAAGTTATTTTTCAGGCGACGAACGCTGTTTTCCAGACGCTAGTTCCTACATACCTCAACAACTTTATGTGTTCTTAGAATTTTCCAGTTTTCGCAGTATTATTTTGATTCTAGTTGTGAAAGTTATTTCTCAAATTTCCTACGTGTAAAAATACAATGTTTTAGACTCATTACGGATGGTCTTTCCAATGAGAACCTTTTTTATGCATGTGGCAATAATGTTAATCAAAATTACGCACATGAAATACTTAGAACTTTTCGAGTTTCATCCACTCATTCTAAATAATTGCCAAAATAAATTTTAGAAATTAAAATAGAAATCCTCCCCATTGGAGTTGCCCAAAATTGTAGGGAATATTTCAAGCATTACCCAAATCTTGAACCCCACTGTGATCATACACTTAAGTATGGTGGCGTCTAAAGGGAAGGAAGCTAGAGCAAAGGAGTTGCCAACAAGTTTTAGGAACTTGTAAACCGTTCACAAGGTGAATGTTACACCCTTTAATGATCATAGAAATCGTCAACTCCAATAGGTCTGGAACCAAGACTGAAAGTTCAGGGCTGAAGGTACAAATTCAATCTAAATGAGAAAGAACCTGCCCTAATAATAGGTCTCTACTTTATTCCACTCATATTTTTGCGCGCTTTCTGATTAACATGTAATTAATAGGTTACCATAAACCTTTTTAATCTATGTTGGTTGAATATTAATGCACAAATAAATCTATTATTGGCGATCACTTGAATTATAATCAAATTAACCCTGAGCAAGATTATTAATTATCTTATTAAGTGTGATTAAAAGTACAAATTCCCTTTAAACATTCTTAAAGGCGTGATCAAGCAAATAAAAATACATATAATCAAGCAACATAATAATCATCAAAATAATAACAATCATAATAATAATCATAACCATAATCATGTTAAAGCATAATATTAGCAAGATCCTAGGCATGATACTAACAAGATTAATAGACAAACCCTTGCATGTCACTAAACATTAAAGATCAAAGCTTTAGCCCTAACATGACACTAACATGATATTCGGAAAGAAAATAACAAGCATCATAATAATCATAATTGATTTAAGAAACATATTCATTACCCAAAACATGATACTAGGAAGATCAAAACATCCTAACATGATACTAGGAAGATCAAAACATCCTAACATGATACTAGGAATCAAAATAACAATCTAAGCATGATTTTCATATCATAATATCTATTAAAAAATCACAGCACTTACACTAGGTGAAAAAACGAAATTGGCACCAGTTCAAAACCCCTCAATGCCACCGGTTTTGAACCGGTGCCAATTACTTGCATGAAAAGCCACCGGTTCAAACCGGTGGAAAGAATGGTTATTGGCACCGGTTAACCGGTGCCAAAAATTAAATCAACTAAAATAAATAAGAACATCAAATTAGAAATCGAATATCAATTAATATAATCCAAAATTTAAAATATATAATCAAAGAAATTTTACAATATAGATCAATTACAACACATAAATAAATAAAAAAAATTACAATATAAATAAAAAAAAAAAAATTAAACCCCAAACTTAAATAAATCAATATTCTTCCATCTTGATTCTTCAATATAAGATCTAAATCAATATACCTGCACCAATTAAAACAAAAAAAACATCGATTAATATAAATAAGCTTCGGAAAAAAATCAAAAATTCAAACCCAGAAAATCAATTCAAAAAATTCAAACCCACAAAAAAAAAACTCAAACCCAGAAAAAAAAAATTAGAAATTCAAATCGATTAAAATCGAAAAAAAAACTAGAAATCGAAAAAAAATGCCAAAATTGAAATCGAAAAAAAAAACCCAGAAATCGACTAACCCAAATATCAACATAAAAAAAATTTAAAATCTTAAAAAAAAATCAAAAATAAAATCGGAAAAAAACCCAGAAACCGAAAAAAATATACAAAATAAAAAAAACCCAATTGAAATTGAATTGAAATGGAAAAATAAAACCAGAAATTAAAAAAAAAAAATCAAAACTGAAATCGAAAAAAACCCCAAAAATCGGAAAACCCAAAAATCAAATCGAAAAAAAATTAAAATCGAAAAAAAAAAAAAAAATTGAAATCGAAAAAAAACCCCAAAATCGAAAAAAATACCAATTAAAATCGAATTGAAATGGGAAAAAAGCAAAAATCGAAAAAAAAAACCTAGAAATCGTATAACCAAAAAATCGAAATCGAAATCGAAAAAAAAACCCAGAAATCGAAAAAAAATTCAAAATCGAAAAAAAAACCCAATTAAAATCGAATTTAAATGGGAAAAAAAACCCTGAATTAAAACCGAATTCAAATCAATTATAATAAAAAACATCGAATAAAAATCGATTAAAACAGAAAAAAAAAATCGAATTTAAATCGATTAAAAAATCAGAAAATGGTGTTGCATGTCTTCGTGGTAGTATTCAGGGTGGAAATCGAATTCAAGAGCTCAGGGAATGGAGACGTGGTAGAAGGAGATGAGAAAGAGAAGGAGGATATGAAAAAGATGGGGTGAGCACTGAGTAGGAGAAGGAAAGAGGAGGAGAGGAGAGAAAAAGAGAAGGGAAGAGGAGGAGAGGAGAGAGATACAAAAGAAAAGAAGAGGAGAGGTGTGGCTGAGGGTATGTTAGGGTCCAGGAGGATATAAGGGGCGGCTTTTTTTTAAATAATAAATGGCCCCGGTTCACTTTGACCTGGTGGGCTTTATGTTTTTGCCACCGGTTTGAAATGAACTGATGCCATATATCTTGGTTCATTAGGCCCCTTTTTTTTTAGCCCATTTTTGCCACCGTTTGGACTGAACCAGTGGCAATTAGGGGATGCCTTTTTTATTTTTTCTACTAGTGTTACTTTGATGCCTCGTATCTCTTTCTAATAAAAAAAATACACGTTTTAGTAACTTCAACAAAAATAATTGAAATAGAGATTTTGGTCCAAACCCTCATAAATATCAAACCTTTCACGTCTAGGGTGAAGGCAACTTCGAACTTGGCTAGGTGTGTCTAGTGCTAATGTATGAGGAATTGTGCTTGTAAAAGGCTAGGCTAGAAAGTGGGAGAAAGAGAATAAGCTTTAGTTTAGATGGAGAAGAGAATTACAGAATTCTGGTTATTGAAAAACGGAGGTACATGGACCCTATTTATAAGAAAATAGTCCGAAATCGATGGAAACGAATCAGATTTCGAAAAGGAATGAAACACGCTTCTGTTGCCAGCGACATGGCTCGTCGCTAGGCAATGAAACTGTCGTTTTGCAATGCAGAAGGTATCCCATGCATTTTCAATGCGGAATCCACTTTTTGATGAAATCAAGTTGTAAAATCCGTATGAAGGGTAAAAACGTAATTTCAAATAAAACACTTCTTTTATTCCACTAAAACTCATTAAACATAATTATTAATCCTAATCCCATTAGAATTTAAAAGAACCTTCTAGAAGATTCTAGAAGACTATAATCAATCCTAATTACATTAGGAATGATAATTCATAATAGGCCCCCTCTAAATCATTGGGCCGCATATAAGAACCGAACCGGGCCTTGTTTAGTAATTTGACCATAACTTCCTCATTATTCATCGGAATTGGGTTTATAATATATCGTTGGAAAGCTCTTTTCGAGCCCAATTCAACTACATCATTATTGGACCCTTTTCATGGACTAAACTAAACTGTATTGGCTATTATCATAAAATAGAGTAGGTTTTCGAAAACAGAAAGTAGAAGCTTTTAATAAAACTGACCACAACATTAGACTTTCACACTTTCACTTCATTAGATTATGATTCGACACAACAGGTATTCATCACTGGGTTTGGTCTTGGGGAGAGACAAATGGGTGTCTACACATTCGATTTTTGGAATATTCAAAACGGGGTATCAAGACCAGTCTTGGTAAGGAAACTCCTATTAAGTGAACGTTGAATATTATAATCGAAAATTATCCCTAATTGAGGTCATTTAGACGATCGACAATTAATGACTAGTTGAGATTAGTGTGTAGTTTTATTTATAACACCTTTTCTTGTGCTACAAGGACATGATCGTCATAAATCATTTACACAGGTATTGGTTTAGAACATAGTGTATCGACCTATGAGAATACATTAAGAGATTAAAAATCGTCATAAGTATACTTCTCATTATTGCTATCGGAACCCTTTTCCTCGACCATGAGTATTGTGAGATTTCTTGTTTGAGTACTAGTCCGCTTTGATGATTGTCAAACGTCTGTCGTAATAGGGGATTATAACAACATCACTCGGGCGGCTAGGTCCTCTTTGTAAGAGAAGATACATTACAAGACTGGAAATGGCTCCCTACTAAAATAGGGAAGATGTCTTTGTTGTTTACAAGGCCTCTCGTAAAGCAAGACTGTAAAAATGCATTGCCGTGCTCGGATGGATTATAGAAATTATCTGTTTATTGACAGTCGGACTCAGAATCGAGAAACACTTCTGGACGTATTAAGGATGACAAATTAATCTTACCTTATAGTTCATGAGGAGGCATTAAGGGACATAGGAAAAGGGCTATACACTAAAAGCACACTTGTTCGGAAGGACAAGTTTGAGATTGAAAGGAATAGTGTCCTTGGAACAAGTGTATTATTTTGATAGTGGGTTCATAATTCTTAGAAAGCTAATATATTCAGTAAGATCAAGTGATCGAAATGCTTGGGTGGAGGCCGCTTCTGATCAGTAATATTAATGCATAATTAATATAACAACTTAATCTTAACTGAACCCTTTAGGTCACACCCAAGCAATCAACGAGCCAAAGCGACGAATTAATTTGGAAGGAATTAATGAGTCGATCGAGTAATATTTATTTTGACGTCAGAAATTCGAGCTTAGAGCGTCGAAACCGAGCGTCGGAAGTCGATTAAAAAATAATAAAAGATGAGACGTGCAAATAGTAATAAATCAACTAATTTCCTAAAATACCCCAAGCATCGGAATGCCCCGAGCAATCCGAATGCTAGGGGCATAATGTATAGCATAGTTGCCAGCATGAAAACCAAGTAAGCCTAGGCCATTTCTAGCAGCCAAGGACCAGCCTCGGCATCTAAGAGCAGCGAGCTGCAACAGCCAACACTTGGAGTGTGTGGCTTGCTAGCTGCAAGCAGCGGTAGCCCGCAACTCCGTGGTGCGGGTAGCTGGGCCGTGGCGCGGGTAGCTGGGCCGTGGCGCGGGTAGCTCGGCCATGTGCAAGGGAAGAGTAAATAGGAGCCTTCAAAGGGAAGACATGTGGCGCATGGAGAGAGAGAGTGGGGAGTAAGTTTGGTCCCCCCTCTCCAAGTGGTCCTCACTTGCTCTCTCATGAATAGTTGACATTTGTTTTATTACTAGCATGCTTAAATAATTTTATTTTACCTTTAACATAAAATATGAAAATCTCACTATCCCACGTTGGTGGGAGAGACAATCATTCTCTTATCATATCCTATAAATACCCAAGTAAGGGCATTGGAAATGATGCTTGAGTAAGAGATGGAAAGGGGATCACAAGTAAGTGAAAACCCTTGAACTCAAGAGTTGGAAAAAGGTATCACATTGAGTGAAAGCCTTTGAACTCAATTACTCGGGTTTATCGGTCGGGTCTTGCTAACCCCAAGACATTGGACCTTGTCGGTGATCGTTGATTGCGGGTGGATCAACATCTGAGGCTTTGTAATTTCGAAGCTAGCCTTCATGTAAGAGCCAAAGAGGTCCGGCGAAGCATGCTCCAAAGGTAATCGTTTTATATTAATCTTATGATTAATTTAATTATGTTTATGAATTTATTTATTGCGATTGCGGTCTTGTTTTTGGGTTTGTTTTTGCGGTGTGTCGGACTCACAAAACCCCAACACATTGGACCGCACAACTTAATCTCACGCACCAAATGAAGAATCAGATGAACCAATACGTCAAAAAATGTGGGTGTGAAATACATATCAAATTTGCACAAAGTCACAATCACATCCGCTTGCAAAGAATCTAGTGTACAAGGATCAAGCACGTTGCTGTGTATTGTATTGAATAGCGAGCAAAGGCTTGTAATCGCTTCCCTCACATGCTTCAGTAAAATACCACGGATTGCAGTCGGTAGGAATACTGATGAGTGTCATTTATGACACACTTAGGCTAGGTTTTCTCTATAATCTTATTCTCTTTTTTATATCTTTCTATCGTGTTTTTAGGGAATAATGCTTGATTTTCATATTTAAGTGTTAGTTTAGAGAACTGCGTGCTTTTAATGGTTTTTTTATTATTTTTTTTTATTAATTTCTCGGTTTTTTCTCTCACTTCTTCGTTTCTTTGACTTGTTTTGTAGGTGTGTCGAGTTTCCCAGGATTTAATTATCAAGGAGTAAGCTCGAGCGCATTCAAGAAGATTGATGGAGCTAAGTTCGAGAATCCAAATATGCAATTCAAGTTAGCTCCGCAAGCACAAGGACTTGGAAGCAACGCTTTAGCTTGGAATGTTCAAGTGCTTGGAAGATAAAGGAGTTGCCCTTCTGACGAGCACGGAGTTTGATCAAGCAAGCAAAGCAGCCAAGGTTTCGTGCACCAAGCAGATGTGCGCACGCGCGGCACAGGGGCAGGGTTGCGTGCGCGCAAACCCAGCTGAGTGCGCGCAAACCCAGCCGAGTGCGCGCGTGGCTTGGGTGGTGCGCACGCACAACCATGTCCAGCCACCTTCGTTGGTTTTTTCTATTTATAGCTTTTGACTTTCTTTTTTTGGGACGGTTTATTTTTTGTACTTTAGAATTATTTCCAAAAATAGTAGAGAGAGAAAGTAGAGAGAGAAGCTTAAGATTTACTTGATTTGTACTTTAAATTGGTCTTAGATTTAAATTGGATATTGGAATTCCCTCTTCAATTCAATGAAAATTTGTATGAATTCTTTTCTTTGATTTACTTTCATTGCAATTTCTTCTAGTTTCTTGAATTTTGATTTGGATTACATTCTCTGCTCTAGAATTTATTGATGGATTGATTTTCTTTTTGATTAAGCTTGAAATGAATATGATTGTGATAGAATAGGTTTTTTTTTCTTCTCTATTTCAACATGATTTGTGAGTAGATTATTTGCTAGGGAAAAGGGGAAGCATGCTTGATTGATGATTTTTTCTAGTTGATGATCCTAAATTTATTGAATTGTTGCAATTAAATTGGTTGACATAGTTGTGCATGTGATTAATTAAATTAGGAGTGATCAACCTATACGATTAATCTAGATTACATTGCAAATTTCAATGACATGAACCCTTGATTTGAGAATTGCTTTAATTGATTGGATTTGATTGTTATTTTTCCTTTTTAGTCAATCATAATGAACCCTAGATTGGCTTATAGGAGATAGCTTTTGGATTCCTTTGATTGCAACTATTGTTTCTCCTTTGTGACGTTTCAATCGATTGAGTGATCTATCAATTAGCATAATCATGGAGCTTGCATCTGCATCCTATATCCCTAGTGTTTAGCATATTGAATTTCTCGATTTGTCAAGTTTCTTGATACCTTAGTTACCAACCATAACCATCTACATTCTTCGAACTAGCTTGAAATAGGGTATAGCTTACACATATTCATTCCTTTGGGATCGACCCTTGAATTACAATATACTCGTATTAGGTTGGTTGAGTTTTTACAAATTTAGTTTGGCTCTTGGAAAGGGTAGATATGACCTACATTTTCCTCTTGTCAAAATGGCGCCGTTGCCGGGGAGTGATATTGGTGCTTTGTTATAGTTGTTGAGTCTATTTCATTCGTAATTGAAAAAAGAAACAAAAAGATTTTCTATTTTCAGCTACACTTGTAGTCGTGCTACTAATCATTTCTTTTGAGATTGTATGCATACAGATCGTGGTCATTCACTAATGCCATTGATCCAGAGATTGAGAGGAATATTTCAAGATTAAGGGTTGCTAGACGTTCTTTGAGTTCTAGCACCTCAAGTGAAGAAGAACCATAACAAGAAGAACAAGAAAGAATGGGAGAAAATCCAAGGGTGGCATTGAAAGAATTGGGGATTCCCGGTGCATATAGATTTGAGAGTGGGATTGCTCCACCTACAACACCGGCGAATGACTTTGAAATAAGGCTGGCAATGATCACTTTGATAGAGAGGCGACAATTTAGTGGGGCCAAGCATGAAAGCACACTAAACCATCTCAAGGAGTTCGAAAAATATAGCAATACAATCAAGGTGAACGGAATTTCCCAATAATTTATCCGCCTCAATCTCTTTCCCTTTTCCCTTATAAGGCGTGTTTTGGAATGGCTAGACAAGGAGGTCAAGCCGAATACTGTAAGGACATGGGACGAAGTTACCAAGGAATTTCTATCCCGTTTCTATCCAGAAAAGAAAATGGCGGAGGCTAGAGCTTTGATTCAATGTTTTAAACAAAATCCCAGTGAGAGCCTCTATGAAGCATGGGAGAGATACAAAGAGTATCAAAGAGAATGTCCTCACCATGGAATTCCCACTTACCAAATTATTCAAATATTCTATGGAGGTCTTAGTAATCAAGGGAAGTCGTGTTTGGATGGAGGACCCGGAGGTCCCATCATGAATAAAATAATTGAATACGTAGTGAGATACTATAGAGATTGGCATGTTGAAGAGATATAGTCAAATAACAAGAGCAGCTCTTCGGTGTACTCGGTTGATCATCTAAATGCAATCATTAATCTCTCCTCATAAATGAAAAACTTGGGAAAGGAAATGTCCGCTATTAAGGCAAAGTTGGAAAGTGCTACTTCCCAAGTCTCGAGTCTTCCCTCCTAATCTAAGGGAAAAGGTTTGTCTTCTAATCCTAAACCATCTCCCTCTTCTACTAACATGCCTAGTGGATTCTTTCTTTGTAATGTTTGTGGATCATATATCATGATGCTTCTAATTCCCCTCATTCATGCATGGATGTTTGTGATGATCAAGATGGAAAAGTCAATGAGCGTGTGAACTATGTGTCAAACAATAATGATTCAAGGTTTGAGAATCAAAGAGGCCAATGGAATAGGAATTACAACAATCATGGCAATTTTGTCAATTATAACCAACTTGATGGTAATATGAACTATGGAAACCAAAATTCCTGAGGTAACTATAAGAACAACAAAGGTTATAGTGGCCAAAATCAAAACCAAAATTATAGTAATCAAAACCAAGGTTATGGGAATCATAATCAAGGTAGTGGTAACCATAATAAAGGTTATGGTCAAAATAAAAAAAAGGGGTAATTGGAACAATCAAGGTAGGAGCAATTTTAAAAACATTGCTCAAAGAGGTCCCCACCCGGATTTGTTCCATAGACTCAAGGTGATAATTCCTATTCACTATTCTCTTCCTCTAAGACTAATTTTGAAGAAATCATTGAGAATCAAACCAAGTTGTTGAACACTTACATCGCCATAAGTGACAAAAAATTCAATGAAATGATGACTCATAATAAGATGCTTGAAAACAAAATTTCTCAATTTGCCAATGCTATGAAAGACCTTCCCAAGGCCTAGGTCCTAAGAGACTAGTGAATGCTATTATTACAAGGAGTGGTAAGGTTCTTGAGGAAAGTTTGCCTAGGAAGAGGGAAACTAAGGAAGTCCCCAAGGAGGTTTTGGTAGAGGATTGGAGAGATGGTGCATCTTTGAGTGAGGTTGTGATTGAGACACCTAGTTAGGTGAGAGTAGAGAAAGGAATTGTGAAACTCAAGCTTCCTTATCAACAAAAATTCATGAGGCAGAATGTTGAAGCATAAAGGTTTTGATGATGAGGAACTTAAACTAAAGCAAACTCAACTAATAAAGGTTTTCAAGTGTTTGATTAGTTTAGGTGAAGTTGATCGTGGTGATGGAAGAATTAGCTAGAACCAAGAAGACATGAAAAGATCTTTAATGAAGGAGTTAAACAAATCAGAAGAAGAGTTCTCTAACAAGAGCTGAGTTCTCTAACAGGAACGTTCCCTAACAGGAACTTGAAGACATCAAGCTTAAGTTCTTTGGTGGAACTTAATAACCTTGGAGCCCATGTAATCTACCTGATTAAAAGTGCGGCGCATCAATTATATTTAGTTAAGGTTATTATCTTCTAGATTATTGTTAATATGATAAGCAGATTATTGCGCGAAATTTATTAGAAGCGTGACAAGTTGGCTTGGTAAATAAAATAATATTTAAAATTATAAAAGATAGATTTTAGGAAAAGATTTTTTAAAAAGATTGTTTTCTTTAAATCAGTTTGTTAAAAAGATAAACCTTTTTAACAAATATCTTTTTAATCTTATTTTCCGGAAAAGGTTTTATTCTACTTGATTTACATAAAACCGTGTTTAAAGATAAGTTAAGTTAACCTATTTATTTTTTAGAAAACCTACTTTCTATACGAGTGATACTTGTATAAATAGTAGAGAGCAAAATGGTTTTAGTTTTTTTGTGAGTTTATGCGTGGAGAAATCACAGTGCTATAATTGAGTAAGTTTACCAAAATTCAAACTTGTCATATTAGTTTTGGATTTCCTGCATTGCTTACCTATCATACTAGGTGTCGTACACTTTTATTGGTTTGGGTTATTTGGGTGAGTTTATTGTTTGCTTTACATACAGTTCTGTAAGCTTCGAGGTGAGGCTGAGAGTTTTGTACTTAGGTGGTGCAAGTAGTTTGTACTTTGGCAGTACGTGTAGTACTTTGGTGGTACGAGTGAATCTAAGTGTGGTACTTATATTGGGTACAATAGGGTCCTATCAAGTAGAAAGTCCATTGAGAATCTTGTGAAAATAAGGTCCGTGTCTACTAGGTTGTAACTTGGTGTTTGCCCTATTACAGTGGAGTTTGTGTGTTTGAAATACCTAAGGTAGGGTCGAGGTTTTACTTCCAGTTGGGCCCTGGATGGTTTCCTCGTAAAATCTGTGTGTTCTAGCAAGTTCCTATATGCATTGTTTATTAATCCGTAAAAAGTAGTCATTAGGAACTCAATACAATCCCCCCCCCCTCTTGTATTAATCGTCTCAACTAATAATTGGTATCAGAGCAAGGTTCTCACGTGTAAGCAGTTAACTTTGCTGAGTAAGTTCCTGGAGAGATGAATTACAAGGAGAAACTTGAAGAAGGGTATTACACCCAACGTCCACCAATGTTCAATGGTAAGTTTTACACCTACTGTAAGAACAGGATGGAGATCTTTATCAAGGCTGAAAATTACAAGGTAGTTCCTAACTGATGATTTTGAAATAACTGCAACCAATGATAAGAACGAGGTAGTTCCTAAACTTATTTCTGATTATGATAAGGAAGATTATCATAAACTTGAATTGAATGCTTTAGCTATAATGTATTTGCACACTGTGGACTTAGACCTCATGAACATAATCGTATCATGGAATGCAAGTCTGCTAAACAGATTTGGGATCTACTAGAGGTAACTCATGAAGGTACTAATGAGGTAAAATGTTCTAAGATTGATTTATTAATGTCTAGATATGAAAGGTTTGAAATGAAATCAAAGGAATCTATACAGGAAATGTTTACTAGGTTCAATGATATTATTAATGAATTGAATTCCCTTGGCAGATACATTCCTATTGATGAACAGGCAAGAAAGATCTCAAGGAGCCTACCAAAAGATGAGCGATGGGGATCCAAGGTTACTGCCATGCAAGAAGCCAAGGACTTCACGAAGTTTAACATGGAACAACTAGCTGGATCATTAATGACTCATGAACTTCACCTGAGTTCCAATACTGAAAGTTCCAAGAACAAGAGTCTTGCTCTTAAGGCTCAAGACTCAGAGGAATCGGAAGCTGATGAGGAAGAAATGGCAATTCTAGTTAGAAAGTTCAAAAGGATGATGAACTACAAGAAGTTTGATAGGAACAAGAAGTATGCAAGTTCCAAAAACACAACTTGTTTCAAATGTGGGTCTAAAGATCACTTCATCAAAGATTGTGCACTACCAGATGGTGAGAAAGGAAAGAAAAGGGCAAGGAGCAATCCAAAGAGTCAAGAGTCTATAAGCCTTACTTCACCAAGGACAATGTGAAGAAAGCCATGTTGGCTGCTTGGGGAGATTCGGATTCAGAAGAAGAGGAAGTCAACCACCAGAGGAAACTGCACATCTATGCTTGATGGAAAAAACTGATGAAAAAGCAAAACTGAAGGAACTAGAATCTGAGGTATGGTTTTCTCAAAAAGAACTTAGACATTTCTCTAAAGAAAAAATAATATTTGCTATTTTAGAAATTCAAGAAGAATTGAAAGAATTGCATAGAGCTAAACAGCAAAGTGATGAAGCTTTGGTAACTTTTAAAGAAAACAGTGAGTGGGTTGATAATATAAAATTTGATATTCAATATAGATTCTTTAGTCTGTTTCATGATAATAAAAATTTGAAAGAAACTATAGACAGGTTGAAACATGATAACATAATGTTAAATGTGGAGCTATCCTTGATGAAACTCTGTCTTGATACTCCTGATTCTAAAGTTCCTCCACTTGCTCAATATCCGAATTTTGAAGAACTAAAATTTGATTTGGAAGATATAAAAGCGGATAAGGCAAGACTTGAGGGGGAACTTGAGAAAGCCAGGAAAGGTAAACAACCTGTAGGATACAGAGTTCCAGACTGGATCACCAAAGCTCAAACTAAAAGAACAGAAGGTTTGGGTTTCAAAAAGAAGTTCCAAAAGGAAAAGAAGTATGTTGACCTGCCTAGTAGTATTGTTTGTTATTTTTGTGGCAATACTAGACACAAACAGGTTGAGTGTCCTAAGAAAGAAAAGAGTACACAGAAAAATGAAAAACATGTAGAACAGATTTGAATCAAGAAGAATGATGAACCTGCTGCTGTTACACAGGAACCCAAGGAAACCTGGGTTCCTGAAACTAACATTTGATTTCTCATGCAGGTTCCAGTGAGGGGGAATAACACTTGGTACCTCGACAGTGGTTATTCTAAGCACATGACCGGAGACAAATCTAGATTTCTCTCACTAGATGCCTAATATAAATGGGGGAACTGTGACATTTGGTGATAACATGACAGGAGATATAGTTGCTATTGGCAAAGTAGGAAGGTCAAGTTCCCATGCAATTGATAATGTATTCTTGGTCGAGGGCCTTAAGCACAACTTGTTAAGTATTTCACAATTTTGTGACAAAGGTAACTCTGTAAGCTTTACTTCCAATAAGTGCAGAATCATTCACAATGACACTGGGAACATTATTTTAGAAGGAACTCGTAAAGGGAACACATATGTTGTGGATCTTAACGAGGTTCCTAATAGCAGTTTAATTTGTCTTAGTGTCATTGAGAATGATCTTCTATTATGGCACAAGAGATTTGGCCATGCAAGCTTTACTTTACTTGATAAATTAAGATCTAAGGAACTAGTGGAACGACTTCATTGCATTAAGTTCCTGTATGACAAAGTGTGTGATGCTTGTGTTAGAGGAACACAAACTCGAATTTCTTTTAAATCTAAGAAAATGGTAAGCACCAAAAGACCTTTAGAACTTGTTCATATGGATCTATGTGGTCTTATGAGAATCCAAAGCAGAAGTGGTAAGAGATATGTTATGGTTATTGTTGATGACTTTTCAAGGTTTACTTGAGTTTTCTTTCTTGTTAGTAAAGATGAAAAGTTTGATAAATTTGTAGCTTTTGTAAGGAAAGAACAGAGAAGAACAGGTAATCCACTAATTCACCTCAGATCAAGTCATGGAACTGAATTTGAGAATTCAAAATTTGATGAATTTTGCACTGAGCATGGAATGGATCACAACTTCTTTGCCCCAAGGACCCCACAACAAAATGGAGTGGTGTAACGCAAGAACAGAAGCCTTGAAGACATGGCTAGAACAATGTTGATCTCAAGTGGTTTGCCTAGGAAATTCTGGGCAGAAGCAGTGAATACAACATGCTATATTCTTAATAGAGTATCAGTTAGAGCCATTAACAACAAAACTCCTTATGAGCTAATCAAAGGGAGAAAGCCTAATATTTCTTATTTTAGATCTTTTGGTTGTAAATGCTTTGTTTATAATAACGGTAAAAGAAACTTAGGAAATTTTTATGAACGTAGTGATGAGTCAGTATTCTTAGGACATGCCTCTAATAGTAAAGCATATAGAGTTTATAATAAAAGGACAATGTGTGTTGAGGAATCTGTACATATTATATTTGATGAAACTGAACAATTGCATGATGTCCAGGATTGTGATGATGATTTTGAAATTGAACTTGTACGCAAGACGAATCCAAATGAAGAATCAACATCATTGAAGAAGCAGCAAGTTGAAATTACTAAGAAAACGAATCCTGAAGCAAATGAAGATCAAGAAATAGAGAATGCATAAGGAACTCCTCCTCAAGAACAGAATCAAAATCAAAATGAGGAAGATCCTGTTGAAGTTCCAACTGAAACTCAAGAACGAGTTCCTACAGAAGAACTATTTAACAATGATCAGGAAAGATTGTATCCAATAAAGGACTTTACACCTAAGCGATGGAATTATCAGAAGTCACATCCTGTAGATGCAATTATGAGTGATATCTCAAAAGGAACTCAAACCAGATCTCAGCCTAGAAACTTCTGTGCATTCTATGCATTCCTCTCTTCTATGGAACCTAAGAACTATGTTGAAGCTTTAACTGACGCAGACTGGATTAATGTTATGCAAGCTGAACTAAATGAGTTTGAAAGAAACAAAGTCTGGCATCTGGAACCTAGACCCAAGAATAAGAAGACTATAGGTTTAAAGTGGGTGTTCAGAAATAAGCTAGATGAGCATAGGATTATTGTCAGAAACAAAGCAAGACTTGTTGTACAAGGTTTCAATCAACAAGAAGGAATAGACTATGAAGAAACATTTGCTCCAGTAGCCAGGTTAGAGGCTATTCGTTTACTTATTGCTTTTGCTGCTTATATGGTATTCACGTTGTTCCAGATGGATGTTAAATGTGCATTTTTAAATGGATTTCTAAATGAAGAGGTATATCTGGAACAACCTCCTGGATTTGAAAGTCAGGAGTTCCAAAACCTCATCTCCTAGAGCATGGTATGAAAGGTTATCAAAGTTCCTTTTGAAAAATGATTTTAAACGAGGCAAAATTGATAAAACTTTATTTTTGAAATCAAATGGAACTGATATCCTAGTTGTACAAATTTATGTTGATGATATTTTATTTGGTGCAACTAATGAATCTTTGTGCAAGTATTATGCTGACCTTATGAGTGGAGAGTTTGAAATGAGTATGATGGGAGAATTAAATTTCTTCCTCGGATTGCAAATCAAGCAAACTGAAGAAGGAATCATGATCCATCAACAAAAGTATATCAAAGAACTGATCAAGAAATACAAGCTTGAAAATGCTAAGACAAATGAAACTTCAATGGGTTTAGCAACTAGATTGGATGAAGATCCAACTGGAACTTGTATTGATCAGCCTATGTATCGAGGTATGATAGGATCTCTACTTTACCTAACAGCTAGTAGACCTGACATATCTTTAAGTGTAGGTTTGTGTGCCAGGTTCCAAGCAAACCCAAAGGAGTCTCACCTGAAAGCAGTAAAGAGAATCGTTAGATACTTAAAAGGAACTGATGACTTGTGTCTCTTCTATCCTAGAAGTGACTCGTTTGATTTAAATGGCTTTACTGATGCTGACTATGCAGGTGATTTGGTTAATAAAAAAAGCACTTCAGGTATGGTACAGTTTTTAGGACCTTGTTTAGTTTCCTGGGGTTCCAAGAAGCAAAACATAGTTGCATTATCTACAGCTGAAGCTGAGAACGTGGCAGCAGCAGCATGTTGTTCACAAGTACTCTGGATAAAGCAACAGGTTAGAGATTTTGGTCTTATTTTTGAGTGTGTAACTATTTATTGTGATAACACAAGTGCTATATGTATTTCTAAGGATCTAGTTCAGCACTATAAGGTAAAACACATCCACATTAGGCATCACTTTCTAAAAGATAATGTGGAACAAGGGAATATTAAATTAGAATTTTATAGTACGGAATATCAACTTGCAGATATTTTGACCAAACCCTTGAACAGAGAAAGATTTGAGAAATTGAAATTGGAACTTGGGATGATCAAGCTGAATTGATTGCTTCTGAAGTTCCAAGATGTGGAAAAGTCGAAAATATTGGAAATAGAGCAAAAAGAGCATTTAACACAATTATGGTGTGTTAAACATAGTTGAAGTGTCACCGTTGTTCATTACTAAAGGTAAGTTCATTAAATTTCTTAACTGTGTAAGTTATTAAATAAGTACATTGCACATATGTAAAAAGCGTGTTCCAATTGTGTATTTATAGAAAGTTTCTTTTAAATTAAATGAATTTGGAAAGAAAAGTGTTTTGGCAAATTCATCCTGTGAATTTAAAATTGGAAAAATAATTGAATTTGTTCAATAAATGACTAAATAGTGAAATCTTTTAAAATCCCTCACACCGCTTCATGAATTATAAAAGCTGATTTCACCTACCTCTTTCACCTCTCTGTCAAATCAATTAACCCCTTTCAGTAAAAACCCTCTTGAATTTTAAAACCATCTTTAGAACAACAATGGTCATCATTGATGAAATCATCTCATCAGAAAACTCTCAAAGCTTCGAAAACACCATTCAAGAGGAAACATCTCCTTTAGCCATGGTGAACTACAAACCTTCTTCAACTTCAACCAAAACCCCTTAAAATTATAAAACCTCATCTCCTTAACCTAAAGAAGTGGAAAGTAAGAGTGATCAAGAAGAGTCATCTGTTTCAAGTGTCCTTCAAAGGCCGAAGGAGTGGAAAGAGAAGAAACAAAGAGAGAAGTCTCTTGAGGAGCAAATTGAAGAAGTTGACGAGTTTGCTCAAGAGAAACATTCAGAAGAGACCAAAGAGGATGACGAAGAAGGAGGAGAGATGAATGAGGGAGAAGAAGACAAAGAAGATCACAACATTTCAGAAAAGGAAGAATCAGAAAAGGAAGATGAAGAAGAGGAGGTAACTGATCAAGCCGAACTTGAGTCACAGGCAGGGAGGTATGTTGTAGGACATCGTATTGATCTAGACTGGTGTAGGAAAGCTAGAATCTCAGAGTTTCTTGATTTAATTAAGTTTCAAGGTTGGGAATACTTGTTGTCAAAAGTTTCAGCAAACTATTTGTATCCAATTGCTATGACTGAGTTCTGTCAAAATTTTCAAGCAAAATTGGGGGTAATTTCTAGTGAAGTAGATGGTGTAAAAATTGAATTAAATGTTGAAACCCTAGGTAAAATTTTGAACACTCCAACTGAAGGGTATGAAACATACATTAAGGGAAAAGCTAGTATCAAAGTAGGAAATTACTTGACTGGTGATACTGTTGAAGCCCTAGGTGGTCAAAGGGGGAAAAAGACCATGAGTCACAATTATTTGAACCCGTTGAACAAGTTGTTGTTCAATTTAGTTAAGAAAACCATCTTGCCAAGAACTGCAAAGAAGGGAGAGGCATGCTTGATGGATATGGACATAATTTTCTGTCTGTCTAAGAAAATTAAAGTTAATTTTCCTACATTGATATATCAGCACTTAGCACATTGTGTTCCAAGTAGGACAAAAGTGGGCTATGGAGTCATTTTGTCAACTGTGTTTGAAAATGCTGGAGTGGTTCTGAAGCATAGTTATGGTGCTATAGATGAGAAGCCAGAGAATGTGCTAAATGAGGAAACACTAGCTGGACTGAGTTAGGAGGTAGTAAAAGAAAAAATTCAAAGAATAGAGAAGGGAGAGAAAAAGAAAGAAAAGGTGACAGGGAAGAGAAAAGAGAAAGAGGTGTCTGAGCATCCTATAAGGAAGAGTAGGAGGATATCTTCTAGTTTTGTTCCTCAGACAAGCATGGAACAGCCTCTAGAGTTGGATGTTGAGGAGGGTATCCTCGACGGGCAAGTTGCAGAATTGGTGGACATGATGAAAAGGGTTGAGAAGCAAATGAAGGATTCTGCTGGAAAACTTCAGTTGTTAACTCTGTAAAAGAAAGTGCAGGAGCAAGGAAAGGAGTTAAAAGAGCTCAAGAAGCTGGTGCTGAAACAGGACAAAGAACTTCAAGAGCAAAAGAAGTTTCAGCAAGAACATGACAAGGCTCTACAGGAACAAAAGGAGGAGTTTCTTCTGAAACTCAAGAGTCTTGAAGATAATCTGACAGCTTCTTCACAACAAACAAAGGAGGACTACAAGAAAATTCTGGAGTTCCTTGAAACCTAGCCTATCATACTCTTTTCAGCCTATATCCAAGCCTAGCCTATTTTCCGCTTCTCTATTTCAGTCATGAACAATTTTAATTTCTGTTTTAGTGTTTGAACAATTGATTTTGGTTGTAAATTTTCTAAAATTGTTCAACAGGATGATAAATCTTTTGGTTTTAATGAATAGTTGGAACTTTGCTTATACTTGTGTGTATATGTATGTAATGAACACTTATGCAGGAAAGTTGAACTTGCCTAAGGTAACTTAGCAGCGCTGCATTCAGTTTCCCACACTCGATGAATTGCTTGTGGCGTTGTGGCTAGATGCTCAATAACTTGAAAAACAGGACTTTTTGATAATGCCAAAAGGGGGAAAAGAAGAAGAAAACTTGGAGGCTAAAGTTGTTCTGGGTTCCAGTTGAGAAAGTATCAGAAATTTTTCTGATATGATGCTATAGTAGTTTCTAGTAGTTTAGTTTATTTCTGTTTTGTTTGCTTTGTTTATTTTTGTTTTAGTTTTGTTCTTTCTGTTTCTGTTTTTATTTCTGTGTGTGTTTACTTTCTGTCAATAAACCAAAAACACAAAAATACGACCTTCAATTTTGTTTAACTTGTTTCTCGAGTTTGCTTAAGTTTGTCATCATCAAAAAGGGGGAAATTGTTGAAGCATAAAGGTTTTGATGATGAGGAACTTCAACAAAAGCAAACTCAACTAATAAAGGTTTTCAAGTGTTTGATTAGTTTAGGTGAAGTTGATCGTGGTGATGGAAGAAGTAGCTGGAACTAAGAAGACATGAAAATATGTTTATTGAAGGAGTTAAACAAATCAGAAGAAGAGTTCTCTAACAAGAACTAGTTCCCTAACAGGAAATTGAAGACAGCAAGCTTAAGTTCTTTAGTGGAACTTAATAAGCTTAGAGCCCAAGTAATCTACCAGATTAAAAGCGCGACACTACAATTATATTTAGTTAAGGTTTTTATCTTCTAGATTATTGTTTATATGATAAGCAGGTTATTGCGCGAAATTTATAAGAAGCGTGAGGGCTTGGTAAATAAAATAATATGGAAAATTATAAAAGATAGATTTTAGGAAAAGATTTTATAAAAAAATTGTTTTCTGTAAATCAGTTTGTTAAAAAGATAAATCTTTTTAATCTTATTTTCCGGAAAAGATTTTATTCCACTTGATTTACATAAAACCGTGTTTAAAGATAAGTTAAGTTAACTTTTTTTTTTTTTAGAAAACCTACTTTCTATACGAGTGATACTTGTATAAATAGTAGAGAGCAAAATGGTTTTAGGTTTTTTGTGAGTTTATGCGTGGAGAAATAACAGTGCTATAATTGAGTAAGTTGACCAAGCTTCAAACTTGTCATATTAGTTTCTGATTTCGTGCATTGCATACCTATCATACTAGGTGTCGTACACTTGTATTGGGTTGGGTTATTTGGGTGAGTTTATTGTTTTCTTTACATATAGTTTTGTTAGCTTCGAGGTGAGGCTGAGAGTTCTGTACTTAGGTCGTGCAAGTAGTTTGTACTTTGGCAGTACGTGTAGTACGTTGGTGGTACGAGTGAATCTAAGTGTGGTTTGTAGATTGGGTAGGATAGGGTCCTATCAAGTAGCAAGTCCAGTGAGGATCTTGTGAAAATAAAGGTCCGTGTCTAATAGGTTGTAACTTGGTGTTTGCCCTATTATAGTGGAGTTTGTGTGTTTGAAATCCCTAAGGTAGGGTCGAGGTTTTACTTCCAATTGGGCCCTTGAAGGTTTCCTCGTAAAATCTGTGTGTTATAGAAAGTTCCTATATGCATTGTTTATTAATCCGCAAAAAGTAGCCATTAGGAACTCAATACAATTCTCCCTCCCCCCTCTTGTATTAATCGTCACAACTAACACAAAAGACAGATGATTAATTTGGAATATTTATTGACATGCTCAAGCAACTTCACTTTTCTTTACCATTTACCGAAGTTGTCACACAAATGCCCAATTATGCAAATTTTCTCAAAGATATTTTGAGCGGTAGGAAAACTTGGGATGTTGTAGAGACAGTGAACTTGATCGAGAATTGTAGTGCAATTTAAATAATCAAGATGCCACCTAAGCTCAAAGATCCTAGAAACTTCTCTATCCCTTGTGCCATTAATAAGATACAAATTGATAATGCCTTGTGTGACTTAGGAGCTAGTGTTAGCCAAATGCCATTTCCGGTCTATCAAAAACTTAAGGTAGGGGAACTTTTGTCTTCCAACATCACCTTGCAATTGGCCGATAGGTCAATTAAGATTCCTAAAAGGTGGAGGATGTTCCTTTGAGAGTAGGGAAGTTTGTGATTCCGGTAGCTTTTGTGGTTCTTGAAATGGATGAAGATGCTACCATTCCTATTATTCTTAGTAGACCTTTTCTTGCTACCTCGGGTGCCATGATTGATGTTAAGAGTGCAAAATTTTCACTTAAGGTAGGAGATGAGGTCATTGAATTTGACTTGAATGAAAGCATGAAGTATTCATGTTCTTCTTTATTAAATTGCATGATGATTGACTCTCTTGATCATGTTGTGTCTTCCATGCATGAGCACTTGCTCACTTCTAACGATGCTTTTTGAAAATGTTTTGTTGAACAAGGATAATATAGGTGCTCCGAGCAAGAAAATGGCTTGGTATGAATATGTTCTCAATAGAGGCATTGAGGATGTTGAAAAGAAAATGTGTATGAAAATTTCTAGCCAAGAAGCGTTGCAAGTGGCAACATCAAAGGAAGGTGAAGGTGCTCCAATGGTTGAGCTCAAAACTCTCCCATCACACTTAGGTATGAATTCTTGGATTCCAACTCCACTTTTCCCGTGATTATTATCTCTTCTTTGAGTAAGCACCAAGCCCAAAAGTTGTGTGGTGTTTTAAGAAAGCATGAAAGTGCTTTGGGTAACACCATTGAGGACCTAAAAGGTATAAGCCTCGCTTTATGTACACTTCACATAACTCTTAAGGAGGGTGATTTACCTTCTTTTGAGAGGCAACGAAAGCTACATCCTCAAATGGGAGAGGTAGTGAAGAAGGAGATCACCAAACTTTTAGATGCGGGAATCATATTCCCCATCTCTAGTTCTAGGTGGGTCTCTCCGGTTCATGATGTCCCAAAGAAGAGAGGTATGATCGTCGTTGAGAATGAGAAAGGTCTGCTCATTCCGACGAGGACGGTCACGGGATAGAGGATGTGTATAGACTATATACGTCTAAACACATCTACAAAGAAAGATCATTTCCCCCTTCCTTTTATTGATCAAATGTTTGAGAGACTAACAAGGCACAAGTTATATTATTTTCTTAATGGTTATTCGGGATTTTTCCAAATCCCTATCCACCCGGATGACCAAGAGAAAACAACCTTCACTTATCCATATGGTAAATTTTCCTATAGGAGAATGCCGTTCGGCCTTTTTAATGCTCCCGTAACATTTCAAAGACGCATGATGAGTATATTTGGAGATATGTTAGAAGAGGAGATGGAGGTGTTTATGGATGACTTCTCCGTAAGGGGTGTTTCATTTGAAGCATGCCTTGAAAACCTTGAAAAATGTCTTGCAAGGTGTGAGAAGGTGAACTTGGTCTTAAATTTGGAGAAATGTCATTTCATGGTGGAGGAAGGCATTGCATAGTTCTATGCCGTAAGATTTCTCACAAGGGGATAGAGATGGATAAAGCGAAAATTGAGGTCATTGAAAAGCTTCCACCTCCGATGAATGTGAAGGGAGTGAGATCTTTTCTAAGACATGCCGAGTTTTATAGAAGATTCATCAAGGATTTCTCGCTTATTGCAAAACCTCTCAATGATCTTCTTCAAAAGGATGCCAAGTTTGTATTTAATGATAAATGTTTGGAGGCGTTCAATAAATTGAAGAAAGCTCTAATCTCTACTCCTATTGTTCAAGCTCCAAGATGGGATTTACCATTTGAGTTGATGTGTGATACAAGTGGTTCAGGAATAGGAGGTTTCTTGGGTTAAAGAGTGGAAAAAAGCTTCATGTGATTTATTATATGTCTAAGACTCTAAATGGTGCACAACGGAATTACACTACAACGAAAAAGGAATTTTTAATTAGCTATTGTTCATGCTTTTGACAAGTTTCGTTGTTATTTGTTGGGTTCCAAAACCATTGTCTTCACGGACCATGCGGCTCTCAAGTATCTTTTTGCTAAGAAAGAGTCAAAGCCAAGGTTGATCCGATGGGTTATTAAACTCCAAACCTTTGACATTAAGATTAGGGATAAGAGAGAGCGGAAAATGTTATGGCGGAGCATCTCTCTCGTCTAGAAGATTCTCAAATTCATGATGGCGGTTCTCCAATTGAGTATAGGATGCTTGATGACTTCTTGTATGCTATTGAGGCAAAGGAGCTCCCATGGTTTGCCGATTTAGTGAACTTTCTTGCATGTGGGGAGTTTCCTCCTTCCTTTTCTAAGAACCAACAAAATAAGGTCAAGAGAGAGGCAAGACAATATGTGTTGGATGATCTCATCTTATATAAGCGAGGGGTAAATGGCTTACTTAGACGTAGTGTGCCAAATGAAGAGGTGCCTAGTGTTTTGAAAATGTGCCACTCGGATCCGAGCGATGGCTATATGGGCGTCTTTAAAACCGCCACTAAGATCCTTCAAAGCGGTTTATGGTGGCCACATCTCTTCAAGTACTCATGGGGCTTTGTTAAGACATGCGACCGTTGTCAAAGAGTTTGGAATATCTCCAAGAGAAATGAAATGCCTCAACAACCCTTACTTGAGTTAGAAGTGATTGATGTATGGGGTATTAATTTTATGGGACCATTTCCCTCATCCTTTGGAAATCAATATATCCTTGTGGCAGTTGATTACGTGTCTAAATGGGTTGAGGCCATTGCCTCCCAAACTAATTACCACAAGGTGGTAATGAAGTTGTTTAAGAAGGTAATCTTTCCATGATTTGGATTACCAAAGGCGTTGATAAGTGATAATGGTTCTCATTTTATTCACCACGCCTTTCAACAGATGATGCGGAAGCATGGAGTCCATCAACAATTTGGCCTCCCATATCATCCCCAATCAAGAGGCCAAGTTGAAGTTTCCAATCATCAAATCAAGGTAATCCTTAAAAAGACGGTTGCGAGAAATCAAAAGGATTGGTCACAAAATTTGGATGATGCTCTTTGGGCCTATAGATTGGCTTTCAAGACACCCATAATTACCACTCCATACCGCCTAGTCTATGGCAAATCATGTCATCTCCCGGTTGAGATTGAACACCGTGCAATGTGGGCAATGAAGAAGATAAACTTTGACTTGGCAAGTGCTAGGGAGAAAAGGTGGTTAGATCTTCAAATGCTAGAGGAGCTTTGGCTTGATGCTTATGATTGTGCTAGTGTGTACAAAGCTCGTTCCAAGGAAACACATGACAAGCTTATTGAGAAGAAAGAGTTTTGTGTTGGTGACAAAGTTCTTCTCTACAATTAAAAAATGAAGTTGTTTCTCGGAAATCTCATGTCAAGATGGAGCGGTCCCTATTTGGTCAAGAATGTCTTTCCAATTGGTGGTGTAGAGGTCTCAATGATGGATTCTTCTCCTCCGTTTAAGGTCAATGGCCATCGTCTCAAGAAGTATTTCGATGGTGCTTTTATTGGCCTTGCTAACACATTACTTCTCCGACAACGACCTTAATTAGTGGAGGACATCGAACTATGACGTTAAACAAGCGCTACCCGGGAGGCAACCCAGTTTTCTAACCTTTTTCTTTTGATTTTTCAATTCTCTATATTTCTTTTATCCTTGAGAACTTTTCTTATTTCTCTATATTTTTGTTGTTCTCTTGATTTTAGGTACCATGAGATTGGATCGAAGAAAATTTATAACAATATTGGTGTTACTTTAAGGTTTTATGAGGTTCTGTTAAGCTTAGGTGAAGGAGTTCATTGGGGTTATATGTTATCGTGTTTGCATTTTCATTGATTTTCATATTCATTTTTGAGTAAGTTTTGAATTATTTTTATGAAAATTTTGAGCACTCGATAATGACACTCGATAGCGCCGATGAGAAAGCAAACACGAGAACATATTCGAGGGAAATTTTCTCTTCTCCCCTAGCCTTCATGTGGTGCGCACACACCCATCAGTAGCTCGCACGCACCACGGGGGTCAGAGATTTTACCACTTTTTCTGAAATTTTGGCAGATTTTGAAAATCTCAATCAACCTACGGTGCGCGCGCACACCATACCTGCCAGCGCGCACCATAGGGGTCAGAGATTTTTGCCAATTTGGTCACGAAAACAGCCCTCCCCAGGCTGCAGCTGGTGCACACGCACCATTACCTGCGCGCACGCACCAGCCGCAATAGCTACCTGCTTTTTTCGTGCCCCTTTTCTCCCTCAATCACCTCCCTTTTCACTACATTCTCTCTCCCCGATTTCCCCTTTATTTCTTCTTATCAAAATCCCTTTTCAAACCTTTCCATTTCTCTTGTTAAATCCAAGAAAATTCACTAATTTTATTTTCAATTAATCATCAAATTACATTATCCACATTACAATCTTTCAAATTTAACAAAAATATCTTAAATTTTCGAGTTTAATTTTGAAAATTTGGGGCTTATTAGAAATTTTGAAGGTCTGTGTTGGGTTTAGAACTTGTCTTTGGGTGTTCTATTTTTTCTTTAATCTTCAATTTGGGCGATTTGCAAGTAATTCAAGGCTTCATTGAGGTATAATTTCTCACTTTCTAGTCATCTTCTTCCTCATTTTTGAAGCTTGAAACCCTTGTTATTGCCTTCATGGTAGAACTTCATTATTGGTTCTTTTAACTTGCAATATGTGTTGAATGATTTTATTAAATATTAAATTGAAGCTTTTTCATGTTCAATTTTCTTACGTTGATTAAATACTTGAATCACCATTGTTGGTCATTTTCTCTCTCATGGGTATTCTTTATGATGGCTTTATTTCTTTGATAATTCAATGTTTGAGATTATTTTGATCAAATTGATTCATGATTTGGTCTCTTGTGTTCAATTTTGCTTTTAATCCATGCCTATTTGCCTCACACTCATGATTCTATATTAATGACATTGTTCATATGTAGCCATCTCTTGCTTCATTTTTGAGAAAAAATCATTTGTACTTGATTCTTGAGCAATTTCTTATGCTTATTGATGATATATGATAAATGTGAAAGACTTGCTCATGAATTGCTTTCCTTCTTGTAGATGGCTCCAATCCGTCAAAAGAAGCGGGAAAGATCAAGTTCAAGCAAACCTAGGCATGTTGTTCCACCTCCTCCCGAGGTAGAAGACACATACGACATTATATTCTCTAAGGAATCACATTAGGATCATTTTAAGCGTCTATCCAAGAGGAAGCTAATGCCAACAAGATTCTACAATCAAACAATAACCAAGTTTCTTGGAATTGATGATGACGTTCGCTACCTTGCAAAGGACCTTGGTCTCTTGGAGTTTTTGGATTTGAGCGCCCCTACTTATGCTAGGGTGACCTTTGAATTTCTATCATCTTTTGAAGTAGTTCGAGATCCAAGTGGTGAATCCTCAAGGACTTTGACTTTCCAACTCTTCAATAATGATCACAAATTGTCGGAGTCTCAGTTATGATACTACTTTAAATTCCCATGGGCCATGGATGAGGACCATGTTATCTATCCGTCACATGGTAGAATTTCAAGTGACCATGGGTATGATGAGAAACGTTGGTGGCGGCGTATCTCTGAGGACGGAAAGTATGAGCCTCAAAATTCCAAGTATGCATCTATTATTCATCCGGATTTGCGGTATCTTACCCGTATTCTCACATACGCCCTTTGCTCCAAGGACTCTTTGGGAGCTATCTCTCGAGAAGAGCTTTGTTGGCTATGGATAGCCGACCAAGATTCAAATGAGATAGATTTCGTGGATTTGACGAAGCATTTGATCAATCGGTTTTTGGATATCCGTGATGGAATTAGCCTTTCAGGGAGCATCCAATTGGTAGGGATATTTTCTATCCTAACTCTCTACATCAATGATGCTTACAAGGATTTGTTATGTGAGCTTCCCCCAATTATCGATCCTCAAGAAAAGTCTTCTTCACATTTCCTCAACATCTCCGCCCTTGTGAACCAAAAGTTCCTCGATCGTACTAGGAGGGATGATGTTTACATTTGGAATGTTTACTGGATAAAAGATTGGTTCCTAATCCCATGCAAAGAGGCAACTACCTGACCAACGAAGAAAGATTCCTTGTCTTGGAGGCCTCCAATGCGCCATATTGATCCTTCTATTCTACGGAGGACGAAACATCAAGATCCCCCTCAACCGATGCTTTCTTAACGGATGTTCAAACTCTTCCCTCGGTTGAACCGGGAGGTATGCCTATCTCTTCCCCCTCTACTACTCCTTCTTCTTTTGTGTTGTCAACCATTCATGCTAAGCTTGATTCTATTGCTAATGTGCTATGCTCTATGCCTTCGAGGGAAAACACAAATCTTGGCCATGACTATCATGAAAATCAATTGTACGATTTACATGTGAGGAGGGGGGAGATCGAACCCTAAGTAAATTACTCGTGTCTCCCGGTCCAACAAGGACCTATCCCTCAATGGAAGCCTTTTGACTATACCGTGGGTCCTAGTCCTTACTACCCTTATTGTGAGGGCCCTCATGTTCACCCTAGTGATATCATAGGCACTACCCCAGCCAATTACGACTATAAGAGGCCCGGTGGATGTGATTTTACATATGATCCCGCTAACCCTATGCTCTTTCCGAACCCCGAGAATTTTGGTAGGTGGGGTAGGTCGGGCGAGCCGGTCTTAGATGATTGGTCTCATTTCTATGTGGTTGATTAATCTAGGAGGGAAGGTAGGTTAAAGGGTAAGGCTCCCGTGGAGGTGAGCGAGATGGCTAGCTCTAGTCTTGTGGTGGAGACTGGTGAGGGGAGTTCTCATTCTACCCCTTGCCATAGTGCGGAGTGAGACTATCATGGCTACCCCCCTTCTTATGTGCTTTATGTGATGTTTCTCTTTTGCCTATATGTTATTAGGTTTAGATATTAGGGGGTAGTTCATTTTAAGCTTGGGCGTGATTTATGTCGTCTGTGTGCTTCACCGTTTCCTCCCTTGCTTTTGTAATTCACTCCTGGTCTCTTATGCTTCTAGTATTGATCTCTGTGTTTCTTGATTCTATGATGATGATGATGGACTTTTGCTGATTTCTCTATCCATATATTGGTTTTGTTGTTTGTTTCGGTGATTGATGTCTACTGTGTATCTCTTTTTCTTCATGATGATGATTCCTGATGATGATTGTTTGATATCTTGTCTCCTGATTCTGCTTCCTATTCTCATTACTTGATCCTATTCCTGATGCTATCATTTCTTGCTTTTTCTTTAATTTCATACATTTTATCTTTTCTTTTCTTCTTTTCTTTTGTATTGAAGTTACTAATAATTTTCTTTGTATATAGTTTTTATTTCTCACCTTGCTTTGATGCTTATGCTTTTGTTTTTAAAGATTCATAAAGGTGCTCTTTCGCCTTGTTTGATGTAGCATAGCTTTGACGCCCGGTAAGAACTTTCTACTTTTCTTCTTTTTCTTTTCTTAGATGCTTAGATTAGGATTAGTTTTAGGAGGAGTTGAATGGTTCAAGGATGTTTGCTTTTTAACACCTTATTATGTTTGGGAACATTGGCATTGTGGTCGAATGTTCACTTGTTTGTCGATTGGGATTTATTTGTGTTAGCATTACATCCAATTGATGCTTTCTACTTCTCCTTTGCTTTTCTATTTTTCATTTCAAATCCTTTTCTTCAATTTCTATTTCTTTTGGTTTTCCATTTCCTTTTTGTTTCCTTTTTCACTTTTGTTCTACTTCTCTTTTTGTCTCTTGCTTTCATAAGTTATGATTTATAGTCCTTCTCTTTTCCTTTGATTTAAAAAAAAAAACCATTTATAAAGTTTTTGTAAATATGAATAAGATGTTTTTGAGGCATTGCTTTTCTTTTTTCCTAATTTTTCTTTTACTTTGGACTTAGTACCACTTGAGCTTGCAGAATGGTTATTATTCTTCCTAAAAACAATGGTTTGCATGGTTTGAGAGTCTTTTTGGTTGACACTAGGACAGATTATGCTAAGGAAGTTGTCTAGAACTATTGGGACCTTGACACCGGATTCTCTTATTTTTGAAAACTCACAATTGTTCCCCTTTGGTGGATTTGATGCTTTTAGTGAGTTTTTTCCACAACCTTGTGAGGTTTCTTATTTTTCAAGCCTTCTTCAACTACTTGTATGAGCGGAATGGATACTTGACTTTTGCAGACCTAATCTTGAAACTTGACCCATAATTCTCAAATATGACAACGAACCATCTAGGGAGGATAAAGGCATGTTTTCAGGGTGGTAATTTTTCGGAGTTTGTGGTGTATGAGTTTGGATATTGGTTTTTTTTTTTTTTTTTTTTTTTTTTTTTTTTTTTTGTAAGCAAGCTTGTTATTTGTATATTTTGTGATTAATGGCAAATAAATAAACGAAAAAGTCATCCAAAGTTAAAAAAAGGCAAGGACATTGAATAATGTGAAAAGTTGAGAAAACTCAAAGCTAATCTCTTAAAGCTTTGGCAAAAAAAATTCGAAAAGTAACAAAAAAAAAAACAGAAAAAAAAAGTGAATATGGAAAATTTCAAAAACATTTTGATGCAAGAGTTTCCCTATTTTGAACATTGAGGACAATGCTATTTTCTAGCTTGGGGGGAAGCGTTTTACGCTTTTTGTATATATGATTGTGGTTATAGCTTTGAATAAGCTTGGGGGTGTTAGTTTGTTTTTGTTTGGTGATCACTTTGTTTTGGCTTTGAGATTTGGTCAATCTTGCTTCACAACTTAGGTGTACCACCAAATTCTAAATTTTATGGCTACCCTCACCCTTTTGCCCTTACATTACAACTTTGGGAAAGCCCTTTTGGCCCAGTGGTTGAGTCATATACTGAGAGAGGGCATTATGAATTAAAGTGTAAGGAGAGGGAATGCAAAGTCAAGATGTCAAGAAAGCCTCAAATGTATTGATTTTTCGGTTCCTTCGAGGAACTATAGAGACACTCACTGAAACAGGATTTGAATCCAATGGGGAAAATGTGCTAAAATTGTTTTTAGATGAAGGTGAATTGCATTTTGGTAGTTCTCTATACTTAGCATGCCCTATGTTTCAATCAACCCTCAATATCTTATAACGTGCTTACCATTGTTGTTTTAAAAATTTTGATATCCTTTCGTGTTTTGATCATGTGCAAAAGTCCATTGTTTAAGCAACTCTTTTCTTTTCAAGGTTTTAAACTTTCTCTTTTCTTCTCTTATGCTTTGCCTCTTTTAATAAAAGAGTTATAGGTTAACCTCTTGAGAAAACTTTACGAGAGCATCACTCGTCCTCAAGGGCAATCAAGGGGCTTAAATGGCTTGTCTTTATTTTCTAAAATTGACCGTGATTCCTACAAAAGTGCGTTAGTGTACATTCTTCTTTTCTCTTGTTTTTCTTGTTTCTTTCTTACCTAAATAATGTCTTCATTTTTCCTTGTAAGTTTGATTTTTGTTTTGCTGAGGACGAGAAAAAGTCTAGCTTGGGGAAATTTTAAAACCTTGAAAAGAAAAGAGTTTTTAGGGAATAATGCTTGATTTGCGTGTTAGTTTCGAGAAATGCGTGCTTTTAATGGTTTTCTTCTTATTTTATTAATTTCTCAGCTATTTCTCTCGCTTCTTCATTACTTTGACTTGTTTTGTAGGTGTGTCGAGTTTCCCGGGATTTAATTATGAAGGAGGAAGCTCTAGTGCATTCAAGGAGATTGATGGATCTAAGTTCAGGAATCCAAACATGCAATTCAAGCTAGCTCCGCAAGCACAAGGACCATGGAAGCAACACTTTAGCTTGGAATGTTCAAGTGCTTGGAAGATAAAGGAGCTGCCCTTCTTACGAGCATCGACTCGAGTTCACCAATGATAGGGATGCTCGGGAGCATGGAGTTTGATCGAGCAAGCAAAGTAGCTAAGGCTTCATGCACCAGGCAGGGGTGCGCGCAGACCTAGCTGTGCGCGTGCGCATCTTGGGTGGTGCGCACGTACAACCCTGTCCAGCCACCTTCGTTCATTTTTTCTATTTATGGCTTTTGACTTTCTTTTTTTGGGACGACTTAATTTTTGTACTTGTGAAATATTTTTCCAAAAATAGTAGAGCGAGAAAGTAGAGAGAGAAGCGTAAGATTTACTTGATTTGGTCTTAGATTTCAATTGGATCATGGAATTCCTTCTTCAATTCAATGAAAATTTGTATGAATTCTTTCCTTTGATTTACTTTCATTGCATTTTCTTCTAGTTTCTTGAATTTTGTTTTGGATTACATTCTTTGCTCTAGAATTAGTTGATTGATTTATTTTCTTTTTGATTAAGCTTGAAATGAATATGATTGTCATAAAATTTGTTTTGCTCCTCAATTTCACCATGATTAGCGAGTAGATAAGTTGCTAGGCAGAAGGGGAAGTATTCTTTATTAATGATTTTTGCTAGTTGATGATCCTAAATTGATTGAATTGTTGCAATTAAATTGGTTGACATAGTTGTGCATGTGTTTAATTAGACTAGGAATGATCAACCTATAAGATTAATCTAGATTGCATTGCAAATGTCAATGACATGAATCCTTGATTTGAGAATTGATTTAATTAATTGAATTTTGTTGTGATTTTTCCTTGTTAGCCATTCATAGTGAACCCTAGCTTGGCTAATAGGAGATAGCTTTTGGATTCCTTTGATTGAAACTATTGTTTATCTTTTATGATGTTTTAATCGATTGAGTGATCTATCAATTAGCATAATCATTGAGCTTGCATATGGAACCTATATCCCTAGTGTTTAGCATATTGAATTTCTCGATTTGTCTAGTTTCTTGATACCTTAGTTACCAACCATAACCATCTAAATTATTTTAACTAGCTTGATATAGGCTATAGCTTGCACCTTCTCATTCCTTTGGGTTCGACCCTTGACTTACCATATACACGTATTAGGTTGGTCGAGTGTTTACAAATTTAGTTTGGCTCTAGGAAAGGGTAGATCATGACCTACATTTTCCTCTTGTCAAATACTTGCATCATAATGTGACAATCATGGGATTTCATACTTGTCAGCTTCAATTCTCCATTCAAGGATCAAATCTTTTCATGTTAGATGGGTACCCTAATGAACCTTAATGTTGTAAAGACATGCACAAAACATACGTTTCTCTACCCTTGACAATTTATAGCAAGCCGGTGGTAAATAAGTCTTTTCATCCTTCCCTTTACCCTCAACTTTCTTCTTTGACGCATCTGTGGCCTTTCCATTTATCTTCTCCTTCCCTTTTTTTCGAAATATTTTCATCTTCTTTTCTTGGTTCATTTCCCTTTCTAACCTTTCCCTTTCTAACCTTTTCCTAAGCCCACAATTTTGGACGAATCCCCATCTCTTGCAAATCAAACTGTGCACCCTTTTCGTCCTATTTTTTTCCTCGAATATTCATCAGTGTTCCCAAAAGAGCGTCACAAATATTTTTCTCTATATGTATCACATCAAGACAGTGCCTAACATCATGTTCTTTCTAATACGGAAGCTTCGAAAAGAATGATTCTTTCTTAAATAGAGCAGCTGAGACCATAGTTTTTTTTTATGTTCCAAACACCATTTGTATACCCTTAACCCGAGCATAAATCATAGCACCAGTCAATGGTCTAGGCGCAGTCTCCTCTTCCACTATCCCATCTAAAGTCTTTATCAGCCTACGGTACGGGTGATTAGCCCTAAGGAACCTCTGAGTCAGCAAGTAGACATCTTTGCGAGAATTCTTAAGGTATATGCTTGATGTGTCATCAATACATTTGGGACTATTCAAGATTTTCTCCTAATGAGAAAGCCATGAACGGGTATCTAGACATCTGTTAATGCAAGAATTTTATATATTGTTGTATTTATTTGCAATTAAACAATACATAAGATGTAATATCATGAATAAACTTTTATTAAATGGATAAATAGAAAGAAATATATCTTAGTAAAGTTTATAATTCATACCAATATAGGAAGTACAATGGATGTACACTTATGAGCTTCCCACTTGAGCTAAATATGTAGTCCTCAAGCTAAACTCGTTCTTCACATATGAATCTATAAAAAAAAAAAAAAAATAAAGTACATGATTAATAAAAAATATCAACATTATTCCACTACATTATATTTTAAAAAATTAATTCAATAAACAAACAAGGTATTTCACTTGTTTTCTATATAATAATGTTTCTTTTTCAATATACAAACAAGGTATTTCACTTGTTTTCTATTTATTAAAGTTTCTTTTTAAATAAACAAACAAGGTATTTCACTTGTTTTCTATTTAATAAAATATCAAAAAAATCAACATTATTCTCTTGTTTTCTATTTAATAAAGTTTCTTTTTATTTTGGAATTTTGGCATGTTTCAGTTTATTTGGTTTATTTATTAGTTTTTAAGTTTATTTTGTTATTTTATTTTATTTTTACTTTCTTTTATAGTTTGTTTGGTAATTTACTTTGTCCCAATCCTTTCCTCGGTTTTGTGTGTAGGTGTGCATTCGACTTTTGGTTTTCAAGTCAAGTGAGTCAAGCTTTCGGGTCAGGGTTAAATACCAATTTTCATAAATTATGCTGCTACCCTTGCCTTTCTTTAATCCTACACCACACACACACTCTCTCTATTCATCTTATTCTCCACCACACCAAAACAACAAACTCCCCTTCTCCCTCAGATCACTTAGTCACTACTACGACCCACAACCAAACCAACCACTCAAATCTAGCCTCCCTTGCTCCACAATCCAAACCACATTAACTCCCCTACTGCCGCATCTTCAACCACCTGCCACCTTAATTATCACCTAATAACACCAAAACCACCACCACCTACCACCTTAATTACCACCTAATAACATTAAAACCACCACCACTTGCCACCTTAATAACCACCTAATAACACCAAAACCACCCGCCGTTTTATTTTAACAATAATGTTACTATATATTTTTTAGCATAATTCACAATTAAAAATTCAACCACCTAAAATTCATAATTCAAAATACATGCAACCACCTAAAATTCATAAACCTTAATTTAGTTTGTTCACATTCCCAACAATTGTTAAAAATGCAAAACAAAATATATGTGGAGCCTTAAAAATAACTGTTAAAAATGCTCAAAAAAATGAAACTAACCCTAAGTGAGGTTAAAATTACAACCATAATTGGAGGTGGAAGGGGAGGTGAGATGGAGAGCGGCAGTGAGGGGCAGCTAAGCCGCTTCAGTAAGGGTTGTGAGGGGCAGTTAAGGTGCGGCTTGTCGCGGCATTGGCTGTGAGGGTCAGCAAAGACGTGGCGTGAAGGGGGTTGTGATGTGGCGTGTTTGTGGATGCTCGCTGCTGTGGCCTGGAACCCGGTGACAGAGAGCGCCGATGAATGACGACGGTGGTGAAAGGTGGAGGAGAGGATTGCTGGCCTGGTGTTTAAGTTTGAGAAGGAGGGAGCGAAATTTGAAGGGACAAGGAGGTTGCTGAGAATAAAGTTAGAGAAGGAAAAATGAAAAGGGAGAACGAAAGAGAAGGAATAAAGGCGGGTTTTTTTTAAACAAAAAATTAGCATCGATTCAAACCGATAGGCTAAATATTTTTTCCACCGGTTTGAACTGAATCGGTACCATTACTGAAAGGAATAGAGTCCTTCAAACAAGTGTGTTATTCTGATAGTGGGTTCAAAATTATTATAAACCTAATATATTTAGTAAGGTCAAGTGATCGGAATGCCTGGGTGGAAGCCGCTTCCGGTCAGTAATATTAATGCATTATTAATATTACATCTTAATCTTGACTGAACCCTTCGGGTCACACCCAAGCAACTAACGAGCCAAAGAGACGAATTAATTCGGAAGGAATTAATGAGTCGACCGAGTAATTTATGTTTAGATGTCGGAAATTCGAGCTTGTAGCGTCGAAACTAAGCGTCGAAGAATCTCAAATGTCAAGCCAAAATTTAGGAATTGGCAAGACGGGAAAATGCTTCAAGTAACAAGCAAAAACACTAACCACACAAAAACAAGGGAAGCACGCCAAATATGAGCGTGCCACGTGGCAGCACACATGGTAGCACACTAGGTAGAAGCACACGTGGCAGCGCACGTGGAAGCCATGTTGGCATCCACCAAGTGGCAGCAGCCACGTAGGCAGACACAAAGTGGCAGCCACAAAAATGGCAGTGCGCCACGTTGGCAGTGAACCATGTGTCAGCGTGCCACGTTGACAGCGCATGTGGCAAGGGGGCCGTGGACCCCGGTGACGGGTCATGGATATGGGCCAAAAGAAAGTGGCCCAACCAAACCCAACTTGGGGCTCAAGGTTAGGTGACACATGGTTATCTCACAATGTATGTGAGTTGCCTTGGAGACCAAGTGAGAAACTTGTCCTCACCTAACTATGTGACACTTGTTACTTGTTCCTTGGTTTATTTTAACAAAGATTTGAATTCATCAATGTTTTCATGTGGGATATTTTTGTTAAAAAGTCCCACATTGAAAGATGAGTTGAATTCACAAGGAATTTTTCCTTATAAATAGCCAAGGCATGGATTGGGATTACTTGCTTGAGCAAGACTTGGAAAAGGTATCACTAGTAGTGAAAACCTTTGAACTCTAGAGTTGAAAAAAGGTATCATCATTATTAAAGTCTTTGAACTCAATTACTCGGGTTTTTCGGTCGAGTCTTGCTAACCCCAAGACTTTGGACCTAGTCGGTGATCGTGTTGTGGGTGGATCATCGTTAGAGGCCTTCGTAATTTTGGGTGAAAAAGGCATTATGTGAATGGTTTTACCCTTTTTGGGCTCGGTTTTTAGCCAAAAAAATGACCAGAAATGCAATTTTCGAGGGGTTTTTCGTTTTTACGAAAAAATTTAAGTCTTTTTAACCTTGAAAATTAATTACATATTTATGGTGGTTATGTAATTGGTTCAATACATATTTTATATGCAATTTTAAACCTCTTTAGGCATGATTACTTGGTGGTAATTTGTGTTTGAAAGCTTGGTTTTATTTTTTCACATAATTGGAAATTAATTGCATTAAGTGTGAAATTGTTATTCTTTGAGGATTCTAATTAAGTATTAAAGATTCAATATTTAATTATGTTAAGTGATTGAAACTTTGAGTTACTAAATTCCATGAATGTTTGTTGAACTTTGTTGATTTAATCATTTTTAAGTTTATTGGAATCATAAAGTTTAAAACTTGTGATAGAAATTTTTTTATCTTCATATTGGAAGATATAATTTTTCAAGGATCCACAAGTATTAATGTTGGAATCTTTATTTAAGGCTTGCATTGAGTGTGTATGTGTGCGTAGCTTGGTACAAAATCTAGGGTAATATGCATAGACATTGCTTGTAAAGCAATGTGGTGCAATGGAAACGTGCGAGTTGTGTTCGAGTTGTGAGCACTCCAATTCTTAGTGCTAGGCACTTGGATATTTTGGACTACGCAATTTTTTCTTAATTTATCGTTAATTATTTTAGTTATTTTGTTTTATTTATTAAAATTTTGGAGGCTAGGCCTCGGATTTTTGAGCGACATTTGCAAAAATTTTATTTTGGCAAATAATTGGGTTTTACCGGCTTAATTAATTGGATTAATTGAGTTGGATGCAGAATTTAATGGGAGCTTAAAATATTAATTGCGCTGATTTACATAATCGGTTAAACAACTTTGGCTATTTTTAATTAGTCGTGTTAATTGGATTAACCACTTAGATTAGTTACTAGTTATCGCGTGTTTATGCATAGCTACTTGTTTTATCGTTGTAAAATGCATGAGCCATTTACAAATAGTGAATGGATGAATGGAATGTATATTCTCTCACAGGTTTATATAAATGGCATCTAATGGGGCCCGATTTGAATAGAAAATACGGACTGGGATTTGTGATGTATTTTTGTAAATCTAAATACGGTATGTGTACCGTTGAGTATTTTTGTGCCTTAATATTTAGATTAGTCCTAATCGTAGATACTAGTAGTTGCATAATTTTGGTCAAGTGTTGAAGACGGAGGTTGTTGGAAGACAAAATCATAAAGTTGCAAAGAAGACCTTTTGAAGACTTGAAGAATTCAAGGGGTCATTCTAGCTGTCAATGCATCAAAATGCTTATGCTTTACATATTCATGATCATTTATATATGAATTATATGTTAGATGCATGTTTAGGATTTTGAATGTTGTTATGATAAATTAAGTTCACTTAAATCAACCAACATAGAAACTCTAGGTCCCTGCAATATTGAGTGAAATTGCCATTCCAAAACAACACTTATCGACCTATTGATAGTAGTGATGGGCTATACCAAAGTAAGGCATCACTATTACTCCCTAGACACATAAGGCATACCGAGTATGCAAGTTGGTTTTGGTTGTACTCAACGATATGAGTGATGGAGTCCTAACATGTCGTGGCAAAGTGAATAAATTGTTGACAGAGCATTAGATGCGACGATTTATTCAACCAAGACTGGCTTGGAGCCATTAGCAAAGGGTTGCTTACCTTAGGAGATTGAGTGTTAAGACAAGCCAAAGCATGCTTAACCACTCTTTGTTTCTTTGGATCTTGGAATCGACTTATTCTCGCCAAATGGGGACAAATATAATGCGTGGATAAGACGTTTAATAAGATTGAAAATTTGCATGAATACCTTTTAATTTTCAAACTTAGTATAATATTTACTTGATAAATGGTTATACTTTGCACTTATATTTGTAGAATTCCAAATCAAACTGTATTGTTTTCCATGATTGGTAAGGAAATCTTTCATAATGCTTCTCAAAGAAAGGTAAGCATTTCTAAAATACAATTTTCATAAATGACTTTTAAAACAAAGTCCGAAAGGACGGTTGGACATCATGAATTCAAAATACTAGGAAGTTTTGATAAAAAATGAAGTATTGAGTTGCAAACTCAAATTATCAATATTGACAACCAACATAGATGAGTAGGACTCATTGATGTAGTAATTCAAGTGTGAATTATAGAAAAAGATGGAACTTTGTTTTACGGCGCATTAGATGCTTAATTATGCCTAACAAAGTAAAAAAAGTCAAAGACTCTTAAAGAAATGGTTCTTAAAGATTATGAGATAAAGTATGATAAGATATATATGGAGTATTGAGTTCCAAAGTAAAGGAATGAGATTCCATTTTACTAAAGAATTCATGTTATTGAAGTTAACTTAGCAACTCATTATCTTCACAAAGTATCGGATACTGCTTGAGCGTTCCATTTTGATAGTGACCACAAACTATTGAAGATAAACTAAGTTATTGACTTACAAGCTTAGAATGAAACAAGTGGTGCTACATTAGTTATAAGGTCGTATGCTTTGTTTAAAGACCTTTAAGCTAAGGCTTGAACAAATAAATGGTTATTGAGTTCCATAATCAGCAATTGATTCGTTTACACACGGAAAGAGTCACATTCAAAGCAATGAGCAATAGTTGAAAATTTATTTCAATGACATGGTTGTCTAAACCATGAGTCAATTAAGAATGCTTGATTATAAACAAATATTTTCTTAACATATAAAACTGGCAAAAGCTCAAAGTCATGGGCATGATTTGCGTTCTGAACATCTTTAGCAATGTCACATCGACAAGAACTTACTCAAGGCTCTATTAGATAGGCTCTTGATAGTTGAAAGATTTCTAATTGTTCTAAGACAAGCAAGTCTTACATGTTGAAACCGACAAAGTAAACAACTATTGTTCTTGGTATAGACAATTGACTCTAAAAGCTAAAGAGGATTCATTTACTGCAACGTTTCACAAATAATTTGAAAGAATATGGCTATATTCATCAAATGTGAACAAACTTGACCATGAATAGTTCAAGAGTTCAGTGAAGTACATAATCGACTTGGCAAGATACTAAAACGTCTAGATTAGATCGAGCGGTATTTGCTTGAGCCAAGCGTGACCATCACAAAGTTATGAAATTGAAATTTTCATAAATAACTCTACAAAGAACATCGAACAATGATGGATCACATCCCTTCCTATAAAGTTATTAAGATTTGTAAGAAGGACTAATGTTACACTAAACAAAATATCAAATCTAAGAAAGGACAACATATTTAGTTATGGATAGAATTAACTTCTAAATGTCATTTCAAAAACACTTAGCCACAATAAGAGTTTACTGGCTCAGTGGGAGCTAAGTGACTCAGTGGGAGCTCACCAACTTAGCAAGAGCTAGGTGGTTGAGTGGGAGCTTAATGGCTCATTAACGGCTAAGATAGCTCAAGTGGGACCTAACTGTTTGTTTTACAATGAACTTTTACCCAAAGACAATATACATGTCTCTTTGTAAGCATTCAAGTAAGACCACGAGCATTACCTCCACAACATAATTGAGTAAATAGTGTTTGTTGCTCTAAGTGGTGTCTTTCTGGAAAGTAACACATTTCCAAAACGACAAGAGGGAGGAAATGAACTCGATGACAATCGAGCTTAGCAACAAACTAGAACTGAGAATCTCGGAAGACCTTAAAAGGGCTTCGTGAGAATAATTGATCAAGAACACTAAAAAAGACATTACAAGTGCCTTAAAAGAGAATTCATTTCTCACAGAACTTTTGAAAAGTTGGTGTAAGATCAAGAAAATCAAAGGGCTTTGGAAGCGCCTTGAAACTCAGTGTTTGATGCAATAACCCCGTATAGTTATAGAATTCACCAAAAGCTTGGATAGAATCCTATAAATTTTCTATTAAGTTAGAAATAAACCTTAGACTTACAAGCATACTATTTACTATTAGATAGTAAAGGAATAATGTCTTGTAAGATAGCTACAATAAATCTAAAATTCCGAATACTGGTTAGAGGCCATGAAAATCTGAAACAGACCCCATGTTTGAAAATCATGTTTGAAACTTGATTAATTTGCATGAAGGGTGAAAGACCCATAGATTGCAAATAAGTTTTCATGGAGAAAACTAAAAAATGCGGAAAGTGTATATGCATACATAGCTAGATTGGTTGAAAAGGATACAATTAAATTCACACGGTTGATTTAATAAAAACCTACTCACCAATCGGAATGCTAAAGTCTTTTTGTGATTATTTTAGCAAAATTGCACATATGAAATATGGAAAAATAGATAATAAAACCGCCTTCCTAAAATAGGATTTTGGAAGTGACTATAAAATAGTCTAAGGGTTTTAAAAATCTAAATAAATACTAGATTTGAAAGCAAGTTCAAGGAATCCATTATGGGATTTAAGGAAGCATTGCATATAGGAATTGGAACATGTTTTCTCATGAAGTTAATAAGAGGATTGACTTATGGAGAAACATAGAAATTATTATGAATAAGAAGTTTAGTGGGAGCAAAAGTAAATTATATAAAGGTCCAATGAAAAGTTTACGAACAATATTGCGAAATAACTTTCAAATACTAAATGCTTAGATTTGAAAGTATTTTCGACAATGGACCAAACAAAAGACGATATTTAGTACGTGTTGGGTATTAAGATCTATTATATAGACTTAATAAAATTTTTGAACATGTAAAACTAAGTAAATGTTTGAAATAAGTATAAGCTAGGCTAAATCCTAAGTCAAACAATAAAGACTCTAGTAAGAGACTTTCAACCGTATCACATAGCGAACAATTTAAGCAAGACTCGGTGAAACTGAATGAGCTAAAATGTCACATGGACGGGATAACTCTGAAACTTAATCCATCATGTACGCTATGATATGGAATCGTCGCAGGTTTTACTTGATTAGAGCATGTGAAGTATGTATGTAATACCAATCAACCTGAATCTATGTAATAGATCGTTAGATTATGGCCAAGAACAACTAATGTACTTGGATAAGTTACAAGATGAGTTCTTGACTTGTGGAAACAAATACAATTTGGGAATTGATGTTGCAAGCACAAGCCTTAACAAGGATTAGATCCTTAACAATGAAGCCGTTTATAAGCATGAGCTAACAATAAGTCGTGGCTTGAGAATGGTAACATGGATGTGCATCCATGTGTAATGTGCGGGAATTTAAGGTAAATTTCCATGATCACAAGTGATTAGGGTATCCTAAATCATTGTGAGCCGTTTGGAGTTAAACCCAAGCAAAACATTATCAGGAAGTCTACTAATATATATGTTGAGAATGTTGTTGCCCTAAAGGAAATAATAAAGAAGATGTTCTACAGAAAGTTCGTTGTTGAACGTTAATGATTGTAGGTTGTTAAGTTGAAGATCTCAATCATGAAAATGAGTGGGAGCCATCAATTGGATAATAAATCCTAAATCACATATAATCCATGACACTCTAAAATTTTATCATCTTATTATGAAAGTGATCAGTAATGAAGATCTAAGATTAGCAAAATTATAACTAAACATATGGAATAAGTGAAAGACAACATTCACAATTGCATGAAAGAATTCAATCATATTAGATATGGGTGTGATATCTATAAATATTTTATAAAGAGTGTTACTCTTAAAACATTCGGAAACACCATTTATCATAAGACGAACCATTCAGGTTTTGGAGTAATTTAAAATTTCATGCAATTTTATCACTACGTTTGCTATTTAATTCTGGTTTAGAATTAAATAATGAGTCCATTAGATTCTTGGAATATTAAAAAAAGGGTATCAAGACCAGTCAAAACCCCTATTAAGTGAACGTTGAATATTATAACTGAAAATTATCCCTAACCGAGGTCATTTAAATGATTTGCGATTAATGACCATTTAAAATGTAGTTTGATTTATAGCACTGTTTCTTGTGCTACAAGGACATGATCGTCATGAATCATTTGCATATGTATTGGTTTAGAACCACACTGGATCAACCTATGAGAATAATTTAAGAGATTAAAAAATCGTCATAAGTACACTACTCATTATTGATATGGGAACCTTTTTCCTCGACCACGAGTATTGTGAGCTTTCTTGTTTGAGTACTAGTCCACTTTGATGATTGTCAAACGTCTGCCGTAATAGGGGATTATAATGGCATCACTCGGACGACTAGGTCCTCTCAGTAACGGAAGCGGCATTACAAGACTGGAAATGTCCCCTTATTAAAATAAGGAAGATGTCTTTGTTGTTTACAAGGCCTCTCGAAGAGCGAGACTGTGAAAATGCATGGTCGTGCTATGATGGATTTCAAAAATCATCTGTTTATTGACTGTCAAACTCGGATTTTGAGAAACACTTCTGGACGTAATAAGGATGAGAAATAAATCTTACCTTATAATTCATTAAGAGGCATTAAGCGACATAGGAAAAGGGCTACACACTAAAAGCACACTTGTCCGGAAGGACAAGTGGGAGATTGAAAGGAATGGTGTCCTTCAAACAAGTGTATTATTCTTATAGTAGGTTCAAAATTATTAGAAAGCTAATATATTCAGTAAGGTCAAGTAATTTGAATGCCTAGGTCGAGGCCGTTTTCGATAAGTAATATTAATGCATAATTATTATTACAGCTCAATCTTGACTGAACCCTTCAGGTCACACCCAAGCAACTAACGAGCCGAAGCGACGAATTAATTCAGAAAGAATTAATGAGTCGACCAAGTAATTTATATTTAGACGTCGGAAATTCAATCTTGGAGCGTCGAAGAATCTCAAATGTTGAGCCAAAATTTAGGAATTGACGAGACGGGAAAATGCATCAAGTAACAAGCAAAAACCCTAGCCACGTAAAAACAAGGGAAGCCCGCTATATAGGAGTGTGCCATGTGGCAGTGCACGTGGCAGCCACGTTAGCAGCCACATAGGCAGCCACCAAGTGGCAGCGTGCCAAGTGGCGGCACGCCACGTTGGCAGTGTGCAACGTTGGCATCGCGCCATGGTGGTAGCACATATGGCAAGGTAGCTGTGGACCCGGTTGACGGGTCATGGACACGGGCCAAAAAGAAAGTGGCCTAACCGAACCCATCTTGGGGCTCAAGGTTGGATGACACATGGTTAGCTCACAATGCATGTGAGTTGCCTTGAGGACCAAGTGAGAATGTGGTCCTCACCTAACCATGTCACACTTGTTACTTATTTCTTGGTTTATTTAACTAAGGGTTGAATTCATCATTCTTTCCGTGTGGGATATTTTTGTGGAAAATTCCCACATTGTAAGATGAGTGGAATTCACAAGGAAGCTTTCCTTAAAAATATAACAGGCATGTCTTGGGATTACTTGCTTGAGTAAGAGTTGGAAAAGGGATCACTAGTAGTGAAAACCTTTGAATTCAAGAGTTGAAAAAGGTATCACCTTTGTGAAAGCCTTTGAAGTCAATTACTCGGGATTTTCGGTCAGGTCATGCTAACCCCAAGACATTAGACCTAGTCGGTGATCGTGTTTCGGGTGGATTATCGTTAGAAGCTGATGGGTGTCATAAATGGAACCCATTTGATGAGCATTTAGTTTGATTAAATCCTCTTTTCATAGTTTTCTTGCTCAATAAATGCTTTGTTTTATGCTTTTTCTCTTAGTTTTACCTTTCCTCTCTTATTTTGTTGATTTCGTGTATTTCGTTGGTTTTCTAGTCTTTTCTCCTTTATTTGCTCTATTTTCGTGGTTGTAGGTATTGTACGAGGTTTGGGTCTTGATATTGGTGATCTACTTAGGTGGAGGAAGCTTTTAGAGCAAGCTCATGGCATCTGGAAAGCTCAAGATGCAAGGAAGTGGAGATTCCAAGTCTTAGCTCTTGCGCTCTCATGTCGTGCTACCAATAAGAAGTGGTGTTCCCACTAATCAAGAGCATTAGCTACTGCCACTCCTAGTGTTAATCAACATTATAAGTCATGCGACCTTAGCGAACCCACCAAGCCGCGAGAATCTCGAAGGAACCCAGCTAGGTGCGGGCGCACAACAGGGAGGCGCGGGCGCACCTAGGGGTGGCGCGGCCGTACCTTAGGGTGGCGCAGGCGCACCTTCCCTGCTACCCGGGCGCGCCTTCGTGGGTATTTTATGCTCGGTTCTTGGTGTTTTTGCGCCTCTATATATATCTATGTAAACCCGATTTTTGGGGTAAGTTTAGAAGCAAGTTTCATATTAGAATTAGATCATATTCTTAGCTTATTTAAGATCTTCTCTCTCTAGTTTAAGGGTTAGTTTTAGGAGTAGATTTTAGAGAGAAAAAGTGAGGAATTTCAATGGTGATTGAGAGATTGAAGATTCAATGGTGACAATTGTGTTGGAGATCTTCTCTATTATCAATGAGCATTTCTAACTCTATCTCATTTATTGTTTTGATTAGTTTATTCATGTTTGTTTGATTTGATTTGATTGGATTTTGATGTTTGATCTTTGATTAGTGTAATTGTTCTTCATATTTGGTTGATTCTTGATTCCTTTAGTTGTTTGTTGATTTGATGATGTTGTTAGAGTAGTTTCCTTGCTAGGGTGATGGTAAAGCTTGTATTATGTGATGGATTGATGTAAATTGGGGATAATTGATGGAGTTGATGATGAGATTAAATTGGTTAATTGATTATGTGCATGTGTGTGTTTGATTTAGTCTTGATCACCCTAGTTATTCACACTATATTGCATTGTAGGTTCACATTGATACGAATCATTGATTTGTGGCTTGCATTTACACGATTGAGGTGTCTTGTGATGTTTCCTAGCTAGAGTTTATCATAGTTGATGCTAGTTAGACCTCTAGGAGAATAGCTTCATATGCTCTTTTAGTTGCATAATTTTGATGTGAATCAAGAGGGAAATTCTTTTGAAGAGCCAATCATATTGGTTTTAAGGCCAATAGGGTTCGAGCTTGGAGTAAAGAATCAAGAATGGTTAACATGCGCAGCCATTGAAGAAGAAGTCAAGGACCAGTTAGATTCCGACGACGGCAGCGGCGGCGACGCGTAGATCTGGGTGCCACGCGCCGGCTCCCTAGCTCTGGCCTGAGTCCAGATACACAGCGGTGGGGCGCGTGTCGATGATGGCGGCGCGTGAGGTGGTGGTTCGGCGGCCGTACGAAAAGAAAGATTTTCCTAACTTAGTTTTTTCTAGAGTTTTTGCTTGCAAGTTTTTACCTTTCACTTGAAAGGGTTTTTCTTGGTTTAAGCAATTAGGAATCTTCTTAATTTCTGTTATTTTAGTTTAAAATAATTTCTAAGTCAATTAGGAATTGTTGTAAGAAGTTTTAGGTTAATTAGAACTAGTCTTATTACTAGTTTCCTAGTTCCATTAGAATTGGTTTTCCTATTCTATCTAGGATACTTTGGGATCAAGGCTAGGGTTTTTTCTAGTTTGAATAGACTTAGGAATAGTTAGTTTTAGTCTATAAATAAGGGATTTTTCATGGCTTTGTACACAAAAAAAAAAACAGAAAATTCAATACAAGTTTATTGTTTGTTTTGCTTAATTGCTTACAAATTCTTTTGCTAGTTTTCAGTTCAAGGAGTTGTTTTGATAATTAGAACGTTCAATTCTTAGTTCTAGGAGTAGTCTAAGTTTTGTTCATCAAAGTACTTAGTTCCAGGAGTGGTCTAGGTAATTTGAGAGGCGTTGAATTCGTTCCAGGAGTGGTCGTTTTCAAAGTCATATCCGGTTTGTTATCTTTAAGTTGTTCGATTTTCTAATGAAATTCGAAGGGCTTGTGTTACTTGTGTGATTTTAGATTCTTTATTAAGTTAAGGGGTTTAAATCCACATCAAATTTGTTTTCCCTCGCATCACTCGACTTCGTCAACTTCCTATCCCAATTTGCTATGTTCATTGCTATTATATGTGAATCCTAATCCCTAACACTTTATTTGTCCGGTTTCTTCATTTAAGTAGTTGTTAGTATTACCTCATTTCCTTCGTCTTTGACCTAGCTTAGGCACCCAAATTGAAAGCACTTAGACATTACCGTTCCTTTGGTTTCGACCCTTGAGTTACCTCTATACTTGTATTTAGGTTAGTTAAGTGTTTATAAATTTTGTTTGGCTTAGGGAGGATTAGTCCAACGACCTAGTTCACCCCTCGTCAAAATGGTGTCGTTGCCGGGGAACGGTGTCTATGTTTGACTGTTTTTGATTGCTTGAGTCTAGGTCCTTGTTTTTAATTTTCTTTTATTTGATTTTTGTTTGCTTTGTAAAAATGGCATGTCTCTCATTTCCTCAATATGATGATGAACCTTTTTGTGAATATTTCAATAGACTTAAGGGATTTCTTGACTATAATCGGTGTAGTCTTTGGGAGGCTTGTGAGGTTTGTTATATTGGTTTGAATAAACAAACTAGAGATATAGTTGAAGAAATGCATAATGGTAAATTTAGAGCATTTTCTATTGAAGATGCTTGGAAATTTAATGTTTGGTTTGCTTGGGAAGTCTATAATAAGGGTAAGCGTGCTTCTATTTTTGATGTGCAATGTGTTAATTCTTCCAATGTTAGCATGATTTACCATGATTTGTCACATAATCCCATAGTTGAACCTAGAACAAATGCTTCCAATTTTATTTCCTCTTTTGTTAATGATAATGAATTGCATGTTGAAGTTGACAAATCTCACATGTTTGATTGTGCCCCCACCCCCCAATGTGATGTATATGCTCATGATTTCAATGTTAATTCTTCCAACCTTGGTTGTACTTCTTCTTCTCTTGTTGAGCCTCAATCTCCTACACCTTTTGAATCTCTTATTGCTACTTTGGAAACTCAAATTAGGCATGTTGAGCTTAGTGATGATCTGGGGCCTAAGAAGGAGTCGATTCTTAATTCTATGAAAAGTCAATTGGAGTTGATGAAAAATAGTGAGGAGCGTCTTGAGGAGGGAAGATAGAGAAATGAAAAGCTAGAAAGCCAATTGTCATCTTTGATGCTTGTGTGGGAAAATTTCAAATCCAATGTGTGTGTTGAGGGTGATGATGGTAATTTCGAGTAACCAAGAGTGTGTGAGGATCCTATTGTTGAGCATAAGAGTGAAGGAGAGAGAGTCGAGAGTGATGATGATTTTGATGATATTTTAACTCAAGAAATCTCTTCCTTTGTTTATTGTGATGAGTTTCAAGTGTATGAATGTGACTCTTCTATCCATGAGTATTTGGACTCGTTTGAGGTTATGTAAAATGTGTTTATTGAGTGTATAAGGAATAGCCATAGCCTTTTAAGAATGTCCAATAAGGATGCTTCATGGGAGAGAGATGATTTTGAGTTATATTTGCATCCATTCATGCATGATTTTGAGACTGTAGGCTTTAAGGAAGTTGAGGGAGTAGTTGTTCATGAAGGTAGTGGAGGAGATTATGTGGTTCCTCTTGGGAGTTGGATGTTTGAGGGAGATGGTGATCATGAGTGTTCCACTTTTTAGGACTCTATGATTGATTTCCATGCCTTCATTGGCGATATGGGACCTTGTGTTGAGGAAGTAGCTACCCCTTTGCCTATTTCTCATGCCCCTTTCTCTCAAAAGTTTGACCACATCCCCTAATGCCCTATTTTTCTCCCTTCCTTTGTTAGTGAGCCTATTGGGGACCCCCTTGTCATTGATGATTTGTATGAGGCTCATTTTTCTCCAATTGAGGAAAAGGGTGATGTTGCCACCTGATGGGCGTTAGAACGGTCGCACATTCCACACTCAATCAAATAAATTTATAAATCCTAAAACTAACCCCTAAACAAATTTAGTGGTAAGTTCGGAGTCGAACCACAAGGAACGGTAATGCTAGATTGTTCTTAATCTAATGCCTAAGCTATGCCGAAGTCGATTTACGGATAAAGGACACTACAACTACACTAAAACACATATAAAGAACAAGGTATGACAAAGTCTACCAGGGGAAAAGATCCACTTTGAACAATTAACAAGTTAATGGGAATCGATTTGATAATCAATCATGCAAAGAAAGAATTAAAATGGGAATTAATTACCATCAAGAGCAATCTCTCAAATTCCTAGCCTAGATCCCTCATTAACTAGGTGCATAGAAGAAATTTACCCAAAATGCAATCAAATATATAAATTCTAATTCACAATCCCTTGTCAAACTAGAACTAACATGCAATTAAGTTTGCTATCTTGGGAGATCAATCCAATCTAAAACAAACAACATGCCATCATCAATTCAATCAATTTAATCACACAATTATCATCAAATTTATCTCAAATAACTCAATTAACCATAACAAAGCTTCACTCAACACCTAGTAGAAGGAAATCTACTCAAACATGATTAAAAAAGCAATTAATAAATCATAAAGAGAGAAGAGAGTAAGAAATGCTCATTGATATAAAATGGAGATCTTCAAATCATCAAATTCCTCCTTTGATTATCCAAAATCCATGAAAACCATTGTGCTCCTCACTTTCTCTCTCCAAAATTTGAGAGTTTCTCTCTCTAAAAACCTAAAACTAACCCTAAAACTATTCTAAACTGAAAAAAATCTCTTCTTTTTAATGAGCAAAAAAAATCTATTTATACCCCTTACAAAATTGCTTAGGAAGCTCCGCAAAAAGTCAGCTGAAACGGGAAAAGGTCCGACCGAACTCTGTGTAGGTTCGGTCGGACTCAGGGTAGGTTCGGCCGAACTCAGGGTAGGTTCGGTCAAACCTCCCTGATCCTTGTTTGGTCGAACTTTCCTGGTTCGACCCCTCTTGTAAACATGCTGAAAACTTGGTTGAAACTGCCTTGGAGGTTCGGTCGAACTTTTCAAAAGTTTGACCACACCTTGGTTCGACCGAACCTCTTAGAGGTTCGGCCACACCTCCTCTTGAACTTCCTCTTCTTGCTTCATCTTCTTCCCTTTTGCTCCCCTTGTCTTTGTCCATGCCTCCATACTTGGCCAAGGGGCCTCCTACCGTGCTTAGGACCGTCATGGAACCTGCAAAAGATAGCAAAGATCACGAGAGCATGGGGATGATAAAATTATGCATAAATATTATCAAAACAAGCGCAAATAAGCATACTTTTAATCCATAAAAGAAAAGGAAGCCATAAGAGGAGAAAAGAGGTAGAAAACCTAAGAAAAACAGGAGAAAAGAGACCAATACACTACCCCTAAGGGTAACATAAATGTCACTCATCAAACACCCCCAAGCTTAACTTTTTCTCATCCTCGAGCAAAACAAAACAAACACAACGGAAAACGATGTATATTTTTTTTTTTTTTTAAAAAAACAATAAAATAAAATAAAACTAGAAGAGAAAGAATATACACTAACTCACTTTCGTAGGAATCACGAATGCATTTAGCGCATGCATCAAGCACTTTAAACCCCATAGATCGCTCTAGAGGACGAGTAAGCTCTCGTAAGGGTGTCCTAAGAGTTTAACCCATAACTCTTGACAAAAATCAAGGCAAGGCAATAAATAAATAAAATAAAATAAATCGAAGTAAGAGAAAAGTTACAAGCGTTCTAGAGTGGACTTTTATGATGGAACAAACACTAATGAATGTCAATCTTTCTAAAATAATAAAGGTATGCACGTTCTAAGATGTCCAAGGTTGATTGAAACATAACATATGCTAAGCATAGAGAACTAAAGGAAACACATTCCACCTTTTGTTTCAACCAATCAAACCACGTTCTCTCTACTAGTTTCAAATCCACTTTCAAGTTAGCTTCTCATGATTCCACGAAGAAACCGGAAAATAAATAAGAAATTAAAAACATTGAGAAGGTTACCCGACATCTTGGCTATGCAAACTCGCTCTATAGGCTTGATTCCTATTTCCCGCCATCATTGAATGACTTAACCCTCTAGGATCAAAAGGACTTTCAAGGTATTAACATATAAGCTAGGAGAGTAAAGGTGTGGAGAACTCTTGAAATTGGTGGTAAACCTATGTGAAGCACGGGTGGAACTTCTTCCACAAGATCCAAACGATTCCAAAACAAAAGTGCCAAGTATGCTTATTAAATAACTTTCCCCCAAGCTTATTTAACACAAAATAACAAAAACAGGGAGAACAACAATAACAAAACCCTTTTTTTTTGTGCTTTACATTCTTCTTTACTTTTTTTTTTCAATAATTCCTTTTCCCAAGCTTTTTTTTTTTTTTTATATGTCCTTGCCTCTTTTAACTTTGGACGGCTTTTTCTCAAAATGTATTTGGTTTTATGCAAAAAAATTATATACAACACATACTTGCTTTACAAATGAACTTATAATTCTAAACTTGCACCATAAACAATAAAACAAGCTCGAAAACTAAATTGCTTCACAAAACTAAAGGTAGAAAGTGAAACCAAGGCTTCAAGGCTTGTATTGTGGCTAGAGAAAAGAAGGTATATGGCTCAAAAGGGCTAGCAAGAGGGGCAAATATAAACTAAACTCAAAAATAGAAAATCTATCCTATAAAAAGAGAAATTCCTTTGTCATCCCCTAAAGTGGCACGGTCGCGATCTTGGGAGCTAAAAGTCAAGTTCTAGATACGAGAATGCAATAGCCAAGGATCCAAATATGCCGCTCAACAAAGTATGATGAAGGCTTGAACAATTTACCTCACTAGGGATAGCAATAACTAACTCTTGATTTCATATCCACCATAGAGAGCAACTCCATCTTACCACAAGCAAGTGAACTAGGGCTTCATGGTCTCAAAGTTCTTAACAACTACCTTAGCATATCATATCCTAGAGTCAATCTAACACATTCTCAAACCGTGCATACCTTTATAATTTAGGAATAAAGACATTCAAGAATACAAGTCCAAGCGTATTATGTCAAAAGTAAGAACAAAACAAAACACATTGCAAATTTGCCTTGATAGAAACAAAATCTTTTTGGAATTTTCAAAATAAAGAAAATGGAAATTCATATACAAATGTGCATGGCATATATGAATCAAAATTCCACCAAACATGATAGAATACCCTCCCCCAAGCTTGAATGAGGCAACATGCTCAAACTTTAAACCAAAGAATCCATGGGAGGAGAAAAGAAAGAAAGTCATCCAACCAACCAACATATGTCCAACAAGTCACAAATCATTAGAGGAAGAGCAAGGAAGGATATTACCGGATATTAGGTGGGTATATATACCCGCAAATGACCCAATTAAAATTTTCAAAGCCACTCTTCTCAAGAATTGAATCTTGTTTTCCATATGATAGAAATTGTGGTGCCAAACTTCCTTGATTCTTGATCCAAATCAATGCACCAAAGTATATCAAGTTATGTACCTAGAAAAAGGCACACAAACATTTCCATGAGAGAAAATCTATTCTAAAAAGAAAAGAAAATGAAAGCAATAAAACACGGGTTACTTCCTGAGAAAGGCTTGCTTAAGGTCCAAGCTTGACCGCTCTAGTAAATAATATTGCAACGATCGCAAGAGCTTGTCAAATGCACTACTACACATCTCATAAGATAACAAGTAAGCAAATGATATAAGAAGGGCATGCACCAAGATTAGTGCACGCAAAAGAAGGTGAAGAGGGAGTTTCCAAGAAGAAGAAGAATCAAAAGAAAATTCAAGAAAATAAGAAGAAGAATAGAAAGGCAAACTCTCTTCACAAAAATCTTTTTGGGTGGCAAAATCACCCTTTTCCTCAATTGAAGACGAATGAGGGACATAAAAATCTTCATAGGCAAGGGGGTCCCCAATAGGCTCATTAACAAAGGAAGGAAGGGATATAGGAGTGTAGGGGATATGGTTGAAATTCCTTGAAAAAGGGACATGAGAGAAGGGGATAGGAGCAATGGTCTTACAAATGGTCTCTTCTTCACCACCATTCCTCAAATCACCAATTTGAGCATGAAAATCAATCATAGAATCCTCAAAAGAAGAACACTCATGATCATGATCTCCCTCAAACAGCCAACTTCCAAGAGGAACTACATAATCCCCTTCACTACAATCATGAACAACAACTCCCTTAACTTCCTTAAAGCCTAAAATCTCAAAGCCATGCATGAATGGATGCAAATTCATTTCAAAATGGTCTCTCTCCCATGAAGCATTCTTAATGAACTCACTCAAAAGGCTATGGGTTTTCATTTGACACTCAATAAACACATTAGACATAACCTTAAATGAATCCAAATACTCATGGATAAAAGGATCACAATCATGCACTTGAGACTCATCAAGATGGGAAAGAGGGTTAGGATTTTCAAAATCAACACTCTCTTCATTCTCAACTCCTTCACCATCACTCATATGCTCACCAATGGGATCCTCACACTCTCTTGGTTGCTCAAAATCATCATCATCATCCTCAACACACACATTAAATTGGGATTTTTCACAAACAAGCATCAAGGGTGACAATTGGCTTTCTAACTCTTCTTTTCTTCTCCTTCCCTCCTCAAGACGCTCCTCATTCTTTTTCATTATCTCTAATTGACCTCTCATAGAATTAAGAATCATTTCCTTACTAGGCCCAAGCTCATTATCAAGCTCAATGCACCTAATTTGAGATTCAAAAGTAGCAATAAGGGATTCAAAAGGTGTTGAAGGTTGAGGCTCAACAAGAGAAGAAGAAGTACAACCAAGATTGGAAAAATCAACATTAAGATCATAAGCATATACATCACATTGGGGAGTGGGGGCACAATCAAACACATGAGATTCATCATTAAGGGAACGAAGCACATCACAAGAAGGCATGGTAAATAATGAAGAATATTGAAACACACCATTAGCACCAACTTGAGCATGTACCTCATCATCATGAACAAAAGAGGAAATAGAGTTGAAATCATGTGTTTTAGGTTCACTTAATGGATCATGTAACAAATCATGGGAATTCATGCTAATATTATAAGTATCAACACATTGCATATCAATAATAGAATCATGATTACCCTTATTATAGACATCCCAAGCAAACCAAACATAAAAATCCCAAGCATCATCAATTGATAATGCTCTAAATTCACCATTATGCATGCATTCAACTTCATCCCTAGTTTGCTCATTCAAACCAAAATAACAAATCTCACAAGCCTCCCAAAGACTACAACAATCAAAATCCAAATATCCGACAAGTCTATTGAAATATTCACAAAAAGGCTCATTGTCATATTGAGGAAACGAGTTACTTGCCATTTTTTTTTTTACAAAAACAAGCAAAAATTAAAAAAAAATAAAATAAAAAGAAAAGTATACACAAAGACCTAGACTCAAGCAATCAAAAATAATCAAGCATTGACACCGTTCCCCGGCAACGGCGCCATTTTGATGGGCGTTAGAACGGTCGCACATTCCACACTCAATCAAATAAATTTATAAATCCTAAAACTAACCCCTAAACAAGTCTAGTGGTAAGTTCGGAGTCGAACCACAAGGAACGTTAATGCTAGATTGTTCTTAATCTAATGCCTAAGCTATGCCGAAGTCGATTTACGGATAAAGGACACTACAACTACACTAAAACACATATAAAGAACAAGGTATGACAAAGTCTACCAGGGGAAAAGATCCACTTTGAACAATTAACAAGTTAATGGGAATCGATTTGATAATCAATCATGCAAAGAAAGAATTAAAATGGGAATTAATTACCATCAAGAGCAATCTCTCAAATTCCTAGCCTAGATCCCTCATTGACTAGGTGCATAGAAGAAATTTACCCAAAATGCAATCAAATATATAAATTCCAATTCACAATCCCTTGTCAAACTAGAACTAACATGCAATTAAGTTTGCTATCTTGGGAGATCAATCCAATCTAAAACAAACAACATGCTATCATCAATTCAATCAATTTAATCACACAATTATCATCAAATTTATCTCAAATAACTCAATTAACCATAACAAATCTTTACTCAACACCTAGTAGAAGGAAATCTACTCAAACATGATTAACAAAGCAATTAATAAAGCATCAAGAGAGAAGAGAGTAAGAAATTCTCATTGATATAAAATGGAGATCTTCAAATCATCAAATTCCTCCTTTGATTATCCAAAATCCATGAAAACCATTGTGCTCCTCACTTTCTCTCTCCAAAATTTGAGAGTTTCTCTCTCTAAAAACCTAAAACTAACCCTAAAACTATTATAAACTGAAAAAAATCTCTTCTATTTAATGAGCAAAAAAAATCTATTTATACCCCTTACAAAATTGCTTAGGAAGCTCCGCAAAAAGTCAGCTGAAACGGGAAAAGGTCCGACCGAACTCTGTGTAGGTTCGGTCGGACTCAGGGTAGGTTCGGCCGAACTCAGGGTAGGTTCGGTCGAACCTCCCTGATCCTTGTTTGGTCGAACTTTCCTGGTTCGACCCCTCCTGTAAACATGCTGAAAACTTGGTTGAAACTGCCTTGGAGGTTCGGTCGAACTTTTCAAAAGTTTGACCACACCTTGGTTCGACCGAACCTCTTAGAGGTTCGGCCACACCTCCTCTTGAACTTCCTCTTCTTGCTTCCTCTTCTTCCCTTTTGCTCCTCTTGTCTTTGTCCATGCCTCCATACTTGGCCAAGGGGCCTCCTACCGTGCTTAGGACCGTCATGGAACCTGCAAAAGATAGCAAAGATCACGAGAGCATGGGGATGATAAAATTATGCATAAAGATTATCAAAACAAGCGCAAATAAGCATACTTTTCATCCATAAAAGAAAAGGAAGCCATAAGAGGAGAAAAGAGGTAGAAAACCTAAGAAAAATAGGAGAAAAGAGACCAATACACTACCCCTAAGGGTAACATAAATGTCACTCATCACCACCCAAAAATATTTTGAGGAGAGTTTGTCTTCTTTTTCTTCTTCTTCTTCTTCTTCTTCTTCTTCTTCTTCTTCTTCTTCTTCTTCTTCTTCTTCTTCTTCTTCTTCTTCTTCTTCTTCTTCTTCTTCTTCTTCTTCTTTTCCTTTTTCTTCTTATTTTGTTGAGTTTTCTTTTGATTCTTCTTCCTTCTCTTGGCATCTCTCTCCTCATAGGTGTGCACTATTCTTGTTGCATGCCTTATTTTTGTCAAGTGTATACTTGCTTTCTTATGAAATGTGTAGTAGTGTATTTGACAAGCTCTTGCGTGCGTTGAATTATTATTTTACTAGAGCGATCAAGCTTGGACCTTAAGAAAGCCTTTCTCGGGAAGTAACCCGTGTTTAGATTAGATTTTCCTTTTCTTTTTAGAATAGATTTTCTCTCATGAAAATGTTTGTGTGGCTTTTGCTAGGTACATGACTTGATATACTTTGGTGCTTCGATTTGGATCAAGAATCAAGGAAGGTTGACTCCTATTTTTGCTAGCATATGGAAAAAAGGTTCAATTCTTGGGTAATTAGCTTTGAAAGGTTTAATTGGGTCAATTGCGGGTATTTACACCCACCTAATATCCAGTAATATCCTTCCTTTCTTTTTCTCTAGTGGATGATGACTTGTTGGACATATGTTGGTTTGTTGGATTGATCTCCTTGTTTTCCCCTCCCATGGTTTCTATTCTTTATGATTTGAGTGTATTGTCTCATTCAAGCTTGGGGGAGGGTACATTATCATGTTTGGTGGAATGTTGATTCATATATGCTATGCACCCTTGTATATGCTTTTTCATGTTCTTTTATTTTGATAAACTCCAAAAAGATTTTTGTTTCTATCAAGGCAAATTTGTAATGTGTTTTGTTTTGTTCTTGCTTTCGACATAATAACATTTGGACTTGTATAATTGAATGCTATTCTTCTTAAATTGTAACGGTGTGCACAGTTTGAGAGTATGCTTGGTTGATTCTAGGATAAAGCATGCTAAGATAGTTGGTTAGAACTAGTGGGACCATGAAGCCGGATTCTACTTGTTTGTGGCATGTTTGGTAGTTGCTCCCTATAGTTGATTTGACACCAATAGTGAGTTTTTGCTACATCCATGCGAGGTTCATTATTTTTCAAGCCTTGTACACTTATTTGCTTGAGCGGCATGGATCCTTGACTATTGCGGACCTAATCTAGAATCTTGACTCATATTTCTTAAGATCGAGACCGAACCATTTAGGGAGGACAAAGGCATATTTTCGGGGTGGTAATTTTTCTTTTCTAGGATAGTATTCTTCATTTTTGGTTTTTGGGTTTACATTTACCTACTTGCTAACCATTTGAGCCTTTTTCCTTTCTTTTCAAGCCACATCTTTAGATTCTTGAGCCTTTTGTTTCTTTTTGTTCCATTTTTTGTTTTTGTGAAGCAAATGGTCATATTTTGGAGATTGTGGTATATGAGTTTGGATATTGGTTCATATTTGTAAACAAGCTTGTGTAGTGAGTATTTTGTGAATAATGGCAAATGAATAATTGAAAAGGCCGTCCAAAGTTAAAAAAAGGCAAGGACATTATAAGTGCAAAGTTGGAAAAGACGTCCAAAGTAAAAAGAGGCGAGGACAAAGCACTTTTAAACAAGAAAACGAAAAAAAAAAAGTGAAAAAAAAAATCAAAAATATTTCGATGTGAGTATTCTCCCGTTTTGAGCATTGAGGACAATGCTCCATTTAAGCTTGGGGGGAAGCGTTCTCACGCTTTTTGTGTATATGATTGTGATTTATAGCTTTGAATAAGCTTGGGGGTCTTGTTGTTTTTTTTGTTTGGTTATTACTTGGTTATGGTGTAAAGAAATGCGCAATCTTTGCTTCACAATTTAGGTTAACCACCAAATTTTAAATTTTAGCCTACCCTGACCCTTTTCCCTTAACGTTACAACCTCGGGGAAAGAACTTTTGACCTAAGTGGTTGAGTCATTCATCGGGGGAGAGAAATGTGAGTTTTAGCCTAAGGAGAAGGGATGCATAGTCAAGAAGTCGAGTAGCCTAAAAATTCTCTTTTTCAGGTTCCTTCGAGGAATCATTGGGATGTTCACTAGAGGTTGATATGAGACTAGTGGGAAGAACGTGGTAAGATCGTTTGGGATGAAAGTGGATTGTGAAAGCTAGTTCCTATGCTTAGCATATTAATGTTTCAATCAACCTTGGGTATATTGGAACGTGCACTCCCTTGCTTGTTTAGAAAGATTTGCACTCATTTGTGCTTGTACATTTGGAAAGGTCCTTTCATGAACATGTGTTTGTATTTTTTTTCTCTTGATTTCTTTTCATGCTTTGCCTTTTTTGTATTATTATGAGAGTTATGGGTTAAACAATTAGGAAACCCTTACGAGAGAATCACTCGTCGTCTAGGGCAATCTAGGGGTTTAAATGGTTTGTCTTTAGTTGCTAAAATTGACCGTGATTCCAACGAAAGTGAGTTAGTGTATATTCTCATCTCGTTTCTTCTTTAGTTTGTTTGAATAAGCTCGTCGTTTTCACTCCCTTGGTTATGTTTTGCTCGAGGATGAGCAAAAGATAAGCTTGGGGGCATTTGATGGGTGTCATAAATGGCACCCATTTGATGAGCATTTAGGTTGATTTCATCCTCTTTTCATAGCTTTCTTTCTCAATAAATGCTTTGTTTTATGCCTTTGCTCTTAGTTTTACCTTTCCTCTCTTATTTTGTAGCTTTCGTGTACTTCGTCGGGTTTCTAGTCTTTTCTCCTTTATTTGATCTATTTTCATGGTTGTAGGTATTGTACGAGGTTTGGGTCTTGATATTGGTGATCTACTTAGGTGGAGGAAGCTTTTAGAGCAAGCTCATGGCATTTGGAAAGCTCAAGATGGAAGGAAGTGGAGATTCCAAGTCTTGGCTCTTGCGCTCTCATGTCGTTCTACCATTAAGAAGTGGTGTTCCCACTAATCAAGAGCATAAGTCATGCGACCTTAGCGAACCCACCAAGCGGCGAGAATCTCGAAGGAACCCAGCTAGGCGCGGGCGCACAACAGGGAGGCGCGACCGCACCTAAGGGTGGCACGGGCGCACCCCTTGCGTGCGCGGGCGCACCTCCCCTGCTGCCCGGGCGCGCCTTCGTGGGTATTTTGTGCTCGGTTCTTGGTGTTTTTGCGCCTCTATATATATCTATGTAAACCAACTTTTGGGGTAAGTTTAGAAGCAAGTTTCATATTAGAATTATATCATATTCTTAGCTTATTTGAGAGCTTCTCTCTAGTTTTAGGGTTAGTTTTAGGAGTAGATTTTAGAGAGAGAAAGTGAGGAATTTCAATGGTGATTGAGAGATTGAAGATTCAATGGTGACAATTTTGTTGGAGATCTTATCTATTATCAATGAGAATTTCTAACTCTATCTCATTTATTGTTTTGATTAGTTTATTCATGTTTGTTTGATTTGATTTGATTGGATTTTGATTTTTGATCTTTGATTAGTGTAATTGTTCTTCATATTTTGTTGATTCATGATTCCTTTAGTTTTTTTATTGATTTGATGAAGTTTTTTTAGAGTAGTTTCCTTGCTAGGGTGATGGTGAAGCTTGTATTATGTGATGGATTGATGTAAATTGGGATAATTGATGGAGTTGATGATGAGATTAAATTGGTTAATTGATTATGTGCATGTGTGTGTTTGATTTAGGCTTGATCACCCTAGTTATTCACACTATATTGCATTGTAGGTTCACATTGATACATACCATTGATTTGTGGATTGAATTTACACGATTGAGGTGTCTTGTGATGTTTCCTAGCTAGAGTTTAACGTAGTTGACGCTAGTTAGACCTCTAGGAGAATAGCTTGATATGCTCTGTTGGTTGAATAATTGGTTTTCCCCCGCATCAACTCGACTTAGTCAACTTCCTATCCCAATTTTCTATGTTCATTGCTATTATATGTGAATCCTAATCCCTAGCACTTTATTTGTTCGGTTTCTTAGTTTAAGTAGTTGTTAGTGTCACCTCATTTCCTTCGTCTTTGACCTAGCTTAGGCACCCAAATTGAAAGCACTTAGACATTACCGTTCCTTTGGGTTCGACCCTTGACTTACCTCTATACTTGTATTTAGGTTAGTTAAGTGTTTATAAATTTTTTTTGTCTTAGGGAGGATTAGTAAGAGCCCTAGTGGTCGGGTGAAGCTAGCTTTCAAGTAAGAGCCCTAGTGGTCGGGTGAAGCACGCTCCAAAGGTAATCTTTTATCTTAATCTTGTCATTAAGTTAATTATGTTTATGGTTTTATTTATTGCGAGTGCGGTCTTTTTTTAAGGTTTGTTTCCGTGGTGAGTTGGACTCACCAAACCCCAACAATTACCCTTGATACACAACCCCGCTCATTATTTACCCTTTTTTGCCACCAGTTTAGACTGAACTGGTGGCCATTGAGGGGTGCCTTTTTGCTTTTTTCAACTTCAGCCCCACTGTGATCATACACATAAGCATGGTTGCGTCTAAAGGGAAAGAAGCTAGAGTAAAAGAGTGACCAACAAGTTTTAGGAACTTGTAAACCGGTCACAGGTTGAAGGTTACACCCCTTCACGATCCATGAGATCGCTAACTCCATAGTGGTCTGGAACCATGACTGGAGATTCGGTGATGAAGGTACAAATCCAACCTAAAAGAGATTGAACCTTCCCTAAAAATAGGCCTCACCTTTATTCTTCTCATATTCATGTGCGCTTTCTGACTAACATACAATTAATAGGTTTACCCTAAACCTTTTTAATCTATGTTTGTTGAAGATTAATGCTAAACAAATCTATTATTGGTGATCACTTAAATTATAATCATATTGGCCTAAACAAGTTTATTAATTATCTTATTAAGTGTGATTACAAGTACAAATTCCCTTTCAACATGCATAAAAGGCGTGATTAAGAAATAAAAATAATAATATAATATCAAGCAACATAACAACAATGATCATCATAATAATATTCTCAATAAAGCATAATAACATTAGGAAGATCCTAGGCATGATACTAACAAGATTATTAACAAATCCTAACATGTCAATTAACATTAATGATTAAGATTTCATCCCTAACATGTTACTAACATGATATTATAAAGAAATAAAAAGCATCCCAAGACATGATACTTGAAAGCAATAAAAGCATCCTAACAATGATACTAGGAATTAAAATAATTAAAGCATGATTTCTATATCAATAGTATAATTAAAGTAATTAAATTACTTTCTTGGATGCCTCTTATCTCTTTCTAGTAACTTCAATGAAAATATTAAATCAAAAAATCAATTTATATAATTGAAATAGAGATTTTGGACCAAACCCTCATAAATTATCAACCTTTCACATCTAGGGCAAAGGCAACTTCGAATTTGGCAAGGTGTGTCTAGAACTTGTGAATGTGGAATTTTGTAAGAGGAAAGGTTTAGAAATAGAATAGAGAGAGAGAATAAGCTTCTAGATTTTAGAGAGAGAGATCGAATAGAGATTAAATGATGACTGTAAATGAATAAAAATGAAGAAATACGACCCCTATTTATAAGAAAATAGCACGGAATCGGTAGAAACAAATCAGAATTTGAATCGGCTTAAAACTGCTCCCTATCACGAGCGACAGAGCCTGTCGCCATACAAAAAGAATCACACATGGCGACAAGCGCTGTCGTTTGGAGACAGAAAACCCAAAGAACTAAAAAGAAGATTAAACCTAGAAAAAGAAAAATTACCACCCCGAAAAGATGCCTTTGTCCTCCTTAGATTGCTCGGTCTCGAGTTTGAGAATTATGAGTCAAGATTCTAGATTAGGTTCATAATAGTCAAGGATCCATGCCGCTCATGCAAATATATGTTGAAGGCTTGAAAAATAATGAACCTCACATGGATGTAGCAAAAACTCACTATTGGTGTCAATTCGACTAAAGGAAGCAACTACCAACATGCCATAAACAAGTAGAATCCAGTTTGATGGTCCCACTAGTTCTAACCGACTACCTTAGCATGCTTTATCCTAGAATCAACCAAGCGTACTCTCAAACCTGCACACCGTCACCATTTAATAAGAAAAGAATTCAACTATACAAGTCCAAAAGTATTATATCCAAAACAAGAACAAAACAAATATACATTGCAAATTTGCCTTGATAGAAACAAAAATCTTTTTGGAGTTTTTCAAAATATAAGAACATGGAAAAGCATATACAAAGGTGCAAATCATATGTGAATCAACATCCTATCAAACATGATAGAATACCCTCCCCAAAGCTAGAATGAGACAATACACTCAAACATAAATCATATAATCCATGGATGGGGAAAACAAGGAGATCAATCCAACCAACCACCACATGTCCAACAAGTCTCCAACCAATAGAGAAAGAGCAGGGAAAGATATTACCGGATTTAAGGTGGGTGTAAATACCCGCAAATGACCCAATTAAACTTTTCAAAGATAATTTTCCCAAGAATCGAACCTTGCCTTCCATATGCTAGCAAACATAGGAGTCAAACTTCTTTGATTCTTGATCCAAATCGAAGCACCAAAGTATATCAAGTCATGTACCTAGCAAAAGGCACACAAACATTTCCATGAGAGAAAATCTATTCTAAAAGCAAATGAAAATTCAATCTAAAGCACGGGTTACTTCCCGACAAAGGCTTGCTTATGGTCCAAGCTTGACCGCTCTAGTAAAAAAATAATTCAACGTACGCAAGAGCTTGTCAAATGCACTACTACACATTTCGTAAGAGAGAATGTAGGCAAATGACGGGAAAAGAACGTGCAACAAGATTATTGCACGCAAGTGAGGAGGGAGGTGCCAAAAGAAAGAAGAAGAAAGATCAAAAGGAAAAACAAGAAAATAAGAAGAAGAAAGGGGAATAAAAGAATGGAAAGAAAATGAAAAATGAAAATCCTCCTCACTAAAATATTTTTGGGTGGCAACATCACCCTTTTCCTCAACAATAGACGAATGTGAGACATTAGGATCATCATAGACAAAGGGGTCCTCCACAGGCTCTTTGAGATAAAAAGGGAGAAAAATAGGGCGATAGGGGATGTGGTAAAACCTTTGAGAAAAAGGGGTATGAGAAATAAGCAAAGGGTAGCTACTCCCTCAACACAAGGTCTCACATCTCCAATGAGAGCATGAAAATCAATCATAGAGACCTCAAATGAAGATCTCTCACAATATACATCTCCCTCAAGCTCAAAAACTCCAAGGGAATCACCCTCATCCTTCTTTGCACCACAATAAACCACCTTTCCTTCAACTCTCTCAAAACCTAAGTCCTCAAAGCCGTGCATGAGTGGAGGTAGAGTCATCGTAAACTCATCTAAATCCCAATAAGCTTTCTCGATGAACTCATCCAAGAATCTATAAATCTTCATATGACTCTCACAAAACAAATGGGAAATTACATCAAAAGAGTCTATGTATTCATAGATTGAAGGCTCAAAAACATACACTTGAGGCTCATCAAGATGAGAAAGAGGGTTAGGATTTTCAAGTTCAACTCTCTTTTCATTCTCAACTCCTTCACCATCACCCATATGCTCACCTATGGGATCCTCACACTCTCATGGTCGCTCAAAATTATCATCATCACCCTCAACACACACATTGGATAGAGATTTTTCACGAACAAGCATTAAAGATGACAATTGGCTTTCTAGCTCTTTACCTTTCTTTCTTTCCTCCTCAAGATGCTTCACAATCGACTCCTTTTTAGGCCCAAGATCATCACTAAGCCCAATATGCGTAATTTCGGTTTCCAAAGTAGCAATAAGAGATTCAAAAGGTGTAGAAGCTTGATGCTCAACAAGAGAAGAAGAAGTAGAACCAAGATTTGAAGAATCAACATTTAAATCATGAGCATATACATCACATTGGGGAGTGGGGGCACAATCAAACATATGAGATTTGTCAACTTGAGCATTCACCTCATTATCATGAACAAAAGAGGAAATAGAATTGGAAGCATTTGTTCTAGGTTCACTAATGGGATCATGTGACAAATCATGGGAAATCATGCTAACATTAGAAGAATTAACATATTGCACATCAAAATTAGAAACATGATTACCCCTATTATGAACATCCCAAGCACAAAACATAAATATCCCAAGCATCATTAATTGACAATGCTCTAAATCTACCATTAGCATGCATTCAACTTCATTCCTAGTTTGTTCATTCAATCCAAAATAACAAATCTCACAAACCTCCCAAAGACTACAACAATGATAGTTATGAAATCCTTCAAGTCTATGGAAATATTCACAAAAGGCTCATTTTTATGTTGTGCAGAAGATAGACATGGAATTTTTTTATAAAGCAAACAAAAATAAAGTAATATAAAAGTATATACAAAGACCTAGACTCAAGCAATCACAAACACTAAAACATAGACATCGTTCCACGGCAACGGCGCCATTTTGACGAGGGGTGGAACTAGGTAGTTACAACTAATCCTCCCTCGGTCAAACTAAATTTTTAAACACTTAAAAAAACTATGTACAAGTATAGAGGCAAGTCAAGGGTCGAACACAAAGGAACGGTAATGTTCAAGCGCTCTCAATTATACGCCTAAGCTAGGTCTAAGTCTAAGGATAAAAGGTAAACACAATAACCAACTAGTAAAATGAAGAACCAAACAAATAAACACTAGGAACGAGGATCAACAAGTAATCATGACTTTTTGTAGCAATTTGGGAACAATATGCAAATCAATGGTTGCGAAGACTAATGGCAAGCTCAATCAAAAGAGTCAACAAACTATCTTTTAGAGGTGAAACAAGCGCCAACTACGGGAGACTCTAACTAGGAGCATAATTCCTAAATCAATGGTCCGTATAATAAAAAACTACAATGCAATCTAGCATAATTCTCAAGGCCTAATTGAATTAAACACATGCAAACTTCAATTAATCACTTTAATCTCAACAATGAATCAACACAATCCCCAAATTAAGCACAATAAATTAATCATACAAGTTTCACCCTATTCCTAGCAAAACAACTACTTAAAAATCAAAATCAAGAACTAATGAAAGCAAGACTCAACAAAATATGGAGAACAATTACACTAATTAACAATCAAACATCAAAATCAAACCAAACAAATATGAAATCAAACAAAGCAATAAAATGAGATAGAGTTAAGAATGCTCATTGATAATAGAAAAGATCTCCAACACAATTCTCACCATTGAATCTTCAATCTCTCAATCACCATCGAAATTCCTCACTTTCTCTCACTAAAATCTACTCCTAAACTAACCCTTGAACTAGAGAGAGAAGCTCTCAACTAAGCTAAAATTATGATCAAAATCTCTAATGAATCTTCTCCTCCCCCCTTCCCTAAAAATCGGGATACAAAGATATTTATAAAGGGCGCAAAAAAAACCGAGCAAGCAAATACCCAGGAAGGTGCGCCCGCGATGTAGGGGATGCGCGCCCGCGCTTTGTGCGCCCGCGTCTTTTCTGGGTTTCTTCGATCTTTTCGCGGCTTCATGCGTTCGTTAAGGTCACACGATTATGATGATGATGAACACTAAGAGAGGCAGTCCCAAAAGCACTTGATTGTGGGTTCAACACCCCATCTTCAAGAGAGCACGACTTGAGAGCGCAAGAGCTAAAACTTGGAGAATCCACTTCCTTGCATCTTGGGCTTTCCGATTTCCATGAGCTTGCTCCAAAGGCTTCCTCCACCTTATTTAATCCCACCAATATCAAGACCTGAACCTCGTACAATACCTACAACCACGAAAATAGAGAAAATAAAGGAGAAAAGACTAGAAAAACCATCTAAATGCATAAAAGCTGCAAAATAAGTGAGGAAAGATAAAACCAAGACCAAATGCATAAAACTAAGCATTTATTGAGCATAAAAGCCATGAAAAGAATGTAAAAGCAACCTAAATGCTCATCAAATGGGTGCCATTTATGACACCCACCAGCTTGTCGTTATGCGACAATTAAAAGATAAAACGCGCTTTTGTACGGAATATTTTTCTTAATATAATTAAACAATTAAAACTCCATTTAATATATTTGAAATCAGATTTTATCATAATAAAACACTTGAATTTATTTCAAACTAAATTCATTATTTTTCTAAAATATTAATCATCATTTCGAATGTTATTAGAACTTAAACTAACCTTGTAGACTATTCTATAAGACTTTAATCAATCCTAATAATTTTAAGAATAATAACTAATAAGCCCTCCACTTGATCATTGGGCCATAAAACAATTTTAGACCCAAATTAGTATTTGGACCATAATTTCCACATTATTCATCGGAATTGGGCTAATAATATACCATTGGTAAGCTCTTTACGAGCCCTACCCAACTACACTATTAATAGGCCTTTATCATGAAACAAACTAAATTAGACTGGCTATTTTCATAAAATAGAGTTCTTTTTTTAAACAGGAAGAATGTTTTTTTTATTAAAACTAACACATCACGAGACTTTTCACACTTTCACCTCATTCAATAATCAAGCAACGTGAAAAGTATTCATCATCGGGTTTGGTTTTTGGGGAGACACAATGGGGTGTCTACACTCTGAAATCAAGGTTGATAAATTACAACTAAATAATTATGAACATGAATATAGGCATGTTTAAGACTGGGAATATTGATGACGTCCTATTAAGGGATGCGAATTTCTAATGACGAACCTTATGAGAAGTAATGTCATTAGTTCGATTATAAAGTGTGTAATGAATTATCATAATAAAAAACAGTATCGCGCACAATTTTCTGTCTTGCGCTAAGGTGGAAAGTGCATCTTCGAGAGTAGCACCTGCCACACGCGGTTTTGTTTTTTTTTTTTTTTTTGTGAAAACGCAAAATGAACGATAAAAAGCATGTTTTTATTTGGTATTTTTAAAAAGAAAAAAGACAATCAAAGTAAAAGTAACTAAGTTAGACAACGTTGTTAGCCAAAGAAATATTTTTAGCACCTACTTAACAATTAACCTTGAAGCGGTAATATCATTTTCTCCGTATAACATTGCTCGTAACGATTCCAAGTCAACATTAAAAAGCTGGAACGCACAAGTCAGAGAGTTGCGCAGAAAGGCTGCGCGCAACTTCTGAACTTGAGCTTAGAGAGCGTGCGCAACTTTGACAGTTGTGCGTGCATCTTGTACGTTCGACAATTTTTATTTTTTTTTTACGAAAACAAAAAAAGAATGATAACGGTTTTTTTTTTTTTTTTTTTGTCTAAAATCGAAGTGCAATCCTTTTTTTTTTTGTCGAACAACATTTTTTGTGAATTATTTTTTTAATATCTCTAAGTAACAAGTTGGAATTAATTAGATTAGACATGAAGCACATAATAAGCACATATTCATGTAGTCACATAAGCACATTGATATACGTGTTTTATACAATGGTTTTCCCCGGTTTTACTTAGTAATTTTATATGGTTTTGAGCTCTACGGAGCCATTTCTTGCTAAGAATCTCTTCTTTAGTGTATTCGATTGTTTTAGTAAGCTTTTCAGGAATATGAAGCGTTTCTAGGCAATTGGACGTGTTTTTAGTAGATTCGGAAGAGTTGATAGCCAAGAACTGCAATTTATGTGGAGTGCCCGACCGGGCATGGCTTGCCCGGGCAGACCGGGCAATGAAGAGTTCACAGGAAGAAGCCCAATTCTGAACGGTGCAACGCGCGCCCGATCGGGCAGGCTTCGCCCGGTCAGACCGGGCGATGAAGAAGTCAAGTTATGAAGATGCAATTCTGGAAACGTGTTACGCGCGCCCGACCGGGCGAGGTTCGCCCGGTCTGACCGGGCAAAGAAGGAAAACTGTCGTATTTTACGCAGCCTTCCTCCGCCCGATCGGGCGAGATCTGCCCGGTCTGACCGGGCGATGTTCAAGATTGCGCGATTTCAGCTATTTCCGAATTTCTATCTTTTGGGGGTATAAATACCCTTTTGTAATTAACTTTTAAAGAGAGTTTTTCATTAGTTTTTCTCCTTAAGCCCTAGAAAACTCTCAAGAACCCTAGTTTTATTTCCTTTAAGCAATTTCAATCTTTTAATCCCAGATTAATCAATTGTTCATCAACAATTTGAGTTCTTTCAATTGGAGTAATTGGTATTTATCTTACTTCACTCTTTTCTGATATTCACTGTTCTCTAAATATGTTTTCTTTACTGTTTCTTGTTTTTGAACTTGATTTTGATTTTATTATGATGTGTGAGTAGTTTCCTTAATCCGGGATCTTGCTAAGCCCGATTATGATTGATGTATAAAGTAGATCTTTAAATTCCCCAATAATAATCCCAATTGACATGCTTAATTGATTGTGTTTATGCCAATACTAGATTAGGAATAATTAGTATTGTTATCATCCCTTTGTTCTTATTGCAACGGAAGTTGGGTATTAACGGGATTAGGTTATTCCAATTAAGGGTTTGAAGATCATCACGGAAGTAGATGATTGAATAATTAGGAATCTAGGCATGGTGTTTAATGTCCCTTATTCGCTTGATTCCACGGAAGTAGGCTTGATAGTTAATTTGGGAAGCCATTGATAACTTGGAAGAGACCTTTGGTATTATTATTAGGGATTGCTTTTCTTCTTGTCGATTGATTTATATATTGGGGGTAGATTTATTAGTTTATCAATCATAATCGTGGTAATGCTTGATCTTGGATGCTTTAGTTTATTGATTAATATTTCCTCTAGTTAATTGTGTTATTTAATATATTAGTTGATTATTATCATCCATTATTGATTGGTGACGTGCTTAGTGATTAATTGAGTCTGATTAATTGAATGAACCATAGTCTCTTGGGATTCGATCCTTACTTGCCCTACTACACAGTTAGAAGGAATAGTTAGGTTATTTTTGTTAGGTACGCGATAAGCCTATCAAATTTTGGCGCCGTTGCCGGGGACTAACGGTTTCATATTGATTTTCCGTGATTCGTTTTTACTAAGCGTTGTTTGTTGCTTCGGCTATTGCCTCCTGTGTTTTTGATGTTCTTTGCCTAGTTCTTTGTTGTATGCAAACACGTCGCTCAGGGTCAGACGACTTAGTGCCTCTCGATTCAGAAATTGAAGCGACTGCAAGAAGACGAAGAAGTAGAAGAAGAGCAGGTAACAGAAATATGGAAGACCAAGCAACAAAGTCTCTTTTGGAGTACGGTATCCCTGACACAACAACCGGACTCCTTTCTAGCATTGTTAGACCACCTATCACCGCTCAGAATTTTGAATTGAAACCGCAGTTTATTCAATTCATATCCAATGATTCATTTGCTGGCACACCTCTTGATTGCCCAGTGAATCATATAGATGGTTTCTTGGAAAAGTGTGACACTATGAAGCTGAATGGTGTTACAGATGATGCTCTTAGACTTCGCCTTTTTCCATTCTCATTACGGGATAGGGCGAAGGAATGGTTAAGAGATGAGGGTTCTGGTTCCTTTGATACATGGGATAAACTAGTAAAAGCTTTTCTGGTCAAGTTCTTGGGACAAGAAAAGACTGCAAGATTAAGGAACGAGCTATCCACTTTCAGGCAATCAGATGAAGAATCCTTATATGACGCATGGAGGAGATTCAAGAGATTACAGAGACAGTGCCCTCATCATGGCATACCTGAATGGATGTTAATCCAAACCTTTTATAACGGTCTAACCCATGAATTCCGGATCTATATCGACGCCGCATCTGGAGGCTCCCTTTTAACTAAAAATCCAACCGAAGCAAAGGAGCTGGTTGAGAAGATGTCAGCCAATGACAACTATCACCCAGGCGGCCGAAATAGTGTCAAGAAAGGAGGTAAATTAGATGTTGATGCTCTAACTCTTTTAACTAGTTCTGTGCAGGCACTTTCAAGCAAGTTCGATAGATTACAAACTGGATCTTCTAATAATGTGCTAGAAACTTGTCAAATGTGTAATACTCAAGGTCACATCGCACCTAATTGCCCACGAAATTCGAATGAGGTATCAATTGAGGAAGCCAATGCCTTCTACAATTCCAACCCTAAAAGACCATACGATCCCCATTCTAATACTTATAATGAAGGTTGGAAGAATCACCCAAATTTCTCATACAAAAACACCCAGGCTCAGCAAAATCCACCTCCGCCCCCACCTCGAAACAACAATTATAATCCACCTGGTTTTCAACCAAGACCACCCCTAGTACAACAACCCATGCAACCTATGCAACCACTCCCTCAAAAATCCAATCTCGAACTAATGATGGAGAACTTCATCAACACCACAAATAATTCCATCCAACAGTTACAAGCCCAGAATAAGCTCATGGAAAATCAAATAAGCCAACTTGCTCATCAAGTCGGCCAATCTTCAAAAACACCAGGTACGTTTCCTGGCCAAACAGAGCAACCACAAAAGGGGCACATGAATGCTGTAATTTTAAGGAGTGGAAAACAGTTGGAAGACCTTCCCGTAAGGGAACCATCAACGATAGATATTGAGGGAATGAGTGAAAAACAGGGGATTTTGCAAAATTCTTCTTCGCCCGGTCAGACCGGGCAATGTCCGCCCGATCGGGCGCGAGAAGCAGTCGACGAAAAACAGGGGACTGTGCGAATTTCTTCTTCGCCCGATCAGACCGGGCAAGGTCCGCCCGATCGGGCGCAAGAAGAAATTCCAGACAAACAGAAGAACATAAGCAGCTCTTCTTCGCCCGGTCAGACCGGGCAATCACTGCCCGACCGGGCGGGAGATCCAGACAGCCTAATTCCAAGGAATGATGTTCAAGAAAAGCCACGGGAACCGATCCCACCTCTCGCCCCATACATGCCAAGAGTCCCTTTCCCACAGAGGTTAGCCCAGGCTAAGTTAGAGAAAAAGTACGGTAAATTTCTAGACATCCTTAAGAAACTTCACATTAATATACCGTTCTTGGATGCAATTTCTGAAATGCCTTCTTATGCAAAGTTTTTGAAAGACATGCTATCTAACAAGAAGAAGCTTGCAGAGAATGCTACTGTTTCTCTAACTGCAGAATGTAGTGCCATTCTGCAAAACACTCTTCCTAAGAAACTAGGTGATCCAGGCAGCTATTCAATCCCAGTGAAGCTCGGAGATATAGAGATCAATAGAGCGCTATGCGATCTTGGTGCAAGTGTAAGCCTTATGCCGCTCTCCATCTGCGAAAAGCTTCAAATGGGTGAGCTAAAGCCTACAAGGATATCTCTGCAACTTGCAGACAGGTCAGTTAAATTTCCCCTCGGTATACTTGAAGATGTTCCATTGCGAGTTGGTAAATTCTTTATTCCATGTGATTTTGTTGTTATGGAAATGGAAGAAGATGCCCATGTCCCTATTATTCTTGGTAGACCATTCTTAGCTACTGCAGGTGCAATTATTGACATGAAGAATGGGAAAATAACATTTGAAGTAGGGGATGAGAAAATGGAGTATTCATTACTGAATGCTATGGGAAATCCGTCTATGGGTGAGACTATTTGTCAAGTGGATGTCCTCGATGATCTACAACAAGAACAACTTCCCCTGATCAAAAAGGAAGATGCTCTTGAAACGGTGTTGATAGGGAGTATCCATGATGAAGATTGGGAAGTAAGGGAGTACACGAGGCTACTAGAAGACGCAAAAGCTAATCCAATCATCGCTCCAGTCAAGGAAGTCCTTAGTACATCGAGTGTTGGGGAGAGTTCGACGCCTCCCGAGGTAGAGTTGAAACCCCTTCCATCTAATCTTAAATATGCATATCTTGGTCCTAAAAATACATACCCTGTTATTGTTAATGCTGAGCTTAATAACATTGAATTAGAGAAACTTCTCGCTGTTTTAAGAAAATATAGAAATGTTATTGGGTATACCATTGATGATATCAAGGGTATTAATCCCTCTTTTTGTATGCATAAGATCATTCTTGAGGACGATCATGCCTCCTCTAGAGAACCTCAAAGAAGGCTAAATCCAACTATGATGGAGGTAGTCAAGAAAGAGGTTCTCAAATTGCTTGCTGCAGGAATAATCTACCCTATCTCAGATAGTAAGTGGGTTAGTCCTGTACAAGTAGTACCAAAGAAAGGAGGTATGACAGTTGTCAAGAATGACAAAGGCGAGCCTGTTGCCACAAGAACTGTTACAGGGTGGCGGATGTGCATTGATTACAGAAAATTAAATAAAGCCACCCGTAAAGATCATTTCCCCTTGCCTTTCATTGATCAAATGCTCGAACGATTGGCTAACCATTCCTTTTTCTGTTACTTGGATGGATATTCCGGTTTTTTTCAAATCCCCATCCGCCCTTGTGATCAGGAAAAGACTACATTCACATGTCCATATGGCACCTTCGCATATCGCAGAATGCCATTCGGACTGTGTAATGCCCCAGCCACGTTCCAACGGTGTATGATGGCTATTTTCTCAGGTCTCATAGAAAATTCTATGGAAGTTTTTATGGATGATTTTTCTGTTTATGGTTCATCTTTCGATATTTGCCTTGATAATCTAACAAAGGTGCTCCATAGATGCCAGGATGTCAATCTGATATTGAACTGGGAGAAGTGCCATTTTATGGTACAACAGGGAATCGTTTTAGGCCATGTAGTTTCAAACAAAGGGATTGAGGTGGACAAAGCCAAAGTAGAGGGAAACTCAGGTCAAGATGGTCGGGCCCTTTCACGGTCTACAAAGCATATCCTTATGGCACCATTGAATTATGGAACAACACCGGGGGCACCTTCAAAGTCAATGGACAAAGGGTGAAGCACTATCGAGCGGGAGATCCTATTGAAGAAAAGTCAGATATCACATTCTCTTCCTCACCACAAACTCAATGAGGATGAATACGGTCAAGCTAATGACCTTCTAAACAAGCGCTTGCGGGAGGCAACCCGATTCTTTTTGAGGAGCCGTCGAGATTCCTATGCTCTCCTTACGCTGCAATGAGGCCATTGCCGCATTTAGCTTGGGGGAGTTGCTTCGTACATGTGGTACTCTCTCTCTCCTTATCTCTCTTATCTTTCTTGTTTTATTTTAGTGTAGTTATTTTAGTTGTTTTTAAAAAAAAAAAAAAAAAAAAAAAACATACAAAAAAATACGATCCAATGAATAATAAATCATGCTTCCCTGTGCCCCATTCATGAAAATTGTTTTAATTCTTGGTATATGATGACGAGTATTGTGGATAGGTTAGCCATGATTTGATGTTTGATTACTTGGATGTCTTAACATGAGTCAATTTTGCCCAACTACTTGTAAATATAGTGCTTGACTAGTTGATTTGGTTAGGAATGTGTGTTAGTTCCTGGTATGTCAATGAAGTTGAGTATTGGTTTATAACTTTGAGTAATGTTTGCATGACTCATTAATATGCACATTGAGGAGGACGAAGGCATTTGTTCCTCTAGGTGGCTTTCAGACGATATTAGATACATTTGTTCCCTTCTTGCTACCCATGTTGTTGCTTGTGCCCTTTTATTGTTTATTTTGCCACATTACAAGCCTATTTAAGCCCCATTGGTTACTAGTCCCAAGCTTGGCTTGGGGGAGCTAATAGTGAGTGAGGTGAGGGAGTTGTAGTGTGCATGTAATCTGCACAATTTTGGGTGGATTTGAGAAGTTTTTATTTGTTCTTATTGTTGTGGATTGAAAAAATTGAAAATTTATTGTGCAAAGAAAAAATTCCAATGTGAGATGAAAAAAAGGGAAAAGAAAGAGCAAAAGAAAAAAATTGTTTCAATGTTCAAGTGTTCTAATTGAAGGCTGCTCAAGAAAAAAAGGAGAGTTCAAAGTTTGTTTGTTCACTCAAGTTCTATAATTTTATATTTTGTATATATGAGTGAAATTTTAAGTGTTGGAAATTTTTAATATAATTGGATGTTTGGTGAATTTTTGGTAGAGTTGAGTTGTGTTGGAGATGATTTGGTCATTAATTCATTTTGACCTTGGTTTTATTTATTAGGATTTTGGCTCCCTTAAGCATAGCTTTACTCTTACATTTTCCCAAATATTTCCTACCTTTTATCCGAGCCTTACATTACAAGCTTTGAAGACCTTCTGACCTTTGTGCATAGAGTTGTGTGAATGTGAAATTAGTTGTTTTCCAATGCAAAGAATGATTTGATATATTTCGAGTCGACTGCTAGGTTGAGTGCTTGTTTTCTTTAAACACACGAGTGCGTGAGTTTGGGAGGGCATTGTTCACATTTAAAGGAGTTGGATGGAGAGCGATCGAGTATATCTTTTACTCGCCACATAAATGAGAGTTGAGTGTGTGAACACTAGTCTTGAATTCTATATGCTCTTGTGGTTTGCTCTATTTGACTATTGTCAGACAGGATGAGTAGTCAGATGGATTTGATTGGTTGACTTTGATGCATAACTGTCGAGTTTACCTTTAATCGTATTTATTGATTTGAATTGCTTTTGGGGTGAAGTATTGATTTATTTATTCATTGCTTTGCTTAGGGACAAGCAAAGGTTTAGCTTGGGGGAATTTGATATACGTGTTTTATACAATGGTTTTCCCCGGTTTTACTTAGTAATTTTATATGGTTTTGAGCTCTACGGAGCCATTTCTTGCTAACAATCTCTTCTTTAGTGTATTCGATTGTTCTAGTAAGCTTTTCAGGAATATGAAGCGTTTCTAGGCAATTGGACGTGTTTTTAGTAGATTCGGAAGAGTTGATAGCCAAGAACTGCAATTTATGTGGAGTGCCCGACCGGGCATGGCTTGCCCGGGCAGACCGGGCAATGAAGAGTTCACAGGAAGAAGCCCAATTCTGAACGGTGCAACGCGCGCCCGATCGGGCAGGCTTCGCCCGGTCAGACCGGGCGATGAAGAAGTCAAGTTATGAAGATGCAATTCTGGAAACGTGTTACGCGCGCCCGACCGGGCGAGGTTCGCCCGGTCTGACCGGGCAAAGAAGGAAAACTGTCGTATTTTACGCAGCCTTCCTCCGCCCGATCGGGCGAGATCTGCCCGGTCTGACCGGGCGATGTTCAAGATTGCGCGATTTCAGCTATTTCCGAATTTCTATCTTTTGGGGGTATAAATACCCTTTTGTAATTAACTTTTAAAGAGAGTTTTTCATTAGTTTTTCTCCTTAAGCCCTAGAAAACTCTCAAGAACCCTAGTTTTATTTCCTTTAAGCAATTTCAATCTTTTAATCCCAGATTAATCAATTGTTCATCAACAATTTGAGTTCTTTCAATTGGAGTAATTGGTATTTATCTTACTTCACTCTTTTCTGATATTCACTGTTCTCTAAATATGTTTTCTTTACTGTTTCTTGTTTTTGAACTTGATTTTGATTTTATTATGATGTGTGAGTAGTTTCCTTAATCCGGGATCTTGCTAAGCCCGATTATGATTGATGTATAAAGTAGATCTTTAAATTCCCCAATAATAATCCCAATTGACATGCTTAATTGATTGTGTTTATGCCAATACTAGATTAGGAATAATTAGTATTGTTATCATCCCTTTGTTCTTATTGCAACGGAAGTTGGGTATTAACGGGATTAGGTTATTCCAATTAAGGGTTTGAAGATCATCACGGAAGTAGATGATTGAATAATTAGGAATCTAGGCATGGTGTTTAATGTCCCTTATTCGCTTGATTCCACGGAAGTAGGCTTGATAGTTAATTTGGGAAGCCATTGATAACTTGGAAGAGACCTTTGGTATTATTATTAGGGATTGCTTTTCTTCTTGTCAATTGATTTATATATTGGGGGTAGATTTATTAGTTTATCAATCATAATCGTGGTAATGCTTGATCTTGGATGCTTTAGTTTATTGATTAATATTTCCTCTAGTTAATTGTGTTATTTAATATATTAGTTGATTATTATCATCCATTATTGATTGGTGACGTGCTTAGTGATTAATTGAGTCTGATTAATTGAATGAACCATAGTCTCTTGGGATTCGATCCTTACTTGCCCTACTACACAGTTAGAAGGAATAGTTAGGTTATTTTTGTTAGGTACGCGATAAGCCTATCACACATAAAAGGAATCGTCAAAGCATACAATGATATTCTAAGGTCAAGGTTTGGGTGTCTAAAGGTACCATATGTTAAGGGACGATGCACGAATCAATCACTCAACGTGTTGACCCATGACGTATCCCTCCCAACATTTTTTGGCGATAAGGGTTGGATGTTTGTTATCGATTTCGAGATAGAAGCCTAGTGTTGGCAACCCCTAGTCAATGAGCCAATCCCCAATTATTAATGTGTGTTATGATTATGCATGATGCAATGTTGCTTGTTTGGCTTTTACTTTTGTGAAAAAGGAATTTATTATGCGTTCAAGTCTCACTCTCTAACTAGAGATTATCCAAGTTAGTTCTCGTTACAACCCATAGGTAGCCTAGTGTTGGAAACCTTGAAACATAACTAAGAACTAATCTTGTAACCTCTAAGTCCCCAACGGAGTCGCCACTATAAGGAGGATGTTCCAATCGTAGGGGTTCCTTCTCCTTAAAGTCGCATGGCCCTTTAAAAACCTAGGATTTACACAAGTTAGGTTGTATTAGGATTTGAATTCTTGACTGTTTGGGGGACCTTGAATTAGAATTGATTTTATCATCTGCTTTTTTATAAGAAACAAATAGGAGTTTCCAATGAGTTTTAGGAAAACTCATAAACTTCGTTCATGTCTTTCTCCCAAGTAGAGTTTAAGGGATATTTAGCACGAATAGTAAGTGTAGGGAATATTTCAAGCATTACCCCAAACTTAACCCCACTGTGATCATACACTAAAGTACGGTGGCATCCAAAGGGAAGGAAGCTAGAGCAAAAGAGTCACTAACAAGTTTTAGGAACTTGTAAACCGTTCACAGGGTAAAGGTTACACCCCTTAATGATCCATGAGATCGTCAACTCCAGTAGGTCTGGAACCATGACTGGAAGTTCAGGGATGAAGGTACAAATCCAATCTAAAAGAGAAAGAACTCGCTCTAATAATATGCCTCTACTTTATTCTTCTCGTATTCATGTGCGCTTTCTGACTAAAATGCAATCAATAGGTTTACCCTAAACCTGTTTATCTATGTTGGTTGAATATTAATGCACAAATAAATCTATTGTTGGCGATCACTTGAATTATAATAAAATTAACCAAAACATAATTATTAATTATCTTATTAAGCGTGATTACAAGTACCAATTCCCTTTAAACATGCATAAGAGGAGTGATCAAGCAATAAAAATTAATATATCAAGCAACTTAAAAATAATCATCATCATAAACAATTAAAAATATCGTGTTAAAGCATAATAATATATAGCAAGATCCTAGGCATGATACTAACCAGATTAATAACAAACCCTAGAATGTCACTAAACAATAAAGATCAAAACTTTAACCCTAACATGATACTAACATGCTATTAGGAAAGAGAATAGGAAGCATTCTTTAAATCATATTTGATATTAGGAATTTGTAGTTGTTACCCTAAACATGATACTAAGAAGCAATGAAACATCCTAACATGATACTTGGAATCAAAATAACAATCAAAACATGATTTCTATATCATAATATCAATAAATCAATTAAAGCACTTACTTGGATGCCACGTACCTCTTTCTAATAATAAAATACACGCGTTAGTAACTTCAAGGAAAATATGGAAATTAAAGAATTAAATAATTTAATTGAAACAGAGATTTGGGACCAAACCCTCATAAATACAAAACCTTTCACGTTTAGGGCGAAGGCAACTTCGAATTTGGCTAGGTGTGTCTAGATCTTGTGAAGGCGGAATTTTGTTTGTAAAAAGTTGGTTTAGAAAAGAGAGAAAATATCAAAAATTTCATGATGAGAGATGGTGATAAAAAATTGAGGTCTAAGGACGCTATTTATAATGAAAATAGTCCGGATTTGATAAAAAAGAATCAGAGTTTGGAAAGGAATAAAACACGTCGTTGTCGCCACAACAGCCCCTGTCGCCTGCAGGCGATTTTTCCACATGTTTTCTATTTTTTGATAAAATTAAATCGTAAAAGTCCGTACGAGGGGTAAAATCATAATTTCATTTAAAACACTTCTTTTATTCCAAATAAAACTCATAAAACTTAATTATCAATCCTAATCACTTATGGATTCAAAAGAACATTCTAAAAAGTTCTAGAAGACTATAATCAATCCTAATTGCATTAGGAGTGACAATTCATACTAGGTCATCCTTTAGATCATTGAGCCGCATATAAAGATCAAACCGGGTCCAGTTTAGTAATTTTGCCACAACTTCCTCATTATTCATCGGAATTGGGCTTATGATATATCGTTGGAAAGCTCTTTTCGAGCCCAATCCAACTACACTATTATAGGTCCCTTTTCATGGACCACAATAAACTGGATTGGATTTTTCATAAAATAGAATAGGTTTTCGAAAACAAAAGGAAAGAATTTTATTAAAAACTAACCGCAACACTAGACTTTTCACACTTTCACTTCATTCGACTATGATTCAACGTGAAAGGTATTCATCATCGGGTTTGGTTTTGGGGAGACACAATTGGGTGTCTACAGAAGCCCCCACTTTGACATAGTTTGGAGAAACGCAAGTTTCGAAAACAAAAGTCAAAGTAGCGATAGGGACAGAGAATGATTCATAACGTTCCGCAATCCTTAATCACTCTTGTAACGCCGATACCTGCAAACTATCGTAAGTTAAATAGATATAAGAGTTAAGAAACGCGAATCTTGCACCGTCAAGCACATGTCTCTAAAGGTAACCAACTTTTTGCATTGTTGTGACAACCTTCCACAAGCTAGGGAACGCTATCCTGTTGCTTTAACAATCCTCCTCAAGCTAGGGGATACAGCCTGAAGACCGTTACGCTTGTAACTGCCTTCATTTCCTTTGTGAAGTCTTCAGCAAGCTAGAGAATTCTATCGAAGAATACTTCGCTTTAAACGATCTTCATTTTCCTTATGACCATCTTCCACAAGCTAGGGAATATAATCGAAGATAACTCCGCCTGAAATCACCTCCAGCTGTTTGTGACAACCCTCCGCAAGCTAGGGAACGTTGTCGAAGATATCATTGGTTGAAGTCATCCTCATCTGTTGTGATAATATTCCGAAGAATATCATTGAAGATCAACGCTTGTCGATCCTTTAAAAGTTTTCTTGAACTTTGCTTCCGCTAAGCCAGTGCGTCAGCGCTTTTGCTGCTTGTGAACCAAAATGTCGGTGCTTCTATTGCTTGGGAACCATTATATCAGTGCCTTTGTTGTTTATGAACCATTATGTCGGTGCCTTTGCAATGAGTCAATTTTTAGGTTAAGCTAAGTGAGACGATCATTTATCAGGTCGATCACTTAATGTGATTGTAATCGAGCCGATTACTAAATCATGTCAAATTGCTTAGAGTGGCTAACTGGCGTACCAAGGAACCCAATTTGCTGCACAAGGTCCAAACAATCATATTACGAGGCCTCATACTTTGTCCCCGCTTCAGCGGTAGCCGGAAGTTGCAGTCGCCGCAATTCCTTTCTGCGCCCAGCGACAGCCACTGTCGCACGGCAAATTGATCATGCGACGTTGCACTCAGGTTTTCCGAATAAAACCCTTTTCTTCCTCATTTTCGCGTCTGCTGCTATTCTTGTTCGCAATTCACCATAAAACTTTAAATCACTCGTTTTCGCTCATTTCTCAACCAAATTCACTCAAACTTTTAGCAAATTAAAGCTTAGTTCTTCTAGTTTTCTTATCTATGAAACTTTTCTCTAAACTCACTCGAATTTTGCTGAATTTTTGCATGCTAATTCTCGAATTTTCTGAAAATTTTAAATATAAATTGCTCAATTTATTTTGTTTGTCGAATTTTATGCTATGAAATTGCTTGATTATGTTTGTATATTGGCTTGGGAGTATTTTGAGACTTTTTTGACTCAATTTGGTGGGGAAATGAGCAGTTCACCATGTGGGTTATTCTTTGCGTTTTTTCTAGCAATTCTTGTCCAATTTGTCAAAATAATTGTCATAATATTGCAAGAAATTTTTTGATTGCTTGAAAAATGCCATATATGCTTGAATTGAAATCGTGCTCTTTTTTAGTACTACATACTCTGTTTTTTGCGCACATAGTATGATGCGGCTAGGCGAACCTTAGATACTATAGAGCTATAATTTTTGTCAATTTTGCAAAATGTAATATGGTCTCGAGACACTCGACGGGAGCACGAGCCAGTGCAGGAGGACGAGGATCCGTCCACTTCTCTCGGTCCCTTCCCTGAGTGGGATGAGCGGACATTGTTTTTCGCTCCCGATCACCACATTTTTGAGAGGGTGCATCACGGGATTATTAGTAGGAGGACGCGTAGCCATGATTCAGGCAACGAGTCCATCGGCAACCTAAACGATTGTTTTTTTCGCGATTATGAGGACCGGCGACGGCTTTAGGAATCCTGTGGGCTGACTGCCCTGTTTCGGGCTACTTACGCCATGTACTCGTTTGATGAAAGCCACCATGTGGTTCGTGCTTTGGTGGAGTTCTTCTAAGACACCACCGACACCTTTCACTTTTCCTGGGGTGAGATGACTGTCACCCCAGCCGACTTCAGTCCCATCTCGGGACTGGAGTATCGCTCGACTGCGCTGCCATTCGATAGTATTATTACTAGTTTTTCTCTGATAGTCAAGGAGTTGTTGGGTCCGATCGTTGTTCGGGCCCGTGCCGAGGTGGAGCCAGCACGAGTTAGCTCTCGGTGCATTCGTCGGTCGACTCTAGAGATGGATTTTGAGGATGATGCGACCACCAGAGTGCAGTGGGTGCGCATCTTCGTACTTATCTTGCTGTAATGGACCTTTTCCCCGGACTAGGATAGTCGGGTGCTTCTCTATTACCTTCTTGCTCTCCGTGATCTTCAACTGATCGGGACTTATGATTAGCCCAGCTAGGCCTATGCTTACTTTTTACGGGGCTTGCGAGATTCCTATTACCACAGATCTTTCACAGGAAACATCACACTCTCTAGCTTCAGGAGAATCGTAGAGGTATACTTTATCTCTTTAAAAGTTAGCTCTAGATCTTTATTAACATTCGTTGACATTCTTTTGTCTTTGTAGATCTGGTTCTATGAGCACTTTCCGTCGCTTGTGCCAGCGAGACCATCTCCTCACGAGCTCCCTATTGGCGCCTGTTGGGGAGGTCGCATTAGTGATCGGGCGGTCACTACCCATGTCAGAGAGCTGATCCTCTCAGTATGTTCTTTTCAAACGGTTGTCATTTTTGCAATGCCGTATGATAGAGTTTTACCTTACATCTGTATGTTGCAGGAGCCTGACGTGGTGTATCGGCCATAGGCCGGTCTGGTTATTCCTACGCTAGCTGCGCAATATACAGCTGAGCATCACTACATTCAGGGGACATACGAGGCGGGGGTGTACCTTGGTGAGAGAGTTGCTATTCAGCGCTCTTCGGAGATCTTTGGCGTCCCTGGTCCTCCGCCTCGCCACATGTTCCATGACGCGATGTTGATCAACTTGGCGGAGAGGTCACTTGCTGGTACCTCTTAGCGATGTCATGCTAGCTTAGGGCGGTGTTACAAAGAGGACTTGCTACTGTTGTTAGCTCTGGCCAAGTGGTGTTTATTCATTTAAATTTTCTTTTTGCCAGGCTAAGCCTACTGAGTTCGCTCCTCCCCGAATGTCCATCAGCTATCAAGGGACATACAGCCCTGTTGAGGAGATGATTCCTCCGGCTCTTGAGGATCAGCGCTTCGTAGAGCGATCCATCCCTCGTCACCAGACTCGGATGAGTTATTTGCTTGCTATTTGTTATACTTATCTTGTATTTTTACTTTTTTTGTTTTGAGACAGTTCTCGCGCGAGGTGGTGACGGCGATGGCGAGGTGCGTAGATGCCTTTCGAAGCCAGCTAGTGAGGATGAGGAACGTAGCTTACTGTCGTCGTGACTACGCTGCTGAGGAGGTAACTTTTTCCTCTTTATTTTTGCATTGTGTATCCTTCTGTTTACTTTGTATCTAACTTGATTAAATTTTGCAAGGACAGCCTATTCCTTCACGTACTCGGACAAGACCCGAGGCTAGGAGGGAGTCGTCTAGGTCTGGCTCGAGGCGTCGCCGCACTACTTCTGGTGGCCGAGATGGCAGATATGACGCTACTCAGACCGAGGCAGTGGAGGGCTCGTGTTCCTTCCCTAAGGTGCATGGACTTGGCCAATAGGCCAAGGAGAGGAGACATCGGCTCCTCTAATAGGTGGTGAGTTGTACGAGATTAACTCGTCGTCGCAACAGCCTCCGTAGCCTAAGCCCTTGCTGATTCATCACCAGGGTATGCCTGGGTGGACTGGTCCCGACATAAGGTTTTCGAATCTTGGCGAGTCCGGAGCTGGTGAGGAGCATACTCCTTGGTCTGCGATGTTCTTCGACATGATAAACATTCCTCATTATCTGCGCCCTCCAGCACCATAGATGTTCCTGTGTTTATTTTATTTTGACTTTTGTAGGACATTTCCAATTAACTCATTTATTAGACATATTTGTATATACAAACTATTATCGATTATGACAGCTTTATCTTTGCATTTATTTTTCATTTTATGTGCATATGTGTGTGTGCAAAAAAAATTTCATTAAATTTGCGCAAAATTTTTTGTCATTTTTATTACTAATGGAGGGTATCCGACTTTTATGAAAAATAAATCGGACTTAAAACAAACCTAAATTTAATTAAGCTTGAATAAACCCAAAAAAAAAAGGAAGGAAAATATATTTAATTAATTTGTATGGGGTAATTGCATAAAGGGAAAAATTGTAAAGTCATTATACGAATTCAAATCATAGTTACAAAAGCGGTTTGCATAGCACGCTGAGGTGGCGCTGCAACGTTTCATGTCGCCACGCGTTTCACTCTGTCGCCGAGCGCTGCTTCTGTTGCCAGGCGACAAGCTTGTCGTCTGGCGCTGCAGTGCGCTGCCTCCGAATCCTTTCAGGAGTCGAACTGCACCAATTTTGCACATAAATAGCCCCCTTAATCTGTCGATTTTCTGTATAATTCGATCAGATTAATTATAATCTTAGCTTCTCAGCAAATAATCATGTCTTTAGTCACTAAGAGTTTTAGCAATTTTACTCGTGAATGGTGTTAGTCTATAACTGCTAAAGAGAGAAAAGAATTTGACTTTTTCACATGGGAGGTATTTATGGTAATAAGGGGGTAGATCTTGACATAGATTTTATTCATACCACCTTAGAATATTGGGATACAGATACACATTGCTTTAGACTAGGTTGTGATGAAATTAGCCCTTTATCGGAAGAATTTGGTGCCATCCTAGGCTTCCCTTCATTAGATCTTGCGGTAATTCCTAGAGTGAATATGTATTATTACAAAGATTTTGAGAGCTTCTTTAATTTAAAAGACAGAGATCTAACAAATATTTTAGATGGTAGTGTAGTTAACCTAAAAGAATTTGCACGCCACTACTTTGATAGACCTTATTCTAAGTCTTTTAATGTTTATAGAAGAAGGGATTTTCTCTTTTGCATGCTTAACTAATATCATCTCACTAGTGGTAGAACTAATGAGGGTCAAGCAATCATATTATCTGTCTTGGAGAAAGTTAAATTTGGAAGGAATCCAATGCCATTAATTGTTGGAGAGATTATGCATAGTCTAGATGAATTAAAGAAGAATCCAAAAGCACCTTTTCTGGGCTCTCTAATTTTATTACAGGTAGAAAAATAATATTTTTCATTACAGAAATAAAAAATATATTTTTGTATAGTAATACTAATTATTTGCATTGAATTTTTTTTTTGCAGATATGGCTAATAAAGAGACTAGAATTAATTAGTCCTCCTGACAACATTGAAAAATACACTCCCTATTGCTTTGTGAGGCGAAAGAAGCGTTTCTCTAAGATGGGTCGCCGTGAGTGGAGTAAAATTTTTGCCTCTTGCAACTTTGCTATCAAGTGGGTCATCCCATGGTGGATAATTGAGAAGATGGTTGGTGTCAACAAGCAACCCTTTTGCCGTCTTCCAAGCTTAACCAAGATTACTTTTTATTATCCCTGCAGGGTAAAAAGGCAGTACGGTCTACTTTAAACAATTCCTTCAGGGGATCTCCTTCGTCCCTATGAATTCCTTATTTCACAAGAAGTAGAGAAGTTTGACACATATTGGAGTGCTAGGCCTTTATGGGAAGTGATTACCCAAAAGGTTCCTCCTTCCTTACCCATTAATGTGAAGAATTGGCTTCTTAACAAGCCTACAAAGGACATGAAGAAAACATGGAGTAGATCCAATGTGAAGAGTCGTCTAGGTGACAAAGTAATTCCTGTTAAGGAACACTTTGGTGAAAAAGTTGAAATTAAATCACCTGTGACACCTAAGATGAAAGACACTACTAAGGGTAAAGGGAAAAGAAAAGCTGACACTTCAGAAAAGAAGGTTTGAGTAGAAAAGAAGCATGGAGTCCTAGCTAAGGGATAAACAATTTACTCTAAAATTGAATGTAGGTCCTCTAAAGGATGCCTACTAGCCAAAGTCATGGATGATGAAGAGGATGCAAATAGAAATTGGAAATGGGAAAAGAAAGAGAAGAAAGATTGAAGCATTGCTTAACTTCTAATTTATTAGATTAGTTTAAATTTAAGTCAATTTATTTTATAAGCTTTTATTTTAATTCCATCAATAATGTAATTTTTTTCTTTATTTTATTAATGCAATTTCAGCTTTTTAATTAATCAACTTTTTTATTTAATTTTATTAAAGCAATGAAACAACTTAAATTATTTTCTAGAAATTTTCTCGAGTACGGAAGTCGGAAATTTTCCGAAATACACCGAATTTTTCACAGATATTCGCAGAAAACCGGCGCCACTATTTTTCGTTTGTCGCAAGACGTTGATGTCTGTCGCCAAGTGACAGGCTTTGTCGCCTTGTGCTGCAGTCTGCCGTTCGGCGACAGACTTCTTTTTGTGGCGCTGTCATTGTGTCAAATTTTTATTGATGCTGGGATGCGAGGTTAGCGAAAATTAAAGAGGCCGCACCATGTAAAGGATTGCCTACGTATCCTTTCCTAAGGAATCAGGAAAAACGTAGCTCTCTTGAGTGTCCTACTCAAGTAATTATGGGTAGTACTTTTAAGTTGGTCAAGGTTCGTTATGTTTAAGAATTCATTGCCATCCATATCAGTTAGTTTTGCTGCACCTCCTGATAGAATGGTTTCAACGATATATGGTCCGGAACAATTAGGCCTAAATTTGCCTCATGGATCCAAAACATTTTTCCTTAAAGCTTTTAAAACGAAGTCTCCTACTTTGATGTTTCTTGTCTGGACCTTCTTATTAAAGTGCCTAGCAATACGAGTTTGATAGCATTGGGTATGATGTAGAGCTTCTTATCGCCTTTCATCGAGTAGAATTAGCTCCTCGTTTCTTGCTCTAGTCCATTCAACTTCATCGAGTTTGCTTTCTAATGCAATGCGTAGAGAAGGTATCTCTAGTTCTACAGGTTGTACGACATCCATTCCATAAACCAAGGAGAATGGCGTATTTCCTATTGATGTGCGAATTGATGTGCGATAACTCCAAAGTGCGAAATGGAGTTTTTTAGGCCAATCCTTGTAGTTTTCTGTCATTTTCTCGAGAATATTCTTTAGATCTCTACCAAGTGTTGCCTTGCTTTTATGCTTGTTTGTTGTTAGACCTTTATAGATATTGTGTCTTACTTGCATATTAGCTCCCCTCCAACCCAAATTGATGCTCTAAGGACTCGTGGTTCGGACCCGCTTGTGCCCGCTTTGAAGTATCGGCCGTCACAAGCCCCGACCACTCGCACTCCGTCGCCCAGATAGACGTGAGTGCTCCTGAGATTCTATTGCCCGCTTGTGTTTCTTTGTGCTCACAAGCCTCTCTTCCGCTCAAGGCTAGAGCGCGCCGCACGTTTCGGGGTCCAAACTCGCGGACCGTGACATTTTTATTAGCCGCCTCAACTGCTGCATTTGCTTGAGGTCTGTAAGGGGAGGAATGATGGTGTTGAATACCATATATTTGTAACAATTCTTCACATTCTGCATGAAAGTGAGTTCCACTGTGATGAGTGTCATTTATGGCACTCATTTGGTTCTTTTTAAGGTGAATTTCATGCTATTCAAATAGCTCTTTTACTTAGCTTTTCCTTATTTTTACTCTTTATTTCTTTTAGTTTGCATTTTCTTTGTTAGATTTATTTCTTTATGCATTTCTTGGTTTATTTTGTTATTTTCTCTTTTATTTGCTTGTTTTCCTTTAATTTTCAGGTTAAGGTCGTTACCCAAAATTCCCGAGGCCTCTTCCCAAGTTGGCATCGATTAAAATGTCTAGTGTTCTCCATTTAAAGCTCAAGCATGGAGAAGTGCAAGTTCACAATGTCCTTGACCTATGCATTCAAGCTATGGGGGCATGATTTCTAGTGTTGAACCCGCAAACATGGAGTTTAGAAACTGCAAGGTCCCGTGTTTTTTAAGAGCATTAAGTGGAACACACGAGGAGCATCGGCATGATAGGCAAGATGGCTTCCCTGTTCCCAGGCGCGGGCACGCGCGGCTATGGCGCGGTCGCGTGGCCTGGTGGCTGACGAGGGGAAAACTAGGTCGTTATCTAATCTTCCCTCGATCAAACTAAATTTATAAACACTTAACAAACCTAAATACGATTATAGAGGCAAGTCAAGGGTCGAGCCCAAAGGAACGGTAATGTTCAAGCACTTTCAATTATGCACCTAAATTAGGTCGAAGATGAAGGTAAGAGAGAATACTAACAACTAGCAAAACAAGTAACCAAGGAAATAAAACACTAGGAACGGGGATCAACAAGTAATCATGTCAATTGCAAAAACTTGGGAAGAGCATGCCAATCAAATGTTGTGAGGACTAAATGATAAGAGCAATCAATAGGAATCAAAGAGCTATCTCCTAATTGTTAAGCTAGGGTTCACTATGAATAAATAACTAAGAGAATAACAATCAAAACCAATTGATAATTGCAATTCCTAAATCAATTGTTCATGTCATTAGCAATTACAATGCCATCTAGCATAATTCTCAAGGCCTAATTGAATTACACACATGCAAACCTTCATTAATCACTTTCATCTCAACAATTAATCAACAAAATTCCAAAATTAATCACAATTAATCAATCATACAAGTTTCACCCAATTCCTAGCCAACAATTACTCAAACAACATCACCAAATCAGCTATCAACTATAGAGAACAAGAATCAACAAAATATCAAGAACAATTACTCTAATCAAACATCAAATATCAAAATCAAACCAAACAAACATCAAATTAAACAAAGCAATTGAATGAGATAAAGTTTAGAAATGCTAATTGATAATTTAGAAGATCTCCAACATAATTGTCACACTTGCATCTTCAATCTCTCAATCACCATTGAAATTCCTCACTTTCACTCTCTAAAACTACTCCTAATCTAGCCTAATCTAGAGAGAGAAGCTCTCAACTTAAGAGAGAGAAAACTATTCTAAAACTAAAGAATTACATGAATAAAGAATAAAGGAAACCAAAAACTATATAAACAAAAGGAGAAAAGAAGCTTAAAATCGTAAAAGACCAAGAAACCCGCGCCCGCGGAGGGGAACGGACACCCCGATAACCACGCCCGCGGCCCAAGCCCGCGCCCGCGGGGCTAAGGCCCGCGCCCTCGGGGAGCCCTCGGGACAACCGCGGGTGCTTACTGCCCAAATACGGCATTTTTGGAGCTGCAGCAACCCCGCGCCCGCGACAGTTTTCTAGGGCCAACTTCAGAAGGCTGTAACTTCCGATCTAAGAATTTTATGAAGGCGTGCGATCTATCATTGGAAAGCTCTTAAAGTCTAGTTTCCAACCCAACTTTAATCACCCTAATCCGATCTGTAGAACTTGAGATATGACTAAAACAATGCACAAAGGTCCTATTTGATACTTTGCAATCCTTTGTTTTCCTTTGTTTCAAACTCAAATTCAATTCCGAAAAGTGCATATTGATCCTAGTGGGTGCTATTTTCAATTCCCATGCATATAGCCCGCGACGTACCTACAAAACAAGACAAAGAAACGGAGAAGCAAGAGAAATAGCAGAGAAATGAATAAAATGATAAGAAAGCCATTAAAAGCATGCATTTCTCTAAACTACCACAAAAACACGCGAATCGAGCATTGTTCTCTAAAAAACGACATAAACGACTACAAAGGAGCATAGAAATATAAAGAAAACATAGCCTAAAGGTGCCATAAATGGCACGGATCAAATTCCCCCAAGTTAAACTTTTGCTCGTCCTCGAGCAAAACAAAATCCTACCCAAGGGAAAATGATGACATTATTCAAGAAAAGAAAGAAACGAGAAAACTAGAGAAGATGGGAATATACACTAACTCACTTTCGTAGGAATCACGGTCAATTTTAGCAACTAAAGACAAGCCATTTAAACCCCTAGATCGCCCTAGAGGACGAGTGATGCTCTCGTAAGGGTATCCTAAGAGTTTACCCATAACTCTCATAATAATACAAACAAGGCAAAGCATGAAAAAGAAAGCAAAATACAAGAAAAGCAAACAAATGTTCATGAAAGGACTTTTGCAAATGTACAAGCACAATGAATGCAAATCTTTCTAAACAAGTAAGGGAGTGCACGCTCCAAATACCTAAGGTTGATTGAAACATATGGCCATATTTTATTTTATGGTTTTTATAAAAACTATATAAATTGGGTATTTCATTGTAAAGATTAAGGGAGTAAAACCGATGATCTAAGTGATGATCAAGTAAATGCAGTTGGTCGAGATGATATGGACGGATTACTAAGAGCAGCTTTTAGAGTTAATACACGACAAACCAGCAAAACTCAAGATCCATCATTTAATGAACAAAGTATTGAAGATGACAATTCATATGACATGGATGAGGGGTTTACCATTTATCGCGAGGTAGATGATGAGTATCAATCAACTTTCTCAAATGAAGAACATGCAAAGTATAAAAATCTCATGGAAGCTTTTGAAAAAGGCCTATACGAGGGGTGTACTACTTTTTCGAAACTTTCATTTCTATTGCATTTATTTCACCTAAAGTGTATGTTCCATTGGTCTGCAGAGTCATTTAATAAATTACTTGAACTTCTAATCGACGCATTTCCCATTATTAAGGAGTTTCCATTGTCCTATTATGAAGGCATGAAGATAATAAATGATTTAGGGTTAGGATATGAGAAAATCCATGCATGTCCAAATGATTGCATGTTATATTGGGGCAAATTCGCAAATAAAAGTGAGTGTCATATATTCAAGACATCAAGGTGGAAAAATGTGAAAGGAAATGAGGGTGATGTAAATGAAAAAGGAAAAGAAGCATGTAAGAAAGGCGAGGCAGCTAAAGTAATGCGGTACTTTCCCCTTATCCCTAGAGGCTTTTCATGTCATCTAAAACTGCAGAGGACATGAGATGGCACTTTAATCGTAAGGATGATAAGATTCTACGACAACCTGCTGATGGTGAGGCCTAGAAAAAATTTGATGAAAAATATACAGAGTTTGCCACTGATCCTCGTAGTGTTAGATTAGGCCTAGCGAGTGATGGTTTTAATCCATATCGTCTTATGAACACAAATTATAGTACATGGCCGGTGGACCTCATTCCTTATAATTTACCACCATGGCTTTGTATGAAACCATCATCCTTTATTCTTTCTATAATTATTCTTGGTAAATTTGGTCCCGGTATGGATATTGATGTGTACTTGCAACCACTAATCCATGAATTGAAATTATTGTGGGAAGGTGTTGATGCTTTTGATTCTTATAGTGAAAGCAACTTCAAACTGCGAGCAGCCCTACATTCTACTTTTAATGACTTTCCGGCTTATGCTATGCTGTCAGGTTAGAGTACGAAAGGCTACAAAGCTTGTCCTTCTTGCACTCATTCTACTCATTCAGATAGATTTGGTGGCAAAATTATCTACACTGGGTATCGAAAATGGTTGCCTATTGATCACCCATATCGTTCACAAGCTAATTTTTTAAATGGGAAAGAAGAATATGGTATTGCTTTGATTCGTACCAGCGGGACCGATGTTTTGAAGCAACAAGAAGGGGTAAAGTATGTATATGGGAAGACAAAAAAAGTTCCTAAAAAAAGAGAGAAAAAAGCTGCCAATGAACTTGATGATGATTGCGATCCCGATGGTGATCATATTCTTTGGAAAAAGAAAAGTACATTTTTTTGAATTAGAGTATTGGGAGCATAATCCTCTTAGACATAATTTAGATGTTATGCACATTGAAAAGAATGTGTCCGATATTTTATTAGGAACTCTTTTAGATATGGATAATAGTAGGGATGATGAGAGTGGCAGAGAAGCCCTAAAGAATTTGAATATAAAAACTCATCTATGGATCGACCCTCAAGGTTACATCCCGCAGGCTGCATACACCATGTCTAACGAGGAGAAAGAACGATTTTTGAAAGTCTTGAAAAAGATGAAAGTTCCTGATGGATATGGATCTAATTTGCAAAGATGTGTGAATCTAAAGCAACAGAAACTTATTAATATGAAAAGTCACGACCATCATATTCTCATGTAAGATATCCTCCCGGTTGCTTTAAGGGCGTCGAATGCCACAAGAGTTATTGACTTGCTTGAGGAGTTGTCTGACTTTTTTAAAAAGATATGTTCAACTGCTATAGATACAAGAGAATTAGATACCATTCAATCAAAGCTCGTGGTGACTCTTTGCATTGCAATTTTGAAAAAGAGTTTTTACCAACATTTTTTACAATCATGGTTCATCTACTAATTCATTTAGTAGAAGAGGTCAGACTAGGCGGACCGGTTCATTATAGATGGATGTATCCTATTGAAAGGTACGTATTATTATTTTTACTATTATTATTATTATTATTATTGTTATTATTATTATTATTATTATTCTTTTTATTTGTATTATTTATTTTTATATAATAATTTTTCCTATTCTTTCATATTCACATACAAAATCGTTACTATAATTCAAGGTACTTGGCCTTTTTGAAATCTCATGTAAGCAATAAAGCGCAACCGGAAGGATCTATAGTGGAAGGTTACCTTTTGTGGGAGACAATTGCATTTTGTTCGAGATATTTAGAAAGTGTTAAGACTATGTTCAATAGACCTAGAAGGAATGAGGATGGTGTATCAAACATTGACAACTATTTGTATAACTCTGGTGGTCGTGTTGTTGGAAAAAAAGAAAATGTTCGTTTGGATGATAGAAGTTTAAAGCAAGCTCATCGCTATGTTTTACTTCATTCTGATGAACTGACCCCGGTGCTCAAGTAAGTAGCATTATGTGTTTAGTTAAAGCGTCCAATATATACTTGTTACTAACATAAAATTTATAATCTCGATAGTGAGTTCCTAAAACTAAAGAGGCTAGAGAATGACGTTGGAGGAAGTCAAGTTGATGAATCTATTGAAAATCGGTGGATAATTGATGAATTTGCAAATTGGTTGCAAAGCCAGGTCATATGCTTTTACATTTAGGGTCTTTTTATTTTCATATTATACAACTTTCTAATTCTAACTTTATTATTCTCGAATTATAGGTCCATAATTTAGATGATAGCACAGTAGATGGAAAGTTAAGAAAAACCTTAGTCGGTGGCTTGAGTAACCGCGGGAAAAGGATGAAAAGTGTTATTATCAATGGTTACAAATTTGATATTGTGGATCGTGAGCGATTTCGAGTAACTCAGAATTCAGGAATCATGGTGGAAGCAGAGGGTCACGAATATTATGGAAAACTCAACGAAATTTTGGAATTAGATTATTATGGTTCTTATAAGGTTGTATTGTTTTTTTTTGTGATTGGGTCGATATCCGTAGGGGTATCAAAACAAATCTGAATGGAAGTGTTCGTATCAATTTCTCAAAGTTGATGCGCACTGGTGATTTTTGCGTGATGATCCATTTGTTTTCTGATCTCAAGCAAAACAAGTTTTTTATATTGAGGATGAGATACAAGAAGGGTGGAGTCATGTTGTGAAAACTAAGCCTAGGGACTTGTTTGATATACCTGAATAATTTGTTTACAACTTTTATAATTTATTATAGATTTGAGTTCATAAATTTGGATGGGTGTGCATTTTTATATTTCATTTAGTTATTCTAATTCATCAAAGTTTGTATTTTGTCAACTTAATTTCTGTTTCTGTTAACTAAATTCTATAACTGAAATCAGAATTGAAATTCAAATCTGAATTCAGTTCTGGATTTTTGATTGCAGCTCTGAACATCAGAAATGAATTCTATAACAGAAATTCAAATCTGAATTCAGTTGTGGATTTCAGTTTTGATTTCAGCTCTAAACATCAGAAATGAATTCTAGAACTGAAATCAGAACTGAAATTCAAATCTGAATTCGATTTTGGATTTCAGTTTTAATTTCAGCTCTAAACATCATAAATGAATTCTAGAACTGAAATCAGAACTGAAATTCAAATCTGAATTCAATTTTGGAATTCAGTTTTGAATTCAGCTCTGAACATCAGAACTGAATTGCAGCTTGTGTGTGTGTATTTGCAAAATTCATTGGCTACAGTGATGGGTTATTTTGTAATGTTTTTATAAAAAAAAAAACTTTATCTGCTTCTCTATTAGAACATATTGTCCACTTAATGTATCATTTCATGTGAAGTTTCAATTTAAACATATTTTTCTAAAAATGGATGATGACTATAAAATGTGTGGGAAAACTTTATTAATCTTACTTGATGTGTTTACCTGTCTTCATGCATTTTATATATACTTGCTGGTGCTTTATATTAAACATATGGATTATGGTGTGTTCTAGAAGCCTAGATGTGCTAGAAAACTTGATTGCAGTGACTACTTGGAACCTTTTGCTGAAGATGATTGCTTCTTTTGTGCTTTATGGTTTCCTAAGAATAAGTGTTGTTGTTCTTGTTTCTTAAAGAGGCTTTTCTGCATTTAACTCACTGTTGGGCTTCTTAACTGTGCTTACTATATTCAATACTTGTTTCTTATTTCAACTCTACTATGTTGCTCATTTATTTTTCTTATTTCATGGTTTCTTAATTTGGTTTTGAATCTTCTGATGACTAATATGATTGTCACGCTTATGATAATTTTTTATTTCTGTTCTTTTTAATAACTTATTTTGCGAATTTATCAGGTAGAGTATAATGTACCGAAGCAAGAGAGCAAGGGACATACTTGCTGCCATAGCCAAGTCACATGATCTAGTATCATCACAGTCACCAATTATCTCTAATTCACATACTTCTTCTGCTGCTGAAGCTTCACAACCCACCAAAAAACAAGCTAGAAAGTCACCATAAACTGAGGTTCTTAGGGATGACATATGGGGACCTTTTTCTCCACCCATTTCCACTACAAAATGTGACCACCCACCACCTAATAATTTAGGATCCATTTGGAAAAACCCTCCTGGTTCAACATTAAATTCAGTTAAGGAAGCAGTTACGCAAGGTCAGCAAAAAATATACCCACCAGAAGTTTCATCTTTAGTCCCACCTAATATTCCACATTCAATTGCACCAGACTCATTGAACTCCCCTTCTACTTCTCACAAACCTCCTGAGCGCCCAAAACCTGCTACACGAGGAATCCGGAACCGTGAAACAGGTGCTGTGAAAACTTCAGCTACAGCTCCACAGGATAATCATGAAAGTAAAAAAAGTGGAAACGAATAAGAAGAGATCCCGAAACAATCTAAGTCCTTACGACCAAAAGCACTTCCGGATTGGCCTGTAGACATTGATTTTGACGACAAGGAGGAGGTTCTAACCATAGGTAAATGTTTTCTATTAAAGTTTTCTGCTGATGCTTGTTGTTGTTGTGATGTGATCCTGCCCTGTTGCTGCTGCTTGTTATTGTGGGGGGAGGGGGTGGGGGGAGGGGGTGGAGGTTAGCTTATGTTATACGTGTTACACATGCATATGTATTTTAAATATCATTGTCAAACTTGTTCTAAATTTGGATATATGAAATTGTTTATATCTTGAAACTTGTATTGAGCTGCATAATTAATTTTTCAAGTAAATTATGCTTATTATGTTGAGGTACATGCTAATTGACATTTGAATTGAGTCTCTATGATATGCGTTCTGTGCTAATGTCATGTTTGTTTGGTTTTTTATTTTTTATTTTTTTTATTTTATTTTTCCTTACTGCATCATGAGATCAGATTTTGAGACACACATATGATATGTGTAGCATGCTTACTTTTTTGATTCAGTACATGCTAATTCTATAACTGAAATCAGAACTAAAATTCAAATCTGAATTCAGTTCTGGAATTCAGTTTTGATTTCATCTCTAAACATCGGAAATGAATTCTAGAACTGAAATTCAAATCTGAATTCAGTTATGGAATTCAGTTTTGAATTCAGCTCTGAACATCAGAACTGAATTGCAGCTTGTGTGTGTGTATTTGCAAAATTCATTGGCTACAGTGTAGGGTTATTTTGTAGATTTTTTCTAAAAAAAAAATTTATCTGCTTCTCTGTTAGAACATATTGTCTACTTAACTGATTATTTCTTTTAACTTAATTTTGTTATTTTATTTAGATGCCAAGGGTAATACTACATTAGTAAGTGGTATTATTCTGCCAATTGACGTATGGAGTAATAACGGCGTCCAGTACTATGTCGAATTCAATGATTTATGCCAGCCAATTAGGAAGGGTGAACATATTTTGGTTAAATTCATTAGTATGATTGCGAAGATGGAGTCACATTGTCCAGTTGGGCAAAAAGATTGGAAAGCAATCGACAAGAATTTTAAAGGGAAAATAATTAAAGACATAAGAGTAAGTATATTCATCCCTAAGACATCCCTTGTCATTGCCTAAACACACATACTTAGACGGTCTATTACTTCTAATAGATTACTTACTGATTTATATTTTTAACTAATTATTTTTATTGAAGGACCGTTTTGTGATTCCTCCAGGTGTGGAATATGACAACCAAGCTCTCAAGTGTGCCAATAAATGTTGGAGGCAGTTCAAATATTCTCTGAAACTGATTCATTACAAGCCACTAGAGAAGAAATTGGATGATATGTGTAATAATGTGCCACATGGAATTACTAGTAGTAACTGGGTTAAGTTGGTAAAATATTGGGATTCGGATTACGGGAAAGTAAGGACAATATTTACCTTATTGTTTACTCTATTAAACGTTATTTAATCTCTAACTAAAAAAACTGAAAATGTGATTGCAGACTATGTCAGCATGCGGTAAAAAGGCACGAGCTTTTCAAAATCAGATTCATACATCTGGCGCTAAAAGTTTTGCAAACCAACAAGCTGATTATGTATGGAATATATATGTCATTTTATATTTACTTAAGATATTAGTAAGAGCAAAGCCAAGTTATATGCGTTATATACTACTGTACACATATTTAATGCTTGTTTTGCCTTATTATTTATAGGAAAATGAACATGGAAAAAAAATGAGCTTCTTCTTAAAGCGCTTGTTGGACAATTTTCTCAGATTGTAGGTGCAGTTCGTGAAGGAAATGCATCTCCGGGTGTTCTAAACAAAGCATCTGAATTCTTAGGAAAGGCAAAACATCAGGTAACAAAGTCACATTTCTCTTTATAACTGAAATCAGAGCTGAAATTCAAATCTGAAATCAGTTCTTATTTTTTTTTTGTTTTTATTTTTTATTTTTTATTTTATTTTTCCTTACTGCATTCTTAGGAAAGACAAAACATCAGGTAACAATGTCATGTTTGTTTAGTTTTTATTTTTTTTATTTTTCCTTACTACATCATGAGATCAGATTTTGAGACACACATATGATATGTGTAGCTTGCTTTCTTTTTTGATTCAGTACATGCTAATTCTATAACTGAAATTAGAACTAAAATTCAAATCTGAAATAAGTTCTGGATTTCAGTTTTGATTTCAGCTCTAAACATCGGAAATGAATTCTAGAACTGAAATCAGAACTGAAATTCGAATCTGAATTCAGTTCTAGATTTCAGTATTGATTTCAGCTCTGAACATCATAAATGAATTCTAGAATTGAAATCAGAACTGAAATTCAGATCTGTAGTTCAGTACTGGAAATAAGACTTGAAATTGCAACTTCAATCCTAAAATGCTTGTGTGTGTGTGAAATTCAAAGCTTGTGTGTTTGTGTGTGAAAGTCCGAGCTTGTGTGAGTGCTTTCTCGCTTGTGGTGTGTGTGTGTGTGTGTGTGTGTGTGTGTCCTGCTCCCCTGCCTAAGCTTTGGATAACGTTACAACCTAAATAAGCTGCTTGTGCTGAGGCAAGGATAGAAGCAAATAGTTTAGAAAACAAAGACTAGATGTGTATTGGAGAACATTTGAAGTTCATGACAGCTTGACAAAGGAAAAGAAATATGCAAGTTTTGGTTTCACTTCAAATTAGTTTAGTAAGTAAGCTCACCCAAGATAAACAATGGTGACTAGAAAAGAACTAAGCACCAGTAGTAGAAGCATAAAAACCATGAATAACTTTGTATTTTCTGTTGTAAGAATTACCTGCTGGCTGAGAATGTGAGGAACTCTAACTGATGGAGCATGCTTTGTAAATGGCTCTAACTGATGGAGCATGCTGAGAATGCTTTGTAAATGGCTATCTGATGGCGCATTTTCAATCTGCAAGGATTTCAGCATGGATGTCAGCTCCATAACTAAATAAGTTTATGCAAACCTAGCACCTAGGATTGACAAGCAACAGAAAATGGTCTCAACTTCATACAATTACGTCTACTAAAGCTCCATACTAATGCTACCAGGGCACTGACCATGCAGCTTAAACTTAAGGTAGAAATAACAATGAGACAGTAGACAGGCATAGTCATCTTAAACCTCTCGGAACAAAGCAAGAATTAACATCAGAAACCTTAAATTTATCTGGATAGCAAAGTAGTATTGAATATGGGGCTATTCTGCTTGTTTTCGTGTATTGTCTTTGTAAATTAGATCCATTCTTTCTTTAACAATATGTGTTGACAATTACTGTTTTGTATACTCCTGGATGAAACTGAAGGTAGTGCTTATAGAATTCCGTGCCATCTTTTGTATTACTTGATCCATGATTCGTTCAGTTAAGCTTTGGATTTGTCCGCAATACTGATCTAGTCAAGAACTCTTGATGAAAGACCTTTTGGCTTTTTTTGTTCATTTATATTTTTATGTTTAACTCACAATTCTATATTTAAATACAACATGTTGAATCTTGAGCCTATATTGTGTAATGTACTAATGTATACTTTGTATTTTTTTTTTGAAGATTAGAAAAGGCAACACTACTACAAATTCCTTGTGTTTTCGACGCTTTATGTTCGACGCTGTGCCCAAGCCGTCAACACCAAAATTTTTATCCCGTGTTTGGTCGACGCTTTTATTTGTCGAAATAATATTTCGACAGGTAAAAGCGTCGAGAGTTCCGCTTGCCAAGCACGTGACCTGACGGGCAACCCGTATAAACTGAAGTTTTGAAAAATCTCAACACCACTTGTCAGCCAACCCTAATTAGTTTCGTCCTCCATAATCTCATCTCCAAAAACCGCAATAGATTCATCGAATTCGGCTTCGAATTGTTGAAATTTCCCTACTTTTCCATCGATTTTATTAATTATATTGGGATATTTGTTTCTTTTCCATCTCATCAAAATTTCGTTTCTTTTTTCATTGAAATTTAATTGGGATATTGATTTTATTTTTTTTGTGTCAAAATTTTGGAGCTGTAGAAGATTCCTAATTGAAGATCACGAATTGAATCAGGTGATTAGTTAAATTTTTATGTTGATAGCATTTTTCGGGTAATTTTAATGTTATTCATTAAGATTTATCTTAGTATTTGAGCATAATCCATTTGGGGATTTTTTTTCTTGAAATTGTGTTTAGGCTTGCAATTCGCCGTGCTCGATGTTTTAAATCTGTGACGACTAATCCCAATTTGCTCAACGTCTACAGATTTCAGGTATGTGTTGGTTTCTCTAAACCTCTTGGGATTAACTCTAACCATGAGTTCAGCTCCACATTCTCTTACCTCTCCTCTAATTACTATGCTACTTTACTTCAAACTACGGAGTAGCTTGCAAATAATCTCCTTAATGTGTATCTTAAATGCGAGTTAACAGCAGTTGCCCACCAACTGTTTAATGAAATGCCTGTAAAAAAATATGTTTTCTTGAAACACTATTGTATTAGGGTATGCTAAAGGGGGGAAATTGGGAGTGGGTAATTTTGTTATTCGACAAAATCCCAATCGTGATTCAGTCTCTTAGGCTGCTATGATTGTGGTTATTATCAAATGGGTTATTATGATTATGGGTTTTTTTTTTATAAATTAAAAATTGTATGATCTATTGCAAATCAACTCATATTGCTGCCTTGGGCTTGCAAGCTAATTATGTCTAAAATTTTGTCAGTCTTGATTTAGACGAGCTTCTTTTTCTCAGATTTTCATGAGTTAAAATTGATTATCAAACAAAAGCTAATTATTGCATTCTTATATTGTTTGAGATTTTTATATCTTCTTTTTGCAATCTTATTGCCTATGTATGGTCATTTTTGGATTAACGGTGATGAAAGTGATATGTTTTTGCTGACTTGTTATGTACTTCATTTTGATGTACAATTAGGATGCATGTGTAATATGAGGAATGAAGCCTCACCATTATGGTTGAATGGTTGTTCAGATACCAAGCTTAATTCAACGCTAAACCATTTGAAAAAAGTACGGGTGGATTTAACCTAGTTGCTAGGATATATGATTAGGATCCAAATCACTTCTTTTCCTTTGATTATGACCATGTGGATATTTTCTTGTTTCTCTTTCTCAATTTCAATCTCAATTTATTTATTTAGTTTCACTATATAGAACCTTATAACTTTTTTCCAAACCATATTCTTGTCGTGCAATGGTGTTTCTATCTTATACATAGTATGTAGTATGATTTTGAGTTTTTCATGTCTCATTTTTAGTTAGACTACTTTGTTTAATTTTGTTTCCCGGCTTGTATTTAATTAGTCTTACTTTCAATTCACTACTACAATTTCTGTATTTTTAATTCATTGATACAATTTTCGTATTTTATAATTTTTGTTTCTCGGCTTGTAATTAATTAATCTTACTTTTAAATGGGTCGTTTGTTTGTTTTATGGCGATTTATATGGCTTGTTTGTTTGGATTTTTTAAATTTTCTCAGCCTAAGGTAAAGGTTTTTTTCATTAATTTTTTAGTTTAGCTTAATTTCCCTTGTGTTCGTCACAAGTGGGCTGCTCCTTCTGTGGGTCTTTTCAAGCTGAATTCTGATGCCTCCTGCTGTGGTGATGGAGTTACGGGGCTTGGAGGAGCTGTGCGTGACGGTAATGGCGACGTGCTGGTTGCTACTTGCTTGAAGATCCAAGGCGAGATGGGGGTTGATGTTGCTGAAGCCATGGCTACTAGACACTTGGTTGTTATTGCTATTGACTCGGGCTTTAACAAGCTCATTCTTGAGTCTGATTGTAGGTTGATCTTGGTAAGGTAGACAGTACGACTTTCAGGCACCTCAAAAGAGGTAAACTACCTTCATCTATATCCTCTGAGTGCATTTGGCTTCTGGTACTGCTCAATACATAATTGCAATTGTATTATTTCAACTGATGAAGGTGGTTTATGTGTTTATCAGGGTATGCCTGTTATTGTTGTCGGTGTGGGGCATAGTACATATGGCAAAGCATCCGTAAGTTAATCACTTTTTGGCCCTTTTTACCATTTAGAAAGTGTGTTGAATGATAATTAGGGGATTGAGTTGCTTTATATGTATCTTTTTTCTTGCAGTGTCAATTATTGCATTACAATAATTGCAAAGAAAAATAAAATTAAAAAAAGAATCGAATTTTGACACTTAATTAAATAATTGAACTGCGATCAAGATGTTCCATGGGCTATTGTCTTGTGTGCAGCTTCATTAGACTGATTTAATTTCGTGGATGATTAATGCTTCATGGTTTGGGACTTTGGCTATTTTAATGTTCTGGATAAACTCTGTTTTCCCTGGTAGAGTCATTGATATAGTTGAACTGAGTTATTAGTCACTGAGATTAGAAACACAAGATGTTCTACGGGCAGTCCGGCAGTTTTCTTTTTTGTAGCTTCACTAAACTGTTCTAAATTACTGATGATTGATTGTAAGATTAGGTATTCCTAGATAGGTTCTTTGTTTCTTGCCATGGCATGCTGCTTGGAATGCTAGGGAAAAATCTTGTCTGTTTGGCCAAAAAAGGTGTAATGTTGTGATTGTTCAAAACATATTGCTTGGCTTAAAAGGATCTCTCTGCTTTTAACTTCTATACTTTGTTACTCTTGTATATAATACTATAATTATTTCTTATTTGCATCACATTTCATTCTATAGGTCCACTACTACGTGCAGTCACACATCCAAATGAATGTCTTTTCTTTTGAGTGTATGGAAACCCTTACTTTTTGAAAGTTTTTTATTCCAGAAATTGTTATGAAAGTTGGTTGTGATTTTGGTTTGCTTAAATTTTTAGGTGGAAAATATTTTTCAGAGATTGTATTCTCTGTATTTTTTGGCAGATGGCTCCCTAGTATCTTGTTGATGTATTAATCGATGCTTATGCTGAAATGTGTTGCAGGGTCAAAAGATTATGTAGACATAAATGTATGAGTACTGAGAAACGGCAAAAAAGGGTTGACAACTAATGCTGCAATATTTCAAGGATGAAAGAAAGATATATTTAAGCTATTTAAAGTTGGAATTGTACTTTACTTTTTTTTTTAGGGGAGTTGGAATTGTACTAGTTGTAATAGAAAACCCATTACTATGAGATATTGTACATATGCTATAATTTATTTATATGTAATAAAAAATTTTGGCATAAATTTGTTGTACTTGTATTTTTTTTTTTTTGTAATATTTGTATATTAGCAATAATTATTAGTGAATGAAATATTTTGTTTTTTGGTATTCTAGACATTTTAAAAAAAAATGCACAAGAAAAAGCGTCCCCAAATTAAAAAATATGGTCAGGAAAAAGCGTTGCCAAAATGTTAAATAGCAAATGTATGAAATTTGGACATAGAAAAGCGTCACCAATTTTAAGATTCTTGACGTGAAAAAGCGTCGCCAAAGTTAAGAAAGTGCGCGAATTGTGGCAAATTGCGACGGTTCGTATAAAAATTTGGACACAATAAAGCGTTGAAATTCGGGACGCCTTTTGGTGTCTAGTAAAATTTTCGACTCACGATTTTTCGACGCTTTTAAGAAGTGTCGGGAAATTTTTTTGCGAAGCTTTTATGTGTCGAAAAACGGCTAAAAAGCGTCTAAAAAGCACGCTTTTTGTAGTAGTGATATGTAGGTGCAACAAAAGAATAGGTCGGGACACTTGAGCATCAACAAGCGACTATATCGATCAATGTGGCCTTCATCTATCTATTTTGGTTTTTAGTCTTATATTAGTGATGTACTTATTTAGGGACAAGCTACATACTATAATATGCGACTTTTTTTTATTTTAATGATTGTACTGTGTTTATGTTTTCTTTTCTAAATTTGGTAATTAACTACGTACTCTTATTATTGTTGATTAATTATTGTTTTTTTTAATCTAGTTATATAGAATATTTGTTTATTTTTATTTTAATGTTATTAATTTAATTTAATTTATGATAAATTTAAATAATAATAATGTATGTATGATAATAATAATTTAATAAAAGAACAAAAAAGCTTGTAAAATAAATCTAGACGCTTTTTAATGTCTACATAATTGCACATTTTCAAATTTCAAAGACTTTGGCGCCATACCATAGGCTGACACGAATAAACGCAAGACAACAAAAAACGTCGCTAAATTTGATTATGTGGACAGGAAAAAGCGTCGCTAAAAATCTACATACTTTTGGGATGATGCGCGAAATACATAATTTTCGACGCTTCGTATATTAGTTTGGACACTAAAAAGCGTCGAGAATCTTGCATTTCTTGCAGCGTCCCTGAAAAATTTTCGACTCACGGATTTTCGACGCTTTTTTGCAGCGTCGAGAAATAATTTTTGACTCTTTTTAGCGTCGAAAAAAGGCCTAAAAAGCGTCCAGAAAACACGCTTTTTGTAGTAGTGATAGTTTGTTTTTGATGATGGTTTAGAGTGTTGTTGCTCATGATGCATACTTGTGACTCATGGTCCTTACTCATTAGATCACAAAAGCGTCTAGATTGAGGTGGTTCCTATAAGGAGGTGGTTCCTATAGGGAGGTGGTTCCTATAAGTCCCTGCAAAATGTCGAGCTAAGAGGGCTAGATGCTCTACCTATAGGGAGGTGGTTCCTCCTCCTTCCCACATTTTAGAGACTTATGGAAATTGAGATCACAAAGAAAGAGCATTGGGAGAGATTTGCCAAGCTTTCAACTCGGATACCTTTTTTTACTGGACTCTATGATTCGTCGGCGACTACTTCGTTGGGTATCGACGATGATGTGAGATTTTTGGCTCGAAACTTGGGGTTAGAGGAATTATTAAGACTTCTTGCCCACACTCACTCTCGGATTAATTTCGAATTCCTCTCTTCACTTGAAATCCTTGAGGAGGATTTGGAAGGTGAAACTTCTTGAAGAATTTCTTTTCAAGTTTTCATCAATGATCATACGGTGCCTCTTTCCTATCTTAATGAGGTTTTAAAGTTTCCAACTCTTAGTGAGGATTTCCCACTTGTGTATTCGGTATTTGATGTTGTGTAACATGATAAAAATTATAGTGAATTCAAGTGGTGGAGGCATATTTCTATCGAGGACTCATATAGTCCTCAATATTCTAAGGTGTCGTCAATTATTCATGCGGCCTTGAGGTATTTTAGCCGACTCCTTACATAGGCTTTCTTCTCCAAGGAATCTCTTGGTGCTATTTGTCGAGAGGAGTTGAGTTAGTTATCGCTAGCAAATAAGCCATTTGAAGAGGGGGTAGCGGTCATCGACTTCACTTCGTATTTGCTCGACCGTTTCATTGATTTAAGAGATGGTGTCCATCTCTCCGAAAGTATCTAATTAGGGGGTACGATTACCATTTTGATCCATTCTCTCAACAAGAAGTTTGAAGCAATGGTCGAGTCGCTTGTCCCAACCCATGATAAAAGGGAGAAAGCTCCTTACCATTTCTTAAGCATCTATGCCATGATTAATCAATGTTTTTTGGAGCACACCACCAAAGCAAACTTGTACATTTGGAAGTTTACAAGGACTACGGATTGGTGCCCCATCCCTCACCCCGAGGCTATGGTTAGATGTGTGAACACCCCTCTTGCATGGAGACCTAACAAGGTGTCGATTCATCAAGCCCTCAAGAAAGCTCTGTTGCCTAACCTCCGGCATAATACTTTTCTTCCTCTTGCTCCCTCTTCATCCCGGGGAGGTAAATCTTCCCTGGGAGGTACATCCTCGACTCCTCCCTCTTCTTCTACTATTTCCACTATTGCCTTGTCTGTTTTTCATGCGAAAACTGATTCCATAGCAAATGTTCTAAATTGTTCACCTTTGGGGTACCATTTTGTATTAGGTTATGGCTTTCATGCTAGGCAAGTATATGATTTTCATGTCATGAAGGGGGGATATCCAACCATATCTTAACTATCCGTACCTACCGGTCTAACACGGACCCATACCTTAGTGGGAGCCTTTTAATGAGACCGTCAGCCCTAGGTTGTGTTATCCTTATTTGGAGGGGCCTAATCTACCTCCTTATGCTATTAGGGGGACCTCCTTGACCTCTTAAGATTATAAGAGGCCGAGAGGATGTGATTTACTTACGATCTGGCAAACCCTAACCCTTTTCCTTCTCCAGAGACTTTTGGCCGTTGTAAGTTATCGGGCGAGCCGGTCCTTGATGATTGGTCTCACTTCTTTGCTAGGGATAGAGCCGAGAAGGCAAGGAGGTTGAAGGGTAAGGGCCCTATGCTCATGGATGATGTTTCTAGCCCGGTTTCTAGTGATGTTGGTGAGGGGAGTGCTCATTCTACCCCTTACCATAGTGCCGAGTGATACCATATTAGCTACCCTCCCTTTTATGCTTGGGTGCATATATTTTGTTTCTTTGCCAGCTTGTAGCTTGGTTTTAGCTTAGGGGAGGGGTAGCTCATTTTTAGCTTGGGGGAATATTCTTATGTCTGATGCGCTTCTTTTGTCTCCCCCTTGCTTCTTTGGTTCACTTTGGCTTTATCTCACACCTGTTGTTTTTCTGTGCTGATGATTTATGCTACTGTTTGTTCCCTGCAATAGTATTCTTGTTTCGGGTTTTTTTGGGTTTCCTCGGATACTGGTCACGCTCTCCAGGCAACGAGATGGTCCCACCTGCAAAATAACGAATATTCCGGTAAATGGAATATTCGCCTCCGACGATCAAGTTAGTGATCAGAACGGAAAAGGCTAGAGAGAGAAAATGTAGAGAGAAGTTGGAGCTATTTAATGCTCTGTTGTGTATATCAATGTCTTGAAAAAATCCCCCTCCCATCATAAATGATTGGGGTATTTATAGGGGTGGGGCTCGTGCCCCTTTTTAGGGTTTGTACCTTAGATTGGCGTGGCGTGATTGGCTGCGCAATCAGTGAATGCCACGTGTTGCCCTGGGGGCGCCGTTTTACGGCTTTCATTGGTATCTCTCGGGATTTGGGCCCTGACGTTGCTAGGGCTTTTTGGTGTGCTGATTAAAGAGGGAACACATGCCCTAAACACATGGCATCTTCTCATGATGACACGTGTCACCCTTTAACTGGGCCACATGTCGCTACGAGATTGGCCTGAGACCTTAATGGCTCTGAATTGCATGGCATCTTCCCATGGTGACACGTGTCACCCTATAACTGGGCCACGTGTCACTGTGGGATTGGTCCACACATACGAGGTATTTTTACCCTCAACATTTTCCCCTCAGAGGGGGTGGCTCGTACGCTTACAGGCCGACTCCTCTGATCTTAAATAGCCTTGGTGCGTACAGGTGTATTAGGGTTTTATCAGTTTTCTGTCCGCCTGACAACTTTAGACGGAACGTCTATCTATACAGAGGGCGCGGACGAAAGTAGGTTGTCTCGCTTTTAGGAGATGCGACCGTCTTGCCATTGCGAAGGGAGCTTTAGCTCTGCTAACTTCCCTTTGGACGCGCCGTTTATTAGGTCGTCATCTTTTCCGCTTAATTTAACGGAGTTGTTCCTTGTCCCTCCAAATTGTAGGTCTCATTTTCAAATTATAACCATTTAGCTTTGTTTAGGCGGGAAAGATGAATTTACTATCTTACCCCCATAAATTTTGCATATATATACAAGAGGTTTGACCTCATTTTGGCACTTTGGAACTTTACATTCTCTAGAGAGAAGTCAGAGCTTCTAGAGAGAGAAAGTGAGTTTTTTCTTTGAATCTTCGAGAGCTCCGTCGTGCGTTTGAGTTTTCCGGGCACTTTTGTTGAGTTTTCTGATCAACTTTCAAGGCTTCCAAGTTTTCAACACGTACAGAGGTAGGCCGCCTGCTTTCTTTTCTTTGCATTTTTATTTCTTTGTTCATTTAAAATCTAGCTCAACACTCGGCTTCGTCCGTTTCTCCTCATGAGGCCGGCCGTTCGCCTGGGACTGAGGAGTCTAGAGTGGACGGAGATGAGTTGTCTCCTTCATGGAGTGGGTCCATTTCTAGTGCATATCAACTCACATCCACCCATTCTTCTCTGTCCCTATAGTCGAACATGGCACGGATAAGGCAGACGCATGATCTTTATGCGGCCAGAAATCCAGACGGAATTCTGGTGAACCCTAGGCCTCCATATGACCCAAATAATGCCAACTTAGAGACCCCTTCTTCCTCTCCTACGACTGCTTCCACGGGCACTCATTGCTCGGCCGTGGAAGTAACTTCCTCGTTCAAGGAGCGCCAAAGAACTCAAGGCGCTTCTGCTACGTGGGGAACGTCCGGGCGAACTTCGGAGTTGAGGTTCCCCCAATATGCCAACTCGGTCATGGATGGGGCCGAGTTGCTACTCTGTGAAGGGCCTGATTCCTCTTCTCGAGCGGACGCTGATACGTCCGTCCTAACTCCCTCAGAACTCTATCTCCGATATGGCAGGTCAGACAGACCAAGAACAGGGGTCTCAATTAATGAACCGTGCGAATTGCCCCCTCGCAGAGCCCCTCCTACGGGGAGTCAGGCGGCCGGTGCCAAAGATAAAGGCAAAAGGCCCCTTGAGGAAATTGTTTCTCCCCGAGGCGGCCATAGTTCTAGGAGCCGCAGCTCAGCGGAGGCAGCCGATCTGGACAGAGTGTTGTCTTCCGAGTTTGGGAGCATTCCTCAGCGAGAAGAGGATGACGTTGAGAATGCGGCCGAGGGCGAAGCGGCGGCCGCTGGTGGCGAAGAGGTGATCGAGGAGGATGTTTCCAATATTAACAACTTCAAGGATCCGTTCGTCTGTACGGTGGGTAGCACAGCCTTGGGCTACCTAAACTACAAATTTGAGGAATACAAGGCGTTTCTCCACCTTGGGGAGGGATTCGAGATCCAGCCTCCAAGGAAATCCCACGCTCTGGCCGCTTGGGAGGAAGAGAGGCCGCGCCAAAGATCCTTTAGCGTCTACAGGGCGGCCTAGACGTAGGACTCCGCTTCCCCCTCCATCCTTTCGTCCGCACGATTTTGGACGAGTATGACATAACCCTCTTCCAGCTGATGCCAAACAGCTGGTTGAACATTTTTGGGTACTTGGTGACGTGCATCTGCAAAGGCTTCAAGCCATACTTTGCATTTTTCTGTGAGATGCACTCACTGACTAAGCTAGTTCATCTTGAGCACCACTAGAGACTACATGATGGTGGTGGACCGCGTCTTTAAGTGGCGTGACTGGAAGCACCGATTCAACCGCATCAAGACCAAAGATGTTGAACTTAACTTGCGGATGAATCGGTTCAATGCTAAGACAATTCAACTTGGACGCGGGGACCTTAAGCCTGATAAGCCACCCGTCCACCCCCAGCCAGGAGTACTAGCTTGAATATTTCAAAGTCAAGCGGGTGAGAAGGAACGGCAAAACTGAGCGCTTTACAAGTAACTGGGTCTTTTTATCCAGCTGGCTACGGGATCCCACATTTATGTCTGCCTATGGCCTGTACAAGAACCTGCCCCAAGGTGGACGCACGGACACATATACATATACAGATTATTAGAGTTTGAAGAATTTTCTAACACTTTCCTTTTCTCTTTCAGCTGAGGCGTACAAGATGCTTAACCCAGAGCAGAAAGGGGAGGTTAACATGACGGAGATTGACTTGGCTCGGTACAAGGCTCGCCAGAAGCTGTACGAGCAATCTAAAGAAGTAAGTATATCCATCTTGATTTCTTTCTTTCGGTCGTGTATGTATTACAGAAGAGATCTTCTTCCTAACTTGGCACGACCTATCAATTATATTATCTTGCTCCCTTTTTACTAACCTTTTCCTCTACAGCTGGCCACTCCAACCCCTAGGTCCAAACGGAAGCAGTCGTCCCCTACGCCCAAGACGGACAAGGACGGCAAGGCGTCCAAACAAAGGAAGACGGTCGCGTCCAAGACCACTTCAACTTCTGCGGCCAAGACGACGTCGCGGACTGCCTCTAAGCAGTCCAAAGGAGAAAAACCCCAGCTGAGTGATAGCGGGGCCTCTAAGTTAGGGTCATGTTAGGTCCGAGAAATCGGATGATAGGGGTAAGTCGACCCCGGCAAAACCGACCGGGCCAGAATTGACTCCGCCCGTTCAAAGAGTCAACGAATTTGATTGGCTTAAAGCCAGTCAGTCATCCGGCGATCAGCCTGGCTGGACGGGGGAAGAGGGTGACGAGCCTGCGCCACCCCCGCCATTCACTTTCAACCTTCCTACCCCTCCAAGCTTCTCTGACGGTCAGTCCGAGTGATTTTGAATTTTATACTTCGTTTCTTCTTTTTTTTTTTTTTACTGAGATTAAATTAAACTCTTTGCGTCCGCATACAGACATTCCAGAGGAGCTACAAATGAAGCTGCCCAGCCAGTCCCTTACTAGGGCGGACATGAAGGCTATGCGGGAAGCCATGGACTGGGCCTTCCCTGCTGAGCAGCGAGATAAGCTGCGGGGGATACATGAGGGCTTCCTCGGCCCCATGATCAATTGCAGCGCTGAGGTAACTTTTACCCTCAAATGCACTTAGTCAATTTTTCACTCTTACTTTGCTAACACATTTACCCTGTACGCAGCTCTTCATGCGGCTGAATGCCTTCCTGGAATGGAAGGACAAGGAGAATGAGCGGCTGAAGCATGCCTGGTCCCAGATCCAGAGGACCCAGGATGCCATTACTGGGTAAGAGGCCGTCCAGCGCCGGTATTTCAAAACCCAAATCAACGCCCTGTCCGACAAGGCGGCGCGACAGGCGGAAGATTTGGTGAAGCTGGGCGAGGCCCTTCAGCAAGAGTCCGTGGCCAGAGATGCCATGAGACAGAAGAGGGATTAGGCCCTGCTGGACGGCCAGCGCTTGAGGGAAGGGTTCGAGGCCTCTGAGAAGCTTTGAAGTGATGTGACCTTGGCCAAAAACACCTGAAGGAGGCCTTGGACGAGGCGGACGCTCTGAGAGCCGAGGTGGAAAGTTTAAAGAAGTTCGTTGAGGACTTAACTCTCCAATTGCAAACACCTCGGGCCCCCAGTGCAGATGAGGTAGTCCGCAATGAGCAGAATGCTGAAGACAGGCTGAAGAGCCACTTCTTTGAGGCTTTTAAGCTTATGGTGGACGAAGGAGAGGCGACCTTTTATCAAGAACGCTTCACCAAGCGTCTTAACTTTGTCTGCCTCAAAGAAGAGGCTAAGAAGGCCAGGCAGCCTTCCCCCGAGCTTGACGTCACGCCAACTACCTCAGAGGAGGAGGAAGACGAGGGAGTGGCAGCCAGCAAAGATGGTGAGGCTGAGAGCAAGGATGTGCCTGCTGATGACGCGTCCCTTGCCGCCGTTCAAGAGCCCGACCCAGGCCAGAGTCCAGCTTCTACTCCAGCCGCCCCGTGATTTCAGCTTTTTCCTGCCTTAGTTAATTATTTTATTTTTATTCTGTATTTGCCGCCTTTTTGAGAGATTTTATGTAAAGAACTTTGCCGCCCTTTGAGCGGTCTTTTATAAATTCAGCTTTCAGATTTTGCTTCATACTTTGCAAATTTTACACTTAAGTTTTTGCATTTTCGTACGCATACTTTTTCACGTTTGAGCGATTTTATGTACGCGTATTTTTGTATCTTTGTACAATTGTGGGGCATGCCCCTTTATTCGGCGTTCGCCTAGTCCATATTTTGGGTGGTTTGATTGACTTGGTAGAGTTTATACCCTAGGTGGTATGACTTCTAACAAGTTAATCAAATCATAATAATGATTGCCCTTGGACTAGGTGGTACGCCGAATCAACACATTAATTGGCCGTTCAATTGGCTTTATGTGAGTTTGTCCGTTGAAACTATCGCTCGGACGCACTCAGAAAATTTCTTGTATGATCTCAACTTTAAATTTTCATGCTCGGCTGGGCTGGAATGACTAGGTATGCCCTTGCCCCATTATATGGGTTTCACAGGGTACCTTACCTTTTCCGTCCGCCTTAATTAAGGGCGGACGTATTCATATGACTCGGCTAGAATGCCTAGGTATGCCCTTGCCCCATTAGATGGGTTTCACAGGGTACCTTACCCTTTCTGTCCGCCTTAATTTAGGGCGGACGTATTCATATGACTCGGGATCGAGTTGCCCGTTCTTATTTTATTTAATTTACTTTTGTTCTGCGACCTAGTTGCTATGTTTCAAGCAACCTACTCGCAAATTTCACGCGTCCTATCCGTATAAGTTATGACAGTGCAAATGAGCATAAATTAAATGGAAAAATAATTATAACAATGTTTGACTTTTCATTAATTTGCCAAAATTACATTGTTGTGGCCGTACAACTTACATTGCTCGGTCAACAGACCTAGCTGTATACACAACTTTTGGCTAAGTACTTAAACATAATATCTCTTCAGATTGTAAGTGTTCCATGTACGCGGAATGGGTAGGCCGTTCATGGCTTCAAGACGGTAAGTCCCATCTCGGACCTCTTCCCTGACTCGATACGGCCCTTCCCAATTTGGGGTCAGCTTCCCATCCTCATTTGCTCGTCCCACAGCCTCCCTCTTCCTTAGGACCAGATCTCCCAACTTTATCGGCCGCTTTGACACTCGGCGATTGTACGCCCTTGTCATCCGTAGACGATAGATTTCGTGTCTAACTGCCGCGTTGCCCCTAGCTTCAGGAAGGAAGTCTAGGGCGGTCTTCATGGCTTCCCAATTGGTCGCTTCATCATATAGCATCACCCTAAGGGTGGGCTCATACATTTCAATTGGAAGGACCGCCTCAGCACCATAGACTAAGAAGAAGGGAGTTTCTCCTGTGGAACTCTTGGCCGTGGTTCGTATGGACCACTGCACATTGACTAACTCATCAGCCCATAAGCCGCATTCTCTTTCAAGCTTGCGCTTAATTCCATTGAAGATCAATTTGTTGTATGCCTCTACCTGACCATTTGCTTGTAGTCAGCCGACTGAAGCAAAGAAGTGAGTTATGCCTTGGTCTTTCAACCATTCTTTTAGTTGAGGCGTTTCGAACTGGGGTCCGTTGTCAAACACCATAGACTGAGGAACGCCAAAGCGTGTAATGATACTCTTCTATATGAAAGCGGAAACATCAGTCCATTTGATGCCCCGGACAACCTCGGCCTCTACCCATTTTGTGAAGTAGTCTACTTCTACAAACACATACCGCCTTTGGTCGGACGCTGGTGTGTACGATCCTAAAATGTCCATCCCCCATTTGGCAAAGGGGAGCGGACTACTGATGGCCGAAAGATTGTTGGCGGGTTGGTGAATTAATGTTGTGAACCTCTGGCACTTGTCACACTTCTTTACCATTTCCATTGCTTCCGACTTTAAGCTCGGCCAGTAGTAACCCAGGCGGGCAGCCTTTTCAGCCAAAGCTCATCCTCCAATGTGAGAACCGCACTACCCCTGGTGAAGATCATCCAAGACATCATGCCCTCTCGCAGGAGTGATGCATTTCAGGTACGGCTTTACAAATGCCTTTTTGAACAACTCTCCTTGCTTAATTTCAAACCAGGCCGCTCTCTTTTTCATCAGCCAACTCTCTTTAGGATCGGCCGGGAGTAATCCGTCCTTTAGGTAAGATATGATCCCGTCTATCCAAGTGGAGCTTCTATCAATGGCATGTACTGGTTTAGCATCAATACTCCTCTTTTCTTTTACTTCCCAAAACACCGACCTGGGAGTATCACATGATGCTGAGGATGCTAACTTAGAGAGGGCGTCCGCCTGATGATTGGACGAACGAGGGACCTGCTGTACAGTAAAATGATCTAGGATCTTAGCCTCATCTTTTACAATCTTCAAGTATTTTATCATAGTCGGCTCCCTCGCCTCGAAGTCTTCATTCACCTGGCCGACTACAAGTAGGGAGTCCGAGCATACATCAATTTTTGTCGCTCCTGCCGCCTTACACATTCTAACGCCGGCCAAGAGGGCTTCGTACTCGACCTCATTATTAGAGGCTTGAAACTAAAATCTCATAGCGTACTCAAACTTATCTCCCTCAGGAGACTGGCATATAACACCTGTACCGCAATCAGTAGCTGTCGCGCTACCATCCACGAACACTTTCCAGATTTGGTCTCCGGTCGTCTGAAGATCCGACCGAGTCATTTCAGCTAAAAAATCAGCAAAGTCTTGCCCCTTGATTGCTTTTCTTGGCTCAAATGTAATATTCAAGCCTCTCATTTCCAAGGCCCATTTAAGCATGCGGCCGCTTGCCTCTAGAGTCGTAAATGGCTTCTTCAAAGATTGGTCTGCGTAGACCACAATTGAATGTGCCAAGAAGTATGGGCGCAGCTTTTTCGATGCCATGTATAATGCCAAGCCAAATTTTTCAATGGGGGGATACCTTAGCTCAGCGTTATGTAGCACGTGGCTAATAAAGTAGACAGGGATCTGGCGGCCGTCTCGTTCAACAAGTAGGACGACACTTAAGGAGTGTTCAGAGATGGCAAGATAGATGAACAACTTCTCGCTCTTAAGTGGACTGACAAGCCGAGGCAATGTATGTAGATGGCCTTTTAGCTGTACGAAGGCTTCCTTGGCCTCCTCTGTCCACTCGAACATGGCTTTCTTCTTTATGGTTTGAAAGAAATAGCGGCACATATCCCCTGATCTTGGCAGAAATCTACCAAGTGCGGCCAAACAGTCGGTCAATCTTTCGACTTCTTTAATTGTCCTTGGTGACTTCATGTCCATGACGGCTTGGATTTTTTCAGGGTTGGCCTCAATTCCACGTTGATCAATTAAAAATCCGAGAAATTTATCGGACTCAACACCAAAGACACATTTCTTTGAATTTAACATCATCTTATGCCGCCTGAGTTTGGTGAAAGTTTCTCGTAGGTCCTTCAAATGGTCGGCCGACTCTTTTCACTTGACAATCATGTCATCAATGTACGCCTCCATATTCCGGCCGAGCTGATCTTTGAAGACGGTATTAACAAGTCGTTGAAAGGTAGCTGGGGCATTCTTAAGGCCGAATAGCATAACTTTGTAACAATACAACCCCTGCTCAGTTACGAACGCTATTTTCTCCTGATCTTCTTCCCATAATGGAATTTGATGGAATCCGGAGTATGCGTCCATAAAACTCATCAGGGCATGCCCGGCTGTCTAATCAACCAGGCAGTCGATTTTGGGCAGGGGAAAGCTATCCTTAGGGCATGCCTTGTTCAGATCGGTATAATCCACAAACATTCTCCAAGTTCCATTCGGCTTCTTCACGAGGACCACATTGGCCACCCATTCTGGGTAATAACATTGCCGAATGAAACCGACGCCCTGAAGCTTTTTGACTTCTGCTGCAGCCGCCTGATTCCTCTCTTCTCCATGATTCCTTTTCTTCTGGAGGACAGGTTTAACGGCCGGGTTTACAACCAATTTATGCACGGCCAAGTCAGGGCTTATACCTGGCATCTCGCTGACATCAAATGCAAATACATCCTTGAACTCTCTTAATAACTGAATTACCACATCCCCAAGCACACCCAAAGCTATAGTGCCCACACTAACCGTCCGACCTAGTTGATCGGGGTCAAGCACTATATCTTGGTGGCTGCCGGCCGGTCGAGATCGTAAATCCTCTGGCCGACCAACAGTCATTAGTTGCTTGGTTGCTCCATCTTGGTCGCCTTACGCTTTTGGCCGACCTGTTGTGTTGGGAGTGAGGTCCCTTCTTTTGGCTCGGACGATTTTGGTCCGCGCGTTGTAGGCTTAACTGCCAACTGATTACATTCTTTTTCCATCTTCTGACTTCCTTGGATTGTACCTATTTTCCCGTCCGTCCTCTCAAACTTTAGCAGCATTAGGTGAGGCACAATGACTGCTTTTGCTGCATTCAGTGTAGGACGGCCGAGTATGACATTATATCTAGTCAGTTCTTTCACAACCAAGAAGCGGACAACCATATCTCTTCCTTCCCCTTTTTGCCTGAATCGGACATGTAAGTTATCCGTCCCACTGGGTGGATGACATTCCCCCCAAATCCAACCAACGGGTGAGTGATGTCCTGGAGAGCATCCTCTGGGAAGCTTAGATTCTTCAAGGCGGCCAGGCTGATGATATCAGCCGTGCTACCCGTGTCAATCAATATTCGTCCGACCTTCAAATTGGCTATCTTCATAATGAATACCGTGGGATCATTGTGCAAGGCTTTGACCTCCCCTGGATCGGCTTCACTGATGGTTACTTCGGGGAAGGGTTCATCCTTTACTGAGTCTATTTGCATCACTTTTCCCAGGTTGCGGGCGTCCTGCTTGATCCCTCTCATAGTGGGGCCGCCTGAGGCAAATCCTCCTGATATCACGGCCACAAAACCTGAATCAATGTTGTTGCCATCATCTTCCTTATCTTTGTTCTTATCATTCTTCTGTCTTTGCTCGGACGTGTTGTTTGTCCGTGTGTAAGTGAATTTGGACTTCATCACATACGAATTTAGCATGCCCTTCTCGGCTAGCTTGTCCAGCAGTCTCTTCAAGTTGATACAATAGTTGGTGTCATGTCCCACGTCCTTGTGGTAATGACAATACTTGTTCTTGTTCCTATAATGAGTCGGGCCTCTCAGCGGCTGTGGCTTCTCAAACTCAAACTTATCCTTGATTTCCATCAGAATAGAATAACAATCCTTGTTAAATTTAAACTGAGGCTCGTACGCCTTGACCTTCTTGGACATCTGTGGTTGGGCATCAGCCACCCAGACTTCCTTTCTCTATTTTCCTTTTTTCTTTTGTCCGGCCGAGTCTTGCTGAAAAGGTTTTTTCTCAGCCCCCTTCGCCGGCGCTTCTGTTTTCGTGAGCGAACAAAAGTCTGTCGCCTCAATATAAGCTTCGGCTTCCCGCAGAACACCTGCGTATGTCCGAATCTTTTTCCTTACCAGGTCAAATTTAAAACCATTGTGCCTTAATCCCTAGAGAAATTCAGAGTAAGCCATTTCGTCCGGCAGATTATGAATTTGGGCTTTTTCTTGGTTAAATCATTGTACGTACGAGCGTAAGCCCTCATTTTTTCCTTGGATGATTGTCGCCAAGTTAAGGCTAGTCTTTCGAGGTGGTATGTTGTATGAAAAATTTCCCACGAACAACAAACTAAGAGCAGTAAAACAATTGATACTTCCGGCCGGCAAACTCTTGATCCAGTCCTACGCCACACCTTTCAGAGTGGCCGGGAAACATTTGCACCGAGTAGTTTCATCTACGCTTTGCAAGTACATCGGGTTCCTTTATGAGGTGATGTGCTCTTCTGGGTTGCCCGTGCCATCATAGGCTCCCACAAGTACACTCTTCACCTTTGGTGGCTGAGAGGAATTTATGATATCTTGCGAAAACGGGGGCGGCTTATCTCCCAGAGTAAGTAGGCGCATCTGCCAATCGATGGGTTGCGGTTGCACGAACGGTCCAGCCAGATAGGGATTATGTCCGTACACCTGCCCTATGGCCCATATTGTCCGTATGCCTGGGGGTTCGGCTGCATCAAGCCATTGAACCCCTGAGGAGGCTGATATTGCAGTGATAGGGCTATAATAGGAGTTGGAGCATGAAAGACTAGAATAGGAGTTGGGGTACGGACCGCCTGACATCCGCTGGTGATGGCCGTGTTGGTATGTTGGGAAAGAGAATGATGTGAGAAATCATACGACATAGTTGGGGTTGAGGCCGTGTCTGAATAGGCGGCGCGCTCCCGCTGCTTATGCTGAAGGTAATCTCTTTCATCCTTCCATCGTCTGGACAACTCAGGCTTCTCTCTGCGAGGCTACCTACCCCTCCCCCCAGCCGACTGCGTTTTCGCCAGCAAGTCAGAGAAATTAGTCTGTGGCACTATCGGGGACCTTCCAGTCGGCCTTCGAAAGGGAGTGTTTCCAGCGTCCATTGCATGGACCTCTTTGCTGTGCGTCTTCTTTGGAGCCCTCTGCTCCTCTCTCCTGGGCGGCTGCCTAGAGGTAGAGGCTCCATTGTTTTCAATCTCTTTTCTAATTTGTTAAGCAAGACCTTAAGAGAGGCTGCGGTAACAGGAGGGTCATCATCTTCTTGAAATGTGGCTATCAGAGGATCGCTAGTACGGACTGTAGGGATTAAATCCTCTACATGTCCATCCTCCCCTGGATTAGGTGTCTAACCGTATATCGCCATAGCGTACGAGTATCCCCACAGACGACGCCAAATGTTTCGGGTGTTTTTTGAATTTCCTCGGATACTGATCATGCTCTCCAGGCAACGAGACGGTCCCGCTTGCAAAATAACGAATATTCCGGTAAACGGAATATTCGCCTCCGACGATCAAGTTAGTGATCAGAACGGAAAAGGCTAGAGAGAGAAAATGTTGAGAGAAGTTGGAGCTATTTAATGCTCTGTTATGTATATCAATGTCTTGAAAAAATCCCCCTCCCATCATAAATGATTGGGGTATTTATAGGGGTGGGGCTCGTGCCCCTTTTTAGGTTTGTACCCTAGATTGGCGTGGTGTGATTGGCTGCGCAATCAGTGAATGCCACGTGTTGCCCTGGAGGCGCCGTTTTACGGCTTTCATTGGTATATCTCGGGATTTGGGCCCTGACGTTGCTAGGGCTTTTTGGTGTGCTGATTAAAGAGGGAACACATGCCCTAAACACTTGGAATCTTCTCATAACGACACGTGTCACCCTCTGACTGGGACACGTGTCGCTACGAGATTGGCCTGAGACCTTAAGGGCTCTAAATTGCGTGGCATCTTCCCATGGTGACACGTGTCACCCTATAACTGGGCCACGTGTCACTGTGGGATTGGTCCACTTATACGAGGTATTTTTACCCTCTATAATTTTGCTTATGCTTCTTAGTTTTGTTATCTGTCTGTTGATTTCTACTACTTATGATATATTGATGATCAAGTTCTTGATTTTTGTCTTCCAGATGATTGATTGCTCTCTGATTGGCTTATTTTTCTCTCTACTCCGATTCTCTGTCTCTGCTGCTATGATCATTTCAGTCACCTATGATGCTGTTTTATTTTGTATGGAAGTTACTAACACTTTTGTTTCTGTACATAGCTTTATTTTTCTCTCTTGGTTTGTTATCCTTGCAATTGCTCTTTGAGTATCCTGAAGGTTTGTTATCCTTGCAATTGCTCTGTCGCATTGCTTGTAATACCCGGTGAGATCTTTCTTGTTATTTTTCTTTATTTCTCTTTTATTTTCTTGGATGCATAGTATAGGATTAGTTTTAGGAAAAGTGGAATGATTCGAGGATGGATACTTTAAACACCTTAAGTGTTTGGGATCATTAGTGATGTTGTCATTCGATCACTTGTCTGTTGATTGGGAATTACATGTTTTACTTGCATATTCGTTCCATTCTTTATTTTCCTTTTTTCCTTTATCTATGTTTTTCTTTTCCTTTCCTATCTTTTATTTTTCTTTCTTTTTGTTTTGGTTTTTGGTATGTTTTGAGGCTTTATTTGTCATCATTTTGTTTTTCTTTTGAATTGGACTATATACAACCGATTTTTGCTTTTGAATGAATATCTTCCTAAATGGTATGGGTATGCACAGTTTGAGAATATGCTTGGTTGACTCTAGGATAGGTGTATGCTAAGGTAGCATAATCTAGAACTAGGAGGATCATGAAACCGGATTCTACTTGTTTGTGGCATGTTGGTAGTTACTCCTACGGTCGATTTGACACCTATAATGAGTTTTTGCTACATCCATGTGAGGTTCATCATTTTTAAAGCCTTCTACATATCTTGCATGAGTGGCATGGATCCTTGACTATTGCGGACCTACTCTTGAATCTTGACTTATAATTCTCAAACACGAGACCGTACCGTTTAGGGAGGACAAAGGCATCTTTTCGGGGTGGTACTTTTTTTTTTCTAGGTTTAATTTTCTTTATTTTAGTTCTTTGGGTTTACATTTGCCTTCTTGCTAACCATTTGTGCCTTTTTCCCTTCTTTTCAAGCAACATCTTTTGAATTTTGAGCCATTTGTTTCTTTTTGTTCCAATTTTGGTTTTTGTGAAGCAAATGGTCATGTTTTTGGAGTTTGTGGTTTATAAGTATGGATATTGGTCCTTTTGTAAGCAAGCTTGTGTTTTGTGAATATTTCGTGAATCATGGCAAATGATTGTTAGAAAAAACCGTCTTAAGTGTACAAAAGCCAAGGACTTAATAAATGCAAAAATTGTAAAAGTCGACCTAGGATAAAGAGGCATGGACATTGTCTTTGAAAAATTTGAAAATAAACAATGAAAAAAAAAATTGAAAATGAGAAAATTCCAAAATATTTTGATGTGACTCTTTTCCCCTTCAAGCATTGAGGAAAACGCTTCCTTTTAGCTTGGGGGAGAAGCGTTTACGCTTTTTGTATATATGGTATTGGATATAGCTTTGAATAGCTTGGGGGTGTTAGTTTGTTTTTGTTTGGTGACTTCTCGGTTTTGGTGTTGAGATTTGGCCAATCTTTGTTTCATCACGTAGGTGTACCACCAAATTTTAAATATTAGCCTACCCCTAACCTTTTGCCTTTACGTTAAAACCATGGGGAAAGACCTTTCGACCTAGAGGTTGAGTCAAATTTTAAGGGAGGGCATTATGAGTTAAAGCCTAAAGAGAGGGGATGCATAGTCAAGACGTTGTGTAGCCCAAAAGTTTTTCTTTTCCGGCTCCTTCGAGAAGCTATTGAGATGCTCATTAGAGGGAGATTTGAGATTATAGGAAGAACGCGGTAAGATTGAACGGGATGAAGGTGAATTGTGATAACTAGTTCTCTATGCTTAGCATACTCTATGTTTCAATCAACCTCGTATTTCTTGAAGCGTGTATACCCCTATTTGCTTAAGAAAGATGTTTATTTATTTGAAATGTGGTCATTTTGTAAAGTCCAATTCGTAAAGGCTTCAATTTTGTTTTACTTTGTTTTACTTTCCTTTATGTGGTTTGCCTCATGTATGTTGGTGAAGATTTATAGGTTAAGCTCTTGGGAAACCTTTACGAGACCTCACTCGTCCTCATAGGCGAATTTAGGGTTTAAAGGGCTTGTTGTAGCTAAAAAACAACCGTGATTCCTACGTTAGTGAGTCTTAATGTATATTCCGGTCTTATGTCTTTCTTTTTCTTTTTAAATAAGTCTTTCGCCCTTATTCTTTCTTGCTTTGTTTTGCTCGAGGACAAAAAAAAGTTTATCTTGGGGGAATTTGATGAGTGTCAGTTATGGCACTCATTTGGTTCTTTTTAGGGTGAATTTCATACTATTCTATAGCTCTTTTACTTAGCTTTTCCTTAATTTTACTCTTTATTTCTTTTAGTTTGCATTTTCTTAGTTGTATTTTTTTCTTTATGCATTTCTTGGTTTATTTTGTTATTTTCTTTTTTATTTACTTGTTTTCCTTTATTTTTCAGGTTAAGATCGTTATCCAAGTTTCCTAAGGCCTCTTCCCAAGTGTGGCATTGATTAGAATGTCTAGTGTTCTCCATTTGAACTCAAGCATGGAGAAGTGCAAGTTCCAAAAGTCCTTGAGCTGTGCATTCAAGCCGTGGGGGCATGATTTCTAGCGTTGAACCCGCAAACATGGAGTTTAGAAACTGCAAGGTCCCGTGTATATCAAGAGCACTAAGTGGAACGCACGAGGAGCATTGGCATGATAGGAAAGATGGCTGCCCTGTTCCCAAGCACGGGCGCGCGCAACTATGGGGCAGCCGCGCGGGTGCACCTTTCTCGGGAGCGGGCGTGTTTCTCACGGGCGCGGGCGTGCCTTTTCAGAACTCTATTCCGTACCCAAATTTGTGCGGCCACGCTCTCTCTTATTGTTGGTCGCGCCTGTTCGGGTTTTTTTGGGACGATCTAACTAATTTCTCCTAGTTAGTTTTCTTATATATAGATTTTCTTTCTATTTTTAGGGAGAGTTCAATTTTTCAGAAATTAGAATAGAATTAGGTTAGATTTTTAGAGAGAGAAACTCTAGTTTGTAGAGAGATAAGTTCTTGATTGATGATTGAAGATTGATGATTCCATTTGTTTTTCTCCATTTAATTGAAGCATGTTTGTAAGATTTTCTTTACTTTAATGCAATATTAATTTTTGATCTCAATTTCTTTGTTAATTGTTCAAGTTGATTGATTCTTGAATTGGTATATTTTTTATTAATATGATGATGATGAATTTGTTGTTTAGTTTAGTTTTAATAATGATTTCCATGAATAGTGTGTAGTTTTCTTGCTAAGGAAATGGTGAAGCATATATGAGTAATTGATTTATGCTAATTGGGGGAAATTGATGGATTTGATGTTGTGATTAAATTGGTTGATTGATTATGTGCATGTGTGTGTTTAATTTAGGAGTGATCAACCTAAGTTTCTCATACTAGATTGCATTGTAGGTTCACGTTAATACGGAAAATTGATTTGTGACTTACATTTGTCGATTGAGTAGGTTTGCAAGTTCCCTACCTAGAGTCTCTCGTAGTTGGCGCAAGTTTGACCTCTAGGAGATTAGCCTACCATATTCTCTTGATTGATTAATCGATTTTCCCTCGCAACACTTGACTTAGTCATCTCCAATCCCAATTAGTTGAATTAATTATGAGTTTATGTGGATCCATACCCTAGTGCTTGATAAATTTGATTTTCGTTTCGATTGTTTGATTGGTAGAATAAACACACCTCACCTCATTGCTTCAAAATAGCTTAGCTTTGACTTTAGCATTCACCTCTCATTTGTAGTGGTTCAACCCTTGACTTACTCTACGCTTGGTATAGGGGTGTGTTGAAAGATTATCAATTGTGTTTTGACCAAGGGTAGATTAGTTTTCAACGACCTAGTCTCGCCTTAGATCACATTGTCACTTTTCGTCTCATGTGGGACTCCATATCGACAAATAAAATTCTTTTCGATAAAGAGTGATACATGTTTCGTAGTGAGTTTAGCATATGACTTTGCTTCAACTCACTTCGTGAAGTAATCAATTGCTACTAGAATGTATTCGTGACCTCCTGTCCCAGGAGGGGTAATTTTACCAATAATATTAATTCCACATGTAGAGAATGGTTGTGGTGAAGTGTAGGTGTAGAGTAAAGACGGAGGAACATTTTGCAAGTTAGCGTATATTTGGCATTAAGGGCATCTTTTTACATATTGAGGACAATCCCTATTCATGGTAGTCCAATAACACTCTTCTCGCATTATCTTTTGGACTAGCGTTTTGCCATTAACATGAGTTCCACAAATGCCTTCATTGACTATTCTCATAGCTCTTTGGGCTTCCATTTTCCCTACACATAAGAGAGCTCGACCCTTAGGTACTCTTTTATGTAACTCGTTGTCTATGAGTACATATTGGGAAGCCAAGAGTCTTAATGCTCGTTTTGCTCTTTTATCAGCATGAGGTGGATATTCTCCTTTAGTGACGTAATTGAGTATATAAGTATACCATGGTTCTTCTTCTTCTTCTTCTTCTTCTTCTTCTTCTTCTTCTTCTTCTTCTTCTTCTTCTTCTTCTTCTTCTTCTTCTTTTTGGACCACTTCATCATCTTCTATGACCTGAATGTAAGTCGGCTTATGCTTTTTCTCTATAGTTAGAGGCATTTGCTCAATTTCCGTGGGAATCCTAACCATTCAGGCTAGTCTTGCAAAGGCATCAGCAAATTGATTTTCCTCTCAAGTAGATGTGTATTATACCTTTTCCAATTGGTTGGTGAGAGTCTCCTGATAGGTTTGGTAAGGTGCTAAACTTTCACTCCTTACATTCCATCTTTTAGATATTTGGTTAATGATCAAGGAAGAGTCTCCAAATATTCGTTATTTCTTCCCTCCCAATGCCAAAGCTGTTTCGAGGCCTACCATGCATGCTTCGTATTCAACAGCGTTGTTGGTGACGTCGAAATCTAACTTTATGGAGATTTGAGCATGCTCCTCTTTTAGGCGATAATAATAATACTCCAACGCCACATCCCTTTTTGTTTAAGGCTCTGTCGAAGTATAAAGTCCAAGTATTATCTTCTATGACCATCAAGTCTTCATCTGGAAATTCGTTATCATGTACTGGCGTCAAATCTTCTATTGGGAAATCTGCTAGGAAGTCCAAGACCACAGATCCTTTGATAGCCTTTTGAGGAATGAATCTTACATCGAATTGGGCTAAGTTGACTATCCACCTTGATATACGCCCATTGAGTGTAGACTTTTTGAACAAATACTTAAGTGGATCCATTCGAGAAACTACAAAGACTGTATGGACGAGCATGTAATGTCTTAGCTTTGTTGTGACCCACACTAATGCGAGGCACAATATCTCAACCGGTGTGTAGCGTACTTCATACTCGAGCATTTTCTTTTTTAGATAGTAGATTGAATTTTCTTTTCCTTCTATTTCTTGTGCAAGCATAACCCCCATTGTCTCTTTGGTGACTGTTAAGTACAACCTAAAAGGAATCCCTTGAAGTGCTGGTGCTAATATGGAAGGATTTGCGAGATAGGCTTTGATTTTCTCAAAGGCTTTTTCACACTTTTCGTCCCATATTATTGGCACATTCTTTTTGAGCTTCTTCAATATTAGTTCACATATCGTTGTTAGTTTTGATATGAACCTACTTATATATTGCAACCGGCCAATAAATCCTCGAATTTGTTTCTTGATTTTGGGCGGTGGCATTGATATGATCGCCTTGATCTTAGTTGGGTGTATCTCTATTCCTGTAGAGCTTATGACATATCCCAAGAGCTTTCCTGAGGTGACTCCGAAAGCACACTTGGATGGATTCAACCTCATGTTGTATTTTCTTACCCTTTCGAAGAATTTTATTAAGGCTACTTGATGTCTTGGGCGATCTTTCGATTTCACGATCATATCGTCCACATATACTTCAACCTCTTTGTGCATCACATCATGGAGTAGGACAGTTGCTGCTCGTTGGTAAGTGGCAATCGCTTTTTTCAACCCGAATGGCATTACCGTGTAATAGTAAGTACCCCAAGGTGTTATGAATGTCTTCTTCTCCATGTCTTCTTCCTCCATGAGAATCTGGTTGTATCCTGCTTATCCATCCATAAACAAGAGAAGCGCATGATTTGTTGTATTATCTACTAAGATGTCAATGTATGGTAAAGGGAAGTCGTCCTTTGGACTTGCCTTATTTAAATCTCAATAGTCGACACACATTCTTACCCTTCTATTCTTCTTTGGAATTGGGACCACATTTGCTACCCATTCAAGGTATTTAGATACCCTGATAAAACCTGCGGTTATTTGCTTTTGAACTTCTTCTTTTATTTTAAGAGCTACATCGGGTTTCATTCGACGCAACTTTTGGTTTACAAGTTTCATTCCTGGAATTAGTGGTATAGTGTGTTAAGCTATTTGTCTATTAATGCCTGACATATCTTCATATGACCAAGCAAATACATCGATAAATTCTTTAAGTAGATTGATTGAATCGGTTCTTTCTTCTTTATTTAGCGTTACTCCGATTTTAACTTCTCTTTTAATGGTTGGATCATTTGAGATGTCAACCGTTTCAGTATCCTCAATTACCGATGTTTTCTCTTCAAGTGTTTCTATTGCTTTAATAATTTCTTTGTCATTTTCATTGTTAGTTAAGCAATGCTCGTCATCTTAAGTTAAGGAATAACACGAGTTGTAAAAGGAAGAAGACATGTTATAAAATTCAGAAATCATTACATCGAATAAAGAAATGTCCTTAGGGACTTGATTGCTAACTATCTTGGAAGACTCTATAGGGAAAGACTCTGACTTTAACTCTGACTCAGACGACTCTTCAAACATTGGATCTTGTCTTGTTGTTATTGAGATCTTTCTTCCACTCGGAGTAGTCAAAAAGGTTTTCTCCTCTTCTTCGATAGCATTAATTTCTTAAACTGGTTTGATGAAGGATGAAGGATCAACATGGTTTTCCTCATCAGAGACAGCCAAAGAATTAGAGAGGGGTGCATTGTTAATGCTTGTCTTCTTGCTTGCAGGGGGCAATGGAAGTTTATTGCTGTCAATCAAGTCTTGGATAGCTTCCTTAAGCTTCCAACAGTTCTCAGTGAGATGGCCCCTGCCTTGGTGATACTTGCAATGTGCGTTAGGATTCCAGTTATCTGTCCTCTTTTCAACAGGTGGATCCTCAAATGGTCCAATAGGAGTTATAAGACCTTTTGCATTAAGTCAATCGATGCGGTGTCATAACTCATACCAATAGGAGTAAAGTTCCTCCTAAATGGTTTCTTTTGTCCTTGGTTATTCATAGCAAGGACTTCACTCAAATTAAAGGTGCTAACATTATTTGAGTGGGTGGTTTTAGAAGAAGGATTATCGTTCTTCTTAACTTTCCAGCCACTGTTGGAGTTATTATTATTAGCATCTTTTTGTTTAGCAAGGTCATCTTCAATGTTAATCTCAATATCATAGACGGCCTTGAAAGTAAGTAAGTTGTTTTGATACTTAAGATATTTGGAGTACTTTTCTTGGAGGTTCTTAATGAACATCCTCACAGATTCCTTTTCACTTGGTACTTCAATCATCCTAGCAAAAGTTCCTCTCCATTTATTAAAGAAAGAAGTGAAACCTTCATTCTCTTTTTGTTTAAGTATTTCAAGCTCTCTATGATCGGTTTCAACTTGAATATTGCATTTAAATCTATCAATGAAAGCGTTTACAATAGATTCCCAAGTAGAGGTTTTCTCTTTGTCAAGGGAAAAGAACCATTGTTAGCAAACGGTTTCAGGAGATAAGGAAAATAAAGAATGAAAGACTTTCCTATCAATCCCCTTAATATTCATTATAGTTTCAAAGGCTCTTAAATGAAAATAGGGGTTATCAGTTGCCTTGAACTTTGGGATGTCATTGGCATTGAACTTCTGCGAAAGAAGCTCCTTGTACACCGAGAACCCTTGCGAGCTAATGACCTAGAACCTGTAGTCATTAGATATCTTGCTCAATCTCTCTTGCATGAGCTCCATTTGTTGTTGTTTTACAAGGTCATTGATTTGGATGGTTAGGGTCCTTAGTACTTCAGTAACACTAGCCATTTGCTTCTTGAGCTCATTGACTTCTTCTTGACTCACCATTGTCTTCTTAGATTTTCTTTTCCGACTGACTGGTTTATCAAAAATTGTTTTACTTGAACGAAAAGGTTGTCTCTAATTAATCGCCTTTCCTTTCTTGACCACGCGCTGTAAATTAAACCATTTTATTTGTTTTAATGACTTGACTCAAATTGACTTTGACTTTACAGGTTTAAAAAGAAAAAGAAAAAAGCAAAAATAGGGTACATATTTTTTGGGAATCAAGTATATGGGTTCAAACAAGTGGTTTAATGGGAGGATTAATATCCAACTTACCCCTCTAAAAAAATGACGGAAAACACGCGCATACAAGACTCTCTAGACATGGTCAAAGTGTACATTCATATTAGTGTTTTCTTTATTTGTGAGTGCAAATGACAGGCTTTGACTCTTTTGTAAGACCATGGGACTACGTGTTTAAGACTCAATTATGTACTAAAAAAGGTTACTACCATTAACAAAATAACCAAACTGATGAATAAACTGTTAAATTAGACTCGTCGTGATGACTCGAGAAAAAACCTAAACTGTCGCCAAAGCAACATGACTGTCGCCACACACTGTAGTGCAGCGCCAGACGACAGAGTTGTCGCACGGCGTTGCACAACAACGTTTGGCGCTGCAGCCCAAATTTTTGCGCCATTACTGGAACATTAATTTGGGACTGCTTTAAGTATTTTTACTATACGGGGAAAGCCTAAAGTCCGACTAAGTCAGTTCTGATTAATTTATTACACTTTAATTACTCAAATAAATTAATTAATTAGGCAAAGTCATTTTAGTCATTAATCAGTTTATTTAGGTTTAAATACAAGTCAAACAAACGGAAGGAAAAACATATAAAGTATGCACAACAAATAATGCACAAGTAGTCAAGTAGGCACGATATGATGAAATGAGTTTGCAACCTAACCATGGCTCTAGTTCTCTAAAGTTCATGACATGGGTTAGTCAAAGAGGGTCCACGGTTATGAGTCCAGATGCACCGCGCGGAAGCCTCACCTTTGGAATGGTTGGCGCGTGTGGATGGGACCCTGCGAGTTAAACTCACTTCTATGGTTTGGTGAATTCAACATTCTTGGATGTACCCTTTATTGCTCAGAGCGTTCAATCAGGTAGATGGAGCATGAATTCCGAGAGGGTTATGTCCATATGTAGAACACATATGGGTTTCAGAAAAGTGAGAAAAACTCAATAAGGAAGTAGAATCGAGCAAACAGTGCTAGAATTAGGCAAAATAAGAAGGCAGATTTCTTGCTCGGTATTGGAAGAACGTAGTGCCAGCCAACAAAGACTGTCGCCAGGATATGAGCCCTGTCGCCTGACGACAGAATTTTCGCTCGGCGACAGAGCCATATCTTAAGTGACATGCTTTGTTTTTGATAAGTGGCATTTATGCCACTATTTAGATCCTCTAATCGCCGTATTTTTCTACGTTTGTCCCTTGTTTGTACCCCCTTTTGCTCCGTTTCTCCCTTTATTATGTTTTTGTGCTTTTCCTCGTGTTTTGTAGGCTTTCGGAGTTGATTTTAATAGAATGAAGAGCTTGGAGAATTGGAGTTCATTTGAAGAGCTACAAAGGAAGTTAAGGAGCAAGCAAGCAAGGCCATACGGACAGCGCGGGTCGTGCTTTCAGAATGGCGCGGGCGCGCCAAACCAAGCGCGGGCGTGCCTAACATTGGGGTTGAAAATATTGAAGGAGGCAGAATGTAGGCGCGATTTGGGCGCGGCTTAGGCGCGGGCGCGCCTAAGATAGGCGCGGGCGCTCCTAAGATAGGCGCGGGCGCTCAAGGGCCTGAACTCCAAAACTAACCTTTGTTCACTCTTTTAGCCATAACTTTTTATCTACAAATTGGATTGAGGTGATTCAAGTTGCATTGGAAACTAGACTTAAAGAGCTTTCCAACGGTAGGTTGCACGCCCATAGAAGACTCCTAGAACAGAAGTTATGGCCGTTTGAAAATGAATGTCGCTGTCAGGCCAATCCCAGTGCGCGGGCGCGCAGGCAAATATCGCGGGCGCGCACGAGCAGCTACGGGTCTTTTAAACGCTTCTTCCTCTCCTCTTTTTATAAGTTTTGGTGGTGGGTTTCTTTGGGGGTTTTCTCTCTCCTCTTTGAGGGGTTAAACCCTAACATCTCTCCATCAATCTTCACATAAATTAGGCTTAGATTTAGTTTTAATCTTTGTTTTTATACTTTGCAATGTAGATTAAGAGTAATTTAGGGTATTTTAGAGAGAGAAAGTGAAGAGCTTCAATGGTGGATTGAAGAAGATGAAGATGCAAAGTGACATTGTTTTGGATTCCTTTTCAATACTTCAATGAGCATTCTAAACTCTATCCCATTTATTGTTCTTTCTTAATTTCTTGCTTGATTAGAGTAGTTGTTTAGTTTAATTGCTTCTCTTTGTTCTTCTTGTTGGGTTTTGTGTTAGTTGTTCATGATTAGTGAGTAATTCCCTTTACTAAGGGATTGGTGATAGCATGTGGTGAATCTTGAATGTATTAGGCTAGACAAATGTTGGTTATATGTGATTAAATATACCTTGTAACCATGTTTTACTAATTACTCCATGTGAATGGCCAATCATGTGTTGTAATTGGGTGGATTGAACTAAGTTATGACGATAGTGTAACTTAGGGATATCCATTAGGTGATCGATTCTATGCAAAAACCTTAACTTTCATAGCTTATGACGATAGTATGAGCATGTGTTAAGTTGGGAAAGCCTTTGACCCCGATAGGTGGTTAGATGGTATTGTTGGTATTGCCTTATATGAGATATTTGGTTTGCATGTAAACTCATTTCCATTGCCTAACTTTATTGAAGATCATTGTCATGTTTGACCCTCTCTCTTGGTGTTAGTTTAACTTAATATAAATCTCATTTTTGTTTATTGTTCTATCCATCCTATCTCTTTGACCTAGCTTAATTGGTGGTGGTGTTGATAGTTTTTATGTCGTCTCCGTGGTTCGACCCTCTACTTACCACTAAACTTGTTTAGTGTAGGTGTAGGTTTATAAATATTGTTTGGTTGAGGGTAGTTAGTCCAACGACCTAATTATCCTTCACCAAAATGGCGCCGTTGCCGGGGACGGCTTCCATTATTGTTGTATTACCTTATTGAGTCTAGGTCTTTGCGAATATTTTCTTTTCTTTTTGTTTATTTTTTGTTTAAAAAAAAAAAGGAAAAAAAAAAGGGGAAATTCCAAAAATATTTGAGCTTTCTTATTTGGTTGCTATTTGTTTTGCCTCATTGAGTCATGGATCAATTTGTCCAAAATGAAATGTCATGTCCTTCTTTGCCTCAATTTGAATATGAGCCCTTTTGGGTATACTTTAATAGGTTTGAAGACTTCTCTAATTACCTTGGTTGTACTTTAAGGGAGTCTTGTGAGATAATTTATTGGGGTTTGAATGAGTACACTAGGGGGGTGGTTGAAAACAAATTTAATGGTGAATTTCGAGCCACATCTTCGGATGAAGCTTGGGATTTCTATTTGTGGTTTGCTCGGGATAGCAATGAGCAAGATAATTATGATAATTGTCGTGATTTTTCTAACTCTTGCATAAACTCTAATGATGATTCTTATGTTCCCCATGATGATCCCTTGATGCATGATGGCAACCCTTCCCTTTTGTATGCTAATTGTAATGAGATGCATCCCAATGTTGATAATGTTCATGATATTTTTCAATGTTCATCAATTATGTGCATGAATTCCAATGATGCTTCACACACCCAAAATTCTCAAATGCATAATTCTTCATCTTCCTTTCCTTTTTCATACACGATTCCTAATGAGTTCCCCTATGTGTCTAATGAGCCTTTTTGTGAGGGTAATTCAGTGGGGAGATCGAAGGAAGAAGAGTGTATGGAGATGCTTAAGGAGTTTATGAGAAAACAAGATGAAGAGAGGAATGAAAGGGAAGCTTGGATTAAAATGATGGAAAGTAAAATTTCCCAACTAGCCTCATCCCAAGAGGACGCCTTTCCTTCTTCTCCCTCCTCCCATTTGAGTGAGCCTAAGGGTAATCAAGAGAGTGAGACAACTCATTTGGAATTTGAGAATGTGATTGAGGATGATGATTTTGAAAGTGATGGAGGGAGTATGGATGGTGAGATTTTTCATGACTTCGTGAATACCAACCCCTCCACCCAATTTGAGCCTCAAAACTCTTCGCAACCCATTGACGATACAAAATTGATGCAATTAAACATTGATTTGAGGTTGCTTAGAGAAAAGTTTGGTTTAGGTGATGATGAGATACCAATGTTCATTCATGGTGACTTGGGGAATGTTAAAAATGATGATCATGCTCTTGTTGAGAGTGAAATATCCCAATTGGTGATTGAGAATACATCGAAAATCTTTGAGGGTATTGAAGATGAGTTGGAAGAGAAAGCTTGTGATTCAATGCTAGGTGGTGTAATTGAGGTGGTGAGTGCGATCCCAATTCAAACCCCTTCAACTTACATCCCTTTTTCAAGGAAGTTTAGCAATATTCCTTCTTTTCCCATCTCACTACCATATTTTCTCAAAAATAAACCAATTGAGGATCCCCTTGCCTCTCTATACCACCATGGCCTTACTTTTGATTTCAATGATGAGCTTTCACCTTCCAAAATGCAACTAAATGAGTTTGTTCCCTCTTTTTCTTTTTCTTATTTTAATTTTTCTTTTGATTTTTCTTTTGATTCTTTTTATTTTTCTTTTCCCCCTCCCCTCAAGCATAGAGTTTCTTTCAACTTTGTGCTTGCTTGTCATATGAGCATCACTTATGCTCTTTTTCATGAAATATTTTCCGATGCATATGACAAGCTTTTGCGTTCTTTGTCCGGTTATTTACTAATAAGGTCAATCTTGGACCTTAAACAAGACTTTCTCGGGAAGTAACCCGTGTTTTTATTGCTTTTACTTTTCCTTATTTCTTTTAATTTTTTTTTCCTCTTGTTTCTCTTTGTATATAGTTACTTGATGTCTATACTTTTGCTCATGACCTTGGATCGGGAACCATAAGAAGAAACAAACCAAGGAATGCTTGTGATTGGAAGTTGAAGCACCAAAGAAGAGTAATTAGATGGAAATGATGAAAATGAGTTCATTTGCGGGTTTCACACCCACCTATCATTTGGTTCACTCTTTCCATTTTCTTTTTTTTTTATTGCTTTACCTTCTTATTTGCATGTGGTTTGAAAGATACATGTTTGTGGTTTTGTTGTTTCCTTCTTCCCTTTCTTGGTATCTTGATTGCTTGATTTACCCCCTCCATACATACCAAGGTTTATTTTTGACTTTGGTTATTCTATATTTGGATGGCCATGAGCGCCTTATTGATTTGACTTTTGGTATACATGGATTTGTTGATCATGCTCTCATCTTGCGCAACTGTATAAACATTCTCAAGTTGTTCTTGTCTTGTGAATATTTGGTTGTATGGAGTCTTTTCCTTTAAAAACAAGGCAAGTTTTCGTATGTGTTTTATTCATTCTTGTTTTGGACTTAATGTTTTGAGCTTGTGTCCTTGAAGGCTTTCCTTCCTAATTGGTAATGGTATGCACGGTTTGAGAGTGTTTTGGGTTGAGTTAAACATATTTTAATGCTAAGGTAGCGGTTTTAAGAACTTTGGGATACTTGTAGCCTTAATCCATGGTTGTGGTAAGACGGTGTCGCTCTCCATAGTGGATATGAACCCCTTAGGTCGGTAATTGCTATACAAATCCCGTGTGAGGTTTATTTGTTCTAGCCTTCATCAACTTTGTTGAGTGGCATATTTGGATCCTTGGTTATGCATTTCTCAATCCAGAGTTTGACTTCTATCTACCCGAGATCGTGACCGAACCCTTTAAGGGAGGACATAGGCATTTTTCATTTTCTTATCCTTCTTTTTGTTTTGTTACAAAATTGGTTTTCTTTTAAATTTGCCCCTCTTGCTAACCCTTTGAGCCTATTTCCCTTTCTTGATTTTGAGCCACATTACAAACCGAATGACCTTTTGTTCCCCTAAACCTTTTGTTTATGTGAAGCATGTTGGTTTGAGAATTGTTTTGTGTTGATTTTGAACGCAAATGAGAAAGTTGTAGTTCTTTGGTCAAGCAAGTGAGTAAACTGTGATTCTATTCAGTGAAATAAGAGCAAATGCTTATGAAAAGCCGTCCTTACTCAAATAAGGTAAGGACCAAAAAAAAAAAAAAAAAAAAAAAAAAAAAAAAAAAAAAACCTTCATATCCCTCGTGTTTGAGCATTGAGGACAATGCTCCGTTCAAGTGTGGGGGAGTCCTGTTTCTTAGTCTTGTAAGTGTGTGTTTATTGAATAAGTGTGGGGGAATACCACCAAATTTTTAAAATTTTCAAAATTTTTCCCACCTTACACCCCAAGCATACCCTTACAACCAATAAAAGACCTTTAGACCCTATAGAGTTTAGTCTTTATCGATGGAGGAAGATAGTTGTCAAGCTTATAGAGAGAGAGTGCATAGCCAAGACGTCGGGATAACCTTCTCATCGTTTTCATTTCTTTATCTTTTTCCGGTTCCTTCGAGGAACCATGAGAAGCCCACCTAATGGTTGACTTGAAGCTAGTGGAGAGAACGCGGCTAGCTAGTTTGGGATGAAAGGTGAATTGTACGGCTCTTAGTTCTCTATGCTTAGCTTAGTCTATGTTTCTTTCAACCCTAAACATCTTGGAACGTGCATACCCTTTTTTGTTTAGAAAGTTGTGCATTCATTGGTGCTTGTTTCGTTCCAAAAAGTCCACCAAGAACGTCTTGTTTTTGTGTTTATTTTATTTGTCTATGCATTGCCTTGTTTGTGTTTCTTTATGTGTAGAGTTATGGGTTAAACTCTTTGGAAACCCTTACGAGAGCACACTCGTCCTCATAGGCGACTTTGAGGTTTAAATGACTTGTTGTTTACGCTAAAAACAACCGTGATTCCTACGAAAGTGAGTTAGTGTATATTCTTTTTCACCCCTCTCCTTTTAGTGTTATTAGATCCTTTTTCTTTCTTTTTGTTTCTGCTTCTGTTCTTGCTTGAGGACAAGCAAGAGGCAAGTGTGGGGGAATTCGATAAGTGGCATTTATGCCACTATTTAGATCCTCTAATCGCCGTATTTTTCTACGTTTGTCCCTTGTTTGTACCCCCTTTTGCTCCGTTTCTCCCTTTATTATGTTTTTGTGCTTTTCCTCGTGTTTTGTAGGCTTTTGGAGTTGATTTTAATAGAATGAAGAGCTTGGAGAATTGGAGTTCATTTGAAGAGCTACAAAGGAAGTTAAGGAGCAAGCAAGCAAGGCCATACGGACAGCGCGGGTCGTGCTTTCAGAATGGCGCGGGCGCGCCAAACCAAGCGCGGGCGTGCCTAACATTGGGGTTGAAAATATTGAAGGAGGCAGAATGTAGGCGCGATTTGGGCGCGGCTTAGGCGCGGGCGCGCCTAAGATAGGCGCGGGCGCTCCTAAGATAGGCGCGGGCGCTCAAGGGCCTGAACTCCAAAACTAACCTTTGTTCACTCTTTTAGCCATAACTTTTTATCTACAAATTGGATTGAGGTGATTCAAGTTTCATTGGAAACTAGACTTAAAGAGATTTCCAACGGTAGGTTGCACGCCCATAGAAGACTCCTAGAACAGAAGTTATGGCCGTTTGAAAATAAATGTCGCTGTCAGGCCAATCCCAGTGCGCGGGCGCGCAGGCAAATATCGCGGGCGCGCACGAGCAGCTACGGGTCTTTTAAACGCTTCTTCCTCTCCTCTTTTTATAAGTTTTGGTGGTGGGTTTCTTTGGGGGTTTTCTCTCTCCTCTTTGAGGGGTTAAACCCTAACATCTCTCCATCAATCTTCACATAAATTAGGCTTAGATTTAGTTTTAATCTTTGTTTTTATACTTTGCAATGTAGATTAAGAGTAATTTAGGGTATTTTAGAGAGAGAAAGTGAAGAGCTTCAATGGTGGATTGAAGAAGATGAAGATGCAAAGTGACATTGTTTTGGATTCCTTTTCAATACTTCAATGAGCATTCTAAACTCTATCCCATTTATTGTTCTTTCTTAATTTCTTGCTTGATTAGAGTAGTTGTTTAGTTTAATTGCTTCTCTTTGTTCTTCTTGTTGGGTTTTGTGTTAGTTGTTCATGATTAGTGAGTAATTCCCTTTACTAAGGGATTGGTGATAGCATGTGGTGAATCTTGAATGTATTAGGCTAGACAAATGTTGGTTATATGTGATTAAATATACCTTGTAACCATGTTTTACTAATTACTCCATGTGAATGGCCAATCATGTGTTGTAATTGGGTGGATTGAACTAAGTTATGACGATAGTGTAACTTAGGGATATCCATTAGGTGATCGATTCTATGCAAAAACCTTAACTTTCATAGCTTATGACGATAGTATGAGCATGTGTTAAGTTGGGAAAGCCTTTGACCCCGATAGGTGGTTAGATGGTATTGTTGGTATTGCCTTATATGAGATATTTGGTTTGCATGTAAACTCATTTCCATTGCCTAACTTTATTGAAGATCATTGTCATGTTTGACCCTCTCCCTTGGTGTTAGTTTAACTTAATATAAATCTCATTTTTGTTTATTGTTTTATCCATCCTATCTCTTTGACCTAGCTTAATTGGTGGTGGTGTTGATAGTGTTTATGTCGTCTCCGTGGTTCGACCCTCTACTTACCACTAAACTTGTTTAGTGTAGGTGTAGGTTTATAAATATTGTTTGGTTGAGGGTAGTTAGTCCAACGACCTAATTATCCTTCACCAGTTTTCTAGACGCCAGTTCCTACATACCTCACCAGCTATATGTGTTCTTAGAATTTTCCAGTTTTCGTAGTATTATTTCGATTCTAGTTGTGAAAGATATTCCTCAAATTTCCTACGTGTAAAAATCCTATGTTTTTTACTCATTACGGATGGTCTTTCTAATGAGAACCTTTTTTATGCATATGACAAAAATGTTAATCAAAATTACGCACATGAAATACTTAGAACTTTTCAAGTCTCATCCACTCATTTTAAATCATTACCAAAATAAATTTCAGGAATTAAAATAGAAATCCTCCCCAGTGGAGTCGCCAAAAACTGTAGGGAATATTTCAAGCGTTACCCCAAACTTAAACCCCAATGTGATCATATACTAAAGTACGGTGGTGTCCAAAGGGAAGGAAGCTAGAGCAAAAGAGTCGCCAACAAGTTTTAGGAACTTGTAAACCGTTCACAGGGTGAAGCTTACACCCCTTAACGATCCATGAGATCGTCAACTCCAGTAGGTCTAGAACCAAGACTGAAAGTTCGGGGATGAAAGTACAAACCCAATCTAAAAGAGAAAGAACTCGCCCTAATAATGGGCCTCTACTTTATTCTTCTCGCATTCATGTACGCTTTCTGACTAAAATGCAATCAATAGGTTTACCCTAAACCTGTTTATTTATGTTGGTTGAATATTAAGCACAAATAAATCTATTATTGGCGATCACTTGAATTATAATCAAATTAACCCAAAAAAGATTATTAATTATCTTATTAAGCGTGATTACAAGTACCAAATCCCTTTAAACATGCATAAAAGGTGTTATCAAGCATTAAAAATAAATATATGAAGCAACATAACAATAATCATGATCATAAACCATTAAAAATATCATGTTAAAGCATAATAATAGCAAGATCCTAGGCATGATACTAACAAGATGAATAACAAACCCTAGAATGTCACTAAACAATAAAGAACAAAGATTTTAACCCTAACATGATACTAACATGCTATTAGGAAAGAGAATAGGAAGCATTCTTTTAATCATACTAACAAAGCTGTTACCCTAAACATGATACTAGGAAGCAATAAAACATCCTAACATGATACTAGGAACCAAAATAACAATCTAAACATGATTTCTATATCATAATATCAATAAATCAATTAAAGCACTAACTTGGATGCCTCGTACCTCTTTCTAATAACAAAATACACACGTTAGTAACTTCAAGGAAAATATAGGAATCAAAGAACTAAATAAAATAATTTAAAGAGAGATTTGGGACCAAACCCTGAGAAATACCAAACCCTTCTAGAGCAAAGGCAACTTAGAATTTGCCTATGTGTGTCTAGATCTTGTGAATGTAGAATTTTGTTTGTAAAAAGTTGGTTTACAAAGAGAGAGAGAATATCAAGAATTTTTTATGAGAGTTGGTGAATTAAAACGGAGGTCTAAGGATGCTATTTATAGTGAAAATAGTACGGATTTGATAAAAAAGAATCAGAGTTTGAAAAGGAAAAAAGCACGTCGTTGTCGCCATTACAGCCCCTATCGTAGCGCGACAGGGTCTGTCGCGAGGCGACAGCCTGATGTTCGGCGCTGCAGGCAATTTTCCCACACGTTTTCTATTTTTTGATAAATTAAATCATAAAAGTCCGTATGAGGGGTAAAATCGTAATTTCATGTAAAACACTTCTTTTATTCCAAATAAAACTCATAAAACTTAATTATCAATCCTAAGTACATTAGGATTCAAAAGAACCTTCTAGAAAATTCTAGAAGACTATAATCAATCCTAATTGCATTAGGAATAATAATTCATAATAGGCCCTCCTCTAGATCATTGGACCACATATAAAGATCAAACCGGACCCGATTTAGTAATTTGGCCATAACTTCCTTATTATTCATCGGAATTAAGTTTAGAATATATCGTTGGAAAGCTCTTTTCGAGCCCAATCCAACTAGACTATTATTGGACCCTTGTCATGGACCACAATAAACTGGATTGGCTATTTTCATAAAATAGAATAGGTTTTCGAAAACAGAAGGAAGAATTTAAATAAAAACTAACCGCAACACTAGACTTTCCACACTTTCACTTCATTCGATTATGATTTTACGTGAAAGGTATTCATCACCGGGTTTGGTTTTGGGGAGACACAAATGGGTGTCTACAGTGAGTTTTCCCATGCCCAAAACTGATCTACGCATTACCCATGTGTTATCATTATTCTAGCCCTAATGCGGCCTCTACTAGCTCTTCCTTTTTTCAAAATTTCATCACCAAACAATATATGCAACGTAGCTCCTAAAAAACTAAATAAGTTGATAATATTTACAAGCATTAATCATGTAGGAATTACATTGCAAAAGTCGTTATTCTTTTTTTAATCAAATTCGTGAATAGAACAAGAAATAAACAATGTTTGCCTTGACTTAGGTGATAAAACAATCAAATAATTATTCAAATTCTAATCTTGATTAACACAAGAATACTTTGTAAATTAATTTATTTAAAAATTTCATTAAAGTGACCAAACAACACTATTTATTCAATTAAAGTTATTAAAACAATAAAAGAAAAGTGATTTATCTAAGTGCTCAGGAAATTAAGCGTTCTTCTTTTATGTGAAATCTCCGTTTAATGCATTTACGAACTCTTTTTCTTTTTCGTACCACCAAGTACTTCAAAGGATTCAATTAGGGTTGGAAATTTTTTGGGAAGAGAAAATAAAAGTAGTATTATAGTAAGAGAACTTGAGAGATTAGGGTTTTGAGAATGCTAGGGTTCAAATTTTGATTTTTTTGTCCCCCGTAGGTTTGAACGAAGACCCTTAATTATAGGCGTAGGAATCTAGGTTTAGGTTTTAAGAGTCACGCCGTCAAGTAGTGTGTGCAACTCTTTAATTCGCGCTGGTATGCCTAGTGCAACTCTTTGACTTGCGCTTGGAAGGCGCGCGCAACTTACTAAGTTGCGATGGATGCGGTTTGCCTTATACAATAACACATTTTAAAACATCCATAACTTTTTATTGCAAATTTGGATTAAGGCATGTAAGATATCATTGGAAAGATCTAACTGTCTTGTTTCCAATGCCATTAAAATTAGGCTACAATATATTATGGAGCAAAATATATGGCCGTTGGAGTGCAAGGGTTTTGGTTTTAGGGCCCGAATTAGTGTTTTGATCATAACTTCTTCGTTATAGCTCAAAATTGGGCTTATAATATACCGTTGGAAAGTTGTTTGAAAGGGATATCCATATAAGTAGGCCATACACGGAGATATGATGGTTGGTTTATCTATTTGGTTATGTTTTCAACAATGTAATATCCATTGGAACGAATCATTGCATTTGCCGCATTTGGGTCCGTTATAAGTCAAGTTTATGAAAGGAATAGTATCCTTCAAACAAGTGTATTTTTCTGATATAGGGTTCAAAATTATTAGAAAGCTAATTATTCAGTTAGGACAAGTGATCGGAATGCCTGGGTGGAGGTCGCTTCCGATCAGTAATAATAATTTATAATTAATATTACAGCTTAGTCTTAACTGAACCCTTTGGGTCACACCCAAGCAACTAACGAACCGAAGCGACAAATTAATTTGGAAGAAATGAATGAGTCGCCCGAGTAATTAATATTTAGACGTCAGAAATTCGAGCTTTGAACATCGAAACCGAGCGTCGGAAGTTGAGTCGAAAAAGATAAAAAGACGAGACAAGAAAATAACTAATAAATCAACATAATGACCAAAATACCCCGAGCATCGAAAAGCCGAGTGCTAGGGGCATGACCGAGCTAGCAGCTCGCACCAAGTGCGGGACTTGCTACTGCGGCCAGCATCCCGCACATGGTGCGCGGCTTGCTAGCAGAAGCCAGTACGCAAGTGCTGGGCCTGCTTACCTAGAGAGGCAGTAGCCGTGGCAGCCTACATGGGGTGCCTTTTGTGCCCAAGTGGGGCTTCCAAATTGTGCAAGCTAAATGGACGGTAGAGGTGTATGTTGGCCGGTTTTGGGAGAGGAAGTGGGGAGCAAGTTTGGTCCCCCCTCCTTCTCAAAATGGTCCTCACCTTACCTCTCATGTGAACTTGCCACTTGTTGATTTATTAGTAGCTTGATTATTAATTTTATTTTAGATTTAAAATATAATGGAAAAATCATATTTTCCAAATTAATGGGTGAGAATTTCTCACTCTTGCATTTCCCTATAAATACCCAACTTGGGGTATTGGGAAAAGCACTTGAGTAAGTGTTGAAAAAGGCATTACCATTGTGATAACCTTTGAACACAATTAATTACTCCGGTTTAGGTCAAGCTTTTCTAACCCTAAAGCAATAGACCAATTTCGGTGCTCGCGTTGCGGGTGGACTTCGTTGGAGGTCCTCTTGTGAGCGGAGCTAAGAGCTTTCGAAGTAAGAGCTCAACTAATTGAGCAAAGCATGCTATAAAGGTAATAATCTCTTACTTAGTCTTGTGTTTATCTTAATTATGCTTTATGGTTATAATTATAGTGAGTTTGATTTTGGGTCGGGTTTCTTTTTGCGGTGGGTCGGACTCACCGAAACCCAACTTTTTAAACATGAATGAGCATGTTTTAGGCTTAATTAGTAATCGGACAAGGCTCTAGGATAACTTGGTCTCAAATATGAGTTTTAACTTACTTCATAATGCTTTTTGTAGTCCATAAACACTTCAATTTTGATCTAGCATGCGAACGAGTTTTTATAACATCAATCACAGTTCCTTTCGGGACAAGAGGCCAAAAGTAGGTGTCTAAAATTGGCACTCATAGGTAGTGGTAATTGACGTAATATGATTAGGGACAAGGAAAATAGGGAGCCGCCAACAAGTTTTTAAGAAACTTGTAAACCAGTTGAACCACGATAAAAGGACAACAAAAGGCAACAATGATTGACCTGTGAAGGTTACAGACCATTCAAAATCCATGAGATTACCAACTCTGTATGTTTTAGAACCACTAAAGTTGGATCGGGGATGATGGTACGAAGTGAGTCATGGAGTCACATTCGCCGTATTGGCCTCTACTAGATGCTTATAATCCAAAGTGATTCTTGCGATCTCAAAGGCATGCAAACAAATATTCAATTCACTCCAAACTATTATTATGCTAAATTGGTTGAATATTAATGCAACAAATATTTCTAAAATATTGTGATCACTTTAATTAAACAATAAGATTAAAAAGGAACCTAAACTAATTATCCAAATTATCTTCTTAGTCGCGATTTTCAATTACATATCCCCTTTAACATGCAATATGGTGATCATAATAAATATTATAGAATCAACATTAATAATGGAAGCAATTTAACAATAAATTGTTTGTCAAATAAAATAATAATAATAAGCCTAATCATAATACTAGCAATATAAAAAAAAATAAGAGTAATTAAAATAATTAATTACTCACATTACGCATGTTCCTTAAAATCATTACATCATGAATAAATCGTAAGTAACTTCAGTAAAAAACTAAATCAAATTGAAATTAAATTAAATTGAAAGTAGAGTTGATTTGGTCCAAACCCTCGGTTAATTACACCTTTCACGCCTTGTTTGAAGGATAGAGAACCCCGGGTCAAGTATGGACTCCTTGAAGTGCTTAAATTAGGGAAGTATTATGGAAGAATAAAGTGGTTAGGGTTTAGGCTAAATCAAGAGAGAAAGAGAGAAGTGAATGATTGTTGGTGAAGAGGGAGAGAGAATGATTTTTTGTGCCCCGAACTGCAGAAAGGAGAGGGGTATTCATAGAAAAAATGAGTAGAGGGAACACATAGAATCCTTAAAAGATAAAACCCTAGTTTTGGGGCACCGTGACACGACTGAGGTTGCCGCAACACGGAAAAACGTGCTGTAACATGGTACATAATACCGCGTCGCGGTGCAATAGCTGCCCTAAAATGATAAAACGCGTGTAGGGTTTACGTTAAGAAAACACGGGAAAATCCCGTGCCACGGCACATGTACCATGACATGGCAGAAAATGCCATGACCTGATAAAGTTAACCGTGGCGCAGAATGTGGCGCCTTGTTAACTAACTAACTCTCGTAGGAATCACGATCAAATTTTAGCAACAATTCACAAGCCATTTAAACCTCTAGATCGCTTTAGAGGACGAGTAATGCTCTTGTAAGGGTTTCCTAAGAGATTAACCCATAACTCTTAAGTAAAAGCAGGCAAAGCATAAAAAAAGAAAAGAGAAAGTTCAAACATAAAAAGAAAAGAGGAACTTCAATAGTGGACTCGTGCAAATGGTCAAAACACGAGAGGTTATCAAACTTTCTAAAACAACAATGGTAAGCACGTTCCGAGATATCGAGGGTTGATTGAAATATAGGACATGATAAGTATACTGAACTACCAAAACGCAATTCACTTTCATCTAAAACAATTTCAGCACATTTTCCCAATTGGCTTCAAATCTTCTTTTAACAAACATTTCTATAGTTCCTCGAAGGAACCGAAAAAACAATAGATTTGAGGTTTCTCGACATCTTGACTTTGCATTCCCTCTCCTTAGGCTTTGACTCATAATGCTCTCCCTCGGTATGTGACTCAGCCTCTAGGTCAAAAGGGATTTCCCAAAGGTTGTAACATAAGGGCAAAAGGTTGAGGGTAGGCTTAAAATTTAGAATTTGGTGGTACACCTAAGTTGTGAAGCAAAGATTTTCCAAATCTCAACACCAAAACAAAGTAATCACCAAACAAAAACAAATTAACACCTCCAAGCTTATTCAAAGATATAACCACAATCATATGTACAAAAAGCGTAAGACGCTTCCCCCGAAGCTAGAACATAGCATTGTCCTCAATGCTTAAGGAGAAACATTTACATCAAAATGTTTTTGAAAATTTTCATTTTTCACTTCATTTTCAATATTGCCAAAATTTAATGAAATTGCTTTGCTCTTTCTCAATTTTTCATTTTTCACTTTATTCATTGTCCATGCCTCTTTTAACTATGGACGGGTTTTTTTTACCTTTGCATTTGAATATCCTTACCTTTTTAACTTTGGACGGCCTTTTCATTTATTCACTTGTCATTATTCACAAGATGTACAAAACACAAGCTTTCTTACAAATAAGAACCAATATCCAAACTCATATACCACGATTTCCAAGAACATGATCATTTGCTTTACAAAAACCAAAAAGGAACAAAAAGAAACAAAAGGCTCAAAGTTCTATTGATGTGGCTTGAAAAGAAGGGAAAAGTCCCAAATTGTTAGCAACTAGAAAAATGTAAACCCAAGAACTAAAAATAAAGAAAGTTATCCTAGAAAAGAAAAATTACCACCCCAAAAAGATGCATTTGTCCTCCCTAGATGGTTCGGTCTCGTGTTTGAGAATTATGAGTCAAGATTCAAGATTAGGTCCGCAATAGTCAAGGATCCATGCCGCTCATGTAAGTAATTGAATAAGTATTCAAAACTATGAAACCTCACAAGGATGTTGCAAAAACTCACTAAAAGCTTCAAATTCACCAAAGGGGAACAATTGCGAGTTTTCAAAAACAAAAGAATCTAGTTTCAAGCTCCCTATAGTTCTAAATGACTACCTTAGCATGCTCTATCCTAGAGTCAACCAAAGATACTCTGAAACCATGCAATCCATTGTTCTTAGGAAGAATGATAGCCAATGTGCAAGTCCAAGTGGTACTAAGTCCAAAGCAAAAGAAAAATTATAAAGAAAGAAAAGCAATGCCTCAAAAACTATTTTTCATTTTCAAAATTTTTGTTATTTTTGTTTTTTTTTTCTTTTTTTTTTTCTGAAAGAAAGTTTTAAAAACAAAACATAAGAAAGAAAAATGCAAAAAGAAATGTAGTAGAAAAAGAAAAAGGAAACAAAAAGAAAAAGTAAAACCATAAGGAAATGGGTAAAAGAAAAAAGAAATAAAAAGAAAGATAGAAAAGAAAAGGAGAAATAGAAAGCATCAAGGAAGTAAGCTAACACATATATCCAAATCGACAAACAAGTTAACATTCCGCCACAATGTCAATGTTCCCAAACACACTAAGGTGTTAAATAGCAAACAACCTCGAACCGTTCAACTTCTTCTAATCTAAACCTAAACTAAGCATCCAAGAAAAGAAAATAAAATAAAAAGAATAAGATTAAAAAGATCTCACCTGGCATCGAAGTTATGCTATATCAAATAAGGTGAAATAGCAATCACCTTCATGGAGAACCAATATCCAAAGAACAAGCTACGAGGAAAAGTGAGAAACAAAATAAACTATATACAAAGAAAAGTGTTAGTAACTTCTAGACAAAATAAAAGAAAGATATAAGAAAGAATCTTTACTCAATAGGGAAAACGGAATACATGATAGCAGCCAAAACATCAAGGACATGATCAAATAATGAAATCGGGAAGTAGAATCATCAGATAAAAGCAGAATCATGAAGCAATACATCAAAGAATCATAATAAATAAGCATAGTCATAATGAAGCAGAGATACACATAAGACAGCAGACAGTAAAACAAACAACAATTCTAGGAATTGGAATAGAGAAACTATCATAAATACATCATCATCGTCATCAGAGAAGCAAGAGAGAAACAATGATCAATACCAACGATCAAAAGAGACCAAGAGTGAACTACAAAAGCGAAGGGGGGAACGGTGAAGCACACAAACAACAAAAATCACCCCCAAGCTTGAAATGAACTACCCCCCAAACTCTAATCCTAATAATATATAGGAAAAAAGAGAACATCATATAAAGCACAAAATAAAGGGGGGGGGGTCACGATAGTCTCACTCCGCACTATGGTTAGGTATAAAATGTGTACTCCCCTCACTGGTTTCTAAGACATGACTCGAGTTAGCCATTTCACTCACTTCCACGGGGGACTTTCTCCTTAACCTCCCCTCCCTCCTAGCACGATCAAGCGCAAAGAATTGAGACCAATCATCTAATATCGGCTCGCCAGACCTACCCCACCTACCAAAAGTTTCAAGGTCCGGAAAAGGCATAAGGTTTGCGGGATCATCAGTATAATCGCATCCACCGGGCCGCTTATAATTGTAAATGGCCGGGGTGGTGCCCATGATAGCACTAGAATGGATATGAGGACCTTCCTAGGCCAATAGGTGTAACAAGGTCAAGATCCGACGGTAGGGTCAAAGGGTTCCCATTAAGGGATGGGTCCTTCTTGTATCAGGAGGTATGGATAGTTCAAGTAAGGGTCAATCTCCCCCCTCCTCACATGATAGTCATACACTTTATTGGCATGGAAATCATAGTCAAGAGACGAATCCCGCCCCGAAGTCATGGAGCACAATACATTAGTAATGGAGTCTAACTTGGCATGAATAGTAGATAAATCAAATGTAGAATAAGAATTAGAAACAGAAATAGGAGGACATCCCCGTTCAACCAGGGTAAAGCTTGGAAGTCTCCAAGTCAACGAATCCTTCTTCGTCTTGCGGTTAGTAGCCTCCTTGCTCGGAATCATGAACCAATACTTCACTCGGGATACCTTCCATATGAAAACATCACGCCTGGTACAATGAATTTTTGGTTTACAAGACCGTAAACATTGAGGAAAAGAGAAGGTGTCCTTTCCCGAGGGTCGACTATAGGAGGGAGATCGCATAGCAAATCTTTTTATGAGTTATGCAGGCAAAGTGCCAGGATAGAGATCATCCCTCCTATTTGGATGCTTCCTGAAAGGCTAAGCCCATCTCGAATATCTTGATAAGCAACGTCGCCATTTTGCTATAGGGAAAATGTAGGTCGTTTTCTAGCCTTCCATAGATCTAAACTAAATTTATAAACACTCGACCTACACTACTAAAATTCGGTGATTTTACGACCGTTTTATTGCGACTGCTATAAAAATGGTCGCAATTATTATAAATTACGACTGTTAAAAAGTCTATAGTAAAATTCTATAATTGTGACCGTTTTTAAATTATTTGCGGCCGTTGTGCCGGTCGTTGAAATTATGTCATTATTTTATTAAAAAAATAATTACGACCATTCTGAGTGTCGTAGATTCGGTCGTAGTTTTTTTAAAATAAATTTAAAAAAAGTCGTTGTATTTTAATTTTCATGGGGAAATGGTAAAGAAGAAACAGAGAAGAAGGGGAAACAGGGAAACAACGAAGACAAGAAGGCAAAATTGATCGCTACTCCACCTGTTCTTCACATCGATGAGCATTGTTCGACCGGCGACGCTACACTCGGTATGTAATCTTTTTAAAAAAAAATTTCCTTACTTTGTTCGGTAACCCTAACAATTAGTCGTAAACCAACCCCCAAGCAGGACTACCATCGCCAGCTTCCCCTCCTCCCACTCCCTCCTTGTTTTCCGATGCCGGTACTCAGGTTAGTCACTGCATTTTTTTATTTAATTAATTTGGGCGAAAACCCTAATTTTGGGTCACAAATGAACCTCTTCGCAGGGCTACCGTCGTCGCCTCGCCGGGCTCCTCTTCTCTCCGTCCCTCCTCCGATTTTCGTCGAGTTAAGTCAGGTAAGTCGCTGCAATTTTTTCTTTTAGAATTAGTTAATTTGGGCAAAAACCCTAAATTTGGGTCACAAATGAACCCAAATTTAGGGTTATTTTTTATTGTTTCAAGTATGGATTCGCATTATTGAATTTATGGAGTGATAAATTGACTTTAGATTTAATACTAAATTATTATGCAATTTCTTATATTACTGATTGAGTTTAACTATCGAGTTTTCATTTAATCTAAAACTTACTTTGTTGGAAAATGATGAAAAACTCTGTATTTTGTCCTCTGTTTGTAATATGTACAGAAAAATAATGAAGGCTTATATTTATTCTAGGTGAAAAAATTTTATTTGCATAATTTTAACTTAATGAGTATCCAGTCCGATTTTTTACATGATGTTCATCACTCGTGCATAATTAATTTTAACTGGAGGTGATCGTAAAAATGCTATAGTTATTTTTAAACAACACTTTATAAAATTTAACTACTTCTAGTATGTATGTACGAGATATATACCCAAACAACGTATTACTTTCAATTGTATAACAATGAACATCACCCGTACCATACCATGGCTAGGGGACTAGGGGTATTAAGTTATACTATTACCATGTTAAACGCCAAACAACGTGGCACGAGGATGTTGTATATTCTTATGCGCTAGATGGCTTTAATTGGGTTGTATTTGGTAAAAGAAACATTTAGATAAAGTCAATTAATATGGAATAACATAGGAAACCATCAAATTTAATTATATTATATTGTCTAAGAGTAATAAAGAAATTTTCTAATTCTAATTGATTTAGCCACTTTAATGTTTGGTTAAATATGGGAAAATTTCAGTCTTGAACTATTTATTAAAGTTATGTTCTCAGGCCTACTGTAGCCGGAATCCTCTTATATCCGTCCCTCCTCCGTTTTTCGTCGAGTAAACCTAGGTAATTTAGTTATTTTTTTTTTATTTCTTTATTTTGTCTAAAATAGCTAATTGAGGGTCGCAAATTAACCCCCTTTGCAGCTCCACCATCGCCAGATTCCTGTTGTGCCCTTGCCACCTCCTTTTTCATCTTTTTCCGTTGCCGCCATTAGGTAAGTTGTGTATAGTTATTTATTTTTTTAATTTTAAAGTTTTTTTCTATATACCCTACCTAAAATTGTAACACCATCGTATACCAGGACCACCTTCGTCGCCGCCTCTGCTTTTTCGGTAAACTCCTCCACTATCTGTTTTCTTCCCTTCTTATTTAACTACTTCTTTTACTTTTGTAATATGATTCATATTTAGTTTAGTTGTTTATTGAGTTGTGATCTATATATTTTTTAAAAAGCATCCTTATTAGTTGCGTTTTTATTTCAGTTTACTATCATTGCTTTACTTTGTGAATGTGCTACTTGTTTAAGCGGGTTTTCCTAATGATTCTTAAATGGTCACTTTAGTAATATCAAGAGGTTTGCTAATAATAGCTTGGTTCATTGTTGGATTTTTTACGCTTTATTATGCATAGGCTTGAACTTGGATGTGTTTTGATTGGAATAGAAATTTATTTTGCTTTATGTCCAATGTAGGACTATTGGTTGGTATGAACTCATGTGTTGAATAATTTTCGTTTTTGTTTAAAAAAAATGATTCCTATAGAATTGTTTTAGCTTTATTAGAAATATGTATGTTTATATGAGAAGTTGTGTTAATCTTTTGAACATTGACTGGTGTGTACCCCGGGCAATGTCCTGGGTTGCTAGTTTGTGTACTTCTTGCTTTAATTTAGCAATTATGTTCGACTATTTGTATAGTAAGTGTGTGAGTTCGGGCAGTGCCTTGTATGTCACTTCTTTTTTTTACATCATATGTGTTTATATTCTAATCTTATGAAAAATAAATAAATCATATAACCTTTATTTTACTTAATAAATGAAAGGAATATATAATATTATGTGCAGCTTGAAACATTAATAATAGTTGGTTGAGATGGTGAATGTATTACTTATATGTATTGGAGGTTATGGGTTTGAATATTGTTCAAAGCATATTTTATTTTGTTAAATGAAGTGGCTAACTTACGATGATGACGTGGCTTTGTGACGTAGGACACATACTTTGAAGAGTGCCACGTGGCACCGTTCCTTTAGAAGGAATGTCTATTAATATATAGTATAGATTTGTATTATGGTTCTATAATATATTTTGTTAATTATTTTGTTTTTTCATTTAATTTTTTTCATGAATGGTTACATGTGGTTTTTTTTTTAATATTTTTATATTTTGATTTTTGTTATCAAACTCCCATCATTGTATTGTAAATTATATATAATAAGTATTTTAGAAAATATTAAAAATAATTTAAATATTTCTCAAGTAATTTGGTAAAAAGTTAACCCGTGCATGGATCGGAATAAATACTATTTTCTATAGTTAATGGTCAATATTATAAATTGCGACCGTTTGTTGCTGTCGCAATTTTCTGAACAATTATGACCGTTTTTCTACATGTCGCAATTTGCAGATTTTTACTACCACCATTTACCTGTCGCAATAATTTGAATTTTGTGGCCGTCTTAGCTGGTCGTAATTTCAAAAAAATTGCGACTGCCTTACTTGTCGTAAATAACGAAATACGTCAACTTAAAAACAGTCGTTAAAAATAATAAAAACGGTCACAATCTGATCTGCGACCACCAAGTGGTCGTAAATTTTTTTTTTTGCGACCAATAAAATAACGACCGGTGTGTTACATTGGGTGACAGTCGCAATTACACTATGCGACCGTTTTTCTTATATTTTGCGACCGTTAGTGGCGGTCGCAAATCATTGGTTTTTTAGTAGTGCAACCTAATACGAGTATATGGTAAGTCAAGAGTCGAACCCAAAGGAATGAGTAGGTGTATGCTATAGCCTAGGTCAAGCTACTTCGAAGATTATAGAAAGATATGGTCGGTAACTAAAGTATCAAAAAGCTAGATTAATCAAGAAATTCAATATAATAAACACTAGGGATATAGGTTCCACATGCAAGCTCAATGATTATGCTAATTGATGGATCACTCAATCAATTCAAACATTACAAAGGACAAACAATAGTTTCAATCAATGGAATCTAAAAGCTATCTCCTATAAGTCAATCTAAGGTTCACTATGAATGTATAACAAGGAATATCATAATCAAATTCAATCAATTGAAGCAACACTTAAATCAAGGCATCATGTCATTGAAAATTGCAATGCAATCTAGATTAATCTTATAGGTTGATTGTAGGCGTCGTTTGAAGGGCGCCAACGTTAAAGCCTGTGTGATTATTCTTGGCGGTCATAGGAATTGGGGATTGACGTATACGATTAGGGACAAAGAAAGAAAGGACCCGCCAACAAGTTTTTAAGGAACTTTTAAATCGTTCATGGATCATAAAAGGCAACCACGACAAAAGGACAATGATAGGCGTAGACACCCATTTGTTCTCCCCAAAACCAAACCCGGTGATGAGTATCTTTCATGTTGAATCATAATCGAATGAAGTGGAAGTGTGGAAAGTCTAGTGTTGCGGATAGTTTTAATTTCTTTCCTTTTCTCTCTGTTTTTGAAAACCTATTTTAAGAAAACAGCCAATCCACTTTGGTTGGTGCATGATATGAGTCCAATAGTACTATAGTTGGATAGGGTTTGAAAAGAACTTTCCAACGTTATATTATAAGCCCAATTCCGATGATTATTGAAGAAGTTACGACCAAATTACTAAACTGGGCCCGGTTCGAGCCTTATATGCGGCCCAATGATATAGGGGAGGGCCTAATATGGATTTATCATTCCTAATGCAATTAGGAATGGTTTTAGTCTTCTAGATTCTTCTAGAAGGTTCTTTTCGTTCCTAATTCAATTAGCATTGATAAATTGATTTTTGTTGACTTTTTAAAGTTTTAATCAGAATAAAAGAGTGTTTTTAAGGAAAATACGATTTTATCCTCCTGTACGGTTAAATTTTATTTGATTTTAGAAAACGCATCAAAAACTCGATTAGCGCCTAACGCCAGCATTAGCGCCTGGCGCTAAGCTTGGCGCCTGGCGCTAGCATTAGCGTCTGTTGCTAATGTCAGTGTCTGGCGCTAACTCCGTTTTTTCACGTTGGAACTATGGTTAGATTTTCTATCTTTTTGGCTAATTTTCTCTATAAATAGCCTCTTAAAAACTCCATTTTCAATCACCAATTCTCATCTACAATCATCAATTCCTTAGTTCTCTCATTCTTTTCTTTCTCAAAGCTAAAGCTTTCTCTCTTTTTTCTAAACCAACCCCTTTTTACAAAATTCCGCACTCACAAGACATAAATAAACCTAGCCAAGTTCGAAGTTGCCTTCGCCCTAGACGTGAAAGGTTTTAATTTTTGAGGGTTTGGTCCCAAATATCTCTTTCAATTATTATTTAATTTAATTGTTTTGTTTATTATTTTCCTTGAAGTTACTAACGCGTGTATTTTGTTATTAGAAAGAGGTACGAGGCATCCAAGTAAGTGCTTTAATTGTTTAATTGATATTATGATGTAGAAATCATGCTTAGATTGTTATTATGATTTCTAGAATCATGTTAGGATGTCTTTCTGAATTTGATATTTAAGGTGACAACAATAAATTCTTAGTAGCCTGTTTAGGGTAAAGAATATAATATCAAGAATGATTAAAAGTATGATGCCTTCTATTTTCTTTCCTAATATTCATGTTAGGGTCAAAGCTTTGATTTTTATTGCTTAGTGACATGCTAGGGTTTGTTATTAATCTTGTAAGTATCATGCATAGGGTCTTGCTATTATTATGCTTTAACATGATTATGATTATTATTATTATCATTATGATTATAATTTTATGATGATGATTATTATAATTATTATTATAACTATTTTAATCATTATGATTATAATTATTGTTATTGATGATTATTATTATGTTGCTTGATGATTATCTATTGTTATTGCTCTAACACACCTTTTATGCATGTTTAAAGGGAATTGGTACTTGTAATCACGCTGAATAAGATAATTAATAATCTTGTTTAGGGTTAATTTGATTATAATTCAAGTGATCGCCAATAATAGATTTATTTGTGGATTAATATTCAACCAACATAGATAAACAGGTTTAGGGTAAACCTATTGATTGCATGTTAGTTAAAAAGCGCACATGAATATGATCAGAGTAAAGTAGAGGCCTATTATTTGGACAGGTTCAATCTCTTTTAGGTTGGATTTGTACCTTCATCACCGAACTACCAGTCATGGTTCCAGACCTATTAGAGTTGACGATCTCCTGGATCGTTAAGGGCTGTAACCTTCACCTCGTGAACGGTTTACAAGTTCCTAAAACTTGTTGGCGACTCTTTTGCTCTATCTTCTTTCCTCGTGGCGCCAGTAACCTTTTATCGAAGATAGAAATTTCAACTACTTAGAACGGTTATTTCGACCTCTTACAGCAATTTTAGGTTCCTTGGTACGCCAATTTGCCCCTCTAAGAAACTTGACATGATTTAGTAATCGGCACGGTTACAATCGCATTAAGTGATCGTCTCACTTAGCTTAAAGCGCCTAAGCATTGGCTCAGCGGAGGTACCGACATAATGGTTCATAAACAGCGAAGGTACCGACATAATGGTTCATAAACATCAAAGGCACCGACAAAATGGTTCATAAATAGCAGAGGCACCGACGTAATGGTTCACAAGTAGCAAAATCGCCGACGTACTCGCATAGCGGAAGCAAAGTTCAAACGAGCTTTTGAAAATCGACAAGCATAGGTCTTCGGTAATTTCCCTCGGAATATTATCGCAACAAATGAGGATGACTTCAAGCGAAGATATCTTTGACAGCGTTCCCTAGCTTGCGGTGGGTTGTCACAAACATCTAGAGGTGATTTCAGGTGAATATATCTTTGATCGTGTTCCCTGGCTTGCGGAAGATGGTCACAAAGCGCTATAAGGTCATTTCAAGCGAAGCAATCTTCGATGGGGTTCTCTAGCTCATAGAAGTCTATAATGGCAGAATTGGAGGCAGTTACAAGCGTAGCAGTCTTTAGGCGGTAATCTCTAGATTGCAGAAGAGCGTCAAAACAAACAGCAGGATGGCATTCCCTAGCTTGCGGAAGGTTGTCATAACAACAGCAACAAATTGGTTACCTTCAGAGATGTGTGCTCGACGGTGCAAGATACGCGTTTCTTAACTATTTTATCTGTTTAACTAACACTAGTTTGCAGGTATCGGCGTTACAAGAATGGTTTGGGATCACGGAACGTTCTGAATCATTCTCAATCCTGTCGACTTTGACTTTTGTTTTTGAAACTTGCGTTTCACCAAACTCAGTCAAAGTGGGGGCTTATGTAGACATCCATTTGTGTCTCCCCAAAAACAAACCCAGTGATCAGTACTTTTCACGTCGAATCATAATTGAATGAAGTGAAAGTGTGGAAAGTCTAGTGTTGCACTTAGTTTTTATTTCCTTTCTTTCTCTGTGTTTTGAAAACCTATTTTAAGAAAACAGCCAATCCAGTTAGGTTTGGTCCATGGAAAGGGTCCAATAATAGTGTAGTTGGGTCAGGTTCGAAAAGAGCTTTCCAAATATTATAAGCCCAATTCCGATGAATAATGAGGAAGTTATGGCCAAATTACTAAATTGGGCCCGGTTTGATATTTATATGCGGCCCAATGATATAGAGGAGGGCCTAATATTGATTTATCATTCCTAATGCAATTAGAATTGATTAGAGTCTTCTAGATTCTTCTAGAAGGTTCTTTTCATTCCTAATTTAATTAGCATTGATAAATTAACTTTAGTTGTCTTTTAAGAGTTTTAATTAGAATAAAAGAAGTGTTTTTAAGGAAAATACGATTTTGCCCTTCTCGTACGGCTAAATTTTATCAAATTAAGGAAATGCGTGGAAATTGTTTTCCAGCGTCTAACGACAGGACCAGCGCCTGGCGCCAGGCTTGGAATCTGGCGCTAGAGTCCAGCGTTTGGCACCAAATTGTTTTATTCTTTTTGAAACTCTGATTCGTTTTTTTTATCATATCCCGCTGATTTTCTCTATAAATAGCCTCCTAAAACCTCCGTTTTCAATCATTAAAAAATCACCACTCTCTTCAAGAATCTCTTGATATCTTCTCTCCCTTTTCTAAACTAGCTTTTGCATACAAAATTCCGCATTCACAAGACCTAGAAACACCTAGCCAAATTTGAAGTTGCCTTCGCCCTAGACGTGAAAGTTTTTAATTTCTGAGGGTTTGGTGTCAAATCTATATTTCAATTATTTAATTTAATTGTTTGTTTATTATTTTCCTTGAAGTTACTAACGTGTGTATTTTGTTATTAGAAAGAGGTACGAGGCATCCAAGTAAGTGCTTTAATTGATATTATGATATAGAAATCATGTCTAGGTTGTTATTATGATTCCTAGTATCATGTTAGGGTGTTTTGATCTTCCTAATATTATGTTTAGGGAAAAGGTTATAATATCAAATATGCTTATTATGATTTTTATGATGCTTCCTATTCTTTCCTAATATTCATGTTAGTATTATGTTAGGGCTAAATATTTGAACTTTATTGTTTAGTGACATGCTAGGGTTTGTTATTAATCTTGTTAGTATCATGCCTAGGATCTTGCTATTATTATGCTTTAACATGATTATGTTTATTATGATTATTATTATTTTGAATGATGATTATGTTGCTTGATATTTATTGTTATTTCTTGATCACGCCTTTTATGCATGTTTAAAGGGAATTTATACTTGTAATCACGCTTAATAAGATAATTAATAATCTTGTTTAGGTTTAATATTATTATAATTCACGAGATCGCCAATAATAGTTTTATTTGTGCATTAATATTCAACAAACATAGATAAACAAGTTAGGGTTAATTCCTATTGATTGCATGTTAGTCAGAAAGCGCACATGAATACGATCAGAGTAAAGTAGAGACCTATTATTAGGGCAGGTTCAATCTCTTTTAGGTTAGATTTGTACCTTCATCCCCGAACTACAAGTCATGGTTCCAGACCTATTGGAGTTGACGATCTCCTGGATCGTTAAGGGGTGTAACCTTCACCTCGTGAATGGTTTACAAGTTCCTAAAACTTGTCGGCGACTCTTTTACTTGAAATATTCCCTACAGCCACGTACTATTGGAGTTAGTGTTAGCAGCTTTTTGTTTTACAAGGTTGTCTTCAATATCAATTACAATGTCATAGACGGCCTTAAAGGCGTTGAAGTTGATTTGATATTTGAGATGTTTTGACTATTTTTCCTAGAGGTTTTTTATGAACATTCTTACAGACTCTTTTTCAGTAGGGACCTCAATCATCTTGGCATTTCCCCCCACTGATTAAAGAAAGAAGTAAACCTTCGTTCTCTTTTTGTTTAATTATCTCAAGTTCCCTATGATCAGTTTCAACTTGAATGTTGCACTTGTATCCATCAATAAAAGCATTTACAATGGTATCCCAAGTAAAAAATTTCTCTTTGTCAAAGGAAAAGAACCATTGTTGACAGATAGTTTCTAGTGATAAAGAAAATAGTGTATGGAAAATTTTCTTATCTATCCCTTTAATATTCATTATTGTTTCAAATGCTCTTAAAAGGAAGTAGGGATTGTTTGTTGCTTTGAACTTAGGGATGTCAGTGGCACTGAACTTTTGCGAAAGAAGTTCCTTATCCACTAAGACCCCTTGTGAGCTAATGCCTTGGAACCTGTAATCATTGGATATCTTGCTCAAGCTTTCTTGCATGAGCTCCATTTGTTGTTGCCTTACAGGATCATTAACTTGAAGTCCTATGTTCTTCATCAAGTCAATTAGGTTGGCTACATCCTTCTTGAGTTCATTAACTTCTTTTTAAGTGATCATGATCTTCTTAGCTTTCCTTTTCCGAGGAATAGGTTTATCAAACAGGAGTATCTGACCGAAAGTGTTGTCTTTGACTAGCCGCCCTTCTTTTCTTGACCAAGTGCTATAAATTAAACCATTTATTTATTTTAATTACTTGACTCAAATTTGGTTATGACTTTATGCAAAAAATTGGATGTATTTTTGAATACCAAGTAAGGTTTTAAACATATACGGTTTTATTAGAGGATTAATATCCGACTTACCCCCCTAAAAAATTGACGGAAAGACACGCATAGAAGACTATATAGACAAGGTCAAGATGTGACATGTTATGTATGTGCTTTAATAGTGAATGTGAGTAACATACTTTGACTCTTTTGGTGAGACCATGGGACTATGTGCCTAGACTCGATTAAGGACTGAATATAATTACTTCCATTAATAAACTAATTAAACTGTATTAGTAGATAAATTAAATTGACACATCGTGAGGACTCGAGCAAAATTACAAGCTATCGACAGACGATTGTACCAACGCAAGACGCTGGCAGCCAACTCCAAACTACAAGATCGTCGCCTGGTGTTGGACACTAGCGTGTGGCGCCACAGTCCAAATCTTTGCGCCGTTATGGAACATCGACCTAGGACTGTTTTTAGTATTTTTCTCTAAAAGGTTAAGCTTAAAAGTTGTACTAAGTCCAATTTGATCAATTTGTTAAACTTTCATTATTTATTAATTAATTAATTAAATTAGCAAAGTCCTTTTAGTCATTATTTTAATTTATTTAACTCAAACACAAGTCAAGCAAACGGTTAGGAAAAAACACATAGAGTATGCACAACAAATAATAATGCACAAGTAGTCATATAGTCACGATATGATGCAATGAGTTTGCAACCTAACCATGATCAAGTTCTCTAAAGTTCAGGATATGGATTAGTCAAAGAAGGTCCATGGTTATGAGTCTGGATGCACCACGCAGAAGCCTTACCTTTGGAAGGGTTGGCGCATGTGGATGGGACCCCGCGACTTAAACTCTCTTTTATGGTTTTGTGAATTCAACATTCTCGGATGTACCATTCGTTGCCAGGAGCGTTCGATTGGGTAGATGGAGCCTGAATTACCAGAGGGTTATGTCCATATGTTGAACACATATGGGTTTCAAAAAATAAGGAAAAATTCAATCAGGAAGTAAAACGGAGCAAACTGTACGAGAAAACTAGTCAAAACAAGGTAGATCTCTAGCTCGGTAGTGGAAGAATTTGGCCCGAGAAAATAGTGTTGTCGCCATACGCTGGCACCGTCGCCAGAAAAAAAACTTGTCGCCTGGCGGCAGCGCCATCGTTAGGCGCTGACGTTGTTTTCTCACCGCTAATTCCTACATGCCTCAGCAGCTTTCTGTTCTTGAATTTTCCAGTTTTTTCGTAGCATTATTTCAATTATAGTTAAGAAAGATATTTCCCTAGATTCCTACGTGTAGTGTGTTTTACTCATGAAGGATGGTCTCACCAATGAGAACCTTTTTTAAGCTTATGCCAATAATGTCAATCAAAATTACGCACATGAAATACTCATAACTTTTTGAGTCTCATCTACTTATTCTAAATTATTGCCAAAATAAATTTTAGGAATTAAAATAGAATCGTCCCTAGTTGAGTCGCCAAAAAACTGTAGGAAATATTTCAAGTCATTCCACACTTGAGCCCCACTGTGATCATACACTTAAGTACGATGGCGTCCAAAGGGAAGGAAGCTAGAGCAAAAGAGTTGCCTACAAGTTTTAGGAACTTGTATACCATTAACAGGGTGAAGGTTACACCCCTTAACGATCCAAAAGATCGTTAACTCCAATAGGTCTTGAACCATGACTGGAAGTTCGGGGATGAAGGTATAAATCCAACCTAAAAGTGATTAAATCTGCCCTAAAAATAGGCCTCTACTTTAATCTTCTCGTATTCATGTGCGCTTTCTGACTAACATACAATCAATAGATTCACCCTAAACCTGTTTAATCTATATTGGTTGAATATTATTGCACAAATAAATCTATTATTGGCGATCACTTAAATTATAATCATTTTAACCTAAATAAGATTATTAATTAACTTATTAAGCGTTATTACAAGTACAAATTCCCTTTAAACATGCATAAAAGGTGTGATAAAGCAATAACAATAAATAAGCATCAAGTAATATAATAACAAATTATAATCATAATTAAAATAATCATGACAATCATGTTAAAGCTTAATATTATTAGCAAGATACCTTTCACGTCGAATCATAATCGAATGAAGCGAAAGTGTGTCTCCCCAAAACCAAACCCAGTGATGAGTACCTTTCACTTCGAATCATAATCGAATGAAGCGAAAGTGTGGAAAGTCTAGTGTTGCGGAAAGTTTTAATTTATTTTCTCTTCTCTCTGTTTTTGAAAATTTATTTTAAGAAAACAGCCAATCCAGTTTGGTTGGTCCATGATATGGGTCCAATAATAGTGTATTTGGATGGGGCTTGCAAAGATCTTTCCAACAATATATTATAAGCCCAATTCTGATGAATATTGAGGAAGTTATGGCCAATTTACCAAACCGGGCCCGGTTTGAACCTCATGTACGGCCCAATGATCTAGAGGAGGGCCTAATATTTTTTATCATTCCTGATTAGGGGATTTTGCTCCCACCAATCGGAATGTGCCACGTGGGCCAATCAGGTCCTGCCAAGTGTCCCCCAGTTGGACCTCTCAGGGTTTGCCACGTGGCACACGCTTATTCGTCCACCCTGGACCTATTATGTCATGACACGTGGCATACTCCATGCCTAATGGAGAAGTCGGCCACCTAGGCCCAACTTCCGAGGGAAGCCCAAACAGCCCAAGGTTAACCTAAACCTAGATTGGCACGTTTCCCGAGGTTATAAATACCTCCCTTAATCCTCATTAAGGGGGATTACGCACATTTAACACTCTCACCTAGAGAGACCCAATCACTTTAATTTCCGCATTAATTACTCCTTAATCAAATACTAACTTGACCGTCAGAGGCGGATCTCCAATCATCCGGAGCATCCGTTTGTTTTGCAGGTACAAGCGTCTGGTTCTAGTCTCGGAATTGTAACTCTCCCGCAGGACGTCAGAAAACCCCGAAACATTTTGGCGCCGCCTATGGGGAGAGTACTTCTGAGATGGCATCCACGTTTGTACTGGCTCCTGAAGAGAGACGTCCCCTGGACGACCCTCTAGTTCAGTCGGACCACGATACTGAGAATGAATTTGAAGTTGAAGCTCACACAGCTTCAGACGGGACCCTAAGGGCCCGACGTACCCGTCATACCGAAAGGAGGGAACGGGAACATCTTCAAACTGGAAGTGAGCCAGCAGGCGCACCGCCTGTTCGACAGCAGCCGACTGATGGGTCTGCTCCCATCACAAGGAACGAACTCATGACCTTCATGAGGGACTTCAAGGGAGAAATTCAAGAGTTGATCAACAAGAAGCCGCCTGCTCTGGACAAGGAGCAGTCGGCTAAGAAACCCGCCACTTCACGGAAGAGGAAGCCAGTTCAAGGGCGAGAGGCGACCCCTCATCCTAAATCTAGGAAGTGGGAGCCGCCTGCCCTTGATTTCACAAAATACCGTTTTCCTACTCCAGGAAAGAGGAAACATGTTCGTCATATTCAGGCGGACAGGTCAAGGAAAACATACACAGATGCTCGGCTACTGCTAGAGCAGAAGAAGAGTGACCGATTGTCAGAATCGGCCTCAACTTCAAACTTCCAAGACAGTCTGCGCAATACCTCGATGAGGCATACTCAGTCGTATCATGAGAGTCAGTCAGGCGGCACCTCCCCTCAGTCCGGCTTTCATAGCGACCAGGCGGTACCAAACTTACCATTTGTACCGCAACAACAGTATTTTTTGCAGCCACCTCCGTTTGGTGGGCATGCAACAAAAAATGTCCAACCTATGGACTGGCAGCTACGGTTGCTTAGACTTGGCGAACAGCCGTCGGCCTTCTCCAAGGAAATTACTGAAGCCGCTTAGCCGGCCAAAGTGAAAAATGTATTAGTAGGCGCCTATGACGGCACTACTAACCCAGAAGACCATCTGATGGCATTCTCCAGCCTGATGTACCTTCAAGGGTTGGATGATCCCACTTGGTGCAAGTGTTTCCCAGCGACTCTCAAAGGAATCGCACAACAATGGTTCGGCAACCTGCCGACTGGTTGTGTAAATAACTTCAGGACGCTTACTTACTTATTCACCTCCAACTTCGCCATGAACATCCCTGCGAAGAAGACGACCCTTGATTTAGGAACGATTCAGCAGGGCGAGAAGGAGGGGCTTCGTTCTTACATCAGGCGGTTTCACCTGATGAGAATACATATTCAAGGGTTACCGGATGAAGTAGCCTATACTGACTTTTTCAGAGGTCTCAAAGACGGGTCGACCTTCAAATTTGATTTGGTCCGAAAGAGGGTGGCGACTCTTCAAGAGGCCTTGATTGAAGCGGAAGCCTATATACAGGCGACTGATCTTTGTAGTACGGTAAAACAGTCAGACGGGAGAAGGTCCGACAAAAGAGAAGGACGACAGAAACAGTCGTCAAACAAATATGAGAAGAGAAAAGAGGTCTGGGCGGCTGATTCCTCTAAACAGCCGGCCCAGAAGAAGATAAAAGAATTCAAACCATACTCCCCAAAGTATGCGTTTAATAAGGATAGCCAATTTATCCTAAAGGAAATCAAGGGACGGATCTCAATTGAGAAGCCGGTCCCCATGAAGGGTTCTGCAAACAACCGGAACCAAGAAAAATTTTGTGATTATCATGAAGATGTTGGTCATCACACCAATGAATGCATCAGTCTCATGCGGTATCTGGACCGCCTGGCTGAGCAAGGTGATCTTGACACTTATGTCAAGAAATCTACGGGGAACACTTCCTCGAAAAAGCAGTCGGCCAAAAAGAATCAACAGGCCGACAGCTCTGATACAGATGATGCAGTCGTCTACACCATTGCAGGCGGCTTCTCAGGAGGCGGCCCTACTATTAGGGGCAACAAAGACAATATCAGACGGCTAGATGTAAATTCCGTTCACCAAGAACGGCCCTCCAAATATTCATTTCCTGAGATTGTCATCACTGAAGAAGATCTAGGAGGGGTAAGACGGCCGCATGACGACCCTATCGTTATTGAATGTAAAGTGGCCAACTAGAGAGTTGGCCGAATCCTCATAGATACCGGAAGCTCCTCAGATCTCATCAGTAGCAAATGTCTGTCGAAACTAAAATATCAGACTGATTGCATACATCCGGCATCACACCCTTTAGTAGGGTTTGGAGGAGGAGTCGTCCACCCAGTGGGACGAGTGGATTTACCCATCCGCCTGGGTGAAAAAGGGGAAGGACGACACATGGTAGTCCGGTTCCTGGTAGTAGAAGAACTCTCGGCCTACAACATGATTCTGGGACGACCAACCCTGAATAATTCCAAGGCTGTTATAATCCCATCTCTTATGTTGCTCAAGTTTGAGAGGGATAATGGAACAGTCGGGTCCTTAAGGGGAGATCAGAGGATGGCCCGAGAGTGCTATCTCTTAGATGTCAAGCCCACTGTTATGGCCGCTGGGTCGAGTGGGGGAAAAATAGACCTTGACAATGTCAAGGAGAGTGCGCCTGTTCAAGAAGCAGACGGCAAGAAGAGAAAGGCATCCCAGACGGGGGCCGCAAGAAAAGACAGAAAATAGCAATTATTGGCAGAGGAGCGGTCGGATGAATTCCGCCCTCAGCCGGCTGGTGAGCATACGGACCTGATCTTAGATGACTCGCGTCCTGACAGAACAGCTAAAGTCGGGACGACTGCTCTAAGGGTCCTGGGTGACGACTTTCACAAACTATTGAAAGAATAAAAGGACATCTTTGCATTCGAAGTCCATGAAATGCCAGGCATCAGTCCTGATCTGGCGGTACATAAACTGGTCGTGGATCCGAAAAAGAAGCCGGTAAGGCAGAAGAAGCGGAACCATGGCGAAGAAAGAAGTCAGGCGGCAGCCGCCGAAGTTAAAAAATTACTTGATGCAGGGTTCATCCGGCAATGTTACTTCCCAGACTGGGTTGCAAATGTGGTGCTTGTTAAAAAGTCGAATGGCACCTGGCGAATGTGTGTAGACTACACAGACTTAAACAAGGCGTGCCCCAAAGACAGTTACCCTCTGCCTAAAATTGATAACCTGGTCGACTCAACAGCCGGCCATGCTTTGATGAGCTTTATGGACGCCTACTCTGGTTTCCATCAAATTCCTTTATGGAAGAAAGATCAGGAGAACACGGCCTTCGTCACTGATCAAGGGTTATACTGTTACACGGTCATGCCGTTTGGTCTTAAGAATGCCCCGGCCACTTTCCAGCGAATGATAAACACTGTGTTCTTTTATCAGATTGGGAGAAATGTCGAGGCATATATTGATGATATGATTGTCAAGTCTAAACTTCAGAAAGATCATCTGTCGGACCTCCGAGAAACTTTCGCCACACTCAAGCGGCACCATGTCATGCTCAATCCCAAGAAATGTGTCTTTAGAGTTGAGTCTGGGAAATTTCTCGGATTCTTTATCAATCAGAGAAGAATAGAGGCGAACCCTGAGAAGGTGCAGGCGGTCATCGACATGCAGTCGCCTCGTACCATCCGAGAGGTTCAAAAGTTAACAGGTTGTCTAGCGGCCTTGGGAAGATTTCTAAGCCGATCAGGCGACAAATGCCTATACTTTTTCCAGGCAATTAAGAAAAAGGCAAGGTTTTAATGGGGGCCGGATGCTGAGGCGGCCTTCCAGAAATTGAAAGTTCACTTGCATTCCTTGCCGAGGCTGGTCAGCCCTTTACCCAAAGAAGTACTTTACATGTACCTGGCCGTCTCTGATCATGCGTTAAGCGCTGTTCTTCTTGCTGAAAGAGACGACTGTCAGCTCCCGGTCTACTTTGTCAGTCATGTAATGAAAAATGCCGAGTTGAGGTATCCCTTAGTGGAGAAATTTGGTCTTGCACTCTTCATGGCTGTTAAAAAATTGAAGCCCTACTTTTTAGCACATGCAGTCGTCGTGTATACAGATCAACCTATCAAGCGGCCACTGACCACCATGGAGTCGTCAGGCCGAATGATCAAATGGGCCATAGAAATACAGAGCCTCAAAGTTACTTTCGAGCCTAGAAAAGCAGTGAAGGGGCAAGCCTTTGCTGACTTTATTGTTGAGATGACTCGTCCCCCTGATTCTCGAGATCCAGACCAAGTCTGGAAAGTATATGTGGATGGAAGCTCTACATCAAATGGTTGTGGAGCAAGCGTCATATGTCAGTCGCCAGAGGGCGACAGGTACGAGTATGCTCTACGCTTCAGTTTTCAGGCCTCAAACAATGAGGCAGAATATGAAGCTTTACTAGCTGGAATCCGCATGTGCAAGGCGGCAGGGGCACGAAAGATAGAGGCCTGTTCCGATTCACAATTGATAGTGAGTCAGTATAATGGCGAATACGAAGCAACCCATCCGGTCATGATCAATTATTTACAGGCGGTACGACAGGCGGTCGGATCCCTTGAAGATTTTCGTCTGACTCAAGTGCCGAGATCAGAAAACAACCAGGCGGATGCACTTTTAAAATTAGCATCATCCGCTTCTTGTGATACTCCTCGAACTGTTTTTTGGGAAGTAATGGAGAAGAGAAGCATCAAGGAAGACCCTATTGGAATCCTAGACAGAAGCTCAACCTGGATGGATCCAATCAGGGCATATCTGACAAACGGTACCCTGCCGGATGATCATCAACAGGCGGCAGCACTGAAAAAACGAGCAACCAGTTTTGAAATGATGAAGGGAGAACTTCACAAAAGGGGGTACCTTCAACCCTTCTTGAAGTGTGTTACTCCAGAAAAGGGGCGAGAGATACTAGACGATCTTCACTCTGGTTATTGTGCTTCCCATATAGGCGGCAGGACGCTAACTCAACGGGCAAGGCGGCAGGGCTACTTTTGGCCTACTTTAGAAGCAGATTTAATGGAGATGGTGAAAAAATGTGACAAGTGCCAAAGGTTTGGCAAACTAATTCACCGTCCGGCCACTGACCTCACTACCATTCATAGCCCACTACCGTTTGCTAAGTGGGGCATGGATATTTTGGGTCCCTATACGCCTGCTACAGGCGGAAGGAGATACATACTTGTTGCAGTCGACTACTTCACTAAATGGGTAGAGGCGGAGGCTGTAAAGGGAATCAAGACGAAGGATGTAATTTTATTCATTTGGAAAAATGTCATCACTCGGTTCGGGGTTCCCATGTCTATGGTCTTTGATAATGGTCCCCAATTTGAGACGCCTGTTCTCAAAAGCTGGTTGGGTGACCAAGGAATTGCACACTACTTTGCATCTGTCGGCCGTCCACAAGCAAACGGCCAGGTAGAAGCCTTTAATAAAATCATCTCAGACGGTCTCAAAAAAAAGATTGAACGAGCAGGCGGCCTATGGGCGGATGAATTACCACATGTTCTCTGGGCCATTAGGACGACTGAAAAAGGGGCGACTGGAGAAACTCCATTCCTCCTAACTTATGGTGCGGAAGCTGTTCTTCCAATAGAACACTACGAGCCGACTCTTCGAGTAATGCTATATGACGAAGAGGCAAACGGGGAAGCCATGCGCCTGGCATTAGACTCACTCCCCGAAAAGAGAGGTAATGCTGTCTTGCGCCATGAAATTTACCGCCTGAGAATGACTAGATCATACAACAAAAAAGTACACAGGCGTCCACTCAAAGTGGGGGACTTTGTACTTAGAAAAATGGAAGCACTTGGTAGGGCTAATGAGTCTGGCAAACTAACTCCCAACTGGGAAGGACCCTACCGAATCTATGAAGAGGACAGGGACGGTACCTACCGTGTGGAAACACCAGACGGCCAACCGTTGCCTCGAACTTGGAATGTAGATAATCTTAAGAAATATTTCTTTTGAATGATGTAAATAGTCAAGGGCTACTTAATAAAAGTTTGATGTTTCATTCAATTTTGTACTAAGAGGGGCATGCCTACTGACAAACAGTCGGCTACTCTCCATGTTTAATTTTTATTCTTACTTAAGAGGGGCACGCCGCTTGTTTCGCTCAACCGGCTACTCTCCCATAATACAGTTCACCAAGAACTATCAAAGGCTCATGGCTAAAATGATCAGACCAGGCGTCAAGCCAACTGATCAAAATATAAAAATTCAATTTGACCTGTCCCAACGTTATAGCAGGCGTCCGACGGCATCCATCCGGATGAAATTCGTCGCGGAGAGCAGCTCCCTTTTGGGTGGAACATTGTTCTATAAAATCATTACACGGCACCTATACGACTGTCTAACCAAGACAACCACGTAGCCGTTTCCCGGACAAGGATATCTCTCACTTAACTGACTAATCACGTTAAGCAAGTGCTCGCAGTAACCATCCGGGTCAACCGACCGACTGAACTACTTGGGATAAGAACAGTTGGTATTTTATGAGTTAATAACCAACAAACATTGGCGAATAAAGGGGAACAACCGGTACCCACCGCTTGATACCTCTACTACTCAGTCACTTGGCGACTAGGTAACAATCATGTTTACTTGGTCACTCCTTAAAAATTTAGTATGAAACTAAAAAGGTGTTCATACAGCACCTGTTCACGCTAGATTAAATGTGGCGGGGAACAGTCGGCCTAGACTGCCTAAAGTCTCTAGCCTAAAAACATGATAACTAGGAAACCACTTTCCTACTTGGTTAATTTTACAAATGACAGGACCGGCTGCCTAAAGGGGATCCAGTCTTTAAAATTGGTCGAATACCGATTGGATAAATGGCCGACTGATCGCCTAGCCTGGAAACAGACAACCAGTCGTCCAGGGGCATAGGCGGCGTGACTAACTATCCGTACCTGTCTGCAACTATCGGCCATGTAAAACAGTCGGTATAGTGTGCAATTGGATATCAGAATATTCAATACTTAAACAAATTTGAAGAAAAACAAAAATATTCATTAAAAGGAAGCCGATCATTAAAGACCGGCCAAATATTCAGAGCCCCGGCCCCCTGGCCGGGTGAATACAAAACAAACGGCACGCAGGCCGTGGAGAGAAGACATAAAGCTTAAGAAGGGGGCAGATCTTCAATATTAGCAGTTGCCGCCTGGTCAGCACTCTTCTTGCTGGACTCGGCTTCAGCTGCATCCTTCTTCGATGCATTACCCCCAAGCGGCACAAGCGCCACTACCGGCTGCTCCTCCTCCTCCAACGCCTCGCCTACAGCAGCCGCCAGGATCTCTTGATTATATCTATCAGAACACTGGCGGTACGTTTTTTCCCATGAGGCAAAGTCGGCATTGGGGAAGAGGCGGCCCTAGGTCATGCGCTGGATTTGAGCAGAGTCTTCCATCATCTCCCGGACCAGCTCTTTCTTTTCTTGCTTGGCCTTTTCCGAGAGCTCCTGAGTAAGACTCTTCTCCTGGGTCACTAGGCGTTCCTTTACGTTCGCCAAGGATTTCTCCAAGGTTTCGTATGAGGACATCTTTTGGCGAAGAGGTCTCAGCTCGGCCTTGAGGTTGTTGATGGTCGCCTCCAGCTCGCTATTCCTCTTCTGGGCCGCCTCTAACTGAGCCCGGATAGCGGCGGTAGCCTGCGCCTGATAATAAAGAATATCAATTGTCAGAACTTCATTTTGGGCAATTTGAAACATTGCCTTATCACAGTCAGAGGCGGCCATAGCTTTTGCAACATTTACCTCTTTGTTCTTCCGGTCAAGCGTCTTGCGAAGGTCATTCACTCGGAGCAGGGCCTAAGTAAAAAAGGAACAGGCGTCAGTTTCCAAAAAAAAAAAAAAAAAAAAAAACAAAAAACAGGCGTCCTGGAATTCAAATACTCAAAAATATGCTAAGTATACCTCAGCAAGGACCCCTGCAATCCCATCTAGGTCAAGGGTGCCGACACCCCTGACCACCTCCCTTTCAGCTGGAGGAACGGCCTTGATCATAGACTTGGCCACCTCGACCAAGTCAGGCTCCTGAGGGCCGGCTGCATCAAGCATAAACAAACGGATTAGACCTAGTAAAGAAGAGAGCAAGTCTAAAATTTACAAGGACAATTTCATACTTCTAGGTGGCCCAGCTTGAGTTTTAGAAGGAGTGGCCGGCTGTTTCTCAGCCGCCGCATGTTTCCTGGCAGAACCAGGAGAGCTCGCAACAGTCGTCCTCTGGGCCTTGGAGTCCGGCTGTTGGGAAGAAGAAGCTCTTGGAGCGCCCGTCTAAAAAAGAAGAAAAGAGTCAGTATATGCATAAACACAACTCCAAAAAGAGAGTGAAAGGTTCGAAGCCCACCAAGGGTGCCCCCTTGTTGGGGGAGTCGGTTGAAGACTGTTTCATGATGGAGGCCCGCAACATGGCCGCCGCAGTCTTGGAGGTGGTAATTTTGCTCATGGCGTCCGCTGCAAAAACAAATAGCAAAGTTAATAAAAGTCATAACAGAAATGCATGGAACAATAGAGTATTCGACAGGCCGGCTACCTCTTGAGCACCGACTGCTGAGGCCACAGGCGGCCAAAAAGTACTCGTCGTAGAGCCATTTGAAGCTCGGGACGCAGTGCAGGGGTACTTGCTCTCGTACCCCTGAAGTAGAGTTCACCTTCGACTCTACTTTGAAGAGTCCTTTATCTAGGATCTCTTTCTTAGCCTTGGGGGGAACAGGCGGCATGCTGCGGCCGCCTGCAAGAAGGGGCGGATTCCTGTTCCACCTGTTGAAGCGCTTGTTCAGCTCTCTGTCTGAACTCTCAGTGATAAGGAAGGTGCTCCGCCAGTCCTTCCATTTGTTTGCTTTACCTCTTGTCATGAGGTAGCCCCTGTGGCTCGTCAATTGATACCAGCCAGTACCGCCTGCCTTAGGGGTCCGGCTGAGGTAGTTCATGTGGGCGAAAGCCTCAAAGTTCGGCTCCACCCCGTGCAGTTCTCACCCGGCCACATAGCCGAGTACGTTGACCCAGGAGTTCGGGGCTAACTGCCATAACCCCAACTCATACCCATCCAAGATCCGCTGAACAGCCGGATGTAGTGGGAAGCGCAGCCCAGCCTTGATGGCCGCCTCGTAGCAGCCAAAGCAGGCGCCATCATAACTAGTACCAGTCGGCCAGACGAATGTGTCTTCTGGATCCGGCACGAAAACTAAAAAGTCGGGGCCCATTGTGTGGTTTGCGATAAAGTTCCCTACTTTCTCTTGCATGGCCGTGATCCGGCCCCGAGGTACCGTGCAGTAGTAGGGGGTATTTTGCTTTCGGTGAGAGGCGGATGGCTCCGCCCAATTGTCCCCCTTCTCAACTGCGTGAGAAAGCCTCACCTCTTGTAGGCAACTGTTTTTCTCTTCTGTGTCTAGAGAAGCATGGCCAGAAGAGCTAGACTCGGATTCGTCCTCTGACGAGTCCGAAGAGGACGACTCCTCCCCTCTCCCAGAGGGGCCCGCCTCTTCTCCTTCAAAAGGAGCAGGAGAGAATGTAGAATTGTCAACTGTAAAATGGGAAGGGGTCACTTTGACTCCTCCCTCAGAACTGCCGGCTTTCAAGCCGCTTTGTTTCACTTCCACATCTGGCGCCTGGTCAGATGTTTCACTAATCGGCACCCTGTGGGAGGAGCCGTCTGAGTTTGAGATCCCTGCAGTCTTTTTTGTTCTGGCCATCATGTTCTGTATAAAGGGCAAAGATGGGTCCAGAAAAGGGCAGGCGGCACTCCTAGTCCTAGATTCAGCCGTCCCCGGTGACCGGCTGATCACTAACCTAGGTCGTGTCGTGTGCTTCCGTGGTGCCATTTCAAAAAAGAATAAAGTAAAGAAAAAATTAAGAGTAAGAGAACCGAAGGTTACCTGAACGAGTGACGATTGATGAAGTTCTGAAAATCCTTTGCAGTCGGCTTGTCAGAGCAGGCGGTAGGCAGAAAGGGTCCAAAATGTCAGAGCAAGTTCAGGGGTCCGAGTGTTCTCTCACAAAGTTCTCAAGTGTGAAAATGACCGAAGTCAACACTCCTTTATATAGGCGAAGTGAGAAGGCGAAGGGTCACTTCCAGAATTCAAAATTTTGGCGGGAGAATCTCTCGGCCTTTCGCCGAGTGACACCTGTAGCAGGCCGTCGCCTGTTACAGGGCGACACCTGTCACAGGTAACACGTGACCAGTCACGTGCCACCTGTGAGGGGCAAATGATTAGGGATTTTGCTCCCACCAATCGGAATGCGCCACGTGGGCCAATCAGGTCCTGCCAAGTGTCCCCCAGTTGGACCTCTCAGGGTTTGCCACGTGGCACACGCTTATTCGTCCACCCTGGACCTATTATGTCATGACACGTGGCATACTCCATGCCTAATGGAGAAGCCGGCCACCTAGGCCCAACTTCCGAGGGTAGCCCAATCAGCCCAAGGTTAACCTAAACCTAGATTGGCACGTTTCCCGAGGTTATAAATACCTCCCTTAATCCTCATTAAGGGGGATTACGCACATTTAACACTCTCACCTAGAGAGACCCAATCACTTTAATTTCCGCATTAATTACTCCTTAATCAAGTACTAACTTGACCGTCGGAGGCGGATCTCCAATCATCCGGAGCATCCGTTTGTTTTGCAGGTACAAGCGTCTGGTTCCAATCTCGGAATTGTAACTCTCCCGCAGGACATCAGAAAACCCCGAAACAATTCCTAATGCAATTAGGAATAGTTTTAGTCTTCTAGATTCTTCTGGAAGGTTCTTTTCGTTCGTAATTCAATTAGCATTGATAAATTGACTTTTGATGACTTTTCAGAGTTTTAATTAAAATCAAAGAGCATTTTCGAGGAAAATATACGATTTTATCCTCTAGTGCAGCAAATTTATCTGATTTTCGAAAACGCGTCAAAAAACAGGCCTGGCGCCTAACTCCAGGCATTGGCGCCAGCCATTGGCGCCTAGCGCCAGTTAGCCAGGGTTGGCGCCAGCTCTGTTTTTCGTGCGCCGTTGCTCTGTTTTGTTAATTTTATCTTTTTGGCTGATTTTCTCTATAAATAACGTATTAAAAATCCATTTTCATTCACCAATTCTCATCAACAACCAGTTTTCAATAATAATCACCTACAATCAGTTTTCATTCGCTAATTCTCATGAAGATTTCCTTAATCAATTCATCTTTCTCTTTTCTAAACTTGCTTTTACATACAAAATTCTGCATTCACAATATCTAGAAACACCTAGCCATATTCGAAGTTGCCTTCGCCCTAGACGTGAAAGGTTTAATTTATGAGGGTTTGGTCCCAAATCTCTCTTTCAATTATTTAATTTAATTGTTTTTTATTATTATTTCCCTTGAAGTTACTAACGTGTGTATTTTGTTATTAGAAAGAGGTACGAGGCATCAAAGTAAGTGCTTTAATTGATTTATTGATGTTATGATATAGATATCATGTTTACATTGTGATTATGATATTCCTAGTATCATGTCTAGGGTAATTTTAATATTAAATATGATTGTTACGATGCTTCCTACATTGTTAATATCATGTTAGGGCTAAAGCTTTGATTTTTATTGCTTAGTGACATGCTAGGGTTTGTTATTAATCTTGTTAGTATCATGCCTAGGATCTTGCTATTATTATGCTTTAATATTAACATGAACATGATTATGATTATAATGATTATAATTTATGATGATTATGAATGTTATTATTATTATTCTGATGATTATAATTTTATTGTCATGATTATTATAATTTATTATGTTGCTTGATATTATTTATTTTTAATGCTTGATCACGCCTTTTATGTATGTTTAAATTAAAGGGAATTGGTACTTGTAATCACGCTTAATAAGATAATTAATAATCTTGTTAGGGTTAATGTGATTATAATTTCAAGTGATCGCCAATAATAGTTTATTTGTGCATTAATATTCGACCAACATAGATAAACAGGTTTAGGGTTAATCCTAATGATTGCATGTTAATTAAAAAGCGCACATGAATACGATCAGAATAAAGTAGAGGCCTATTATTAGGGCAGGTTCAATCTCTTTTAGGTTGGATTATTTGTACCCTCATCCCCGAACCCTTATTTGGTTCTAGACCTTATGGAGTTGACGATCTCTTGGATCGTTAAGGGGTGTAACCTTCACCCTGTGAACGGCTTACAAGTTCCTAAAACTTGTTGGCGACTCTTTTGCTCTATCTTCTTCCCTTTTGGACGCTACCGTACTTTAGTGTATGATGACAGTGGGGTTCAAGCTAGGGGTTAACGCTTGAAATTATTCCCTAGAGTTTTTGGCGACTCCACAGGGGAGGATTTCTATTTTAATTCCTGAATTTGTTTCGGCAATGATTTAGAATGAGTGGATGAGACTCGAAACGTTCTAAGTATTTCATGTGCGTAATTTTGATTAACATTATTGTCATATGCATAAAAAAGATCTCATTGGAAAGACCATCCGTAATGAGTTAAAAACATAGGATTTTACACGTAGGAAATTTGAGGAATATCTTTCACAACTAGGACCGAAATAACACCGCGCGAAACTGAAAAATTTTATCGAGCACAGAAAGCTGCTGAGGCATGTGGGAAGTAGCGCCAGGGGCTAGAGTGTTGGCGCCAGACTTTTAGCCGTAGCGCCAGACACTAGCATTGGCGCCAGGCGCTACAGTTAAAAACTGGTGCCAGTCTCTGATTGTTGGCGCCAATTTCCCCCAATACTGAGCCAGAAATATGCGTTCTAATTTCGACCGGTTTTTCGTATTGTTTGCTTGATCCTACTTCCTAATTGAATTTTTTCTCACTTTTCTGAAACCCATATGTGTTCTACATATGGACATAACCCTCTAGGAATTCATGCTCCATCTACCCGATTGAACGCTCCGTGCAATAAAGGGTACATCCGAGATGTTGAATTCACCAAACCATGGAAGCGAGTTTTTTCTAAAGCTCGTGGTGTCCTATCCACTCGCGCCAACCCTTCACGGTTAGGCTTCCACGCGGTGCATCCAAAAAATTAACCATGGACCCTCTATTGACTAAACCATATCCCGAACTTTAGAGAACTAGAGCCATGGTTAGGTTGCGAACTCATTGCATCATATTGTGCCTACTTGACTAATTGTGCATTATTTGTTGTGCATATATTCTATGTTTCTCTTAACCGTTTGTTTGACTTGTGTTGAGATTAAATAAATTAATGACCTAAATAACTTTGCCTAATTAATTAATTAATTTGAGTCAATAAAGTCTAATATTTTAATTGGAATTGACCTAGTACGACTTTAGGCATACCCCAATTGGCTAATAACACTGAAAACAGTCCCAGATCGAAGCTCCAATATTGGCGCCAAGGTCTGAGTTGTAGCGCCACACGGTGGAGTCTGGCACCAAGCTCCACTGTGCGACGCCAGTCCTGTCGTTTGGCCGACAGTTCGGATTATTGGTCGAGTCGTCACCTAGTGCATAATTAATCAGTTTGATAATTAATTCGGTTAAGTCTTGCTGTCAATAGTACTTGTTTGAGTCGGTAATCGAGTTTAGACACTAAGTCCCATGGTCTTACACAAGAGTACAAGCATGTCACTTACACTCAACGCACACACCAATACACATACTTTGACCATGTCTAAGAGGGTCTTGTGTACGCGTTTTTTTCGTCATTTTTTTAGGGGGGTAAGTCGGATATTATTCCTCCAATTTTAAAAACTATACTTAGTTCCCTAAAAATATGTACATTATTTTTGAAATATGCACCTAATTTTTTATTTTTTATTTATTCTTTCCTTAAAATAAACTGTAAAGTCAAGTTGATTCGAGTCAAGTAATTACGCAAAATGGTTTAAATTACAGCGCGTGGTCAAGAAAGGAAGGACGGTTAATCAAGGACAACCTCTTCGTACAAGTCCAACTTTTCTACAAACCCATAGCTCGTAAGAGAAAAGCTAAGACTATAGTGGCAACATAGGAAGAAGTCAACGAGCTTAGGAACCAACTGGTTACCGTGACCGAGACACTGAAGCTCCTAGCACTCAAGATCGATGATCCCGTGAAGCAACAACAGATGAACCTCATGCAAGAGAGTCTAAGCAAGCTGTCTAGCGACTACAAGTTTCAAGGGCTTACATCACAAGGGATCTCTGTGGACAAAGATCTTCTTCCGCAGAAGTTCAATGCCAATGACATCCCAAAATTCAGAGCAACTGATAACCCTTATTTTCATTTAAGAGCATTCGAAACAATAATGAGTATTAAGGGTATCGATAAGAAGGTTTTCCCTTCTCTGTTCTCACTATCTCTCGAGACCGTTTGCCAACAATGGTTCTTTTCTCTCGAGAAAGAAAAGACCTTAACTTGGGAGTCCATAGCAAACGCTTTTTTCGATAGGTACAAGTGCAACATTCAAGTTGAGACTGACCATAGGGAACTTGAAATCCTCAAACAGAAAGGGAATGAAGGTTTCACCTCTTTCTTTAACAAATAGAGAGAAACCTCAGCTAAGATGATTGAGGTGCCAAGTGACAAAGAGTCTGTGAGGTTGTTCATCAAGAACCTTCAAGAAAAATATTCCAAGCATCTCAAGTATCAAAATAATCTCCATACCTTCAAGGCCGTCTATGACATTGGGATCAATATTGAAGACGACCTAGCTAAGTTAAAAGAAGAACGACAATCCTTCTTCTTCTAAAACCACCCACTCAAACCATTTAGCACTTTTAATTTAGGTGAAGTCCTTGCTACGAACAATCAAGGACAAAAGAAACCATTTAGAAGAAACTTTACTCCTATTGGCATGAGTTATGACACCGCATTTGATCGATTAAATGCAAAAGGTCTTATAACTCCTATTGGACCATTCGGGGACCCACCAGTCGAAAAGAGGTCGGCTAATTAGAACCTCAATGCACACTGCAAGTATCACCAAGGTAGGGGCCATCTCACCGAAAACTGTTGGAAGCTTAAGGAAGCTATCCAAGACTTGATTGACAATAACAAGCTGCCATTGCCCCCTGCGAGTAAGAAGCCAAGCATCGATAATGCACCTCTCGCTCATACCCTGGCTATCTCTGATGAGGAAAACGAGGTTGATCCCTTATCTCTCATTAGACCTGTCAAAGAAATCTATGCCACAGAAAAGGAGGAGGAAACCTTCTTTGATGTCAAGGATAACCTTCCAGAACCGGCAAGTAAGGAAGATATACAATTGCTCACATTGTCTATGATGGAGGTATCGCATTTACTACGTGAAGCTCTCAAGGCTATAAAAGAACCCCAAAAGAAATATGACGATGTTCCACTTTTGAAAGATAAACCTAAAAGAGAATTCACACCCATAGGAATGACCTATGATGCTACTTTTGATCATCTCTATGATCAAGGACTAATCAAACCCATCGATCCAACAGAGGATCCAACACCAGAAAAGCGATCTCCAAGGTGGGATCCCAAATCCTACTGCAAGTACCATCAAGGAAACGGTCATACAACAAATGAATGCTACAGATTTCAAAACCTCATCCAAGATCTTGTGGAACCAACAAGATCTCTTTACATCTAGCTAGCAAGGGAACGACTTATGAAGCAAAGAATTTTCCTATACAAGTCACTGAAAGATCCAAAAAGAGTAATAGAATCTACACCCCAATTGGGATCCCGTATGCACAAATGTTCGAAATGCTCTCCGAGAGTGGGGAGATCAAACCTCTCGAACCAAGACCATTCGAATCATTAAAAAGGATAGATAGGTATTACTGTCAATATCATCAATCAGGAAGTCATACCATAGAAAACTATTTCAAATTCAAGGATTTGGTTCAGAAAATGATTGATGAAAAGAAACTAGTCCAAGTGCAACAAGAAGATGATGCAACCATCAATGGAGTTTGGGACAGTGATGAAGAAGATGTCTATCTAAAAGACATAATAGGATCTCCACCTTCTGTATCGTACACCACAGATGACGTTTGGGCTGAAGAAGACTCGTTGATAAACGTCCTCACAAGATCCGGGAGAATGCAACCTCCCGTTTCAACACAACCCATGCCAACCACACAACAAGTTCCCATACCTATCATTGAAGACAATGATATTGTTAAGCAGTTTAAGAAGACAAAAGTTGAGATGAATGTATGGAAACTCTTGGCAACATCTCGAGAACATAGGTTGGCTCTAATGAATGCCTTGGATAAAATTAGGATAGATTCTGACACTACCCCTAAGGGATTAGCCAACTTCCTCACAAGTGATCTTCCTAGTCCAATTAATTTGATCACCTTTTCTGACAAGGATTTACCCCCAGAAGGTGACAAACACTACAAGGCATTAAACCTCACGGTATTTTGCAAAAGGATGAATGTTCCTATGACTCTTGTAGACAATGGATCGGCCATCAAGGTATGTCCACTTAGAACTGCGAGGATTCTAGGCATTAGGGGCGAAGATCTAACTCCGTCTACACAAGGAATAAGGGCCTATGACAACACTCGTCGTCAAGCTCTTGGCAAAATTACCCTGAATGTAACGGCAGCAGCAATAGAGCATGCTACTACTTTCCAAGTAGTAGACATTAAGGCTTCGTTCAATTTGTTGTTGGGATGCCCTTGGCTTCATGACCTAAAGGTCGTCCCCTCATCTCTCCATCAACAAGTAAAAGCTATAGTTGGCGGAATTCCTATCACAATCGATGCTTTGCCTATGAGGATCAAATCTATAGAGAATCCAATCATTAATGTGGAGCACGATGAGGGTGATGAAGAATTATGGGGCTTTAACGAAGAAGTCTCCTTAATCCAGGAGGATGAAAGGACCCCTCTTTGCCACGACCCCCATTCCTACATGATCGTAAATGCTATGCTGAAGAAACAAGGACATTTTCCTGGGATCACCCTAGGAAAGAATAAAGGAACGGCAAAACCGCTGGAGTCACCTAGCCTCCCTAAGTTAGACACTTTCGGACTTGGTTTCGAACCGACTCGGAAAGATCTCAAGCGAGCCTAGGAAAAGTCAAAGGCACGTAGGGACGCTGGCATTCAAAAGAAAGCAATCCCAATGGATCAGTACCCTCTTAGGCTTAATGGTCAGTTTATAAAAGAAGGAGAGGACTATCCATGCCATGAATTTCTCGAGCCATTTGTTGTAAACGGCATAAGACAACCGGGATTCGAGATTTTCTTGGATTGCTACTTCACTGATGAAATCCCAACTCCTGTCCATAAGGAGAAAGCACCCCCATTCTTTGACTTTAACGTCATGGGATTACTGTTTGGGCGAGAAAATAATGAGCCAACTTACAGAGAAGATAACTCCTCGCTTATTCAAACAGTCATACAAAGCGAAAGCTTCGATCCCTCAAAGCTAATCACTCTAGCTGAAGGATCACTACAAGGGTGGCGCAATACTATCAAAGTGACTACTCCAAGTGGAAGGAAGATATCCATCACGACATGGCAAGGGCCGATGTTTGAAGAGTCGTCTGAGTCAGAGTCTGAGTTAGAGTCTTTCCTCCTAGAGTCTTCTAAGTCTTTAGTAGTAGCACCTTCCCCTCCTATTTCTTCTCCTAGAATAGTTAGTGATCAAGTCCCTGAGGACATATCACTCTTTGATGTAATGATCTCATAGTATAATAATATTTCTCCTTCTCCTTATTCCTCATGTTCTTCTCTAACCCAAGATGAAGAGCATTGCTTAACTAACAGTGAAAAAGACAAAGAAATTATTAAAGCAATGGAAACACTCGAAAAGAAAACACCGGTAATTGAAGAAACTGAAACGGTTGATATCTCAAATGATTCAACCCATAAAAGAGAAGTTAAAATCGGATTAACACTGAATAAACAAGAAAGAACCGATTTAGTTAACTTACTTAAAGAATTTATCGATGTATTCGCTTGGTCATAAGAAGATATTCCAGGCATTAATAGAGAAATAGATCAACACACTATACCACTAATTCCAGGAATGAAACCTGTAAAACAAAAGTTACGTCGAATGAAACCCGACGTAGCTCTTAAAATAAAAGAAGAAGTTAAAAAACAAATAAATGCAGGTTTCATCAAGGTATCCAAATACCCCGAATGGGTCGACAACGTCATCCTAGTTTCGAAGAAAGACGGAAGGGTAAGAATGTGTGTCGACTATCGAGATCTAAATAAGGCAAGTCCAAAGGACGACTTCCCTTTGCCACACATCGATATTTTGGTAGATAACACGGTAAATCACGCGCTTCTCTCGTTCATGGATGGGTACGCAGGTTATAACCAGATTCTCACGGCATAAGAAGACATGGAGAAAACAACTTTTATAACACCATGGGGCACTTACTGCTACACGGTAATGTCGTTCGGGTTGAAAAACGCGGGTGCTACTTACCAACGTGTAGAGACTGCTTTACTCCATGACATGATGCATAAAGAAGTCAAGGTATATGTCGACGACACGATTGTAAAATCAAAAGACTGTCCAGGCCATCAAGTAGCCTTAAGGAAATTTTTCGAAAGGCTAAGGAAATATAATATGAGGTTGAATCCATCTAAGTGTGCTTTTGGAGTCACCTCAGGCAAGCTTTTGGGATACGTCATAAGCTCTAGAGGAATAGAGGTAGACCCAACCAAGATCAAAGCAATCATGTCAATGCCACCACCCAAGACTGAGAAACAGATTCGAGGATTTATTGGCCGGTTGCAATACACAAGTAGGTTCATATCAAAATTGACGACAATATGTGAACCATTCTTCAAAAAGCTTAAAAAGAATGTACCAGTAATATGGGATGACGAATGTCAAAAAACCTTTCAAAAGATCAAAGCTTATCCTACAAATCCTCCCGTATTAGCACCAGCACTTCCCGGATTACCTCTTAGGTTATATTTGACGGTTACCAAAGAGACAATGGGAGCTATGCTAGCACAAGAAGTAGAAGGCAAAGAAAATGCAATCTACTACCTAAGCAAGAAGATGCTCGAGTACGAAGCACGCTATACACCACTCGAGAAGTTGTGCCTCGCCTTGGTGTGGGCCACCACCAAATTAAGACATTACATGCTAGTGCATACCGTTTTCATAGTCTCCCGATTAGATCCACTCAAGTATCTATTCGAGAAATCTACATTCAATGAACGTATATCAAGATGGATAGTCAATCTAGCCTAGTTTGATGTAAGGTTCATGCCACAAAAATCTATCAAAGGATCCATGGTGTCAGACTTTCTAGCAGACTTCCTAATAGAAGACTCAACGCCAATACAAGATAATGAATTTCCAGATGAAGACTTAATGGTCACTAAAGATGATACTTGGACCTTATACTTCGACGGAGCCTCAAACCAAAAGGGATGTGGCGTTGGAGTATTACTAGTATCACCTAAAGAAGAGCATGTTCCAATCTCCATAAAGCTCGATTTCGACATTACCAACAATGCTGGTGAATATGAAGCATGCGTGGTAGGCCTTGAAACAGCTTTGGCATTGGGAGTAAAAAAGTTAAGGATATTCGGAGACTCTTCTTTGATCATCAATCATATATCTAAAAGGTGGAAAGTAAGGAGCGAAAGTCTAGCCCCTTACCAAACCTATCTGGAAACTATTACCGATCAATTAGAGAAGGTAGAATACACATATCTACCTAGGGAAGAAAATCAATTTGTTGATGCCTTGGCAAGACTAGCCTCAATGGTTAGGATTCCCACGGAAATCGAGCAAATGCCTCTAACCATAGAAAAAAGGCACAAACCAGCATACATCCAGGCTATAGAAGACGACAAAGTAGTCCAAGGCGAAGAAGAAGAGGAAGAAGAACCGTGGTATACGGATATACTCAATTATGTCCCCAAAGGAGAATACCCTCCCCATGCTGATAAAAGATCAAAACGAGCGTTAAGTTTTTGGCTTCCCAATATGTACTCATAGACAACGAGCTACATAAAAGGGTACCTAAGGGTCGAGCACTCTTATGTGTAGGAAAGAAGGATGCACAAAGAGCAATGAGAATAGTCCACGAAGGAATCTGTGGCACTCATATAAACGGCAAAATGCTAGTCCAAAAAATAATGCGAGAAGGATATTATTGGACTACAATGAATAGGGATTGCCATCAGTATGTAAAAAGATGCCCCAAGTGCCAAATTTACACTAATTTGCAACATGTTCCTCCATCCTTACTCTACACCTACACATCGTCATGGCCATTCTCTACATGGGGAATCGACATCATCGGCAAAATCACTCCCCCAGGAACAGGAGGCCACGAATATATCTTAGTAGCGATTGATTACTTCACAAAGTGGGTCGAAGCGCAATCATACGCTAAACTCACTGCAAAACATGCAGCACTCTTTATCGAAAGAAATATTATTTGTCGATACGGAGTCCCACATGAAATGATAAGTGACAATGGAACTCACTTTCAAGTCGAATGTGAAGAATTGCTACAAAAATACGGCATTCAACATCATCATTCTTCCCCTTATAGGCCTCAAGCAAATGGAGCAGTCAAGGCAGCTAACAAAAATTTAAAAACTATCATCGAGAAAATGACAGAAAATTACAAGGATTGGCCTGACAAACTTCACTTCGCATTGTGGGGTTACCGCACGTCAATTCGCACATCAACAGGAAATACGCCATTTTCCTAGGTATATGTAATGCATGTCGTACAACCTGTCGAACTAGAAATACCATCTCTACGCATTGCGTTAGAGAGTAAACTCGATGAAGTTGAATGGACTAGGGCAAGATATGAAGAATTAATTTTACTCGATGAGAAACGACTAGAAGCTCTGCATCACACTCAGTGTTATCAAACTCGTGTGGGTAGTCATTTTAATAAGAAGGTCAAGACAAGAAACATCAAAGTAGGAGACTTGGTGATAAAAGCACTAAGGAAAAATGTTTTAGATCCAAGGGGAAAATTTAGACCTAATTGGTCTGGACCCTACATTGTCAAAACAATCCTGTCAGGAGGTGCAGCAAAACTAAATGACATGGATGGCAATGAGTTCTCAAACATGACAAATCTTGACCAACTTAAGAAGTACTACCCATAATTACTTGAGTAGGATACTCAAGAGAGCTACGTTTGGCCTGATTCGTTAAGAAAGGATACGTAGGGAACCCTTTACGGGTGCGGCCACTTTATTTTTTGACATTCTCGCGTCCCAGAGTTAATTAAAAACTCGACAAAAGATCGGCGAAATATCGGCGTCGCAGAAAAGAATCTGGTGCCAGCCAACAACCATCAGCGCCAGCCGATGGAATTAGCGCCTGGCGCCAGACTTTCCTGGCAGGCGCCAATAGCAAATAAGCGGCACCAATTTGCAGATAAACTTTGGGCAAATTTCGGTGTTTTACGGAAAATTTTCGACTTCCATACTCGAAGAATTTCTGGAAAGTTAATTTTTTTGGTTTTCATTGCTTTAATAAAATAAAATTAAAGTACATAATTTAATTAAAAGCTGAAATTTCATTAATAAAATAAAATTACATTATTGATGGAACTTAAATAAAGCTGAAATAAATTAACTTTAAATGAAAAATATAAACTAAGTCTAATAATTTAAAGTTAAGCAATGCTCCTAATCTTTCTTTTCTTTCCTAGCCCTTTTCCAATTTTTGTCTGCTTCTTCCTCGTCATCCATAACCTTAGCTAGTAGGCATCCTTTAGAGGACCTACATTCAATCTTAGAGTAGATAGTCTCCCCTTCAGCTAGGACTCCATGCTTCTTTTCTACCCAAGCTTTTTTCTCTGTGGTGTCAACTTTCCTTTTTCCTTTATCTTTGGTTGTACTTTTCTTCTTAGGCATTGCAGGTGTGTTGAATTCAACTCTTGCACCTAAGCGTTCCTTGGCAGGATCACCCTGTCACCCAGACGACTCTTTACATCAGTTTTACCCTAATCTTTCTTCGAATCCTTTGAAGGTTTCTTCAGCAACCACTGCTTCACATCATTGGGCAAAGAAGGAGGAACCTTTTGGGTAATTACTTCCCATAAAGGTCTGGCACTCCAATAAGCATCAAATCTGTCTACTTCCTGAGAGACAGGGTACTCATAGGGAGGACGAAGATCCCCAGAAGGAATATTCTAAAGCAAGCCGTATTGTCTTTTTACCCTGCAGGGATAGTAATAAGTCATACGAGACAAACTTGGAAGATGGAAGAAAGGTTGCTTGTTCACACCAACCATCCTTTCTATTTTCCACCATGGGACGACCCACTTGATAGCAAAACTGCGAGATTCGAATTGAAGACCTTTCTCCACCCATGGCGCCCAATTTTAGAGAAGCGTTTCTTCCTTCTCACGAAGCAATTGATTAAGCATGCTTGACCTTCATTATTTTTACCACTACTAAGAAAAAATTGATTAAGCATGCAAAATAAGAAAGCCCTTCTTCTATATATATGAAAAGATTCAGAAAGAGGTTTATCAAAATAATGGCGTGCAAATTCTTTCAGATTAAATATATTACCATCTACTATTTTTGATAAATCCCTTTCTTTTAAATTAAAAAGCGCTCAAAATCCTTATAATAATATGCATCTACTCTAGGGATTACTATGAGGTCTATTACAGGGAAGCCTAAAATAGCACCAAATTCTTCTGGCAAAGGGCTAATCTCATCATACCCTACTCTAAAGTAATGAGTATCAACATTCCAAAATTCTAGAGCAATATGAATGAAATATAAGTCAAGATCTACCCCTTTTATGCCATAAATTCCCCCCAAGTGAAATAAATCTAATTTTTTCCTGTCTCTAGCATTAAGAGATCGACACCATTCATGGGTGTATTGAGTGAAAGTTTTGGTGACTAGAGACATGATATTATTTTTCTAAGGTCAAGAATTATTTTATTCGCTGGAATTATGAAAATTCGGCTGAGGCAGGGGGCTATTTATGCACGATTTACGAGCAGTTTTATTCAGGATGAAGTACGGAATCAGCGTCAATTGGCGCCAGACTCCACAATTGGCACTAGACGCCAAGGCTTGGCGCCACACGCCAAGTGTTTCGGGGTTTTCTGATGTCCTGCGGGAGAGTTACAATTCCGAGACTGGAACCGGACGCCTGTACCTGCAAAACAAACGGATGCTCCGGATGATTGGAGATCCGCCTCCGACGGTCAAGTTAGTACTTGATTAAGGAGTAATTAATGCGGAAATTAAAGTGATTGGGTCTCTCTAGGTGAGAGTGTTTAATGTGTGTAATCTGTGTTTTTTAGCGTGTAATCTCTCTTAATGAGGATTAAGGGAGGTATTTATAACCTCGGGAAACGTGTCAATCTAGGTTTAGGTTAACCTTGGGCTGATTGGGCTTCCCTCGGAAGTTGGGCCTAGGTGACCGGTTATCCCAGGTGTCATGGGAAGGACACGTGTCGTGTCGTAATTGGTCCATAGTGGACGGATCATTGCTTGACACGTGGCAGGCTCCTATTGGCCCATGTGACGGACACATGGCGGAACCTGATTGGTCCACTTGTCAGATGGTGGTTGGTGGGGAAAAATCCCCTAATCATTTGCCCCTCACAGGTGGCACGTGACTGGTCACGTGTTACCTGTGACAGGTATCGCCCTGTAACAGGCGACGGCCTGCTACAGGTGTCACTCGGCGAGAGGCCGAGAGATTCTCCCGCCAAAATTTTGAATTCTAGAAGTGACCCTTCGCCTTCTCACTTCGCCTATATAAAAGAGTGTTGACTTCGGTCATTTTCACACTTGAAAACTTTGTGAGAGAACATTCGGACCCCAGAACTTGCTCTGACATTTTGGACCCTTTCTGCCTACCGCCTGCTCTTACAAGCTGACTGCAAAGGATTTTCAGAACTTCATCAATCGTCACTCGTTCAGGTAACCGTCGGTTCTCTTACTCTTAATTTTCTCTTTTACTTTATTATTTTTTGAAATGGCACCACAGAAGCACACGACACGACCTAGGTTAGTGATCAGCCGGTCACCGGGGACGGCTGAATCTAGGACTAGGAGTGCCGCCTGCCCTTTTCTGGACCCATCTTTGCCCTTTATGCAAAGTCCGACTGTATTTATGTCTATGCAGAGCATGACGGCCAGAACAAAAAAGACTGCCAGGATCTCAAACTCAGACGGCTCCTCCCACAGGGTGCCGATTAGTGAAACATCTGACCAGGCGCCAGATGTGGAAGTGAAACAAAGCGGCTTGAAAGCCGGCAGTTCTGAGGGAGGAGTCAAAGTGACCCCTTCCCATTTTACAGTTGACAATTCTACATTCTCTCCTGCTCCTTTTAAAGGAGAGGAGGCGGGCTCCTCCGGGAGAGGGGAGGAGTCGTCCTCTTCGGACTCGTCAGAGGACGATTCCGAGTCTAGCTCTTCTGGCCATGCTTCCCTGGACACAGAAGAGAAAAACAGTCGCCTACAAGAGGCGAGGCTTTCTCACGCAGTTGAGAAGGGGGACGATTGGGCGGAGCCATCCGCCTCTCACCGAGAGCAAAATACCCCCTAGTACTGCACGGTACCCTGGGGCCGGATCACGGCCATGCAAGAGAAAGTGGAGAGCTTTATCGCAAACCACACAATGGGCCCCGGCTTTTTAGTGTTCGTGCCGGATCCAGAAGACACAATCGTATGGCCGGCTGGTACCAGTTATGATGGCGCCTGCTTTGGCTGCTACGAGGCGGCCATCAAGGCTGGGCTGCACTTCCCACTACATCCAGCTGTTCAGCGGATCTTGGATGGGTATGAGTTGGGGTTATGGCAGTTAGCCCCGAACTCCTGGGTCAACGTACTCGGCTATGTGGCCGGGTGCGAACTGCACGGGGTGGAGCCGAGCTTCGAGGCTTTCGCCCACATGAACTACCTCAGCCGGACCCCTAAGGCAGGCGGTACCGGCTGGTATCAATTGACGAGCCACAGGGGCTACCTCATGACGAGAGGTAAAGCAAACAAATGGAAGGACTGGCGGAGCACCTTCCTCATCATTGAGAGTTCAGACACAGAGCTGAACAAGCGCTTCAACAGGTGGAACAGGAATCCGCCCCTTCTTGCAGGCGGCCGCAGCATGCCGCCTGTTCCCCCCAAGGCTAAGAAAGAGATCCTAGACAAAGGACTCTTCAAAGTAGAGTCGAAGGTGAACTCTACTTCAGGGGTACGAGAGCAAGTACCCCTACACTGCGTCCCGAGCTTCAAATGGCTCTACGACGAGTACTTTTTGGCCGCCTGTGGCCTCAGCAATCGGTGCTCAAGAGGTAGCCGGCCTGTCGAATACTCTGCTTTTCCGTGCATTTCTTGTTATGACTTTTATTAACTTTGCTATTTGTTTTTGCAGCGGACGCCATGAGCAAAATTACCGCCTCCAAGGCTGTGGCGGCCATGTTGCGGGCCTCCATCATGCAACAGTCTTCAACCGACTCCCCCAACAAGGGGGCACCCTTGGTGGGCTTCGAACCTTTCACCCTCTTTTTGGAGTTGGGCAACAGTTCTTTTTTAGACGGGCGCTCCAAGAGCTTCTTCTTCCCAACAGCCGGACCCCAAGGCCCGGAGGACAACTGTTGCGAGCTCTCCTGGTTTTGCCAGGAAACATGCGGCGGCTGAGAAACAGCCGGCCACTTCTTCTAAAACTCCAGGTGGGCCACCTAAAAGTATGAAATTGTCCTTGTAAATTTTAGACTTGCTCCCTTCTTTACTAGGTCTAATCCGTTTGTTTATGCTTGATGCAGCCGGCCCTCAGGAGCCTGACTTGGTCGAGGTGGCCAAGTCTATGATCAAGGTCGTTCCTCCAGCTGAAAGGGAGGCGGTCAGGGGTGTCGGCACCCTTGACCTAGACGGGATTGCAGGGGTCCTTGCTGAGGTATACTTAGCATATTTTTGAGTATTTGAATTCCAGGACGCCTGTTTTCTTTTTGTTTGGAAACTGACGCATGTTCCCCTTTTTACTTAGGCCCTGCTCCGAGTGAACGGCCTTCGCAAGCCGCTTGACCGGAAGAACAAAGAGGTAAAGGCTGCAAAAGCTATGGCCGCCTCTGACTGTGATAAGGCAATGTTTTAAATTGCCCAAAATGAAGTTCTGACCATTGATATTCTTTATTATCAGGCGCAGGCTACCGCCGCTATCCGGGCTTAGTTAGAGGCGGCCCAGAAGAGGAATAGCGAGCTGGAGGCGACCATCAACAACCTCAAGGCCGAGCTGAGACCTCTTCGCCAAAAGATGTCCTCATACGAAACCTTGGAGAAATCCTTGGCGAGCGTAAAGGTATGCCTGGTGACCCAGGAGAAGAGTCTTACTCAGGAGCTCTCGGAAAAGGCCGAGCAAGAAAGGAAAGAGCTGGTCCGGGAGATGATGGAAGACTCTGCTCAAATCCAGCGCATGACTTGGGGCCGCCTCTTCCCCAATGCCGACTTTGCCTCATGGGAAAAAACGTACCGCCAGTGTTCTGATAGATATAATCAGGAGATCCTGGCGGCTGCTGAGGAAGAGGCGTTGGCGGTTGCTGAGGAAGAGGCGTTGGAGGAGGAGGAGCAGCCGGTAGTGGCGCTTGTGCCGCTTGGGGGTAATGCATCAAAGAAGGATGCAGCTGAAGCCGAGTCCAGCAAGAAGAGTGCTGACCAGGCGGCAGCTGCTAATATTGAAGATCTGCCCCCTTCTTAAGCTTTATGTCTTCTTTCCACGGCCTGCGTGCCGTTTGTTGGCTCTGAATATTTTGCCGGTCTTTAATGACCGGCTTCTTTTTAATGAATTTTTTGTTTTGCTTCAAATTTGTTTAAGTATTGAATATTCTGATATCCAATTGTACACTATACAAACTGTTTTACATGGCCGATAGTTGCAGACAGGTACGGATAGTTAGTCACGCCGCCTATGCCCCTGGGCGACTGGTTGTCTGTTTCCAGGCTAGACGATCAGTCGGCCATTTATCCAATCGGTATTCGAACCATTTTAAAGACTGGATCCCCTTTAGGCAGGCGGTTCCGTCATATAAAATTAACCAAGTAGGAAAGTGGTTTCCTACTTGTCATGTTTTTAGGCTAGAGACTTTAGGCCGTCTAGGCCGACTGTTCCCCGCCATATTTAATCTAGTGTGAGTCGGTGCTGTATGAACACCTTTTTAGTTTCATACTAAATTTTTAAGGAGTGACCAAGTAAACATGATTGTTACCTAGTCTCCAAGTAACTGAGTAGTAGAGGTATCAAGCGGTGGGTACCGGTTGTTCCCCTTTATTTGCCAATGTTTGTTGGCTTTTAACTCATAGGTTGTTAACCTAGCAGGAGTAGTGGTTGAGAGCCCCTGTTTGCTAAAAACAGGCGGACGACTCATACCTTTTAGGCTCCATACTAAGTTTGAGAGAGTGACTATGAGTTAACTTTGGAGTTACTCAGTCGCCGTCACTCCTGCTTGAGTAGTAAAGGTACCAGGCGGCGGAGGCCGGCTGAACCTTTTGATTCGCCAATGTTTGTTGGCTATTAACTCAAGAGGTACCCCCTGCATTTATCCCAAGTAATACAGGCGGTCATCTGACTCAGATGTCAACTGCTACCACTGGTTTGGTTAGTGATAGAGTTATCCTTGTCTCAAAAACGGCTACGTGGTTGCCCTTGGGGGCAGTCGTATAGGTGCCGTGTAATTAGTTTATAGAGCAATGTTCCACCCAAAAGGGAGCTGCTCTCTGCGACGAATTTCATCCGGAGGGATGTCGTCGGACGCGTGCTATGATGTTGGGACAGGTCGTATTAGTTTTGAAGATTGGATCAGTTGGCTTGGCGCCTGGTCTGATCATTCGGCCTGTGGCCTTGGTTAGTTCTTTGTGAACGTAGGTGCTAAGTAAAAGGAGGGTAGCCGCCTGTTTAGGCACAGGGTCGGCCAGGCCCTGATCATTTTTAGTTAAGTATAAGGGGAGTGGCTGTGTGTTTGGAACCAGTAGCCGACTATATGTCCAGACGGCATTCCCCTATGGTGATAGAGTAAAATATTCAATGGAGAGTAGCCGACTGTAAAGGTACAGGCGGCATGCCCCTCTGAAGATAGAGTAAAATACTCAATGGAGAGTAGCCGACTGTAAAGGTACAGACGGCATGCCCCTCTGAAGATAGAGTAAAATACTCAATGGAGAGTAGCCGACTGTTTGTCAGCAGGCATGCCCCTCTTAAGTAAGAATAAAAACTGAGTATGGAGAGTAGCCGACTGTTTGTTAGTAGGTGTGCCCCTCTTAGTACAAAATTGAATATTAAGTATGCAAACTTTTATTAAGTAGCCCTTGACTATTTACATCATTCAAAAGAAATATTTCTTAAGATTATCTACATTCCAAGTTCGAGGCAACGGTTGTCCGTCTGGTGTTCCCAGACGGTAGGTACCGTCCCTGACCTCTTCACAGATTCGGTAGGGTCCTTCCCAGTTGGGAGTTAGTTTGCCAGACTCATTAGCCCTACCAATTGCTTCCATTTTTCTAAGTACAAAGTCCCCCACTTTGAGTGGACGCCTGTGTACTTTTTTGTTGTATGATCTAGTCATTCTCAGGCGGTAAATTTCATGACGCAAGACAGCATTGCCCCTCCTTCCAGGAAGTGAGTCTAATGCCAGGCGCATGGCTTCCCAGTTTGCCTCTTCGTCATATAGCATTACTCGAAGAGTCGGCTCGTAGTGTTCTATTGGAAGAACAGCTTCCGCACCATAAGTTAGGAGGAATGGAGTTTCTCCAGTCGCCCCTTTTTCAGTCGTCCTAATGGCCCAGAGAACATGTGGTAATTCATCCGCCCATAGGCCGCCTGTACGTTCAATCTTTTTCTTGAGACCGTCTGAGATGATTTTATTAAAGGCTTCTACCTGGCCGTTTGCTTGTGGACGGCCGACAGATGCAAAGTAGTGTGCAATTCCTTGGTCACCCAAATAGCTTTTGAGAACAGGCGTCTCAAATTGGGGACCATTATCAAAAACCATAGACATGGGAACCCCAAACCGAGTGATGACATTTTTCCAAATGAATGAAATTACATCCTTCGTCTTGATTCCCTTTACAGCCTCCGCCTCTACCCATTTAGTGAAGTAGTCGACGACAACAAGTATGTACCTCCTTCCGCCTGTAGCAGGCGTATATGGACCCAGAATATCCATGCCCCACTTAGCAAACGGTAGTGGGCTATGAATGGTAGTGAGGTCAGTAGCCGGACGGTGAATTAGTTTGCCAAACCTTTGGCACTTGTCACATTTTTTCACCATCACCATCGCATCTGCTTCTAAAGTAGGCCAAAAGTAGCCCTGCCGCCTTGCCCGTTGAGCAAGCGTCCTACCGCCTATATGGGAAGCACAGTAACTAGAGTGAAGATCGTCCAATATCTCTCGCCCCTTTTCTGGAGTAACACACTTTAAGAAGGGTTGAAGGTACCCCCTTTTGTGAAGTTCTCCCTTTATTATTTCAAAACTGGTTGCTCGTTTTTTCAGTGCTGCCGCCTGTTGATGATCATCCGGCAGGGTACCATTTGTCAGATATGCCCTGGTTGGATCCATCCAGGTTGCGCTTCTGTCTAAGATTCCAATAGGTTCTTCCTCAATGCTTCTCCTCTCCATTACTTCCCAAAAAACAGTTCGAGGAGTATCACAGGAGGAAGATGATGCTAATTTTGAAAGTGCATCCGCCTGGTTGTTTTCTGATCTTGGCACTTGGGTCAGATGGAAATCCTCAAGGGAGCCGACTGCTTGTCGGACCGCCTGTAAATACTTGATCATGGCCGGATGGGTTACTTCGTATTCGCCATTGTACTGACTCACTATCAATTGTGAATCGGAACAGGCGTCTATTTTTCTTGCTCCTGCCGCCTTGCACATGCGGATTCCGGCTAGTAAAGCTTCATATTCTGCCTCATTGTTTAAGGCCTGAAAACTGAAGCGTAGAGCATACTCGTACCTGTCGCCCTCTGGCGACTGACATATGACGCCTGCTCCACAACCATTTGAAGTAGAGCTTCCATCCACATATACCTTCCAGACTTGGTCTGTAACTTGAGAGTCCGGAGGACGAGTCATCTCAACAATAAAGTCAGCAAAGGCTTGCCCCTTCACTGCTTTTCTAGGCTCGAAAGTAACTTCGAGGCTCTGTATTTCTATGGCCCATTTGATCATTCGGCCTGACGACTCCATGATGGTCAGTGGCCGCTTGATAGGTTGGTCTGTATACACGACAACTGCATGTGCCAAAAAGTAGGGCTTCAATTTTTTAACAGCCATGAAGAGTGCAAGACCAAATTTCTCCACTAAGGGATACCTCAACTCGGCATTTTCAGTACATGACTGACAAAGTAGACCGGGAGCTGACAGCCGTCTCTTTCAGCAAGGAGAACAGCGCTTAACACATGATCAGAGACAGCCAGGTACATGTAGAGTACTTCTTTGGGCAAAGGGCTGACCAGCCTCGGCAAGGAATGCAAGTGAACTTTCAATTTCTGGAAGGCCGCCTCAGCATCCGGCCCCCATTCAAACCTTGCCTTTTTCTTAATTGCCTGGAAAAAGTATAGGCATTTGTCGCCTGATCGGCTTAGAAATCTTCCCAAGGCCGCCAGACAACCTGTTAACTTCTGAACCTCTCGGATGGTACGAGGCGACTGCATGTCAATGACCGCCTGCACCTTCTCAGGGTTCGCCTCTATTCCTCTCTGATTGATAAGGAATCCGAGAAATTTCCCAGACTCAACTCCAAAGACACATTTCTTGGGATTGAGCATGACATGGTGCCGCCTGAGTGTGGCGAAAGTTTCTCGGAGGTCCGACAGATGATCTTTCTGAAGTTTTGACTTGACAATCATATCATCAATATATGCCTCGACATTTCTCCCAATTTGATCAAAGAACACAGTGTTTATCATTCGCTGGAAAGTGGCCGGGGCATTCTTAAGACCAAACGGCATGACCGTGTAACAGTATAACCCCTGATCAGTGACGAAGGTCGTCTTCTCCTGATCTTTCTTCCATAAAGGAATTTGATGGAAACCAGAGTAGGCGTCCATAAAGCTCATCAAAGCATGGCCGGCTGTTGAGTCGACCAGGTTATCAATTTTAGGCAGAGGGTAACTGTCTTTGGGGCACGCCTTATTTAAGTCTGTGTAGTCTACACACATTTGCCAGGTGTCATTCGGCTTTTTAACAAGCACCACATTTGCAACCCAATCTGGGAAGTAACATTGCCGAATGAACCCTGCATCAAGTAATTTTTTAACTTCGGCGGCTGCCGCCTGACTTCTTTCTTCGCCATGGTTCCGCTTTTTCTGCCTTACCGGCTTCTTTTTCGGATCCACGACCAGTTTATGTACTGCCAGATCAGGACTGATGCCTGGCATTTCATGGACTTCGAATGCAAAGATGTCCTTTTATTCTTTCAATAGTTTGTGAAAGTCGTCACCCAGGACCCTTAGAGAAGTCGTCCCAACCTTGATTGTTCTGTCAGGACGCGAGTCATCTAACATCAGGTCCGTATGCTCACCAGCTGGCTAAGGGCGGAATTCATCCGACCGCTCCTCTGCTAATGATTGCTATTTTCTGTCTTTTCTTGCGGCCCCTGTCTGGGATGCCTTTCTCTTCTTGCCGCCTGCTTCTTGAACAGGCGCACTCTCCTTGACATTGTCAAGGTCTATTTTTCCACCACTCGACCCAGTGGCCATAACAGTGGGCTTGACATCCGAGAGATAGCACTCTCGGGCCATCCTCTGATCTCCCCTTAGGGACCCGACTGTTCCATTATCCCTCTCAAACTTGAGCAACATAAGAGATGGGATTATAACAGCCTTGGAATTATTCAGGGTTGGTCGTCCCAGAATCATGTTGTAGGCCGAGAGTTCTTCTACTACCAGGAACCGGACTACCATGTGTCGTCCTTCCCCTTTTTCGCCCAGGCGAATGGGTAAATCCACTCGTCCCACTGGGTGGACGACTCCTCCTCCAAACCCTACTAAAGGGTGGGATGCCGGATGTATGCAATCAGTCTGATATTTTAGTTTCGACAGACATTTGCTACTGATGAGATCTGAGGAGCTTCCAGTATCTAAGAGGATTCGGCCAACTCTCTAGTTGGCCACTTTACATTCAATAACGACAAGGTCGTCATGCGGCCCTCTTACCCCTCCTAGATCTTCTTCAGTGATGACAATTTCAGGAAATGAATATTTGAGGGCCGTTCTTGGTGAACGGAATTTACATCTAACCGTTTGATATTGTCTTTGTTGCCCCTAATAGTGGGGCCGCCTCCTGAGAAGCCGCCTGCAATGGTGTAGACAACTGCATCATCTGTATCGGAGCTGTCGGCCTGTTGATTCTTTTTGGTCGACTGCTTTTTTGAGGAAGTGTTCCCCGTAGATTTCTTGACATAAGTGTCAAGATCACCTTGCTCAGCCAGGCGGTCCAGATACCGCATGAGACTGATGCATTTATTGGTGTGATGACCAACATCTTCATGATAATCACATAATTTTTCTTGGTTCCGATTGTTTGCAGAACCCTTCATGGGGACCGGCTTCTCAATTGAGATCCGTCCCTTGATTTCCTTTAGGATAAACTGGCTATCCTTGTTAAACGCATACTTTGGGGAGTATGGTTTGAATTCTTTTTTCTTTTTCTGGGCCGGCTGTTTAGAGGAATCAGCCGCCCAGACCTCTTTTCTCTTCTCGTCTTTGTTTGACGACTGCTTCTGTCGTCCTTCTCTTTTGTCGGACCTTTTCCCGTCTAACTGTTTTACCGTACTACAAAGATCAGTCGCCTGTATATAGGCTTCCGCTTCAATCAAGGCCTCTTGAAGAGTCGCCACCCTCTTTCGGACCAAATCAAATTTGAAGGTCGACCCGTCTTTGAGACCTCTGAAAAAGTCAGTATAGGCTACTTCATCCGGTAACCCTTGAATCTGTATTCTCATCAAGTTAAATCGCCTGATGTAAGAACGAAGACCCTCCTTCTCGCCCTGCTGAATTGTTCCTAAATCAAGGGTCGTCTTCTTCGCAGGGATGTTCATGGCGAAGTTGGAGGTGAATAAGTAAGCAAGCGTCTTGAAGTTATTTACACAACCAGTCGGCAGGTTGCCGAACCATTGTTGTGCGATTCCTTTGAGAGTCGCTGGGAAACACTTGCACCAAGTGGGATCATCCAACCCTTGAAGGTACATCAGGTTGGTGAATGCCATCAGATGGTCTTCTGGGTTAGTAGTGCTGTCATAGGCGCCTACTAATACATTTTTCACTTTGGTCGGCTGAGCGGCTTCAGTAATTTCCTTGGAGAAGGCCGACGGCTGTTCACCAAGTCTAAGCAACCGTAGCTGTCAGTCCATAGGTTAGACATTTTTTGCTGCATGTCCACCAAACGGAGGTGGCTGTAAAAAATACTGTTGTTGCGGTACAAACGGTAAGTTTGGTACCGCCTGGTCGCTATGAAAGCCGGACTGACGGGAGGTGCCGCCTGACTGACTCTCATTATACGACTGAGTATGCCTCATCGAGGTATTTCGCAGACTGTCTTGGAAGTTTGAAGTAGAGGCCGACTTTGACAATCGGTCACTCTTCTTCTGCTCTAGCAGTAGCCGAGCGTCTGTGTATGTTTTCCTCGACCCGTCCGCCTGAATATGACGAACAGGTTTCCTATTTCCTGGAGTAGGAAAACGGTATTTTGTGAAATCAAGGGCAGGTGGCTCCCACTTCCTAGATTTAGGATGAGGGGTCGCCTCTCGCCCTTGAACTGGTTTCCTCTTCCGTGAAGTGGAGGGTTTCTTAGCCGACTGCTCCTTGTCCAGAGAAGACGGCTTCTTGTTGATCAACTCTTGAATTTCTCCCTTGAAGTCCCTCATGAAGGTCATGAGTTCGTTCCTTGTGATGGGAGCAGACCCATCAGTCAGCTGCTGCCGAACAGGCGGTGCGCCTGCTGGCTCGCTTCCAGTTTGAAGATGTTCCCGTTCCCTCCTTTCGGTATGACGGGTACGTCGGGCCCTTAGGGTCCCGTCTGAAACTGTGTGAGCTTCAACTTCAAATTCATTCTCAATATCGTGGTCCGACTGAACTAGAGGGTCGTCCAGGGGACGTCTCTCTTCAGGAGCCGGTACAAACGTGGATGCCATCTCAGAAGTACTCTCCCCACAGACGGCGCCAAATGTTTCGGGGTTTTCTGATGTCCTGCGGGAGAGTTACAATTCCGAGACTGGAACCGGACGCCTGTACCTGCAAAACAAACGGATGCTCCGGATGATTGGAGATCCGCCTCCGACGGTCAAGTTAGTACTTGATTAAGGAGTAATTAATGCGGAAATTAAAGTGATTGGGTCTCTCTAGGTGAGAGTGTTTAATGTGTGTAATCTGTGTTTTTTAGCGTGTAATCTCTCTTAATGAGGATTAAGGGAGGTATTTATAACCTCGGGAAACGTGTCAATCTAGGTTTAGGTTAACCTTGGGCTGATTGGGCTTCCCTTGGAAGTTGGGCCTAGGTGACCGGTTATCCCAGGTGTCATGGGAAGGACACGTGTCGTGTCGTAATTGGTCCATAGTGAACGAATCATTGCTTGACACGTGGCAGGCTCCTATTGGCCCATGTGACGGACACATGGCGGAACCTGATTGGTCCACTTGTCAGATGGTGGTTGGTGGGGAAAAATCCCCTAATCACCAAGTGTAGCGCCTGGCGCTACACCCAATTGTGTGGCGCCAGCTGGCGCCAACCTGCCAAGTCATCCGCGCTTTCTTAAATTGCGTTTTTATCCTAAATTCGAGTCGACTGATGACTTTACGGCCCCGATTATCTTTTCTAAATATCTTTTTATTTTTCTTTTTAATTAATATAACTATTATATTAATTATATTATTCTTTTTGGATTTTTAGCTTAATTTCCAAGTTTTATAAACCCAACATTTTATTTGCCTTTTCCTTTTTTTCATTTTTTCTTTTGGGGGATAGAGTCGAATACCCTCCATCAATAATAAAAATGACGGAATTTTTGCGTAAAAATTGTTTGTCACACTTTTCTTGCACAAACACAAACATGCACATAATAATAGCAAACATAAATAAACTCATAATAAGTATGTATGTACAAAATATGTCTAAAAATGAGAACTTTAACTAAAAGGCAAAGTTCTATACAAAGTCAAATATATAAAAAGCACAAGTACAAACCACCCCACACGAGAGCAGACAAAGAAATAAGTCAGTAAACATGTGGACAAAATTTGCAAATAAACCAAGCTTACTCAAGTCCGGTGGCAAGGAATCGACCACTTTACAAAGCACGGCTGGAGGAATCATCTCCTCAATCAACCCGTATGCACGAACTCAGCAGCATCGCAAAACCAAGTATGTGAAGCATTACTTGGGGGCTACTTAAAGATAAGAGCTGAAAAATCATACCGCCACATCCTCAGCCGGTACAGGAACTAGAGCTAAAAATGGCAGTAGCTCCTCTACATAGCATCGCCCAGGGATCGTGCAAGATCACCAAGGGGGACTAGTTCCCTCTAACATACTCAAACAACCTCGCGACACCTCGATACTCAGCCACTAGCTGGGGTTGTTCTATCTTCTTGCAACATATTGTGGGTTCCTTGGTACGCCAGTTAGCCCCTCTAAGCAATTTGACATGATTTTTAGTAATCGGTTTGATTACGTAAAGTGATAGACCTAATGAAAGATTGTCTCACTTAGCTTAGAGCGCCTAAGCATTGGCTCATTAACAAAAGGCACCGACATACTGGTTCATTCACAAAAGGCACCGACATACAGGTTCATTCGCAAAAGGCACCGACATACAGGTTCATTCACAAAAAGGCACCGACGTACAGGTTCAAAGCAACAGAAGCGCCGATGTACAGGCATAGCGGAAGCAAAGTTCAGGCGAGCTTTTAAAAGATCGACGAGCGGAGATCTTCGGTAATTTCCTTTGGGAAATTATCGCATCAAACGAGGATGGCTTCAAGCGAGGATATCTTCGACGGCATTCCCTAGCTTGCGGAGAGTTGTCACAAACAACTAAAGGTAATTTCAGGCGAAGTTGTTTTCGATCGTATTCCCTTAGACGTGGAAAATGGTCATAATGCGGAAGGAGATTGTTTCAAGAGAAATAATCTTCGATATTATTCCCTTAGACGTGGAATATTATCAATGTGGATGAGGATTGTTTCAAGAGAAATAATCTTCGATGGTATTCCCTTGGACGTGGAATATTATCAATGCAAAGGAGGATCGTTTCAGACGAAGCAATCTTCTAATTTTGAAGCAGTTACATGCATAGAGGTTTTCAAGCGGGATGGGATTCTCTAGCTTGCAGGAGGTCATCAAAACAACATGATACAAAAAATTGGTTACTTTCAGAGACGTGTGCTCGACGGTGCAAGATACGCGTTTCTTAACTCTCTTATCTGTTTAACTAACGCTAGTTTTGCAGGTATCGGCGTTGCAAGAGTGATTTAGGATCGCAGAACGTTCTGAATCATTCTCCGTCCCTATCGCTACTTTGACTTTTGTTTTCGAAACTTACTTTTCTCCAGACTCAGTCAAAGTGGGGGCTTCTGTAGACACCCATTTGCGTCTCCCCAAAACCAAACCCAGTGATGAGTACCTTTCACGTTGAATCATAATCGAATGAAGCGAAAGTGTGGAAAGTTTAGTGTTGCGGAAAGTTTTAATTTCTTTTCTCTTCTCTCTGTTTTTGAAAATATATTTTAAGAAAACAGCCAATCCAATTTGGTTGGTCCATGATATGGGTCCAATAATAGTATCCATGATATGGGTCCAATAATAGTGTAGACCTTTCCAACGATATATTATAAGCCCAATTCCGATGAATATTGAGGAAGTTATGGCCAATTTACCAAACCGGGCCCGGTTTGAACCTTATGTGCGGCCCAATGATCTAGGGGACGGCCTAATATGATTTATCATTCCTAATGCAATTAGGAATAGTTTTAGTCTTCTAGATTCTTCTGGAAGGTTCTTTTCGTTCCTAATTCAATTAACAATGATAAATTGACTTTTGTTGACTTTTCAGAGTTTTAATTAAAATCAAAGAGCATTTTCGAGGAAAATATACGATTTTATCCTCTAGTGCAGCAAATTTATCTGATTTTCGAAAACGCGTCAAAAACAGGCCTGGCGCCTGACTCCAGGCATTGACGCCTGGAACCAGGCTTGGCGACTGGCGCCATCCATTGGCACTTGGCGCTAGTGTTGGCGCCTGGCGCCAGTTAGCCAGGGTTGGCGCCAGCTCTATTTTTCCTGCGCCGATGCTCTGTTTTGTTAATTTTATCTTTTTGGCTGATTTTCTCTATAAATAACGTATTAAAAAACTCGGTTTTCATTCACCAATTCTCATCAACAACCATTTTTCAATAATAATCACCTACAATTAGTTTTCATTCGCTAATTCTCATCAAGATTTCCTTAATCAATTCATCTTTCTCTTTTCTAAACTTGCTTTTACATACAAAATTCTGCATTCACAATATCTAGAAACACCTAGCCATATTCGAAGTTGCCTTCACCCTAGACGTGAAAGGTTTAATTTCTGAGGGTTTGGTCCCAAATCTCTCTTTCAATTATTTAATTTAATTGTTTTTTATTATTATTTCCCTTGAAGTTACTAACGTGTGTATTTTGTTATTAGAAAGAGGTATGAGGCATCAAAGTAAGTGCTTTAATTGATTTATTGATGTTATTATGTAGATATCATGCTTACATTGTTATTATGATATTCCCAGTATCATGTCTAGGGTAATTTTAATATTAAATATGATTGTTATGATGCTTCCTACGTTCTTCCTAATATTTATGATTGTTAGTATCATTTTAGGGCTAAAGATTTGATTTTTATTGCTTAGTGACATGCTAGGCTTTGTTATTAATCATGTTAGTATCATGCCTAGGATCTTGCTATTATTATGCTTTAATATTAACATGAACATGATTATGATTATAATGATTATAATTTATGATGATTATGAAAGTTATTATTATTATTTTGATGATTATAATTTTATTGTCATGATTATTATAATTTATTATGTTTCTTGATATTATTTATTTTTATTACTTGATCACGCCTTTTATGTACGTTTAAATTAAAGGGAATTAGTACTTGTAATCACGCTTAATAAGATAATTAATAATCTTGTTAGGGTTAATGTGATTATAATTTCAAGTGATCGCCAATAATAGTTTATTTGTGCATTAATATTCGACCAACATAGATAAACAGGTTTAGGGTTAATCCTATTGATAACATGTTAATTAAAAAGCACACATGAATACGATCAGAATAAAGTAGAGGCCTATTATTAGGGCAGGTTCAATCTCTTTTAGGTTGGATTATTTGTACCTTCATCCCCGAACCCTTATTTGGTTCTAGATCTTATGGAGTTGACGATCTCTTGGATCGTTAAGGGGTGTAACCTTCACCCTGTGAACGGTTTACATGTTCCTAAAACTTGTTCGCGACTCTTTTGCTCTATCTTCTTCCCTTTTGGACGCCACCGTACTTTAGTGTATGATCAAAGTGGGGTTCAAGCTAGGGGTTAACGCTTGAAATTATTCCCTACACTAACAAGATTAATAACAAACCCTAGCATGTCACTAAACATAGAAAGATCAAAGCTTTAACCCTAACATGTACTAACATGATATTAGGAAAGAAATAGGAAACATCATAACAATCATACTTTATATTAGAAATATTAATTAACTCTAAACATGATACTAGGAAGCAATAAAACATCCAAACATGATACTAGAAATCAAAATAATAATCTAAGCATGATTTCTTTAATAAAAGATCAATTAGACAGTTAAATTACTTACTTCGATGCCTCATATCTCTTTCTAATAACAAAATACACGCGTTAATAACTTCAAGGAAAATATGAAATCAAACAATTAAATTAAATAATTGAAATAGAGATTATGGACCAAACCCTCAGATTTATCAAACCTTTCACGTCTAGGGCGAAGGCAACTTCGAACTAAGTTAGGTGTTTCTAAACTTAATGACTGAAGAATTATGAGAGAGAGAAGGTTTAGATTAAGAATAGAGAGAGAGGAAGCTTCTAGCTTTTAAAAAGAGTGAGAGAGAGAGAAGATTGTAGATGTAGATCCCTTGAAACTAGGGAGATATGACCCCTATTTATAATAAAAATAGCACGGGATCGAAGAAAATCATATTTGGAATAAAATTCCTCCTGTCGCAAATGACAGGAGCCTGAGCCAAATGACGAGCTCGTCGCCAGGCGACGAAGGCCAGCACTTGGCGACGAAGGTTAGCGCCTGGCGACGACTCTATTGTCTCGCGCTGGTCCAAAAATCAACGCGCTTTTCCACTCGCAATTACCTTTAACACCGATTGTAGGTAATTAAGCGTCTGAGCAGTTTTCGAAATAGATTATTTATATTTTTATTCAAAATAAAATATTCTTTTAAAAAAATAATTAATAGGCCCTTCTCTAGATCATCGGGCCACCTTTAAAAATCATTAGGCCTAATCTAATTTAATCCATAACTTCCTCACGAGTCATCTAAATTGGGGCTAATAAAATATCATTGGAAAGCTCTTTTCTAGCCCAATTCAACTACACTATTATTGGACCTTTATTATGGACCAAATCAAATTGGACTGGCTATTTTCATAAAACAAAAAGTAAGAAAAGAAATATTTTTGAAAACAGAAAGAGAAATATTTTAATAAAAAAATCCTCATTATTAGACTTTCCCCACTTTCACTTTGTTCGATAATCAAATGACGTGAAAAGTATTCATTAATAGGTTCGGTTTTGGGGAGACACATTTGGGTATTTACACATACAAAAAAATATTTAATTTGCTCCAAAATATTATTATGCTAAATTGGTTTAATATTAATACAACACATAATTCTAAAATATTTGTCATCAATTGATTAAACAATAAGATTAAAAAGGAACCTAAACCATTTGTCCAAATTATCTTATTAAGCGTGATTTTCAATTACATATTACCTATAAATATGTAATACGGTGATCAATAAATAATAATAGAATAAACATCAATATTGGAAGCAATTTAACAATAATAGCGTTAGTTAAATCAAATATAAATTAACCTAATCATGATACTAGCAGTATTAAAATAAAATAAGTAATTAAGTTAATTAATTACTCACATCTCACGCGCTCCTTTAAATTGCTACATCATGAATAAATTGTTAGTATCTTCAATAAAAATATAAATCAAATGTAAATTAAATTAATTTAATGTAAAGTTGATTTGGTCCAAACCCTCAATTATTTTTACCTTTCACACCTTAGTTTAAGGACGGAACCTTGGGTTGAGTATGGCACTAGTAGAAAAAATGCTATTTGTAACGCCTTATTAGTAACTGGCATATATTATGCTAGTTACAAAAACATCAATAGTAACCGACTAAGATAATGTCAGTTACAAATTTCATGACATTAGTAACCAACGTAGTAAATGTCAGTTAATAATATGTGGTTTATCATTATTTGAAGTTTTATTAGTATCCGACTAAATAAATGTCAGTTACAAATATAAAGTCAAAAAAACTTTGACTAAAAAGCTTGTAACTAGCTTACAAACGCCAGTAACAAATATTAAGTCAAAGAAAATTTGACCAAAGATTTTGTAACTAGCTTATAAACGACAGTTAAAAATATTAAGTCAAAGTAAATTTGACCAAAACATTTTTAACTAGCTTACAAACGCTAGTTACAAATAATAAGTCAAAGTAAATTTTAATGCTGGTTATAAATAATAAGTCTAACAATATTTTTTGTTTTTTTTAATCAACAAATATTTAGTTTCTAGTTTTCTACTTCCTATTAATTTTATTTTATTTAATTTACATTAAAATTTTGATTAAAGGTTTTAAAAAAATAAGAATCTAATGAATGTTAAATTTGCAAAAAAAAAAAAAAAAGAAAAAAAAAAAAATGGCTCATACTTACTTTATTTCGCTCCAACAACGAATTGCTCATCCTTCACTGCTTCTCCTTCACCGCTCCTCCTTCTCCTTCGCCGCTTCGCACTCCATTCATTGTTGTTTTGGTTTGCTCGGATTTGGGATCAGCTTCAGTGGATTTTAAAGGTTTTGAGGTATGTGTTCCTTTTGAATTAGGGTTCTTCTACTTTCGAATTAGTGGTTTTACATGTAAATTTGAATTGAATGTTGCGGAATTCAATTACTTGATTAATTTTTAATGAAATTGGATTATTAAAAACCAAGAAAATTAGTTTTTTATGAATAATTTTGAACAAATATAATCAAAATTAGGTTTTGGTGAATTTTTGGAGCTGGTACAACGTTGTTGTGTTCTCTGATCCATTCTTTGTATTCCAACTTTCCCAAGCTTTATTTGATCTGATTTCAGTTTCAAGGAAGGATTTATGTCTTCTGATGTGATTTTATTTTGATTGAGGTTTAATAGATAAAGGTTGTAATTGGGGTACATACTAGCCGAGTATGTCAGGCTTCTGTTTTTCTCTTTGATGCGTGTGTAAATTTGTGTGTGCAAGTTAATTGAAATAACCGTCACATTGAGAATGCTGCTGTTTTTGTTGTTATTATTTCTTCTATGTTGAACGCTACTATGGTTGAATGTTGCTGCTTTTTTTGTTGTTAATATTACTTCTATGTTGAATTGAAAATCTGAGTTGAAATTCAGAACTGATTTCCGAGCTAAAATTTAGAACTGATTTCAGAGCAGAAATTCAGAACCGATTTCAGAGAATTTAACCTACTTCACAGTTTTGAATAAGAACTATGTTCTGGTGTTAGATTTGATATCCATTTTCAATTTAAAATTTCATCCTTAAAAAGCACATGAATTCTATCCTCAATTTAATATTTTAATCCATCAAGAAATAGAGAACGAAGAAGAATGATTCAAAGAGATGTTTTTTGTAGAACAATGATAACTTATGTTATAGTTATGATACAATATGTCATGATATCTTATATACATATGCATCTATGGGCAGGGCTCTGGGTGATTTTCGAACTTTTTTTGCCGGGTTTTCATTGCACATGTTATTGAATTAGAATTTTTTGTAGTCTGCTACGAGTTTTACCCTTTTTGATTATGTGTAACTATATGATTTAGAGGTAGTCTAGTATGCATAAACTGTGGTGTTATGAGTGTGATGATGTTAATAGGTGTCTAAATTGCTTAATTTAATTGGTTTTTCATTTAAGTTTTTCTTTATATGTTTGATTGTCTCTGGTTGTGTACAAAAATTATGTTTTTTTGTTCAATACGGAGTATAAAGGTTAGAAAGCATAAAAAAGTCATTTTATCATGTGATCAAATATTCAAATACATTGTGGAAAAAAATATTTAAATACGGAGTACAAGTAATTTCTAATTGTTTATATAATTACCTTTTATGATACCTTGTGACTCCGTATACACAACCAAAAATATTAAATAAATCTCACGTAACAAACCCTTTCCAAAAAAAAAAGAAAAAAAAAACCTCACATAACAAATTCGAGTATTAAATAGAAGGTTCTTTCAAAAAAAATAATTACTCGTAAATAGAAGGTGGTGTAAAATGCTTGTTTTATATTCCAATGCCTAATATAATTAAAGGGAATATAAAAATAATTATTCCAAAAAAAAATTATTAAGAAACTTTATGATCTAGAGTTAGTCTAATATGCATAAACTGTGGTGTTATGAGTGTGATGATGTTAATAGGTGTATAAATTGCTTAATTTAATTGGTTTGTCATTTAAGTTTTTCTTTATATGTTTGATTGTCTCTGGTTGTGTACAAAAATTATGACAGTTTTGAATAAGAACTATGTACCGGTGTTAGATTTGATATCCATTTTCAATTTAAAATTTCATCCTTAAAAAGCACATGAGTTATATCCTCAATTTAATATTTTAATCCATCAAGGAACATAGAACGAAGAAGAATGATTTTCAGAACTGATTTCAGAGCTGAAATTCAGAACTGATTTTAGAGCTAAAATTCAAAACTGATTTCAAAGCTTCTTTTTTTTTGTGAATCCACAAATGTTTGTGTCTGCGTTCCATAGTTAAGTTTCTAGACCCAAAAAAAAATACGGAGCACGAAAAAAGAATTTCTGATTCAGTTGTTTGGGTATGGGGAGCATGAAAGTTGTTAACGAATAGTCAAGAAATATGACTTGTTTAGATAAAGATTATATTATGGGATTCATCTTTTTCGATTTTAGGAATGTTTTGGAGTAACCCTGGAACCCTTAGTTATTTTTTAATATGAAGCATTGATGCATATTGATAATAATACTGGGTTAATGACAGTTTATGATGATAAATGGATAATATTATTTATCTTTTTTTATAAAGATTGTTAATGCAGATGGTTTGTATCTATATATTTAGGTTCTTATTGCATGATGAACTGTCACTATGAAGCTCCAGTATGTGAGATTGCTAAAGTTTGATCAGTGAGATTTCCCACAACCTATCAAATTTATACATATTCGTAGGTGGATAGGAATTTCTTACAGAGATTACTGATTTGGGTTCTTGTAGTATTTACAGTTTTACACTTTGCTATGTGGGTTTGCAGTCATTTGTGCTTTACTTATGCATTAGACTTAGTTGATACTAGATGCCTGCACTACCTGAAATGTAAACGAAACACGTGTGCCTTTGTTGTGGTGATTGGATATTTGGAAATATTATGGAATATTCCCTGCCGGCATGCACTGTTTTTTTTCATTCTGAGCATCTGTTATATACCTCTTTCATCTTAAGGAATTGAAGTTAACAATTAGCATTGTTTGTTAAGCAGAACATCTGCCGGCATGCACTATTTTGCACTAAATAAAGCTTATTTAGAGCTGAAATTCAGAACTGGTTTTAGAGCTGAAATTCTGAATTGATTTCAGAGCTGAAATTCAGAACTGAGAATCAAAACTAAAATTATTAGAGTTGAAATTCAAAGCTGAAAATGAGTAAACACACCAATTTTATTTGGTTATTCCAATTGGTTGTATTGATTTTACCGAACTATAATTCTAGAGAGAGAATGAATTAGTGGTAGCCTGGTAGGAATATATAAATTGTGCTTGCACTTTTATCATACTTGTGAGTTTGACTGTTTTTTGAGGTATTTTATATTGTGGGAGTTGATTGATAATCTCTGGTTGCTATTCTATTGTAATTGCCTTTGTTTGTTTCTAATGTACTTGTTCTAATAGTTATATGCTTGGTTTTTCTATAATTTGTAGTAAGAAATGAATCGTGATTAGATGTATGATGAAAATCGAACTCAACCCGAGTTCTTGAACAGGATTGAGGAATTTTGTAGAACTGCTATTGAACACCAGAGAACTACTAAAGGGGAAACAATCTTTTTCCCTTGTCGTGATTGTAACAATGTGAATAAGTGGAAGGAAATTAGTGCAGCTGAAAACCATTTATTTTGCCGTGGGTTCATGGCAAATTATACCATTTGGTATTGGCACGGTGAGAAAATAATTCCTATAACTAGTAGGTGATCAATCAATGACACTGATATGGAGAATAGAGAACAATATGATGATAATGAAAGGGATACTGATGAAAATTTCGAGGAGGATCGCATTCCTAAGATGATGGTGGTTTGGGTGATCATGTGAACAAAGAATCTCGTATGATTGAAAATGTGTCAAAGGCCGCCGAGACACCTTTATATCCTTGATGTGCAAAGTACTCTAAGCTTTCAAGGGTTTTAACATTATTTAACTTCAAAGTGAAGAACGGTTGGACCGATACAAGTTTCAATTCGTTGTTGGAAGCTTTATCAGACATGCTTCCTGAAGGGAATGACATTCCTATGTCTACCTACTATGCAAAGAAGCTATTGTGTCCCTTAGGTCTAGAGTACACGAAGATCGATGCATGTCCTAATGATTGTGTAATTTTTCGAAATGAGTATGAAAATCTTGATGCTTGTCCAAAGTGCGCTGTTAATCGCTACAACCGCGAGGGTTCAAACGCTAATCGCAAGAAGTGGCCACCAGCTAAGGTGTTATGGTATCTGCCTATAATACCGAGGTTTAAACAACTTTTTTCTATCAAGAAGGATGCAAAAAACTTGGTGTGGCATGCACAAGAGAGGAAGATAAATGGGTAAATTAGGCATCCCGCATATTCGAAGCAATGGAAACATATTGATGATACATTTCCTGAGTTTGGTAAAGAGGCTAGGAACCTGAGACTTTCATTAAGTACCGACGAGATGAATCCTTACGGTACCCTTAGCTCTCATCACAGCACATGGCCGGTGCTTTTGTCGATCCATGGCTATGCATGAAACGTAAGTACATCATGTTGTCGCTTCTAATATCGGGTCCCAAACAACCCGGTAATGACATAGATGTCTACTTGGAGCCTCTCTTGGAGGATTTGAGACTATTATGGGATAAAGGTGTTCCAATGTTCGATGCCCATACAAGTACAAATTTTACTTTGCGTGTCATAAATTTTTGCACTGTAAGTGATTTCTCAGCTTATGGGAACTTGTATGGGTACAAAGTCAGAGGGAAAAAACCATGCCCCATTTGTGAGGACAAAATGGAACCAACACGCCTCAAGAATTTTGAAAAGGATGTTTATATGCATACTAGATGACTGCTTCATCGAGATCACCCTTATCGTAAGAAAAAAGCTGAATTCAATGAGTTCCCGGAGAAACAGTGGTTGCGTGAGCCACTTAGTGGTATAGAGTTGTGGGAGAGAATCAAAGATGTTGAGATAGTTTTCGAGAAAGTTAGTAAAACTTCCTCTATTAAGGGTCTTTGGAAAAAGGTGTCTACATTTTGGACTCTTCCTTATTGGAAACACTTGACATTGTCTTGATGTTATGAATATTGAAAAAAATGTATGCGATTCAATCATCGGGACATTATTGAATATACCTATCAAGAAAAAGGATACTAAAGATGTCTGGAAAGACATGAAGCTTGCAAATATTCGACCAAAGTTATGGCCCGTGGAAAATGACGAAACAAAAAAGACATTTTTGCCTCGAGCTTGGTACACATTGTCTAGAGAGGAGAAAAAAATATTTTGTGAGTGTTTGTACGGCATCAAAGTACCTACAGGGTATTCGTCGAACATTAAGCGTCTAGTTTCAATGGTCAATAAGAGATTAATTGGTATGAAATCCCATGATTGTCATGTCATGATGCAAGTGATATTGCCTATTGCACTTCGAGGTCCTTTGCCAAAACATGTTAGGCACACTATTGTTAAACTTTGCCTATTTTTTAATGTCATATGTAACAAAATGATTGATCCAGATAAACATGATGAAATGCAAACTGATGTTGTAGAAACATTATACAAATTTGAGATGTATTTTCCTCCTTCATTTTTTGACATAATGGTTCATTTGGTTGTCCATCTAGTACGAGAAATCAAGGAATGTGGCCCGATATTTTTTGAGATGGATGTACCCTTATAAGAGACACATGGGAACTTTGAAAGATAAGGCGATCAACAAAGCACATCCTGCAGGTAGTATTATTCGAGGTACCATTGCAGAGGAGGCTAGTAACTTTTGTTCTTTGTTCTTAACTCAGGCTAAAGAAATTGGAGTTCAAACATCTCGGCATGAAGGCAGACTTCAAGGGCAAGGGCGATCGGTCGTCAATTATTTGTGAAGCCTCCATCAGATAAAATCCAGAAAGCTCATCTTTATGTTCTTCAAAACCTTTCAGAAGTCCATCCTTATATAAAAACTCATCTCAATTATTTAAAAAGAATGAATCCGAGAATAGGTACATATGCTTTGATGCAAAAACATAATCATTCTTTTGTTGAATGGTTTTGAAACCAAGTGAATTGTGAGTTGGGGCAACAAAATAATAATGTATCTGATACGATCAGATGGCTTTCACGGCGTCCTCAATTGTTTGTGAACACTTATGAAGGCTATGACATCAATGGGTATTGGCGTCCTCAAAAGATGATAAGAGCGTACATCAAAATAGTGGTGTTATGGTTGTCGCATCTTCTACGGAATACTCAAGATCTAAGGATGCTAGGCCTATTGATGCAACACAGTCATATTATGGGGTTATTCAAGAGATATGGGAGCTAAATTATGTTGATTTTGTAGTTCTTGTTTTTCGATGCAGGTGGGCTGACAAACGGTGAGGCAAAAAGATATATGATCTATTTGGTTTTACTTCAGTGGATTCAAGTCGATTTGTTTATGAGGAGGAGCCCTTTGTTTTAGCTTCACAAGCAAAACAAATTTTCTATATAAGGGATAACATTGACTATAACTGGCAGGTTGTTGTTCAAGGCAAGAGAAGAATTGTTGGTGTCGAAAATGTTGTCGATGAGGAAGAGTATGACCTATTTGATGATACACTGCCTCTATCTATTGGGGTTCAACCTCAAAGAGAGGGGGAACACATTGTCGCTGATGAAGAGTATGCCCATGAGGAGGGAGAACATGTTGATACATAGGCTTCATTTTTTATCAATCTGTAGTTCTTTTTAATTCTTCGATTAATTTGCAACTATAATGCTACACAATAATGTTAAATGACTATAGAATCTCCAGTTTCACTTGGATTTTAGTCTTTTGAGCTTTGGCAGATTAAATGGAATTTTACATAGTTCTTATATGTGCGGTACAAGCTTGACTGTTTTTATTGGTATTATAACTTCAGGAATTGAAAAATAATGTCTCTGCAGGTTGCTTTTATTATTTATATTTTCTTGCTTTGTTACTTACTTGTAGATAGAAACCTTTTATAATCTGTAAAAATATAGCTCTGTTCATTGTACATTTAATTCTATCAGTTTCTGTCTTTTTTTTTTATGCAGGCACTTCTAGATCAAGGAGCATAAATATGGCCATTCAACAAAGTCAAGAGAAAACTTCCTCAAGCCAAGATGTTGCTTTGCGAGCCACATCATCTAAGAAGAATAGGTGGCCATCAAAGGCAAAACAATCAAGTAAGCCTATGGTGCTTGAATTTAATGATTTTGACTTGCCTACTGGTGAATGGGAACCCGCTTATGGAAAACAAATTGGTGCAAGTGCTAAGAGATTAGACATCACTGTGAATGAGTAAGCAAAAATAGATAAAGTGGATCGGGTAAATATATGGGAGGAGACAAAGGTATAAACTATTCACTTACTAGTTAGTCATGTTACTATTCAAAATATTAGTTAACTTTTTTTTTAATCCACAGCGAATGTTCCACATTGAGGATCCAAGTGGAGAAAGGCAAAAAAGGTTTCATAGTGTTGTGGCTTCGTGATTCCGCTATCACAAGTCAAATTTAAGGACACGATTCATCACTTTTAAAAACCCATACCCGGCCACTTCTCCTAAAGCAAATATGAAGCCATGGGAAGTGTATGAAGGTTACTTTACAAAGGAGAAATGGAAGAGATTCTAAATAACTAGTAAATCAGAAGAATTCAAGGTAACTACACATTCACATGCACTGTTAATTAATCAAACAAAAACTAATTGTGAAGAATATGACAATGTTTAACTCTCTTTTCTTTCTTTTTTTTAAAAAAAAAAAGGAAAAAAGTGAAAAGGGGAAGGAAAATGCAAAGCTAAACAAATGTCGCCATCACTTGGGTCTAAACAGTTTTCAAAGAGCTCGGATAATTTTGAATAAGCAAAAGAGACTTGAAAATAGATTTCCTGCTCTGGCTGACAACACTTCCCAGAGCAGTACATCAACTGATTCTGTTGAGTAATTAGGTTTTGATGATTGTAAACTAATGATGATTATCTATCTAATGTGTTTGATAAGTTGTGCATAGAAAGAACAAGTTATACTTGGAACAGGATACAAGGAACCTGAGCAGTCACATATATATATATAAGGAACCTGAGCAATATATGATAAGCAATAGAGAAACAAGAACAATGATGAGTGTTATGGTTGATAAACATGATGATGGCTAAAGAACCATGAAGGTAACTATGTAAATAGGTGTTTGCATATGTTAGCTTCATAAGGTAAGTACACTATGCATACATGAGTTGTATATGTGTAGGAGTATTTACATAAGCTTTAAGTTTAATTAGTTCTCTTACTTGAAGTTTGTTATGACAAACAAACTTCAATCTAATGTTTCTCTTAAGTGTTTATGTGAAGACAGGAACTGACTTAGGTGAAGTCAATGGGTTGAAACATAGAAGACTTCAAGAGGAACAAGAGAGAATGAATGTACCTAAAGCAGGTTCTCCCACAAGAACCAAACCACGAAGGAACCAGAAGATATTCTCTAACGAGATGCAGAAGGAACCTTTGGCAGGCTTTCCCACAAGAGCTGGAGCATGTTCCCTAACAGGAACTTAACGTTGCCGCGAGATATAGATTACATCAATACTACAAGATTCTAGAACAAGTGTTTCAAAGAAACAACATGAAGACGGAGAAATCGAAGTATGTCGCTCTAGGATTCATGTAAGTATGTTGGACATAAAAGTCAGTCTGGAACAAGTCTAAAGAACCAAGGTGAACTCATGATAGTCAATGAAATTAAAGTTACTGACTTGTCAGGAACTCAGAGACTGTCAGAGTTCCAGAACCTAATCGGAACTTAGGTCTGCACGTCGTTAAAGGTCGCAGGTCAAATTTAATAAAATAAATATTTACCTAATACATGCATATCTTTTAGGGATTTGGTTTTACAGAATAAAAATATTTATTTTCTAATAAATCCCTTTTGGAAAAAGATAAGTTATTTTTGGAAAATATTTTCAGTAAAATAAGTTTTAAATAAAATCTAATTTTATGGCAAGTATATCTTTTGTTGAAAGATATGGTAAATATATCTTTTGTAAAAAGATATGGTAAGTATATCTTTTATAAAAATATATGGCAAGTATATCTTTTGTAAAAAGATATGGTAAGTATATATTTTGTTAAAAGATATATTAGTATATTTGGAAAATATAAGATTTAGATAAAATCTGATTTTATGGTAAATATATCTTATTATTATTGATAGAATATATTCTTAACAAAAGATATATTTTTGGAAAACTTAATTTTGGAAAATATCTTTTATTTCTATCTTTTAATAAAACTTATCTTTTACGAAAAGAATAATTTGGGTGTACTATAAATATGCTCATATGTATTCATTCAAAGTCGAGGCTGATGAAGCTTAGTGGTCGTGATTAATGGTTTCATCCTTCACCACGAAGCTAAGTCAAACCTCCAGGTCGAAGTTCCAGTCAGGTTCCAGTTACAGTTCGTCCAGTAAGTTCCAGACAGATCTTGAAGTGTCCAGCATATTAGTTTTATCTCTTTATTCATTGGTATGTATTTAGAGTTATTCTTTGAGATCTTGTAATTGGGAAAAAGGGTTTTGAGTGTTTTATGTATTGGGGCGTGAGAGTTCATGAGGATTCTCGTTATAATTATATTGTAAGAGTGCGATGTGTGAGCTTGTAGGTGAGGCCAATTGAGCTTCTAGTGTGAGGCCGAGTGGGTAGTATTTTGGTAGTACGAGTAGTTTTGTACTTAGGTTGTACAAGCAGTTTGTACTTTGGCAGTACGTGTAGTACTTTGGTGGTACGAGTGAATCTAAGTGTGGTACTTAGATTGGGTAGGATAGGGTCCTATTAAGTAGCAAGTCCAGTGAGGAACTTGTGAAATAAAGGTCCGTGTCTAATAGGTTGTAACTTGGTGTTTGCCCTATAATAGTGAAGTGTGTTTGAAATCCCTAAGGTAGGGTCGAGGTTTTACTTCCAGTTGGGCCCTGGATGGTTTCCTCGTAAAATCCGCTTTACATTGTCTAAGTTCCTAACAGCAATCAGTTTTATATTCCGCGAAAAGTAGGCACTAGGAACATACTACAATTCACCCCCCCTCTTGTAGTATATCATCCGAATTAACAGGTTCTATTTTTTATAGTCGAGCCCTTGAGTGGGTTTTATCTCATGAAAAGCGGTTGCTAGATGGAACATGGGGCATCGACCCAAAAGATACGGAAACTATTCGAATTTCCAATATAGTAGTATGTCATAGTTTATCAAAACAAAGAAATCTATTGACATTACAGATTTTTGGTCATCTAATTAACTTTTCTATGTTTTTTCAAACAGGAAGAGAACTTGCAAAAACAAGCAAAGGAATCTGAGGAAGGAGAGTGTAAATAATCAGAGCGAGGCGTTGATGCCCTTACTTTGGCATTTGGGAAAAAAGGACCATCGTGGATTTGTGAAAGGACTTGGTGAATGTGGGATTGGTGTTGACTATAGAAAATCATTTGACCCGGTAAAAGGTAAAAACATGTCTAAAAGTGGTTGCCCATTATAAGAACTAGATGAACTTAAAGAGAACTTAACCCGGGAATTTGAAGAAAAATTAAAGGAAGGCATTGCAGCAGCTGTAAGTTCTTATCTTTGTGCTTTTATTCCACACATTACTGCTAACGATTTTCAAGTAAATGATGCTCAACCTTCCCCATCTTCCTCAACCAATCCAACAGAGCTAAGTCCTCGCTTGTTTGAGGTAAACCTTCATTTGACTGAGATTGAACTCTTAATTATTATCACATGAGATGAACGCGGAATTGATATTCAGAACTGAATTAAAAGTCGAATTTTATAACTGAATGCAGAATTGATAATCAAAACTGAATTCAAAGCCGAATTTCAAAACTGAAAATCAGAACTGAATTTAGAGCCGACTTTCAGAACTGAAAATCAGACCTTATTCAGAGCTGACAATCAGACCTGAATTCAAAGTTGAAAATCAGACCTAAATTCAAAGCTGAAAATCAGACCTGAATTCAGAGCTGAAAATCAGACCTGAATTCAGAACTGAAAATCAGAATTGAATTCAGTATTGAAAATCAAACCTGAATTCAGAGCTTAAAATCAAACCTGAATTCAGAGCTGAAAATCAGACTTGAATTCAGAGCAGAAAATCAGACCTGAATTCAGAATTGAAAATCAGAACGCAATTCAGAGCTGACTTTCAGAACTGAGTTAGGATGGATAGTTTGTTCAGGGTTGTTTAGTCTTCTTAATTTTAGGTTTGTGGAGTTGGTTGGCATTGTTTGTAGAATTTGCTGTTAGAGTGGTATTCTTTTTCTTGCTATTTAATGTATTTATTGAAGATAAAAGTTAGTATTGACTTTTTGTTGTTCATACAATGGATTGTATATAAGCTTCTTAATTTTGTATCTAAGCTTTTTCATTCATATCTGTGAGAATTTAACTTGACATGTGTTAAAACAGCAAAATGATTTATGATTTCACTCATTCTCAAAGTACATTTATATGCTGACCTTTAGTATGACACCTTTTACCATCATATGTGCCAAAGCTTTAATATATGTGCCCTTCTTTGGGTTCTTGCTAGAATGATGCTATTTAGCCAAATCTGATACAGATTTACTCCTTGTGGCTTTTTTTTCTAAGGTCATTATATTGCCATTTAAGTCATCTTAGTGACCTCTTGTTGATAAAGGAAAAATGTGTCATCAATTGTTTATCCCTAGATAAAACACAATTTATAACAACCTCAACAAACCTAATACGAGTATAAGGCAAGTATAGGGTCGAACCCAAAGGAGTGAGTCGGTATTAATTTTAGCCTAAATCAAGCTACTTCGAAGATTGTAGTGAGAGAATGGGTGGTACTATGGTAACAAAGCTAGATTGATCAAGTAATTCAAGAAACAAAGCTAGATTGATCAAGTGTATTTATAAGCAAAGAAGGAAAAAAGGAACCCCGCGCCCTCTATAAGGAATCTCGCGCCCGCAGGGAAATTGGTACGGAACCTATAACAAACTCCGCAGGCTGTCTGGGAAGCACCCGTGCCCGCGGGTATTCTAGCATGCGCCCACGGCAAGGGTGCGGCGAATCCGCTGCTCCCAAAGAGTAATTAGAGGCTCGCGGTCTCTCTAATATGGAGCTCTCTCTCCAGTCTACCCACGCCCGCGGGGAGCCTGCGACCAGACCACAGAGAGTTCCTGGTCGATTCTGGCTAATTTGGTGCAACACATCCCGCGCCCGCGACCTTCATGACCCGCACCCGCGACAACCTGGCAAAGGCTGATGCCCTCTCTAAGGCCTCTCTGAGCCCTCTCCAAGCAGATTGCTTCCTCCTTGCTTAGTCAATATAGGTCATCTTGATCCCTTTGCAAAGACAAATCCTAGGTACCTACAAGAGCAAACAAAGGAAAGGAATAAAAGGGAAAAAGGGCCAAATAAAAGGAAAACACTAAGAAAACACGAAAAACACAAAGAAAGAAGGAAAGAGAGGAACTAAAGGAAAAATGACCAATAATAAGATAAGAAAGCATTAAAAAGGGATGAAATCATCCTAAAAGAGTACCCTATGAGTGCCATGAATGACACTCATCAAATTCCCCCAAGCTAGACTTTTGCTCGTCCCGAGCAAAACAAAGGCTAAAAAGGAAAAAAGAAGGGCTTAATCAAAATAAAAATCAAAAGAAGGAGGTGAGAATATACACTAACTCACTTTCGTAGGAATCACGGCCAATTTTAGCAACAAAAGACAAGCCATTTAAACCCCTAGATCGCCCCAGAGGATGAGTGATGCTCTCGTAAAGATTTCCTAGAGATAACCTATAACTCTTATTAAGAAAAACAAAAGAAGCAAAAACGAGGCAAATTACAAGAATAAAGAGCAAAGTTTGAAAAAACTATTAATCAAAAATCTTTGTGAAATGGACTTTACAAAGTGACTATAATTCAAATGAATAACAACCTTTCTAAAGTTAATCATGGTATGCACGTTATAAGATACCTAAGGTTGATTGAAACATAAATATGCTAAGCATAGGAACTAGTTGTCACACTCCACTTTCATCCCAAACGCTTACCGCGTTCCCCTTACTAATCTCCCCTTAGTGTGCATCTCATGGGTTCCGCGAAGGAACCGGAAAAAGATCAAATTTTGGGCTACTCGACATCTTGACCACGCATCCCCTTTCCTTAGGCTATAACCCATGATTCCCTCCACCGATTAATGACTCAACCCCTAGGTCAAAAGGTCTTCCCAAAAGTTGTAACGTAAGGCAAAAAGAGTTAAGGCAGGCTAAATTTAAAGTTTGGTGGTTAACCTAAATTGTGAAGCAAAGATTGCGCATTTCTTTACACCATAACCAAGCAATCTCCAAACAAAAATAACAACACTCCCAAGCTTATTCAAAGCTAAGATCACAAACATATACACAAAAAACGTGAGAACGCTTCCCCCCCAAGCTTAAATAGAGCATTGTCCTCAATGCTGAAAGGGAAGAGTACTCACACAAAAATATTTTTTGCATTTTTCACTTTTTTTTATATATTTTTTTTTGTTTTCTCCACTACTACAAAATTGGCCAAAGAAACCCATCAAAATTAGCCAAAGAGACTGCCTTAGAGGCGGTCTCTAGCTAAGCGGTCTCTTTGGCTAAGAGACTGCTTCTTTAGAGGCGGTCTAAAGTTTCAAAACTTGAGACCTGTTATCTTAGAAAAGCAGTCTCTTTGGGTGGCTGAAATACTAAAATTGTAGAAGCATAAAAGACCATTTTTGCCAGAAAAGCGGTCTCTCGTTTTAAAAATTGAGACCCGTGAACTTACAAAAGCAGTCTCTTTTATGAGTTCAAGAGAGACCAGTTATGTTAGATCGGTGGTCTCTTGCTACATTCTATTTTTTTAAAAATAAATATACGAAAACAAATATACAATTTCATATTTCGCTCGAAAAATAATAATATAATCTAAGGTATTACTCTATTAATCTGTAGCACACAATGCATACGAAGTATTTACATATTAGATACTTCGTAATTTATAGTATGTATTAGATAATTTATCTAGGTACTGATTAGGGGATTTTTATCCACCAATCACCGTCTGACAAGTGGACCAACCAGGTTCCGCCACGTGTCCTTCACGAAGGCCAATAGGAGCCTGCCACGTGTCAATCACAGATACGTCCTCTACGGACCAATCGAGGCACGCCACGTGTCCACCCATGCCAAATGGGAAAACCGGCCAACAAGGCCCAATCCTGTCTAGAGGCCCGGTCAGCCCTAGGTTTACCCTAAACCTAGAGAGTGGCACGCTTCTCAAGACTATAAATACTTAATTAATCCTCATTAAAAAAAAAGGGCAATTGAGAGGCAATTGATCAAGCAATTAATCTCACCTGAAGAACAGAGAAGAACAGAAACATTACGGAACACTAATAACCGGCTAATCTCGCTAACAAAGCAGATTACCAACATTAAACACTCTCACCTAGAGAGGTCTTATTACTTTAATTTCCGTATTAATTACTCCTTAATCAGGTACTAACTTGACCGTTGGAGGCGGAGCTCTCAGGAGTCTCCGTTATTTTGCAGGTACAGGCGTCCGGTTCCAGTCTCGGAATTGTAACTCTCCCGCAGGACATCAGAAAACCCCGAAACATTTGGCGCCGTCTGTGGGGAGAGTACTTCAGAGATGGCATCCAAGTCTGTACCGACTCCTGAAGAGAGGCGTCCCCTAAACGACCCTCAAGTTCAGTCGGACCATGATACCGAAAGTGAATTTGAAGTGGAAACTCATACAGCTCCAGACGGGACCCTAAGGGCCCGACGTACCCGTCATACCGAAAGGAGGGAACGGGAGCATCTTCAAACAGGAAGCGAGCCAGCAGGCGCACCGCCTGCTCGGCAACAGCCGACTGATGGGTCTGCTCCCATCACAAGGAACGAACTCATGACCTTCATGAGGGACTTCAAGGGAGAGATTCAAGAGTTGATCAACAAAATGCCGCCTGCTTCAGTCAAAGAGCAGTCGGCCAAAAAACCTTCCACTTCACTGAAGAGGAAGCCAGTTCAAGGGCGAGAGGCGACTCCTCATCCTAAATCCAAGAAGCGGGAGCCACCTGCTCTTGATTTCATAAAATTCCGTTATCCTACGGGAAATAGGAAACCGGTTCGTCATATTCAGGCGGACGGGTCAAAGCAAACGTTCACAGATGCTCGGCTACTGCTAGAGCAGAAGAAGAGTGACCGATTGTCAGAGTCGGCTTCTACTTCAAATTTTCAAGACAGTTTGCGAAATTCCTCGATGAGGCATACTCAGTCGTACCATGAGAGTCAGTCAGGCGGCACCTCCCGTCAGTCCGGCTTTCATAGTGCCCAGGCGGTACCAAACTTACCATTTGTGCCGCAACAACAGTATTTTATGCAGCCACCTCCATTTGGTGGACCTGCAGCAAAAAACGTCCAACCTATGGATTGGCAGCTACGGTTGCTTAGACTTGGTGAACAGCCGTCGGCCTTCTCCAAGGAAATTACTGAAGCCGCTCAGCCGGCCAAAGTAAAAAATGTACTAGTAGGCGCCTATGACGGCACTACTAACCCAGAAGACCATCTGATGGCATTCACCAACCTGATGTACCTTCAAGGGTTGGATGATCCCACTTGGTGCAAGTGTTTCCCAGCGACTCTCAAGGGAATCGCACCGCAATGGTTCGGCAACCTGCCGACTGGTTGTGTAAACAGCTTCAGGACGCTTGCTTACTTATTTGCCTCCAACTTCGCCATGAACATCCCTGCGAAGAAAACGACCCTTGATTTGGGAACAATTCAGCAGGGCGAGAAGGAGGGGCTTCGTTCTTACATCAGGCGGTTCAACCTGATGAGAATACAGATTCAAGGGTTACCGGATGAGGTAGCTTATACTGACTTTTTTAGAGGTCTCAAAGACGGGTCTACCTTCAAATTTGATTTAGTTCGAAAAAGGGTGGCGACTCTTCAAGAGGCCTTGATTGAAGCAGAAGCCTATATACAGGCGACTGATCTGTGTACGATAAAACAGTCGGACGGGAAAAGGTTCGACAAAAGAGAAGGACGACAGAAACAGTCGTCTAACAAAGATGAGAAAAGAAAAGAGGTCTGGGCGGTTGATTCCTCTAAACAGCCGGCCCAGAAAAAGAAAAAAGAATTCAAACCATACTCCCCAAAGTATGTGTTTAACAAGGATAACCAGTTTATCCTAAAAGAAATAAAGGGACGGTTCTCAATTGAGAAGCCGGTCCCCATGAAGGGTTCTGCAAACAACCGGAACCAAGACAAAATCTGTGCTTATCATGATGACGTTGGTCATCACACCAATGACTGCATCAGTCTCATGCGGTACCTAGACCGCTTGGCTGAGCAAGGTGATCTTGACACTTATGTCAAGAAATCTACGGGGAACACTTCCTCAAAAAAGAAGTCGGCCAAAAAGAATCAACAGGCCGACAGTTCCGATACAGATGATGTAGTCGTCTACACCATTGCAGGCGGCTTCTCAGGAGGTGGCCCCACTATTAGGGGCAACAAAGATAATATAAGGCGGTTAGATGTAAATTCCGTTCACCAAGAACGGCCGTCCAAATATACATTTCCTGAGATTGTCATCACTGAAGAGGATCTAGGAGGGGTAAGGGGGCCGCATGACGACCCTCTCGTTATTGAATGTAAAGTGGCGAACCAGAGAGTTGGCCAAATCCTCATAGATACCGGGAGCTCCTCAGATCTCATCAGCAGTAAATGTCTGTCAAAACTGAAATATCAGACGGACTGCATACATCCGGCCTCCCACCCTTTAATAGGGTTTGGAGGAGGAGTCGTCCACCCACTGGGACGAGTAGATTTACCCATTCGCCTGGGCGAAAAAGGGGAAGGACGACACATGGTAATCCGGTTCCTAGTAGTAGAGGAACTCTCGGCCTACAACATGATTCTGGGTCGACCAACCCTGAATAATTCCAAGGCTGTTATAATCCCGTCTCTTATGCTGCTTAAGTTTGAGAGGGATAATGGAACAGTCGGCTCCCTAAGGGGAGATCAGAGGATGGCCCGAGAGTGCTATCTCTCGGATGTCAAGCCCACTGTTATGGCCACTGGGTCATGTGGAGAAAAAACAGACCTTGACAATGACAAGGAGAGTGCGCCTGTTCAAGAAACAGGCGACAAAAAGAGAAAGGCGTCCCAGACAGAGTCCGCAAGAAAAGCAAGAAAATAGCAATCATTGGCAGAGGAGCGGCCGGATGAGTTCCGCCCTCAGCCGGCTGGTGAGCATGCGGACCTGATCTTAGACGACTCACGTCCTGACCGAACAGTCAAAGTTGGGACGACTGCTCTGAGAAACCTTGGTGACGACTTTCACAACCTATTGAAAGAATACAAGGACATCTTTGCATTTGAAGTCCATGAAATGCCAGGCATTAGTCCTGATCTGGCAGTACATAAACTCGCTGTGGATCCGAAAAAGAATCCGGTACGGCAAAAGAAGCGGAACCATGGCGAAGAAAGAAGTCAGGCGGCAGCCGCCGAAGTTAAAAAATTACTTGATGCAGGGTTCATTCGGCAATGTTACTTCCCAGACTGGGTTGCAAATGTGGTGCTTGTTAAAAAGCCGAATGGCACCTGGCGAATGTGTGTTGACTACACAGACTTAAACAAGGCGTGCCCCAAAGACAGTTACCCTCTGCCTAAAATTGATAACCTGGTCGACTCAACAGCGGGTCATGCCTTGATGAGTTTTATGGACGCCTATTCTGGTTTCCATCAAATTCCCTTATGGAAGAAAGATCAGGAGAAGACGGCCCTCGTCACTGATCAGGGGTTATACTGTTACACGGTCATGCCGTTTGGTCTTAAGAATGCCCCGGCTACCTTCCAATGAATGATAAACACAGTGTTCTTTGATCAGATTGGGAGAAACGTCGAGGCATATATTGATGATATGATTGTCAAGACTAAACTTCAGAAAGATCATCTGACGGACCTCCGAGAAACTTTCGCCACACTCAGGCGGCACCATGTCATGCTCAATCCCAAGAAATGTGTATTTGGAGTTGAGTCTGGGAAATTTCTCGGATTCCTTATCAATCAGAGAGGAATAGAGGCGAACCCTGAGAAGGTGCAGGCGGTCATTGACATGCAGTCGCCTCGTACCATCCGAGAGGTTCAGAAGTTAACAGGTTGTCTGGCGGCCTTGGGGAGATTCCTAAGCCGATCAGGCGACAAATGCCTATACTTTTTCCAGGCAATTAAGAAAAAGGCAAGGTTTGAATATGGGCCGGATGCTGAGGCCGCCTTCCAGAAATTAAAAGTTCACTTGCATTCCTTGCCGAGGCTGGTCAGCCCTTTGCCCAAAGAGGATCTCTACATGTACCTGGCCGTCTCTGATCATGCGTTAAGCGCTGTGCTCCTTGCTGAAAGGGACGGCTGTCAGCTCCCGGTCTACTTTGTCAGTCACGTACTGAAAAATGCCGAGTTGAGGTATCCCCTAGTGGAGAAATTTGGTCTTGCACTCTTCATGGCTGTTAAAAAATTGAAGCCCTACTTTTTGGCACATGCAGTCGTCGTGTATACCGACCAACCAATCAAGCGGCCCCTTACCATCATGGAGTCGTCAGGACGAATGATCAAATGGGCCATAGAAATACAGAGCCTCGAAGTTACTTTCGAGCCTAGAAAAGCAGTGAAGGGGCAAGCCTTTGCTGACTTTATTGTAGAGATGACTCGTCCTCCTGACTCTCAAGTTCCAGACCAAGTCTGGAAGGTATATGTGGACGGAAGCTCTACTTCAAATGGTTGTGGAGCAGGCATCGTATGTCAATCTCCAGAGGGCGACAGGTTCGAGTATGCTCTACGCTTCAGTTTTCAGGCTTCAAACAATGAGGCAGAATATGAAGCTTTACTAGCCGGGATCCGCATGTGCAAGGCGGCAGGGGCAAGAAAAATAGACGCCTGTTCTGATTCACAATTGATAGTGAGTCAGTACAATGGCGAATACGAAGCAACCCATCCGGCCATGATCAAGTATTTACAGGCGATCCGACAAGCAGTCGGCTCCCTTGAGGATTTCCACCTGATCCAAGTGCCGAGATCAGAAAACAACCAGGCAGATGCACTGTCAAAATTAGCATCATCCGCCTCCTCCGATACTCCTCGAACTGTTTTTTGGGAAGTAATGGAGAAGAGAAGCATCGAGGAAAACCCTATTGGAATCCTAGACAGAAGCTCAACCTGGATGGATTCAATCAGGGCATATCTGACAAACGGTACACTGCCGGATGATCCTCAACAGGCGGCAGCACTGAAAAAACGAGCCTCTTGTTTTGAAATGATACAGGGAGAACTTCACAAGAGGGGGTACCTTCAACCCTTCTTAAAGTGTGTTACTCCTGAAAAGGGACGAGAGATACTAGATGATCTTCACTCTGGTTACTGTGCTTCTCATATAGGTGGTAGGATGCTTGCTCAAAGGGCAAGGCGGCAGGGCTACTTTTGGCCTACTTTGGAAGCAGATGCAATGGAGATGGTGAAAAAATGTGACAAGTGCCAAAGGTTTGGCAAATTAATTCACCGTCCGGCTACTGACCTCACTTCCATTCACAGCCCACTACCGTTTGCTAAGTGGGGCATGGACATTCTGGGTCCATATACGCCTGCTACAGGCGGCAGAAGGTATATACTTGTTGCCGTTGACTACTTCACTAAATGGGTAGAGGCGGAGGCTGTAAAGGGAATCAAGACGAAAGATGTAATTTCATTCATTTGGAAAAACGTCATCACTCGGTTCGGGGTTCCCATGTCTATGGTTTTTGATAATGGTCCCCAATTTGAGACGCCTGTTCTCAAAAGCTGGTTGGGAGACCAAGGAATTGCACACTACTTTGCATCTGTCGGCCGTCCACAAGCAAACGGCCAGGTAGAAGCCTTTAATAAAATCATCTCAGACGGTCTCAAGAAAAAGATTGAACGAGCAGGCGGCCTATGGGCGGATGAACTACCACATGTTCTCTGGGCCATTAGGACGACTGAAAAAGGGGCGACTGGAGAAACTCCATTCCTCCTAACTTATGGTGCGGAAGCTGTTCTTCCAATAGAACACTACGAGCCGACTCTTCGAGTAATGCTATATGACGAAGAGGCAAACTGGGAAGCCATGCGCCTGGCATTAGACTCACTTCCTGAAAAGAGGGGCAATGCTGTTTTGCGCCATGAGATCTATCGCCTGAGAATGACTAGATCATACAACAAAAAAGTACACAGGCGTCCACTCAAAGTAGGGGACTTTGTACTTAGAAAAATGGAAGCAGTTGGTAGGGCTAATGAGTCTAACAAACTAACTCCCAACTGGGAAGGACCCTACCGAATCTATGAGGAAGTCAGGGACGGTACCTACCGTCTGGAAACACCAGACGGACAACCGTTGCCTCGAACTTGGAATGTAGATAACCTTAAAAAATATTTCTTCTGAATGATGTAAAGTAAAGAGCTACTTAATAAAGTTTGCACTTACTATTCAATTTTGTATTACGAGGGGCATGCCGTCTGTACCTTTACAGTCGGCTACTCTCCATTGAGTTTTTCACTCTATCTTCAGAGGGGCATGCCGTCTGTACCTTTATAGTCGGCTACTCTCCATTGAGTATTTTACTCACAATACTTAGCTAAAAAGATTAGGGCCTGGCCGACCCTGTGTCTAACAGGCAGCTACCCTTCTTTTAATTAGCACCTACGTTCACCAAGAACTTACCAAGGCCACCGGCCGAATGATCAGACCAGGCGCCAAGCCACCTGATCAAATCTACAAAACTAATACGACCTGTCCCAACATCATAGCAGGCGTCCGACGGCATCCCTCCGGATGAAATTCGTCGCAGAGAGCAGCTCCCTTTTGGGTGGAACATTGTTCTATAAACTAATTACACGGCACCTATACGACTGTCCCCAAGGGCAACCACGTAGCCGTTTTTGAGACAAGGATAACTCTATCACTAACCAAACCAGTGGTAGTAGTTGACATCTGAGTCAGATGACCGCCTGTATTACTTGGGATAAATGCAGGGGGTACCTATTGAGTTAATAGCCAACATTGGCGAATCAAGGGGTCTAGCCGGCCTACGCCGCCTGGTACCTCTACTACTCAATCTAGATTGTGACGAAGACTAAGTAACTCCTATGTTAACTTAATAGTCACTCAAACTTAGTATGGAGCCTAAAAGGTATGAGTCGTCCGCCTGTTTTTAATAAACAGGGGCTCTCAACCACTACTCTTGCTAGGTTAACAAATTACGAGTTAAAAGCCAACATTGGCAATAAAGGGAAACAACCGGTACCCCCCGCTTGTTATCCTACTTAATTCCTTGGCGACTAGGTAATACTATTTACTTGGTCAGACCGATTGAATAAATAGTTCGAATACCGATTGAATAAATGGCCGACTGATCGTCTATCCTGGAAACAGACAACCAGTCGTCCAGGGGCATAGGCGGCGTACTTACTATTTGTACCTGTCTGCAACGTTCGGCCATGTACAACAGTCGGTCTAGTGAACAATGGGATATTAGATATGGAATACTTAGACAAATTTGAATCAAAACAAAAATTTGATTAAAAATAAGCCGGTCATTAAAGACCAGCAGAATATTCAAAGCCCCGGCCCCCTGGCCGGGTAAATACAAAGCAAACGGCACGCAGGCCGTGGAAAAAAAAAAAAATACTTTAAGCTTAAGAAGGGGGCAGTTCAGTATTAGCAGCTGCCGCCTGGTCAGCACTCTTCTTGCTGGACTCGGCTTCAGCTGCACCCTCTTTTGATGCCTTACCCCCAAGTGGCACAAGCGCCACAACCGGCTCTTCCTCCTCCTCCAACGTATCTCCCAACGCCTCTTCTTCAGCAGCCGCCAGGATCTCTTGATTATATGTTTCCGAACACTGGCGGTACGTTCTTTCCCATGAGGCAAAGTCGGCATTGGGGAACAGGCGGCCCCAGGTCATGCGCTGGATTTGAGCGGAGTCTTCCACCATCTCCCGGACGAGCTCTTTCTTCTCTTGCTCGGCCTTTTCCGAGAGCTCTTGGGTAAGACTCTTCTCTTGGCTCACCAGGCGCTCTTTTACGTTGGCCAAAGATTTCTCCATGGCTTCGTAAGAGTGCATTTTTTGGCGAAGAGGTTTCAGCTCGGCCTTAAGATTTGTGACGGTCGCCTCCAGCTCGTCATTCTTCTTCTGGGCCGCCTCTAACTGAGCCCGAACAGCGGCGGTAGCCTGCGCCTGATAATAAAGAATATCAATGGTCAGTACTTCATTTTGGGCAATTTGAAACATTGCCTTATCACAGTTGGAGGCGGCCATAGCTTTTGCGGCCTTTACCTCTTTGTTTTTCCGATCAATCGGCTTGCGAAGGCTGTTAACTCGGAGCAGGGCCTAAGTACAAAAAAAAACAGGCGTCAGTTTCCAAACAAAAAAGATAACAGGCGTCCTGGAACTCAAATACTCAAAAATATGCTAAGTATACCTCAGCAAGGACCCCTGCAATCCCATCAAGGTCAAGGGTGCCGGCACCCCTGACCGCCTCCCTTTCAGATGGAGGAACTACTTTGATCATGGACTTGGCTACCTCAACCAAGTCAAGCCCCTGAGGGCCGGCTGCATCAAGCGTAAAAAAAGCAAGTTAGACCTAGTCAAGAAGGAAGCAAGTGTGAAAGTTTTTACAAGTGATTGTCCATACTTCTAGGCGGCCCCGCCGGGGTTTTAGAAGAAGTGGTCGGCTGCTTCTCAGCCGCCACTGTTTTCCTGGAAGACCCAGGAGAGCTTGCAACAGTCGTCCTCCGGGCCTTGGGGTCCGGCTGTTGCGAGGAAGAAGCTCTTGGAGTGCCAGACTGAAAACAAAAAGAGTTAGTATATGCATAAGACAACTCCTAAAAGAGGAAGAGTTTTCGAAGCCTACCAAGGGTGCCCCCTTGTTGGGGGAGTCGGCACAAGACTGTTGCATGAGAGAGGCCCGCAACATGGCCGCCGCAGTCTTGGATGCTGTTATTTTACTCATGGCGTCAGCTGCAAAAAATAAACAGCAAAGTTAGTAAAGATCCCAAGTAAACAAGGCGTGAAAAAAACAGAGTATTTGTCAGGCCGGCTACCTCTAGAGCACCGACTGCTGAGGCCACAGGCGGCCAAAAAGTACTCGTCATAGAGCCACTTGAAGCTCGGGACGCAGTTTAGGGGTACTTGCTCTCGTACCCCTGAAGTAGAGTTCACCCTAGTCTCTACTTTGAAGAGTCCTTTGTCTAGGATCTCTCTTTTAGCCTTTGGGGGAACAGGCGGCATGCTGCGGCCGCCTGCGAGAAGAGGCGGATCCCTATTCCACTTGTTAAAACGTTGGTTCAGCTCCGTGTCTGAACCCTCAATGATAAGGAAGGTGTTCCGCCAATCCTTCCATTTGTTCGCCTTACCTCTCGTCATGAGGTAACCCCTATGGCTTGTTAATTGATACCAGCCGGTACCTCCCGACTTAGGGGTCCGGCTGAGATAGTTCATGTGGGCGAAAGCCTCAAAGCTTGGCTCCACCCCGTACATTTCGCACCCGGCCACATAGCCGAGTACGTTTACCCAAGAGTTGGGGGCTAACTGCCATAACCCCAAATCATACCCATCTAAAATCCGCTGAACAGCCGGATGTAATGGGAAGCGCAGTCCAGCTTTGATGGCCGCCACATAGCAGCCAAAGCAGCCGTCATCATAGCTGGTACCAGCCGGCCAGACGACAGTGTCTTCTAGATCCGGCACGAACAGTAAAAATTCCGGGCCCATTCTGTGGTTAGCAATAAAGCTCTCCACTTTGTCTTGCATGGTTGCGATCCGGCCCCGGGGTACCATGCAGTAGTAGGGGGCGTTTTCCTCTCTGTAAGAGGCGGACGGCTCCGCCCAATTGTCCCCCTTCTCAACTGCATGAGAAAGTCTCGCCTCTTGTAGGCGGCTATGTCTTTCTTCTGAGCTTGGAGAACTGTGGCCAGAATAGCTGGACTCGGACTCGTCCTCTGACGAGTCCGAAGAGGACGACTCCTCCCCTCTCCCAGAGGGGCCCGCCTCCTCTCCCTTAGAAGGAGCAGGAGGAAAATTAGACATATCAACGGTAAGATGGGAAGGGACCACCTTGGCCCCTCTCTCAGAACTGTCGGCTTGGCAGCCGCCTCGTTTCAATTCTACATCTGGCGCCTGGTCAGATGTTTCACTAATGAGCACCCTTTGGGAGGAGCCGTCTGAGTTTGATATCATAGCAGTCTTTTTTGTTCTGGCCATCACGTTCTGCATAGACACAGATACAGTCGGACTTTGTATAAAGGGCAAAGATGGGTCCAGAAAAGGGCAGGCGGCACTCCTAGTCCTAGATTCAGCCGTCCCCGGTGACCGGCTGTTCACTAACTTAGGTCGTGTCGTGTGCTTCCGTGGTGCCATTTCAAAAAATAAAAAGAATTAAGAGTAAGAGAACTGAGTTACCTGAACGAGTGACGGTTGATGAAGTTCTGGAAATCCGGTGCAGTCGGCTTGTCAGAACAGGCGGTAGGCAGAAAAGGTCCGAAATGTCAGAGCAAGTTCAGGGGTCCGAATGTTCTCGCAAAGTTCTCAAATGTGAAAATGACCGAAGTCAGCACTTCCTTATATAGGCAAAGTGAGAAGGCGAAGGGTCGCTTCCAAATTCAAAATTTGGGCGGGAAAATCTCTCGGCCGTTTGCAAGGTGACACCTGTAGCAGGCCGTCGCCTGTCACCGTGCGACACCTGTCACAGGCGACACGTGACCAGTCACGTGCCACCTGTGAGGGGCAAATGATTAGGGGATTTTTATCCACCAATCACCGTCTGACAAGTGGACCAACCAGGTTCCGCCACGTGTCCTTCACGAAGGCCAATAGGAGTCTGCCACGTGTCAATCACAGATACGTCCTCTACGGACCAATCGAGGCACGCCACGTGTCCACCCATGCCAAATGGGAAAACCGGCCAACAAGGCCCAATCCTGTCTAGAGGCCCGGTCAGCCCTAGGTTTACCCTAAACCTAGAGAGTGGCACGCTTCTCAAGACTATAAATACTTAATTAATCCTCATTAAAAAAAAAGGGCAATTGAGAGGCAATTGATCAAGAAATTAATCTCACCTGAAGAACAGAGAAGAACAGAAACATTACGGAACACTAATAACCGGCTAATCTCGCTAACAAAGCAGATTACCAACATTAAACACTCTCACCTAGAGAGGTCTTATTACTTTAATTTCCGTATTAATTACTCCTTAATCAGGTACTAACTTGACCGTTGGAGGCGGAGCTCTCAGGAGTCGCCGTTATTTTGCAGGTACAGGCGTCCGGTTCCAGTCTCGGAATTGTAACTCTCCGGTTCCGGTCTCTAGCTAAGCGGTCTCTTTGGCTAAGAGACTGCTTCTTTAGAGGCGGTCTAAAGTTTCAAAACTTGAGACCTGTTATCTTAGAAAAGCAGTCTCTTTGGGTGGCTGAAATACTAAAATTGTAGAAGCATAAAAGACCATTTTTGCCAGAAAAGTGGTCTCTCGTTTTAAAAATTGAGACCCGTGAACTTACAAAAGCAGTCTCTTTTATGAGTTCAAGAGAGACCAGTTATGTTAGATCGGTGGTCTCTTGCTACATTCTATTTTTTTAAAAATAAATATACGAAAACAAATATACAATTTCATATTTCGCTCGAAAAATAATAATATAATCTAAGGTATTACTCTATTAATCTGTAGCACACAATGCATACGAAGTATTTACATATTAGATACTTCGTAATTTATAGTATGTATTAGATAATTTATCTAGGTACTATAATCTATTAATCTGTAATCATATATAAAGAAAATTAACACTAAAAATGAACTATCTTCCACTTGTTTCATTGAAATGTTTATCTTCATCATCATCTGTTACCATCCTCGTCATCTTCAAATCATATCTCCGTTAAACATTAGCTCATATATAACCTATAGTAAGAGCAAACAATAACTAGGTTAAATTTCCACTAAACACAAGCAACAAAAATTAAAGATTTACACTAAATAGAAGCTATTCTGAGTTAAATAAAATTGAATTTATAATACTAACAATGTACAAATAATTAAAGAAATTAAAAAGCAAAAACAGAAGAAAAAAAAAAAAATATCCCAACCCAAAATTCAAAAACTACCCATTTTGTATAACCACAAATAATATAAAAAATTTACAATCGAAATAAAATAGCAAAAAATAAACAAAAAAAAAAGAAACAAGTTTAAACTTGTAAGATCTAAAACAAAAATCAGAATAGAAAATGAAAATGAAAACTATTATTTCGAAATCAGAATAATAACGCAAAAATAAAAATTGAAGAATAAAATCAAATAGGCCAAGAGGGAGTATTCATCAGATCAACTCGTTGAATCTGGGTAGAAGTATCCAAATACAAAAAATTAGAAGTAATATATAAGCATCAAAATTGATTTACAATTTGACACAAACTGATCTAAAAGCTTAAATAAAAACATAAAAATAATTACTAATTAAAAAAGAAAAAGTAGGAGAAAAGAAAAATTAACAACAGTTGTAAACAACTTCAAGATTCATGTAAAACTTTGAACATTAACAACATACTCATCATCAAACATTAAAAAACAAAAAGTATTATAATAGAAAAGATCTGCAATTCCATATAACACAAATAACATTTCTATTTTATAAAAATGGTTAGTATTTTGCACCAGATCTAAAATTCCACAACACAAAACATACATGCAAATCAAGATTATCACAAATATCGAACAACCTATTGTACTTGGTTACTCACAAATAAAATTAAGGGCTTGTAATGTGGTTAAATAAACAATAAAAGGGCACAAGCAACAACATGGGTAGTAAGAAGGGAACAAATGTATCTAATATCGTCTAAAGGCCACCTAATAGAATAAACGCCTTCGTCCTCCTCAATGTACATAATAATGAGTCATATAAACATTACTCAAAGTTAAAAACCAATACTCAAAGTCATTGACATACCAAGAACTAACACACATTCCTTACCAAATCAACTAGTCAAGCACTATATTCACAAGTAGTTGGGCAAAATTGACTCATGTTAAGTTTCCAAGGCAATCAAACATTAAATCATGATCAACTAATCCACAATATTTATCATCAACAACCAAGAATCAAAACAATTTCGAAAAATTTTCATCATGGGGCACAGGGAAGCATGATTTATTATTCATTGGAATGTATTTTTAGATTTTTTTTTTAATTTTTGAAAGCAATAAAACTAAGATAAGAAAGCAAAAAAATCTATACTAAGCACACCAAAAGAAAAAATAAATAAATAAAAATAAAATAAAATAAAAGAGAGGGTGAAAGATATACCAAGCGCACACGAGAACCTCCCCCTAAGCTAAATTAGACAATGTCCTCATTGTCTTAAAGGGAAGGGTACTACTCTTCATCATCACCACATCAATGTCACCAAAGCCTCAAGGATTGCAATGCATCTCTTTGGAACAAATTTGGTGGGCAAGAAAGAAACAAAGTGTTAGTGGGAAAAAGTTCAAATTTGAGTCAGGTGTACTATTCTGATCATAACTTTTTATATTTAAATGAAAATACAGTGATTCTAATTGCATTGGAAACTAGACTTGAAGAGCTTTCCAACGACAGGTCACATGCAAAAATCGGATAAGAAACGCAAAAGTTATTGCCTGTCAAAGTTGACAAAGTTTGCGAACGCGTACGCGCGCCCGATCAGGCGAGCTCTGCCCGATCGAATACGAGTGCAGTTCCAGCGTGAATGAAGCCTTCTCTAGCTCAAAATCTGCACAAAAATGAAATCCCACAAGCATTAGTTACACTCTCTTTACCTCTCTAAAAGAAAATAAATAAATAAATAAAATAAAACACACACATAAAAATAAGAGAAAAAAAAAAAACTAAACTAAACTAAAAGGCAAAAAAAACAAAAAGTACGGGTTGCCTCCCGCAAAGCGCTAGTTTATCAAGGTCCCGCTCGACCATACTCCTTCTCTCAATCGAAAGAATTCAATGCCTTGAGTAACTTATCAAACGCTCCAGCAAACATTTCATTAAGCACTATATAGGGCTTAATTGCAAACACATTAATCCCTACAAAGAAATGGTTAGGAGCACATAAGAGAACTCAAGGTAGAAGGAAAAATCAAAAGATAGAGATGAAAATACACCACAACCTTCTACTTCCTCCGTTAAAAATTTAGAATTAATAGAACGAACATGGAGGTAGTCATTGTCTTTATCATCCAATAATGACTTTAAAATTTTACCCTCACAAATAACCTCATCATCAACAAAGGAATTATCAACCACCGTTTCTACACCTAATGATTTTCCAATCACCAATTCATAAACCAATGATTTTTCAACCACAAATTCTATAACGGGTTCTTCATCCTCAATAACATTTGTATTATTATAGTGTCCGTAAACTTTTTCATCAAGAGCCTTCCAATTACTTTCATTAGCAACTAATCGTTTCCGGATATGATCATATGTATATGGAAAGACTCTAAAATCATCCGCAGCACGCACAAAAAACTCACTATAAGGGCATTCAGGATTTTCATGACAAAGACTTTGACAACTACAGTAGTTAGGTGCTGCATAAAAATTATATAATTCTTGTAGTGGCGTAAGCATGGATATTTTCAACTCATAAGAAAAATAAAATTTAAAATTTAAAAAAAATAATCTAGACTCTAATAATAATTAGAAATAAAAATAAAACCGTTTCCCCGGCATCGGCGCCAAATTTTGACAGGCTCAAGTCGTATCACCTAATCAAAAGTAATTCCTAAAACCACTAACTAAAATAGATAGGGAAGTAGGGTCGAATTCACAGGGAAACGAGTCTTTTTATTCCTAATTAATTATTATAATCTAGATTATAGAGTAACCAAAATATTGTAATCGAAGGATAACTAAACTACTAAGAGTAAAAGTGGGAAAGAATAAAAGTAAGAGGAGAAACAATGAATAAAAGGCCTAGGGCATAGGTTCACCAATAAATAATATTCCAGGGTAAAATATAATAATCAATCATCAATGCATACATTAATCAGATCATAAAGGGCTTTCGCTATGTATTACAATCACACAATTAATTTACCGGTATTAAATCTCATCTCTCGAATCTCGACTTAACCATTTATAAATTAACCTGCCTATTGAAACTAGATCTAAACATCAATTCTCATCTGTCGAATGTCGAATCAATATTGTTAAACTCATGCATAAAAGATCTGCGCAAATCTAGTCACAGAGCATTAAATCAATCAATAGGAAATTAATCTAGCATTGATAATCAACAACAATAAATTACCCCTTCATATTATTTATGGATCCCCACAAACCCTAGATAGGAAACTACTCACACATAATTAAATCTAAACTAATCAAAGCAATTAAAGGAGACATGATGAAAGAAAGAAAATAAATAACTGAGATTAAACCAAGAATTGTAGAGAGAGAAACAAGAGAGAAAATAATACTAAGAGTTTAATTAAGGGAGAGAGAGAAAAGTTAGAGGGAGAGAAAAGAAAAGAAAACTAAAACTAAAAGAAAATAAAAACAAAAAACTACATAATCTCCTCCCTCCTTACGTAACTACTACTTCCTCCTGTTATAAGGAAAGGAAAAAGAAAAGGAAGTTTAATTAAAAACAACTAGGAAAAATAATCCTAACTTAACTAAAACTAGGATAAATATAAAGCTGCCAACTAATATCTAGTAATCTTCAAAGGCCAAAGCCACATCATCATCCCACCAAAGGAGCAGCTACACACGTATTCTCGCGGCCCAAATTGATGCTCACTTAATTGGGCCCGGCAAACATCACGCTTAGCAGGACTCGTGGCTTGGGCTGCTCTTTTGGGATTGGAAGCTTGGACCCAAATCCCTTACTTGGGTTGGTCTTCAATAATAACTTGTAATACCTTGGACCTCTTCATATATCGAGCCCTTAATCACCGAACCAAATTTCTTTAGCTCGGTCTTGGGCTTAAAATATTTGGTCATTAAAGACGATTAAACTCCAATATCTTTGTAGTGGTTCAATAAGCTCGGGAATCATCATAATTCTTCCAATTCCTACAAAATAATACCAACTCTACAAAAAACACTAGAAAACGTATATTAGTAATAAAAACAGCTCCGTAGAGCTCAAATAAGCACAAATATGACCGTGGGACAGGGAACAAATATATATATTAAATAGACTTATCACATGCTTTATCCTAGAATCAACCAAACGTATTCTCAAACCGTGCATACCATGACCACCTAGTAAGATTATTATTCAAAAGCAAGAGTCCATTGTTTACAAGTCCAAGTCAAAATAGAAAGAGTGGAAAATAAAGCCTCAAAAAGCTATGTAAAAAACAAAGAACAAAGAGAAAAGAAAAGAAAAGAGAATAAAAGATGGAAAGCAAATATAAAGGAAAAGTAGGAGAACAAAGAAAAGGACAAAGATGCAATCATAACACGTATTTCCCAATCAACATACAAGCGGTCAAATGGACACATCGCCAAAGACCCCAAACACACTAGGTGTTATAATCATACATCCTCGAACCGTTCAACTCCCCTAAAACTAATCCTAATCTAAGCAACCAAGAAAAGTATAGGAATAAAAGTAAAGAGATAAAACAAGAAAGGTCTCACCAAGCGTCCAAGCTATGCTACAATAACCAAGGGGCAAGAACGACCTCCTTCAAGAAGCTTCGAAGAACAAAGCATAAGCTACGAGCAAGTTGAGAAAAAGAAAAGGACTATATACAAAATGAAATTGTTAGTCACTTTCAAACGAAAGCAAACAAAAGATAGCTTACTTGAAAACTATGTATAAAAAACTAAAGAAATCATCATCATCATCATGATCAAAAGAAACCTCAAAACATCATCATCAAAATCAAGACAACAAGACAAACGTTATACCAACTAGACTACCAAGAGCGAAGCAAGAAAAATCCACCAAAGCCTTTTCAAACACATCCCCATGAGTCCAAGGTGCCTCCCCCAAAACCTACGCTAAAACATCCTTTTTTATTTTCCCCTCACAAAATAAGGGCATCGACCGCGATGCTCAAAAACATGCAAAGCTAAAACGGAGGAAACAAAAAGGAATCAAACAACCAAGGGGGGAACTATTGGCCACTAGGGCTGGCACCACCATCACCCACATCCCAACCTCCAGTAAAACCGGGAGGGAATCCATAACTATAGACACTCATTTGTGTCTCCCCAAAACCAAACCCGGTGATGAGTACCTTTCACGTCGAATCATAATCGAATGAAACGAAAGTGTGTAGTGTAGCGGAAAGTCTTGGAAAACTTTATTTTAAGAAAATAGTCAATCCAGTTTGGTTGGTCCATGATATAGGTCCAATAGTTGTGTAGTTTGATGGGGCTTGCAAAGACCTTTCCAACGATATATTATAAGCCCAATTCCGATGAATATTGAGGAAGTTATGGCCAATTTATTAAACTGGGTCTGGTTTGAGCTTTATATACGACCCAATGATCTAGGGGAGGGCCTAATATGATTTATCATTCCTAATGCAATTAGGAATGGTTTTGGTCTTCTAAAATCTTCTAGAGGGTTCTTTTCATTCCTAATTCAATTAGCATTGATAAGTTGACTTTGTTAACTTTTCAGAGTTTTAATCAAGATCAAATAGCATTTTCGAAGGAATTATATTATTTTATCTTCCAATACGGTAAATTCATCAAATTTTCGAAAACGCGTTGAAATCCAATTTGGCGTCCAACCCCAGGCCTTGGCGCCAGGCGCTAGCCATTGGTGCCTGGCGCCAGCTAGCGAGGGTTGGCACCAATCCTGTTTTGCGATCTTCAGACTCTGTTTTGTTAAATTATCTTTTTTGGCTGATTTTCTCTATTATCGTATCATAAACTCTGTTTTCATTCACGGATCATCATCTACATCTACCAATTCATTAATTAACCAATTCTCTTCATTCACAATTCATTCATCTACAATCATTCATCATCTACATCTCTCATTCATCAATTCTCAACAAACATTAATTCTTTAGCATTCTTTTCTGTCTTCAATTCTTTCTTGATTTTTCATACAAAATTCCGCATTCACAAGATCTAGAGACACCTAGCCATATTCAAAGTTGCCTTCGCCCTAGACGTGAAAGGTTTAATTTCTGAGGGTTTGGTCCCAAATCTCTATTTAAATTATTTAATTTAATTGTTTTGATTATTATTTTTCTTGAAGTTACTAACGTGTGTATTTTGTTATTAGAAAGAGGTACGAGGCATCAAAGTAAGTGCTTTAATTGATTAATTGATATTATGATGTAGAAATCATGTTTATATTGTTATTATGATATTCCTAGTATCATGTCTAGGGTAATTTTAATATTAAATATGATTGCTATGATGTCTTTTATGCTCTTCCTAATATTTATGATTGCTAGTATCATGTTAGGGTTAAAAATTTGATTTTTATTGCTTAGTGACATGCTCGGGTTTGTTATTAATCTTGTTAGTCTCATGCCTAGGATCTTGTTATTTTTATTATGCTTTAATATTAACATGAACATGATTATGATTATAATTGTTATAATTTATTATTATTTTGATGATGATTATTTTATTTATGATTATTATTATTATTATGATATGATTATTATTATTCTTCATGATTATTATTGATTATGTTGCTTGATACATTATTTATTATTTATTGCTTGATCACGCCTTTTATTGCATGTTTAAAGTGAATTGGTACTTGTAATCATGCTTAATAAGATAATTAATAATCTTGTTACGGTTAATTGTGATTATAATTCAAGTGATCGCCAATAATAGATTTATTTGTGCATTATATTCAACCAACATAGATTAAACAGGTTTAGGGTTAATCCTAATGATTGCATGTTAGTCTGAAAGCGCACATGAATACGAGCAGAATAAAGTAGAGGCCTATTATTAGGGCAGATTCAATCTCTTTTAGATTGGATTTGTACCTTCATTCCCGAACCCTTATTTGGTTCATGACCTTAAGGAGTTGACGATCTCTTGTATCGTTAAGGGGTGTAACCTTCACCTCGTGAACGGTTTACAAGTTCCTTAAAAACTTGTTGCCGACTCTTTTGCTCTATCTTCTTCCCTTTTGGACGCTACCGTACTTTAGTGTATGATCACAATGGGGTTCAAGCTAGTGGGATTTAAAGGCTTGAAATTATTCCCTACAGTGTTTGGCGACTCCACTGGGGAGGATTTCTATTTTAATTCCTGAATTTGTTTCGGCGATGATTTGGAATGAGTGGATGAGACTCGAAAAGTTCTAAGTATTTCATGTGCGTAATTTTGATTAACATTATTGTCATATGCATAAAAAGGATCTCATTGGAAAGACCATCCGTAATGAGTCAAAAACATAGGATTTTACACGTAGGAAATTTGAGGAATGTCTTTCACAACTAGGACTGAAATAACACCGCGCAAAATTGGAAGATTTTATCGAGCACAGAAAGCTGGTGAGGCATGTGGGAAGTAGCGTCAAGGGCCAGAGCTTGGCGCCACACTTTTAGCCGTAGCGCCAGACGCCAGTATTGGCGCTAGGCGCTACAGTTAAAAGTTGGCGCCAGTCTCTGTTTGCTGGCGCCAATTTCCCCCAATACCGAGCCAGAAATATGCGTTCTAATTTCGACCGGTTTTTCGTATTGTTTGCTTGATTCTACTTCCTGATTGAATTTTTTTCTCACTTTTCTGAAACCCATATGTGTTCTACATATGGACATACCCTCTGGGAATTCATGCTCCATCTACCCGATTGAACGCTCCTGGAAACAAAGGGTACATCCGAGATGTTGAATTCACCAAACCATGGAAGTGAGTTTTTTCTAAAACTCGGGGTGTCCCATCCACTCGCGCCAACCCTTCACGGTTAGGCTTCCGCGCGGTGCATCCGGACAATTAACCATGGTCCCTCTATTGACTAACCCATATCCCGAACTTTAGAGAGCTAGAGCCATGGTTAGGTTGCAAACTCATTGCATCATATTGTGCCTACTTGACTAATTGTGCATTATTTGTTGTGCATACTCTATGTGATTTTTCCTAACTGTTTGTTTGACTTGTGTTAAGACTAAATAAACTGATTAATGACTAAAGGACTTTGTTTAATTAGTTAATTAATTAATTTGAGCTAATAAATAAACATAAAATCGAGTCATAGTTCCTTTAAGTCAACCCGGATTTTTATTCCCGTATACTGCACAAACGTCAACTTGTTTTGGTAATAGCCGGAGTTCTAGGAAGAACTAAGAGTCTTACAGCCTATGGATCTGTAGCCCCGACTTTTATCTTTAATTTGGCGTTGGTTTCATCCCAATCAGAGTCGCAGATAAAAATGTATGACTAAAATACCACAGTCTGTCCAGTTTAATGCATATACGTGAAGTCTTAACTTAGTCTTTGCTTGAGTCTAGTTACATAGTCTAGCCACATGGTCATGACACGAGTATTAACATGTCACCTACACTCACTAGTCTTAGCACACACTTTGAGTATACGTCACCATGACCATGTCTTAGGTTCATGCATGAGTCGGTCTTTTTCGTCATTTGAGTTGGGGGGTACATTCTATTCCTAATTTCCATATCCCTCCATCTACATCATTCTTCTTTCACATTCCATTCCAATATTTCTTCACTTCTTCCATCCATGCATGTTGAATCGATTTTGAGTCATGTGATTGACAAAAAAAAAAAAAATAAGGGTAATGATGAAATAAATGCACAAGGCAAGTTTCTCACCAAGACTTCATGCCTTCTTCTTCTATTTTTTATTCACCTTTTCCCCAATAAGTCTAGCATAGACACCTTTCTTTTCCCTTTAGATTATTTTTTGTAGATTCTTTATTTATTTTATTTTAATAAAAATGAGCATTTATTTCCTTGCATATGATCATCACATTGCATTGTAAAAAAAAAAAAAAAAAAAAAAAAATCCATGTCGAGCTAAGTACAAGGTATACCAATGATTTGAGGCACCCCTTGTAGCCACATCATATCTCCTTTCACCTTTCAAATATGCAATCCTTTCTTCATAAACCACTTTGAGCCTCGTCTAACGATAGACCTTTCTTTTTTCAACCTACATCTACCTAACCTTGGGATGGGATGGTGTGCAACTTTTGCAATTCTAAAAAAGGCTTGAGTGATTTCACAAGATCAAAATAAAAATAAGCAAAAATAAATAAATAAAAGTGTAAAAAAGGGTAAGTGTTCCAATGTCTTTGATGTGAAAATATCTTCGATAAGAACACGTCTCAGATTGCGTCTCTTATCGAGTGCTCGGTACCGTGCCTGAGAAACATGAATGCCAAGTGAGTGATAGACCGCATGATCGAGATTTCTCACACTTATAAAAATGAAATAAATGCTAAAGCAAAAGAAAGAGCTAAAAAAACAGTAGAAACTCAAGCATGAAAATACAAAGATTCAGAAGCAAGGTTGCACACCTTGGGGGCTTGTCTAGGGTCTTGAGCCTTTATCCCCTTCTTCTATAACCTTTAGCCTAACCGCGTTACAACCCTTAAAAGACCTTTTTGAGGTACACACACTTGTGCGAGGTTCGACTAGAGCTACGTTCGGCCTAATTCCTAACGGATACGTAGGCAACCTCACATCGAGGTGCGGCCGTAATAAACATGCATTCATATTCACATTCACACACTTGCACCATGATCATATCAAGGAATCTCCAATGCTCATCCCTTTTCACTTAGAGCTAGACTTGGGGGCTTAATCCTTATATCATTATCTTACCTAACCTAAGAGTCACCATCATTTAACTCTTCTACAAATAATATTCTTTCCACACATTTAGCTCTTGCGGCCTAGCTCTAGTGTCACTATCACACACTGCACAGATACATGACCAAATATACTTCCCTTAGGAACCCTTTGTCATGAAATCTTAACATAACGATGAAGCATGCCTTGTCACATCACTCATCACTCATAATTGTCATTACATAGAAGTATGAAGTGCTTAGCCTCCGTGCCTAAGATACCCAAATACTTTCATCATTGAGTCAACCATTGAGATAGCCTAGGATGGATTAATCCTTGCACCTTGAGAGATAGTATCAAATGACATTTGACTAAGCTCATTCAACATGCACCTTCAAAACTCCGATTCTTTTTCGTGTCTTTCTTTTTTGGGAGAAAGTCGGTACCCTCCACAAAAATGACGGAAAATTTTTGCTTTTTTTTAGCATTTTTGAGTCGCACGATCACATTACAATGCACACACGGGTCACGAGTCACATGTGTCATGTTACTTCGAGTCAAGTCAACCTCGAGTCAGACAAACATATCGAGTCAAGTTTATACCTTGAGTCGTGTCAAGTCGATGAGTCAAGCTACATTAAGCCTTAGGTCAACCCTAAGATAATTAACGAAATTGGCAAAGTTCTATAGTAAAAAATAAATACAGGTGCAGCAGAATAGGGAAGACCCTACTCCAATTCTTGGCGCCAGAGATATCTCAGCAACAACAGAGCTCGAAGTCTCTCAGAAATGTGATTTCGACTTCATACAACAATTTTGGGTTCCTTGGTCCGCCAGTTAGCCCCTATAAGCAATTTGACATGATTAAGTAGTCAGTTTGATTACAATCACAATAAGTGGTCGACCTGATGAAAGATCATCTCGCTTAGCTTAGAGCGCCTAAGATATGGCTCATTACGGAAACACTGACATACTGGTTTTAGCGAAAGCAAAGTTCAGGCGAGCTTTAGAGATCGACAAACGTTGGTCTTTGGAAATTTTTCTTCAGAACATTATCGCAACAAACATTCAAACACCGAAGCTCTATTGTTCAGAGACGCGTGGAAATTTCATTCAAGCTCTTTTGCTCAAGAGACGCGTGGACATTTCATTCAAGCTCTTTTGCTCCAGAGACGCGTGGACATTTCATTCAAGCTCTTTTGCTCCAGAGACGCGTGGACATTTCATTCAAGCTCTTTTGTTCAGAGACGTGTGGAAATTTCCTATTTTCAAGCTCTTTTTCTCAGAGACGCGTGGGCATCCTATTATTAAACTCTTCGTTCAGAGGCGCGTGAACATATCAAGAAGAAGCTCTTTGTTCAGAGACGAGTGAACATCGAACCAGCAAGGTGGCATTCCCTAGATTGTGGAGAGTTGTCACAAACAACTGAGGATTGTTTCAAGAGAAGCAATCTTCGATAGTATTCCCTTGGATATGGAATATTATCAATGCGGATGAGGATTGTTTCGAGAGAAATAATCTTCGATGATGTTTCCTTGGATGTGGAATATTATCAAAGCGGAGGAGGATCGTTTCAGGCGAAGCAATCTTCCAAATTGGAAGCACTTACGGGCGTAGCGGTTTTCAAGCGGGATGACATTCTTTAGCTTCTAGGAGGTCGTCAAAACAGTCGGTTACTTTCAGAGACGTGTGCTCGACGGTGCAAGATACGCGTTTCTTAACTCTTTTATCTATTTAACTAACGCTAGTTTGCAGGTATCGGCGTTACAAGAGTGATTTAAGATCGCAGAACGTTCTGAATCATTCTACGTCCCTATCGATACTTTGACTTTCGTTTTCGAAACTCGCGTTTCTCCAAACTCAGTCAAAGTGGGGGCTTCTTTAGACACCCATTTGTGTCTCCTCAAAACCAAACCCGGTGATGAGTACCTTTCACGTCGAATCATAATCGAATGAAACGAAAGTGTGGAAAGGTCTAGTGTAGCGGAAAGTTTTATTTCTTTTCTGTTCTCCCTGTTTTGGAAAACTTTATTTTAAGAAAATAGTCAATCTAGTTTGGTTGGTCCATGATATGGGTCCAATAGTGGTGTAGTTGGATGGGGCTTGCAAAGACCTTTCCAACGATATATTATAAGCCCAATTCCGATGAATATTGAGGAAGTTATGGCCAATTTATTAAACTGGGCCTGGTTTGAGCTTTATATACGGCCCAATGATCTAGGGGAGGGCCAAATATGATTTATCATTCCTAATGCAATTAGGAATGGTTTTGGTCTTCTAGAATCTTCTAGAGGGTTCTTTTCATTCCTAATTCAATTAGCATTGATAAGTTCACTTTGTTGACTTTTCAGAGTTTTAATAAAGATCAAATAGCATTTTCGAAGGAATTATATTATTTTATCTTCCAGTACGGTAAATTTATCAAATTTTCGAAAACGCGTTGAAATCCAATTTGGCGTCCAACCCCAGGCCTTGGCGCCTAGAACCAGGCTTGGCGCCAGGCGCTAGCCATTGGTGCCTGACGCCAGCTAGCCAGGGTTGGCGCCAATCCTGTTTTGCGGTCTTCAGACTCTGTTTTGTTAAATTATCTTTTTTGGCTAATTTTCTCTATAAATGTCGTATCAAAAACTCCGTTTTCATTCACGGATCATCCTCTACATCTACCAATTCATCAATTAACCAATTCTCTTCATTCACAATTCATTCATCTACAATCATTCATCATCTACATCTCTCATTCATCAATTCTCAACAAACATTAATTCTTTAGCATTCTTTTCTGTCTTCAATTCTTTCTTGTTTTTTCATACAAAATTCCGCATTCACAAAATCTAGAGACACCTAGCCATATTCGAAGTTGCCTTCGCCCTAGACGTGAAAGGTTTAATTTCTGAGGGTTTGGTCCCAAATCTCTATTTAAATTATTTAATTTAATTGTTTTGATTATTATTTTTCTTGAAGTTACTAACGTGTGTATTTTGTTATTAGAAAGAGGTATGAGGCATCCAAGTAAGTGCTTTAATTGATTAATTGATATTTTGATGAAATCATGTTTATATTATTATTACGATATTCCTAGTATCATGTCTAGGGTAATTTTAATATTAAATATGATTGCTATGATGCCTTTTATGCTCTTCCTAATATTTATGATTGCTAGTATCATGTTAGGGTTAAAAATTTGATTTTTATTGCTTAGTGACATGCTAGGGTTTGTTATTAATCTTGTTAGTATCATGCCTAGGATCTTGCTATTTTTATTATGCTTTTATATTAACATGAACATGATTATAATTATAATTGTTATAATTTATTATTATTTTGATGATGATTATTTTATTTATGATTATTATTATTATTATTATGATATGATTATTATTATTCTTCATGATTTTTATTGATTATGTTGCTTGATACATTATTTATTCTTTATTGCTTGATCACGCCTTTTATTGCATGTTTAAAGTGAATTGGTACTTGTAATCATGCTTAATAAGATAATTAATAATCTTGTTACCGTTAATTGTGATTATAATTCAAGTGATCTCCAATAATAGATTTATTTGTGCATTATATTCAACCAACATAGATTAAACAGGTTTAGGGTTAATCCTAATGATTGCATGTTAGTCAGAAAGCGCACATGAATACGAGCATAATAAAGTAGAGGCCTATTATTAGGGCAGATTCAATCTCTTTTAGGTTGAATTTGTACCTTCATCCCCGAACCCTTATTTGGTTCATGGCCTTATGGAGTTGACGATCTCTTGGATCGTTAAGGGGTGTAACCTTCACCTCGTGAACGGTTTACAAGTTCCTTAAAAACTTGTTGGCGACTCTTTTGTTCTATCTTCTTCCCTTTTGGACGCCACCGTATTTTAGTGTATGATCACAGTGGGGTTCAAGCTAGTGGGATTTAAAGGCTTGAAATTATTCCCTACAATAACGACCCTTGAAAAGGTCAAGTTGGGATGTGGACAATTGGTCAAATGGCTCGGGCTGCATACAGAGCTCGGGGTGAGTGGGGTGAACATAGTAGTAGTCGTGGTCACCCCGATAATCACTCCCCCCCGAAACCCGGTAGTCATAATGACCGGACTCATCTGGGAAGTCGTACCTCGGCTTATCGGGGTGTGTAACCTCGGGCCAATAGGGGTACGTGGGGAGGTTGTCACCACCCCAAGATGGCACGGGCCCTTGTTGGTGCGGTACATATGGGTAGTTCACCAGAGGAGTGACCTCCCCCTTATGCACACTAGCGTCATATAGGGCGCTAGTTTGAAAAGACAAGGTTTGATGGTTGGAATACATACCTTACATGCTTAATTGCATGCGCTCCATATGCTCTCGCATAGCCTCCATCTCACGGAGATAGGCATCTCCTTGGTAGTCATGTTGTTTATGTTGTTGTCTTCTTCTTCTTCTTTGTTGTGGTTGTTGTTGTTGTTCATGTCGAAATTGTTGTTGTTGTTGTTCTTGCTCTTCTTCTTCTTCTTCTTCTTCTTCTTCTTCTTCTCCTTCTCCTTCTCCACCTTTTCCATCTTCGTCATCACCGTCACCATCATTCACATCATCATCCTCCTCCTCCATATCATCCTCAACTCTCCCATTGCCCATAGGAATCCTCCAAACAATCCTAGCCTCTCGAGTAATTGAGGTGGCGGCCGGGTTTGGGAGTAAAAAATTGTGCACATTACGCACTAGCCAAGAATAAACACCTCTTAGCTCTAGTAATGAAGCGCAAAGTGTTAAGTTGCTTCAAATCTAGATACATGTCTTCACTCCCTCCAACCGTAGTACAAGACTTCAAGAAACGTTCTTGCTTGAAATAATACACCAATCTAGTAACCGTACCTCCACAATGTATCTCACCTGTTTTCTTCCCATTAATGATTTCCTTGCAACAATCCATAAAAATATACCCAAAATTCAACCTCGGCCCCAAATCCGGCCTTGTAGCCATCCAAAGAACTAAGATCTCCTCCCTCGAAAGCTTCCCAAGATCTTGCTTATTAAACACGACATAGCCAAGAACCCGATGAAGAATTCTAAGAGCTGGGTGAATGATCTCACTAGCAAGCGAAGTTTTAGAGTCAAACACCTTATTTTGAGCAATTTGTCTGCACCATGTAACCTCATTGTAATCGGACTTTAGAAGGGAAACCAAGGGCTCATAGATGTCGGCATTGGGATTGAAGCCAAGGGCTTTACTTAATTTGGCAAGGTTCATGGTATGCTTGGAATTGAATAGTTGGAAAGAGATGATATAGTCGGTATCCCTCGCCCTATTATACTCAAAGGTGGAGAAAAACTCAATGCACGGTTCCAAATAGGTTCTCGGAGATGACTTTACAAACTCATCCAAACAAAGGTTACGGAATAGGATGTCAAGATAGGCATCAACTCCTAATGTGACCATATCATCGGGAAGATAGTTGTGGGTAGGTCTAAATTTCCGGGATTTCATTTTGTTATAGATTGGGACATGTTTAGACCGATTGTGAAATTTGAGAGGGGGTAAAGGAGGAGGTGGGGTATCATCTTGAGCAGTTTGGTTGTGAGGAGGTTCGGTGTTTGAAGGTTGGCTTTGAGAGGATTAGCCTTGGGAGGATTGGTCGGGGGATTTGTTAGAACGTTTCTTGCTAACCTTCCTTAACAAATCCATAGTCACAAGCTTAACCAACATAAGAAACTACACAATCACCCAAAATCAACACCAACACTACGACCAATTTTTCAAACCACCTTCACAATACCACCCAAAACCACCACAAACTACAAAGTATCTGTTACACGCAACAAAACAACCAAAAATCCAAACAACAACCAACAACATTAACAATCCATCTCAAAAATAAGCATAAATCACTAAATACAATTCCAAAACCACCATACAAACAACCATAAACATCATAGTCATGCTTAATCAAGGCAAACCAAAACCAATGTATAATATTCAATTGAAATTGACAAAAATAAAACAAAGGTTAGAAGTATACCAAGATTGAAGACTCAAACAAAGCTCAAAAGACTCGAATTTCCCAAAAAACCACGATAAAAGAGACTAATCTTGATGGAAATGGAGTATGAAGGAAATTGTTATGGAAAATTGAGTAAAAACAAGGAAGAATTGAGTGAATTTGTTTGAGAATGATGATTTGGGGGTTAGGGTTTGAGAGGAGGAAAAGAGAGAAAAGGGATAAATAAGGGGGAATTGAAAAACAAGAGAGGAAAGAGAGAGAGAGGAGCAAACCGGCCCTCTTGTAACCCAGCAAGGCGCGCCCTCTCCCGACTTCCCCGCGGAGACTGCAGGGCAACCGCGGGACCATACTGGAAAAATTACTCGATTTACCTTTAACTGGGGCCGCGCCCTCTCCAAAATTGCCGTGCTCGTGGGGCAACCGCGGAGAGTTCCTGATCCTTTTTTGACAAAATATGTCGCGCCCTCTCCAATTCTCCTCGCGGCCTCTCTAAGACACCCGCGCCCGCGGGGAGACCGCTGGAAGTTCCTAATCAGTTTTCCTCTCTTTTAAAGCAAGGGCACCCGAGGCCTCTCCAAGCCAGCGGGGTGCCCTCTCCCCTGCACTACAAATTCTCCTTTTGCCATCCTCATCAAACACATTAAGTCCATAGTTGATGAATGAAGGCAACCTACAAAACAAACAAAAAACACAAGGAAAGGTAAAAGCAAAAATTAACAAAGAAAAATAAAAGAAAGGAAAGAAAAGATAGTAGAGGTGAGAATCCGGGTTGCCTCCCGTAAGCGCTTTTGTTTAACGTCGTTAGCTCGACGTTTACCACCCATTCAAGGTGGCTTGAAAAGAATAACTTTGTGAATAAGACCAACAAACACTTCATCAAAATATCTCTTGAGCCGATGACCATTATCCTTGAAAGAAGATGAGGAATCCAAAGAAGAAATATTTATGGTACCATTAGCAAAAACATCTTTTACCAAGAAAGGGCCACTCCATCTTGACATGAGCTTTCTGGGAAACAACTTCATTCTTGAATTGTAGAGGAGGACTTTATCACCAACACAAAACTCTTTCCTCTCAATAGGCTTGTCGTGAGCTTCCTTGGAACGAGCTTTGTAGGTGCTAGCACAATCATAAGCATCAAGTCTAAGCTACTCTATCTCATGAAGATCTAACCACCTTTTCTCCCCCCGCACTTTCTAAATCAAAATTTATTTTCTTGATTGCCCACAAATCACGGTGTTCAAGCTCTACTGGGAGATGGCATGATTTGCCATCACTAGTGGAAAATAGCTATCCGTAACGGGCAAAAAAGGCCTATCCGTAACGGGGAACGGGCATTGCGTATGCCCCCATTACGGATAGCAAGTGTTATTTGTAACGGGCAGTGTCTATTACGAATAACAGGTTATTCTTAACGGGCATTTCATCTGCCCGTTACAAATAAAGGGTTATTCGTAACGGGCATTTCAAGTGCCCGTTACGAATTATAGGTTATTCGTAATGGGCATTGCAAGTGCCCGTTACAAATAACGGCTTATTTGTAACGGGCATTTCAACTGCCCGTTACAAATACATTTAGCCTCAATTAAAAAACAATCCCAACATAATTTGTTGGGCTGTTGGCAACTTATTATTCAATGTAAATTTTTATTTATTCCACAATTTTTAGTTAGTACAATTGGCCACAAAACTAATAAAAAAAAACCAAGAAACAATAATTTTTTTTTTCTAACCAAAAATTTTCAATTAGTACAATTAGGAAGAAGCAAGGGTTCCAATTAAGGCACAAACTGCAGCTTCTTTCACTGATCTCACCCTTCTCCCCCAAAGCATGTTCTGCTTCTTCAACCTTTGTTTTTGCTTCTAAGACAGAAAGAATTCCTGTCAAGCAAGTCTGAACATAACTCTTCGAACTTTGGCATGGTTAAGCTTGGATGCTTGGTGGATGTAAGCAAGGCGTTGAGCTACGTCCTCAGCTATCTTCAAACAGGATGTCCAATAAAGAGGTTTTGCTTGCGCTGATCTTGACCCTACAGAATTCCAGCAACTATAAGCAACAAAATAGACCAACAGAAAGATCTAATTTTTGTATCATCAAGACCCAATCAGACATGTGGCATGTACTTAACAAGTTATCAGAAACATTATTGAAAGAATATATGGAATACTTTCCTTGACTGATTTCATTCATCAAGCTCAGTTATATACAATTTACAAACCTAACAATAAGCATCCCTATAGGCATATATTTAGGAACTAAATATATCCTTTGACTATAGAGAATAATATACAAAATATATACATATTTAACACACCCCCGCAGTCGAAACGGTAGGCTTACAGACGCAGAGACTATCCCTAAAATCCTCAAATAATACAAGGGGAAGCCCTTTAGTGAAGATGTCCGCAATTTGATGACGGGACGGAACATGTAGCACACGAACCTCACCACGTGCGACCTTCTCCAGAACAAAATGGATATCCATCTCAATATGTTTTGTACGCTGATGTTGCACTGGATTACCCGATAAATAAACAGCACTGACACTGTCACAATAAACAAGGGTGGCCTTTTTAATCGGACAATGTAACTCAAGTAACAGATTTCAAATCCAGCAAGATTCGGAGACAACATTTGCAACCCCACGATACTCTGTCTCGGCACTCGACTTAGACAATGTGGGTTGCCGTTTGGATGACCACGAAATCAAATTGTCACCTAAGAAAACACAGTATCCCGAGGTCGAACGCCGGGTATCTGGACATCCACCCCAGTCTGCATCAGTATATGAGTCTAGAGAAGAAAATGAGGATGGATACAAGTGGAGGCCATACTCCAAAGTACCCTGAATATAGCGAATAATACTCTTAAGAGCCGAGAAATGATAAATCCGTGGATCATGCATATGTAAACAAACCTGCTAAACAACATAAGATATATCCTGATTAGGGGATTTTTCCCCACCAATCACCATCTGACAAGTGGACCAATCAGGTTCCGCCATGTGTCCGTCACATGGGCCAATAGGAGCCTTCCACGTGTCAAGCAATGATCCGTCCACTATGGACCAATTACGACACGACACGTGTCCTTCCCAGGACACCTGGGATAACCGGTCACCTAGGCCCAACTTCCGTGGGAAGCCCAATCAGCCCAAGGTTAACCTAAACCTAGATTGGCACGTTTCCCGAGGTTATAAATACCTCCCTTAATCCTCATTAAGGGAGATTACGCAGATTACACACATTAAACTCTCTCACCTAGAGAGACTCAATCACTTTAATTTCCGCATTAATTACTCCTTAATCAAGTACTAACTTGACCGTCGGAGGCGGATCTCCAATCATCTGGAGCATCCGTTTGTTTTGCAGGTACAGGCGTCAGGTTCCAGTCTCGGAATTGTAACTCTCCCGCAGGACATCAGAAAACCCCGAAACATCTTGGCGCCGTCTGTGGGGAGAGTACTTCTGAGATGGCATCCACGTTTGTACCGGCTCCTGAAGAGAGACGTCCCCTGGACGACCCTCTAGTTCAGTCGGACCACAATACTGAGAATGAATTTGAAGTTGAAGCTCACACATCTTCAGACGGGACCCTAAGGGCCCGACGTACCCGTCATACCGAAAGGAGGGAACGGGAATATCTTCAAACTGGAAGCGAGCCAGCAGGCGCACCGCCTGTTCGGCAGCAGCCGACTGATGGGTCTGCTCCCATCACAAGGAACGAACTCATGACCTTCATGAGGGACTTCAAGGGAGAAATTCAAGAGTTGATCAACAAGAAGCCGCCTGCTCTGGACAAGGAGCAGTCGGCTAAGAAACCCTCCACTTCACGGAAGAGGAAGCCAGTTCAAGGGCGAGAGGCGACCCCTCATCCTAAATCTAGGAAGTGGGAGCCACCTTCCCTTGATTTCACAAAATAATGTTTTCCTACTCCAGGAAATAGGAAACCTGTTCGTCATATTCAGGCGGACGGGTCGAGGAAAACATACACAGACGCTCGGCTACTGCTAGAGCAGAAGAAGAGTGATCGATTGTCAGAGTCGGCCTCTACTTCAAAATTCCAAGACAGTCTGCGAAATACCTCGATGAGGCATACTCAGTCGTATCATGAGAGTCAGTCAGGCGGCACCTCCCGTCAGTCCGGCTTTCATAGCGACCAGGCGGTACCAAACTTACCGTTTGTACCGCAACAACAATATTTTTTACAGCCACCTCCGTTAGGTGGACATGCAGCAAAAAATGTCCAACCTATGGACTGGCAGCTACGGTTGCTTAGACTTGGTGAACAGCCGTCGGCCTTCTCCAAGGAAATTACTGAAGCCGCTCAGCCGGCCAAAGTGAAAAATGTATTAGTAGGCGCCTATGACGGCACTACTAACCCAGAAGACCATCTGATGGCATTCACCAACCTGATGTACCTTCAAGGGTTGGATGATCCCACTTGGTGCAAGTGTTTCCCAGCGACTCTCAAAGGAATCGCACAACAATGGTTCGGCAACCTGCCGACTGGTTGTGTAAATAACTTCAAGACGCTTGCTTACTTATTCACCTCCAACTTCGCCATGAACATCCCTGCGAAGAAGACGACCCTTGATTTAGGAACAATTCAGCAGGGCGAGAAGGAGGGGCTTCGTTCTTACATCAGGCGGTTTAACCTGATGAGAATACAGATTCAAGGGTTACCGGATGAAGTAGCCTATACTGACTTTTTCAGAGGTCTCAAAGACGGGTCGACCTTCAAATTTGATTTGGTCCGAAAGAGGGTGGCGACTCTTCAAGAGGCCTTGATTGAAGCGGAAGCTTATATACAGGCGACTGATCTTTGTAGTACGGTAAAACAGTCAGACGGGAGAAGGTCCGAAAAAAGAGAAGGAGGACAGAAACAGTCGTCAAACAAAGACGAGAAGAAAAAAGAGGTCTGGGCGGCTGATTCCTCTAAACAGCCGGCCCAAAAAAAGAAAAAAGAATTCAAACCATACTCCCCAAAGTATGCGTTTAACAAGGATAGCCAATTTATCCTAAAGGAAATCAAGGGACGGATCTCAATTGAGAAGCCGGTCCCCATGAAGGGTTCTGCAAACAACCGGAACCAAGAAAAATTCTGTGATTATCATGAAGATGTTGGTCATCACACCAATGAATGCATCAGTCTCATGCGGTATCTGGACCGCCTGGCTGAGCAAGGTGATCTTGACACTTATGTTAAGAAATCTACGGGGAACACTTCCTCGAAAAAGCAGTCGGCCAAAAAGAATCAACAGGCCGACAGTTCCGATACAGATGATGCAGTCGTCTACACCATTGCAGGCGGCTTCTCAGGAGGCGGCCCCACTATTAGGGGCAACAAAGACAATATCAGACGGTTAGATGTAAATTCCGTTCACCAAGAACGGCCCTCTAAATATTCATTTCCTAAGATTGTCATCACTGAAGAAGATCTAGGAGGGGTAAGAGGGCCGCATGACGACCCTATCGTTATTGAATGTAAAGTGGCCAACCAGAGAGTTGGCTGAATCCTCATAGATACCGGAAGCTCCTCAGATCTCATTAGTAGCAAATTTCTGTCGAAACTAAAATATCAGACTGATTGCATACATCCGGCATCCCACCCTTTAGTAGGGTTTGGAGGAGGAGTCGTCTACCCAGTGGGACGAGTTGATTTACCCATCCGCCTGGGCGAAAAAGGGGAAGGACGACACATGGTAGTCCGGTTCTTGGTAGTAGAAGAACTCTCGGCCTACAACATCATTCTGGGACGACCAACCCTGAATATTTCCAAGGCTGTTATAATCCCATCTCTTATGTTGCTCAAGTTTGAGAGGGATAATGGAACAGTCGGGTCCCTAAGGGGAGATCAGAGGATGGCCTGTGAGTGCTATCTCTCGGATGTCAAGCCCACTTTTATGGCCACTGGGTCGAGCGGTGGAAAAATAGACCTTGACAATGTCAAGGAGAGTGCGCCTGTTCAAGAAGCAGGTGGCAAGAAGAGAAAGGCATCCCAGACAGGGGCCGCAAGAAAAGACAGAAAATAGCAATCATTGGCAGAGGAGCGGTCGGATGAATTCCGCCCTCAGCCAGCTGGTGAGCATACGGACCTGATCTTAGATGACTCGCGTCCTGACAGAACAATCAAGGTTGGGACGACTGCTCTAAGGGACCTGGGTGACGACTTTCACAAACTATTGAAAGAATACAAGGACATCTTTGCATTCGAAGTCCATGAAATACCAGGCATTAGTCCTGATCTGGCGGTACATAAACTGGTCGTGGATCCGAAAAAAAAGCCGGTACGGCAGAAGAAGCGGAACCATGGCGAAGAAAGAAGTCAGGCGGCAGCCGCCAAAGTTAAAAAATTACTTGATGTAGGGTTCATTCGGCAATGTTACTTCCCAGACTGGGTTGCAAATGTGGTGCTTGTTAAAAAGCCGAATGGCACCTGGCGAATGTGTGTAGACTACACAGACTTAAACAAGGCGTGCCCCAAAGACAGTTACCCTCTACCTAAAATTGATAACCTGGTCGACTCAACAGCCGACCATGCTTTGATGAGCTTTATGGACGCCTACTCTGGTTTCCATCAAATTCCTTTATGGGAGAAAGATCAGGAGAAGACGGCCTTCGTCACTGATCAGGGGTTATACTGTTACACAGTCATGCCGTTTGGTCTTAAGAATGCCCCAGCCACTTTCCAGCGAATGATACACACTGTGTTCTTTGATCAGATTGGGAGAAATGTCGAGGCATATATTGATGATATGATTGTCAAGTCTAAACTTCAGAAAGATCATCTGTCGGACCTCCGAGAAACTTTCTCCACACTCAGGCGGCACCATGTCATGCTCAATCCCAAGAAATGTGTCTTTGGAGTTGAGTCTGGGAAATTTCTCGGATTCCTTATCAATCAGAGAGGAATAGAGGCGAACCCTGAGAAGGTGCAGGCGGTCATCGACATGCAGTCGCCTCGTACCATCCGAGAGGTTCAGAAGTTAACAGGTTGTCTGGCGGCCTTGGGAAGATTTCTAAGCTGATCAGGCGACAAATGCCTATACTTTTTCCAGGCAATTAAGAAAAAGGCAAGGTTTGAATGGGGGCCGGATGCTGAGGCGGCCTTCCAGAAATTGAAAGTTCACTTGCATTCCTTGCCGAGGCTGGTCAGCCTTTTGCCCAAAGAAGTACTCTACATGTACCTGGCCGTCTCTGATCATGCGTTAAGCGCTGTTCTCCTTGCTGAAAGAGACGGCTGTCAGCTCCCGGTCTACTTTGTCAGTCACGTACTGAAAAATGCCGAGTTGAGGTATCCCTTAGTGGAGAAATTTGGTCTTGCACTCTTCATGGCTGTTAAAAAATTGAAGCCCTACTTTTTGGCACATGCAGTCGTCGTGTATACAGACCAACCTATCAAGCGGCCACTGACCATCATGGAGTCGTCAGGCCGAATGATCAAATGGGCCATAGAAATACAGAGCCTCGAAGGTACCTTCGATCCTAGAAAAGCAGTGAAGGGGCAAGTCTTTGCTGACTTTATTATTGAGATGACTCGTCCTCCTGACTCTCAAGTTCCAGACCAAGTCTGGAAGGTATATGTGGATGGAAGATCTACTTCAAATGGTTGTGGAGCAGGCATCATATGTCAGTCGCCAGAGGGCGACCGGACGAGTATGCTCTACGCTTCAGTTTTCAGGCCTTTAACAAGCAGTCGGCTCCCTCGAGGATTTCCATCTGACCCAAGTGCCGAGATCAGAAAACAACCAGGCGGATGCACTTTCAAAATTAGCATCATCCGCCTCCTGTGATACTCCTCGAACTGTTTTTTGGGAAGTAATGGAGAGGAGAAGCATTGAGGAAGAACCTGTTGGAATCTTAGACAGAAGCTCAACCTGGATGGATCCAATCAGGGCATATCTAACAAAGGGTACCCTGCCGGATGATCATCAACAGGCGGCAGCACTGAAGAAACGAGCAACCAGTTTTGAAATAATAAAGGGAGAACTTCACAAAAGGGGGTACCTTCAACCCTTCTTAAAGTTTGTTACTCCAGAAAAGGGACGAGAGATACTAGACGATCTTCACTCTGGTTACTGTGCTTCCCATATAGGCGGTAGGACGCTTGCTCAACGGGCAAGGCGGCAGGGCTACTTTTGGCCTACTTTAGAAGCAAATGCAATGGAGATGGTGAAAAAATGTGACAAGTGCCAAAGGTTTGGCAAGCTAATTCACCGTCCGGCTACTGACCTCACTACCATTCATAGCCCACTACCGTTTGCTAAGTGGGGCATGGATATTCTGGGTCCATATACGCCTGCTACAGGCGGAAGGAGGTACATACTTGTTGCCGTCGACTACTTCACTAAATGGGTAGAGGCGGAGGCTGTAAAGGGAATCAAGACGAAGGATGTAATTTCATTCATTTGGAAAAATGTCATCACTCGGTTCGGGGTTCCCATGTCTATGGTTTTTGATAATGGTCCCCAATTTGAGACGCCTGTTCTCAAAAGCTGGTTGGGTGACCAAGGAATTGCACACTACTTTGCATCTGTCGGCCGTCCACAAGCAAACGGCCAGGTAGAAGCCTTTAATAAAATCATCTCAGACGGTCTCAAGAAAAAGATTGAACGAGCAGGCGGCCTATGGGCGGATGAATTACCACATGTTCTCTGGGCCATTAGGACGACTGAAAAAGGGGGCGACTGGAGAAACTCCATTCCTCCTAACTTATGGTGCGAAAGCTGTTCTTCCAATAGAACACTACGAGCCGACTCTTCGAGTAATGCTATATGACGAAGAGGCAAACTGGGAAGCCATGCGCCTGGCATTAGACTCACTTCCTGAAAGGAGGGGCAATGCTGTCTTGCGCCATGAAATTTACCGCCTGAGAATGACTAGATCATACAACAAAAAAGTACACAGGCGTCCACTCAAAGTGGGGGACTTTGTACTTAGAAAAATGGAAGCAGTTGGAAGGGCTAATGAGTCTGGCAAACTAACTCCCAACTGGGAAGGACCCTACCGAATCTGTGAAGAGGTTAGGGACGGTACCTACCGTATGGAAACACCAGACGGCCAACCGTTGCCTTGAACTTGGAATGCAGATAATCTTAAGAAATATTTCTTTTGAATGATATAAATAGTCAAGGGCTACTTAATAAAAGTTTGCATACTTAATATTCAATTTTGTACTAAGAGGGGCACGCCTACTAACAAACAGTCGGCTACTCTCCATATTCAGTTTTCATTTTTACTTAAGAGGGGCATGCCTACTGACAAACAGTCGGCTACTCTCCATGTTTAATTTTTATTCTTACTTAAGAGGGGCAGGCCACCTATACATTTACAGTCGGCTACTCTCCATTGAGTATTTTACTCTATCTTCAGAGGGGCATGCCGTATGTACCTTTACAGTCGGCTACTCTCCATTGAGTATTTTACTCTATCTTCAGAGGGGCATGTCGCCTGTACCTTTATAGTCGGCTACTCTCCATTGAATATTTTACTCTCACCATAGGGGCATGCCGTCTGGATATATAGTCGGCTACTCTCCATTGAAGAGGGTCGACTGGTTCCAAAGCACACAGCCACCCCCCTTATACTTAGCTAAAAATGATCAGGGCCTGGCCGACCCTGTGCCTAAACAGGCGGCTACCCTCCTCTTACTTAGAACCTACGTTCACCAAGAACTAACCAATTCCACAAGCCGAATGATCAGTCCAGGCGCCAAGCCAACTGATCCAATCTTTAAACTAATTCGACCTGTCCCAACATCATAGCAGGCGTCCGACGGCATCCCTCCGGATGAAATTCGTCGCAGAGAGCAGCTCCCTTTTGGGTGGAACATTGCTCTATAAACTAATTACACGGCACCTATACGACTGTCCCCAAGGGCAACCACGTAGCCGTTTTTGAGACAAGGATAACTCTATCACTAACCAAACCAGTGATAGCATTTGACATCTGAGTCAGATGACCGCCTGTATTACTTGGGATAAATGCAGGGGGTACCTCTTGAGTAAATATCCCACAAACATTGGCGAATCAAAAGGTTCAGCCGGCCTCCGCCGCCTGGTACCTTTACTACTCAAGCAGGAGTGACAGCGACTAAGTAACACCAAGGTTAACTCATAGTCACTCTCTCAAACTTAGTATGGAGCCTAAAAGGTATGAGTCATCCGCCTGGTTTTAGCAAACAGGGGCTCTCAACCACTACTCCTGCTAGGTTAACAACCTATGAGTTAAAAGCCAACAAACATTGGCGAATAAAGGGGAACAACCGGTACCCACCGCTTGATACCTCTACTACTCAGTTACTTGGCGACTAGGTAACAATCATGTTTACTTGATCACTCCTTAAAAATTTAGTATGATACTAAAAAGGTGTTCATACAGCACCTGTTCACACTAGATTAAATATGGCGGGAAACAGTCGGCCTACACGGCCTAAAACTCTAGCCTAAAAGCATGACAAGTAGGAAACAACTTTCCTACTTGGTTAAATTTTACAAATGACAGGACCGCCTGCCTAAAGGGGATCCAGTCTTTAAAATGGTTCGAATACCGATTGGATAAATGGCCGATTGATCGTCTAGCCTGGAAACAGACAACCAGTCAGCCAGGGGCATAGGCGACGTGACTAACTATCCGTACCTGTTTGCAACTATCGGCCATGTAAAACAGTCGGTATAGTGTACAATTGGATATCAGAATATTCAATACTTAAACAAATTTGAAGCAAAACAAAAAAATTCATTAAAAAGAAGCCGGTCATCAAAGACCGGCAAAATATTCAGAGCCCCGGCCCCCTGGCCGGGTAAATACAAACAAACGGCACGCAGGCCGTGGAAAGAAGACATAAAGCTTAAGAAGGGGGCAAATCTTCAATATTAGCAGCTGCCGCCTGGTCAGCACTCTTCTTGCTGGACTCGGCTTCAGCTGCATCCTTCTTTGATGCATTACCCCCAAGCGGCACAAGCGCCACTACCGGCTGCTCCTCCTCCTCCAACGCCTCTTCCTCAGAAGCCGCCAGGATCTCTTGATTATATCTATCAGAACACTGGCGGTACGTTTTTTCCCATGAGGCAAAGTCGGCATTGGGGAAGAGGCGGCCCCAAGTCATGCGCTGGATTTGAGCAGAGTCTTCCATCATCTCCCGGACCAGCTCTTTCTTTTCTTGCTCGGCCTTTTTCGAGAGCTCCTGAGTAAGACTCTTCTCCTGGGTCACCAGGCGTACCTTTACGCTCGCCAAGGATTTCTCCAAGGTTTCGTATGAGGACATCTTTTGGCGAAGAGGTCTCAGCTCGGCCTTGAGGTTGTTGATGGTCACCTCCAGCTCGCTATTCCTCTTCTGGGCCGCCTCTAACTGAGCCCGGATAGCGGCGGTAGCCTGCGCCTGATAATAAAGAATATCAATGGTCAGAACTTCATTTTGGGCAATTTGAAACATTGCCTTATCACAGTCAGAGGCGGCCATAACTTTTGCAGCCTTTACCTCTTTGTTCTTCCCGTCAAGCGGCTTGCGAAGGCCGTTCACTTGGAGCAGGGCCTAAGTAAAAAGGGGAATAGGCGTCAGTTTCCAAACAAAAAAGAAAACAGGCGTCCTGGAATTCAAATACTCAAAAATATGCTAAGTATACCTCAGCAAGGACCCCTGCAATCCCGTCTAGGTCAAGGGTGCCGACACCCCTGACCGCCTCCCTTTCAGCTGGAGGAACGGCCTTGATCATAGACTTGGCCACCTCGACCAAGTCAGGCTCCTGAGGGCCGGCTGCACCCCGTAAAGAAGGGAGCAAGTCTAAAATTTACAAGGATAATTTCATACTTCTAAGTGGCCCAGCTGGAGTTTTAGAAGAAGTGGCCGGCTGTTTCTCAGCCGCCACATGTTTCCTGGCAGAACCAGGAGAGCTTGCAACAGTCGTCCTCCGGGCCTTGGGGTCCGGCTGTTGGGAAGAAGAAGCTCTTGGAGCGCCCGTCTAAAAAAGAAGAAAAGAGTCAGTATATGCATAAACACAACTCCACAAAGAGGGTGAAAGGTTGGAAGCCCACCAAGGGTGCCCCCTTGTTGGGGGAGTCGGTTGAAGACTGTTGCATGATGGAGGCCCGCAACATGGCCGCCGCAGTCTTGGAGGCGGTAATTTTGCTCATGGCGTCCGCTGCAAAAACAAATAGCAAAGTTAATAAAAGTCATAACAAGAAATGCATGGAACAACAGAGTATTCGACAGGCCGGCTACCTCTTGAGCACCGACTGCTGAGGCCACATGCGGCCAAAAAGTACTCGTCGTAGAGCCATTTGAAGCTCGGGACGAAGTGCAGGGGTACTTGCTCTCGTACCCCTGAAGTAGAGTTCACCTTCGACTCTACTTTGAAGAGTCCTTTATCTAGGATCTCTTTCTTAGCCTTGGGGGGAACAGGCGGCATGCTGCGGCCGCCTGCAAGAAGGGGCAGATTCCTGCTCCACCTGTTGAAGCGCTTGTTCAGCTTTGTGTCTGAACTCTCAATGATAAGGAAGGTGCTCCGCCAGTCCTTCCATTTGTTTGCTTTACCTCTCGTCATGAGGTAGCCCCTGTGGCTCGTCAATTGATACCAGCCGGTACCGCCTGCCTTAGGGGTCCGGCTGAGGTAGTTCATGTGGGCGAAAGCCTCGAAGCTCGGCTCCACCCCGTGCAGTTCGCACCCGGCCACATAGCCGAGTACGTTGACCCAGGAGTTCGGGGCTAACTGCCATAACCCCAACTCATACCCATCCAAGATCCGCTGAACAGCCGGATGTAGTGGGAAGCGCAGCCCAGCCTTGATGGCCGCCTCGTAGCAGCCAAAGCAGGCGCCATCATAACTGGTACCAGCCGGCCAGACGACTGTGTCTTTTGGATCCAGCACGAACACTAAAAAGCCGGGGCCCATTGTGTGGTTTGCGATAAAGCTCTCCACTTTCTCTTGCATGGCTGTGATCCGGCCCCGAGGTACCGTGCAGTAGTAGGGGGTATTTTGCTCTCGGTGAGAGGCGGATGGCTCCGCCCAATCGTCCCCCTTCTCAACTGCGTGAGAAATCCTCGCCTCTTACAGGCGACTGTTTTTCTCTTCTGTGTCCAGAGAAGCATGGCCAGAAGAGCTAGACTCGGAATCGTCCTCTGACGAGTCCGAAGAGGACGACTCCTCCCCTCTCCCGGAGGGGCCTGCCTTATCTCCTTTAAAAGGAGCAGGAGAGAATGTAGAATTGTCAACTGTAAAATGGGAAGGGGTCACTTTGACTCCTCCCTCAGAACTGCCGGCTTTCAAGCCGCTTTGTTTCACTTCCACATCTGGCGCCTGGTCAGATGTTTCACTAATCGGCACCCTGTGGGAGGAGTCGTCTGAGTTTGAGATCCTGACAGTCTTTTTTGTTCTGGCCATCATGCTCTGCATAGACACAGATACAATCGGACTTTGTATAAAGGGCAAAGATGGGTCCAGAAAAGGGCAGGCGGCACTCCTAGTCCTAGATTCAGCCGTCCCCGGTGACCGGCTGATCACTAACCTAGGTCGTGTCGTGTGCTTCTGTGGTGCCATTTCAAAAAAGAATAAAGTAAAGAGAAAATTAAGAGTAAGAGAATCGACGGTTACCTGAACGAGTGACGATTGATGAAGTTCTGAAAATCCTTTGCAGTCGGCTTGTCAGAGCAGGCGGTAGGCAGAAAGGGTCCAAAATGTCAGAGCAAGTTCAGGGGTCCGAATGTTCTCTCACAAAGTTTTCAAGTGTGAAAATGACCGAAGTCAACACTCCTTTATATAGGCGAAGTGAGAAGGCAAAGGGTCACTTCCAGAATTCAAAATTTTGGCGGGAGAATCTCTCGGCCTCTCGCCGAGTGACACCTGTAGCAGGCCGTCGCCTGTTACAGGGCGATACCTGTCACAGGTAACACGTGACCAGTCACGTGCCACCTGTGAGGGGCAAATGATTAGGGGATTTTTCCCCACCAATCACCATCTGACAAGTGGACCAATCAGGTTCCGCCATGTGTCCGTCACATGGGCCAATAGGAGCCTGCCACGTGTCAAGCAATGATCTGTCCACTATGGACCAATTACGACACGACACGTGTCCTTCCCATGACACCTGGGATAACCGGTCACCTAGGCCCAACTTCTGTGGGAAGCCCAATCAGCCCAAGGTTAACCTAAACCTAGATTGGCACGTTTCCCGAGGTTATAAATACCTCCCTTAATCCTCATTAAGGGAGATTACGCAGATTACACACATTAAACTCTCTTACCTAGAGAGACCCAATCACTTTAATTTCCGCATTAATTACTCCTTAATCAAGTACTAACTTGACCGTCGGAGGCGGATCTCCAATCATCCGGAGCATCCGTTTGTTTTGCAGGTACAGGTGTCCGGTTCCAGTCTCGGAATTGTAACTCTCCCGCAGGACATCAGAAAACCCCGAAACATATCCGGCCTAGTAAAAGTGAGGTACTGGAGTGCCCCGACAAGACTCTGATAGAGAGTAGGATCATCAAATTTAGTACTAGATGTAGCACTAACCTTTGGCTTTGTATCAACCGGAGTAGATGATGGTTTACAAGAAGACATCCCTGCTCTCTCAATTATCTCCTCGGCATACTTCCGTTGAGAAAGAAACATACCGCCCTTTGTCCGGGTCACAGCAATACCTAGAAAATAATTCAAGGGACCAAGATCCTTCATTGCAAACTCAGAGCTAAGAAGATCCATAATAGAACACCAGAGAGCATCAGAAGAGGCTGTAAGAATTATATCATCAACATAAAGTAAAATGTATGCCATATCAGACCCTTTACGGTAAATAAACAAAGAATTATCCATTCTGCTGTCAGTAAACCCAATGGAAGAGACATAATCAACAAAACGCTTATACCAAGCTCTGGTGCCTGTTTAAGTCCATATAAAGACTTATCCAAGAGGCAAACATAATCTGGATGGTCACGATCCCTGTAACCCAAGGGTTGATGCATATAAACAGTCTCCTGCAACTCACCATGAAGGAAGGCATTTTTCATGTCCAATTGATGTATTGGCCATGCCTTTGACAAAGACAAGCTAAGAACAGTGCGTATTGTAGCCGGCTTCACAACTGGACTAAATGTCTCTCCACAATCAATGCCAACCTGTTGAGTTTTACCATCACCTACAAGACGGGCTTTATGCCGTTCAAAATCACCATTAGGCTAACTGATACCATGAAAGAATATATGGAATATTTTCCTTGACTGATTTCATTCATCAAGCTCGGTTATATACAATTTACAAACCTAACAATAAGCATCCCTATAGGCATATATTTAGGAACTAAATATATCCTTTGACTATAGAGAATAATATAAAAAATATTTACATATTTAACAATTATTACTAGCACTACACTTCACAAGAGTAGAATGATAAATTACTCAATAAGAACAGTAAACTTCAGTAAAGGAGAAAAATAAAACAGTAAACGAAATCAGTAAAAGAAATTGATCTATCCATTATTTATCACATATGAGTACAATAATTGTTAGTTTCAACTAAGGTACCTATTGCCTGAATGTACAATAGACAGTCCGAAGAAGACTGATTGTCATCCGAATGGGCCTGACTTCCTCTTAAAAAACAGAGTATGTTTGACATACTCCATTGTCTCCATTTAACTACATAATGATTAATGATAATGATACAAGTAAAATACGTAGTATTAGACTTTTCAAGATAATAAGAAGCGACTCACTCGAAGGGGACTATATACACAATGCAAATTAATTGAGCAACGCAAAACTGTTGTCCATAAAATTTAGGAATCAAGTTGACAAACAAGTCAGAAAAGAGAAGCGCGATCAACGACACTAGGCATTGATATTCACGAGTTTCTAATCAAAACGCTAGTAGTAAAACTGTTCAAGCTAACTTAATAAATCAAACAATCTTGGAAGTTAAATTAAGTGTTCAGGCAACTTAATAACCAAAAAATAGAATTTATAAAGTATGTGAAAAAATGATGTAGAATAATTGGACCACAAATAATGCATATTGTATACTTGTACTCATACAAAATATGGAGCGGATTTCTTGAATGAGCCAATAAGTTATACTTTATCACAATGAAATCTTTGCTTTAAATGCTACACGAAGTACCAGGGAAGTTGAACCCCGTATTAATATTGGATAGAAACAATCTAAATATCATGCTAAATGCCCCAAAAACAATGATTCAATTTTATCAATTACATTATACTATACTAAAGGCGAAACTTAGAGAACACTTGGCAAAATATTATAAAAAGTTTTCCCTTCAAAATCACTTACTAAAAAAAACTTATTGTAATTAAATTATGACTTTTAGTTTGTATAAAATCTAAAATAAACGTCCTTAAATATCAAATTGCCCATTGTAACTATAACATGTTTAATTAATTTCTTTCACAATATTTCATACTTTTTACTACTAAGTCTATTTATAATATTTATATCCATTATTTTTGGTAAAATTTATTGTCATTAGATTATTTAACAACCGTGCATTGCACGGGGTTTAATCTAGTTCATAAATAAACATCAACCATAAAGAAGTCCATTATAAGTACATTATAAAAAAAAAAACATATAACTGAAAAAGTATGTTTGTATATTCTTATATGCTTTGTAATATTGCACGTATGAACTATATATATACAAATGGATGGATGATAAAAACTTAAAAAAAAAAAAAAAAAAAACATTATATCCTTTACATCTCACCTTTTGAATAGCTTTCCATGAGGCACATTCCTTCCTATGTGGTTTAGCTCGTACAAACTTTGAATGATTTGCCTACAAGTCCTCAGGTTTCTGCAGATGACACTGAATAAAATTATAAAGTCAAACTTATAGTTTGAGTTGAAGATAAATGAACTATTTATCTTGCTATATAATCCTATTGCTCACCTTGTTGGCATCGGGAAGTTCTCTGACTGCAACATCAACATTTTGTGCAGTTTCTTTCACCTGAATTGCATGTAGTGAGCACGTTAAATTTTAGGCCATTTTTGCATAATTGATATCAGTGTACAGTATCTAATAACAGATATTAAAATGCATATTATATATGACACGCCATATCCTCAGTTGGAAAGCACGGGCAATCCCTTAAATCCGAGGATTGTGCTTACTTATCATATATCATAAAGTATGCTAAATTATACAAAGATCAGTTATACAGCATATGAAATTGGCTTTCAACTACTAAAAAAGTAACCCTACTAGAATTAGAAGACTTGTCAATGCAGCTTCCGTTTCGTGTATTACATACCAATTTAAAACAAATCAATCTGATTGAAACCCATATAATGAATTTTATATGCTTTACGAACTAAAGCGGGCTACTTTGACAGAAGATATTAGCATATTTTTGTCCAGTGCATCAGATTCTTCAGGATACAAAACATAGAAAACTGCTAATTGCTACCTTTTTCTGTAGAATCTGAGCATTTTTATACTAATGTCACAATAAAAATTCTACCGTAGTCGTACAGACGGCTACGGACGACTACGCAAAGAGATTAAATCTGAACCGTTTATTTGTAACTTGACTAATCTTAGTCGTCCAATTTGACACTTATGCAAAACAGTCATCAAGGAATTGTTTGTTTAATTGATTTAACGCATGGAAATAATTTTAATTTTTTTACTAAAAAAAATATTAGCAAATAATAAAATTTTCATCTTCAACCTTAAATAAATCTTCCTATGAATCTCAAATACATCTTATGTACTGTCATGTTCAACAACCTAAGATCTTCATCTCAATTCAACCAAACACCTTCACCCGTCATATAAATCTCGTCCATAATTTACTTAATTGTATATGAAATCAATAAAATTAATGTTAGATTATCAAAAGTATACTTCAATTTTAAGTCTAATTAACCTTAAGATTTAAATAATTATCAGTATAAAAATTCATATAAAAAACACTATCATATCTTATATGGAGTAATTTTGTCTTTAATTTTGAAATTTCATACTGTAACTTTGGGAGTAATTTTTCATTATTGAATGTTGAAGCTGCAATGATATTGTTGAAGTTGGACATAATATTTTTAAATCATTATCATAACAATATCTATGTTTTACGGCTAAGATAGTGATTTTATAAGTTATATTATGATGAGTCAAGTTTTGTTATTTGTCTGCCATTACTGAACGTTTGAAGCTCTGAAAAAAGTCATTCAATTTTTTTTTTTTTAATTTTTTAAACCTATAAATTAGAAAGTGGGGTGAATTTAAAATAAAAATAAAATAAAAATAATAAAAAATAAAATAAAAAGTGGCGTGAGTTTAGGTTTAGGAAGACAAAATGTGATTTTAGGCTAGAATATTCATTAACTAATTAAAATTTAGTGCAATCATCCTTATCCTTATACACAATAGTGGATGCATAATTTTAGGCTAGAATATTTATTTTAACTAAATTACAAAGATATAACTACTATAAATCTGGAACTATTTGCCAAAAAAAAAAAAATGGAACTTGGTCAACTGTATAATAAATGAGAGGATAATAATAGTGATTAAATTTATCTTCTGTCAAATTGATGATTTTCAGTTTATATCTTTTCCTAAATTAAATTATTATAATTATGCATTTATGTTAATGATATGATTGTTTTACAATAAAAATATAGCCATGGTTAATAGTAAATATGCAATCATTTTATCATAATCACAGGTATATACTTTGATGACTTACAAAGTTTCAATAATTAAATTAACAACAATAAGTTGATTTTGAGTTGTCTTACAAAGTTCCAATATTAAATTTAACTTATTCATTACGAGTAATTTAAAAATGGGTAATGATATATCCTATATGTAGCCCTAAGGGTTATATATAATTATATAAATATTAAAAACACCCTTGAAAATTATATAAAATTAGAAATTTATGACAAAAACACGCGTAAATTAGTTTAATTAGTGTCTATATTTTGATGATTTCCTAAATTTATACGATCAGTGAGAATTTAATGCTTATATGTATAACATTTTCATTTAAAAATAAGCCAACTTTCATGATTAGTTGTATAAATGTATAGGTTAATAACCAGTTAATGTACTACATGTAGCACTGTCAAAACGGTTTGACAGTTCGGTTTCGGTTCGGTAGTTAATCGGGTCGGTTTGGAATTGGTTTAATTGTCTCACGGGTCGGTTTTGGTTCGGTTTAAATAGTTAGCGGTTTGATTCGGTTTCGGTTTATTCTTAAGTGGTTTTAATTCGGTTCGGGTTGTAAACAGTCCGGGTAGTAAACGGTTCGGTGCAGGCAGGTTGCGGTTTTTTAACGATGCAGTGTAAACGGTTTTTATCCCGGTTCAAACAGTTTCGGGTTGGAAACGGTTTCAGGTTAGAAACAGTTCGGTTCTTTTTTGGATCAGTTTATAACTGGTTTGGTTCTTTTTCGGTTCAGTTTATAACTGGTTCGGTTCTTCGATGGTTTAACCACTTTAACGTTATTCATATCGGTTCCATTTCAAGTTTACTAAATTACGGTTCGGGTCGGTTTTCGGTTTAAAAAATAAATTGTTTATCGAGTTGTTTGGATTCGGGCAGTTAAATGGTTTAGGTTTGAAATTTGATAGTACTTGCTAACCTTTTGCATTCACAAGTTTTATATGAAGTCGGCAAGTCGCGAATCATTTCTTATTTAGGTATCATATTATAAACAAATTCTCATTGATTTTATAAATACATATTATGTTCTGTTTCAAGTTTAGTCATACTGGTTTTACTAGTTTATTACGAATTAGATTATAAGAGTTAGTGTATTAATGTATTATTGTTTTACAATTAGGTTATTATATGCTTCTTATTTAATCATTTATATACTATGCATAGTATCATAATCATGATTTGATGAGTTTTTTACTTCTTGTGAAATGGAAATTGCAATTTGGTAATTCGATACTTGATTAGTCAACAAGACTGATAATTATGACTCGTTTATCATTATATATTTTCATGAAATTATGAAGATATTACAAAGTGCTTTGATTTGTATAATGAAAGAAAACACTAATGACTAATTAACAAGGTAATATTGATTAGTTCAATCGATCATATGTACACATTATTAACACATGGCATCTAACCATCTCATAGTTAAATATTCGTATCATCGTTATTCGTATGTATTAGTACAAAGTTATAGACTCATTAATGGTCTTTTTAAATTTATCTATTTATACATTTTATTAATATAACGTTTTTATAATTTTTACGTGTATGAAAATAAAGATATATACTAGTAGATGTTTTAATACGTGTCTTGGGCACTGATCCCGATCAAATGGGGCAAAAAAATACTAAAGAATTGAGGGAATAATATTTTTGTAGATGAATGTACAACACACAAACACACACGGATCACCACTCTCATCCATAGATTAAAAAATCAATAGTTAGATTTTTTCTCCCACAACACACACGGATCATCACTCTCAACCATAGATTAAAAAAATCAATGGTTAGATTCTTTCTCCCACAACACACACAGATCACCAATCTAAACCATAGATTAAAAAATCAATGGTTAGATTTACATGAAACCCTTTTGAAACCCTTTCTCTTTCATCTTCTTCTTCTTCTTCTCGCCTCTCTCTTCTCTCATCTTCCTTACTTTCTTTCCCCCCTCTTTTGATTTACCACGCCGCCATCGACTATACTACCACCGCCAACACTATCAACAACCAGATGCCACAACACCGTCATGAAAAACACCAACACAGACTCTACATCAATATCAATGGTGCAAAATAACGGTTTTAAGGTCAAATTTGACCATGAAAACTCTAGATCTAGAGTTTTCATGGTCGAATTTGGCCTTGTAAACCCAATTCCGAGGTTTTTGAGTGATCAAATTCAGTTTATAGCTCAATTACAAGTTGAGAACTACTCCGGCGAAACGGTTGTACTTGTCAACGGCGCCAAAACAAAGCCATGAACTCCGAATCGAGAAACTCCATGGAAATTGCATCACCTTCGCAAGAGAATGATCAATCCAAGAATTTCAGAACCCTAACTTTGCTCTACTCCAATTATCTTTGGTCTCGATCCTCCAATTCTCCTTTCATCGGTAAACTTTCTAGTTTTTGTCGTCAATTTGGTCGTGCTAGGTCTCGTCGCCAGAAGTTGTGTTTGCCTCTTCCTCTTCCTTCTAAATCGGTTCATTCTTCACTGTAATTTCTCTCTATTTTACTCAGATTATGCTGAATTCAACTTAATTTTGTTTGTTTGATTGCTTGATTTGAGCTTGAGTATTGCGTACTTTTGCAATTGTTACATGTTTGATGTTTCTGTTGATTTTGTTGTAGTGTTGGATTAAGGATTTTTCTGGTGGTTTTAGTGTGATTGTATTGCTAGATTGTTTGAGCTTCTAAAATTGTGCTGAATTTGAAGTTTTTGAGCTAGAATTACTGAGAAATGTTATGTCATTGAAATTCCTTTTACCTTTATGATTTTCGAGTCGGACAGGATGATAGTTCAACATTTACTGTTCGAAGTTAAGGTTTACTAAATGTTATGACAGTATATTGCAATGTTGGGTAGATCTGGGTTGGGGTTTGGGTTTGGGTTTGGGTTAGGTGGGTGGGTTACGGTTTCGGTTAGGTTTAGGTTGGTGGATCTGGCTTTGGGTTAGGGTTAGGTAGGTGGATCTGGGTTGGTTATGGGTTGTGGTGGTGGGTCTTTGTAAGTCCGGTTATGGAGAATTGCGGTGGTGGGTAGGGTGAATTACGGTGGTGGTTTTAGTGGAGGGCGGGGTTTGTTGCGGTGGTGTTAAGGTGATTTTAGAAAGGAGGGGTGGCGGGGCAGACCCTTTTTTTTTTATCAGAATGTTCCGACGGAATTTCCGTCGGAAATTTCTGGCGGAATACAATTCGTCGGAAATTTCCGACGGACTTTGTTGAGCTTGAAAATCTATTCCGACGAACCCTTTTCCAACAAAGGGTATTGCGACAACCGATTACGAAAGAATTCCGTCGGAAATCCGTCGTTATTTTCCTGATTTCTTATAGTGGTAAACGGTTCGATTTAGAAGTGGTTTGGTTCATAAACGGTTCGGTTTATAACCAGTTCGGTTTACAATCAGTTCGGTTTTTAAATGGTTTGGTGAAAACGGGTAGCAGTTTGCTAACGGTCCGGTGTAAACGGTTTTTTTTGCCAGTTTAAACGGTTTCGGGTTAGATATGGTTCGGTTCTTTTTCGGTTCGGTTTTCTTTCAGTTCGGTTTATATTTGGTTCGGTTTGTTAACGGGTTCGGTTCTTATACGGTTTAACATTAATCGGGTCGATTCGGTTTTGGGTTTACTAAAATACGGTTCGGGTCGGTTTTCGGTTTTTAATCGGTTCGGTTCTCATTTGGGTCGGTCGGTTTCGGGCAGTTAAACGGTTTCGGTTTGAAATTTGACAGCATTAACTACATGTCAAAGCGTTATTGCCTTATTGGTGAGATTTGTTTAAAATATTAATTTTAAAACTTTTGGTCCTTAAATTTCACTAGTATAAACGTAGCATACTTAAGAGCTCTTTGGATGGTTAAATTTCATCTTCGTTCTGTATCACTAACAATCTAACATTATATGTATACTTGTACATTGTGTAATGTTAGGCAATCTGACTAATATTCAGTAAAGATAAATTATTATGGGTATACTATTTTATTTTGTTCATGTCAAAGTTAATTATATTAAATATTGTGATTTTTTTTAAATTTTCGGTCATAATTTTTAGTAAATATATTTTAAAAAGATTCCTTATTAGCAAGTACTTAAAAGTATGTGTATTAGTTTTTCAAAAAGTATGTGTATTAGGTAGCAAAAATATGTCATTTACTAACCAAATTAAGTACGTGTGAATTAATTAAAACTATGGGTCCATTTTGTTCGCCTTATTTTCACTTTTTTCAAGTTCAAATAAGTTATGTTCAAAATAAGTTCTGATAAGGATTGCTCAAATTCAAATTACAACTAAAATAAGTTTTAATAAGGTGTATATATATATATATATATATATATATATATATATATATATATATATATATATATATATATATATATATATATATATATATTAACACAACACGAAGCAAATATATTACAGGCTTATAGCCTCAAAAAGTTGCTTACAACAAAAGCCTACCTCTGCACAGTCACTAAGGGCAACAACCCAAAATAAAGGACCAGAATCAGAGGAAGGAAAAAGCAGAGTTGTGCTGAAACTAATACTAAAGCTAGGATCACTATTATCCAAAGGATGAATAGTGATATAGTCCTTAGAGCGCTGCATATAATACATAAGATAGACAAGATAAAGCTGAAAACTATAAACTAAATTACTTATCATACAACCTATATTAATACTAATAATAATATCAGAAGTAGACATCCACAGCAACGAAACCAATCTCCAAAAGTAGTTATCCAGATGAAGAAGAAACCCCCAAATCAGCATCATAGATATGCTTGACAAAGGGAGGAACCAGGAAATGGTCCTTATGACCAATGTTCATCTCTAGTCCATAAGATGCAAGACTATGAGCCAAGAGATTTTTCTCCCTAGGAACATGCCTAATGAGAATGTTTCCATTAGCTTTCAAAATACCAGCAACATCATTGATCACAGCATATAACTCGTGATGGGGAACATGATCCACAGAATTGAAGAGCTTGACAAGGAATTCAGAATCAGTTTCCATCTCGATTTTTTTAACCATGAATTCAAGAGCAATATTAAGGCCTTCTCTCATAGCAAACAATTCAGCAGCAAGAGGGGACACAGCATTATATTTGCTGGAAAAACCAAAAAACCAAGTACCATTGCTCCTTCTGATAACTCCACCACCTACTGCCATTTCAGAATTCCTCCAAGCACTATCAGTGTTTAATTTGATAAAGCCCTCTGTAGGAGGGTTCCAATTAGAAGAACTGGATCCAGCAGCTTCAATTTTTCCTTTCCCCTGCAGAATATGAGAATTTATTTGATATTCCACATAGAATTTGTTATAGACATGCATAGATCTGAACATCTTTCTCTCGAAGACAGCAGCATTTCGATCCTTCCAAATATGCCAAAGACAAGTACCAAAAATTATCTTCCACTTATCAGAATGAGATAGATTAAAAGTAATCCAATCATCCCAATTCAGATTTTTTAAATGAAGAAAAATTGAAGTTTTTGGGAGTGGGAAGTCTTTGAAAAATATAATTCCAAAGAATGGATGAGGAAAAGCAATCTCTAAAGAGATGTAAGTGAGTTTCATCAAAGAGAGAGAACCTACAACAGATAGGAGAGACTGCGGGGATATAAGATGAAATAGAAAATGCTACCGGAAGAATCGAATGAGCACAATGCCAAAGAAGCATATTATATTTATGTGGAGTTTTGATTTTCCAAACTTTCTTCCAAAAAGCACTATGAAATGGTTGCTGAGAGTGTGATAAGGTAGCAGAAGAACATTGAAGGTGGTAAGCTGATTTTATGCTAAAGTTTCCATCTTTAGAAGGGGCCCATCGACTGAAATCCTCAAAGTTGGAATCTATGGAGATAGGGATTAGTAAAATGAGCTTAAGGATATCAGAAGGAAGAAGATGTTTGATATCCTCAAGATACCAAGAATGATTCCTAATAATATGGTCTACTCCCCAATGAGCTTTTGAAGGAGGAACATCACCCTCTAAAAAATAGAAAAGAGGTTTGGAAGCAACCCAATGATGATACCAAAGAGAAGTAGAGGCTCCATTACCTATCCCCACAATCATACCTTTAGACAGAAGGTCTCTCCCTTTTAAAAGATCTCTCCAAATAGGTGAATGGTGAGGCTGTGGAAGACAATCTAAGAGGGCAGAATGCTGAAGGTATTTATCATTAAAAATTTGCACCCAAAGTTTTGAGTGATCAGTAAGCATAGACCAGCCCAACTTTGCCATAAAGGCAATATTCCGTTCTTTCAATTTTCTGATTCCCAAACCCCAACTGCCATTGGTTTAGTAACAACTGACCAACTAGTTCTAGGCATATATCTTGATCTATCCACCTTGTTCCACAAAAATTTTCTACAACCTTTTTCCAAAGATTGAAGAACTGAGCAAGGAAGCAAATTAATTTGCATTGAAAAAACTGGATAGGCATTTAAAACTGATTTGATTAGAGTTTTTCTTCCAGCAATATTGATAAGCTTAGCTTGCCAACCTTTTATTCTGTCAAAGGATTTTTGAAGAAGGCCATGATAATGAGAGATCTTAAGTTTGTTAGGGCTTATTTCAACTCCTAAATATTTGCCAAAGGAAGAGGAGATTTTGAAAGGATACAAGGTAGCTATTCCTTGTCTAACAGGAAAGGACATGGATTGAGGAAAAATTATGGAAGATTTTGCCATGTTAACTTGTAAACCAGACAGTTTCCCAAAATCAGAAATAACACCCATAATATTGTTTAAGTTCAAAGGGGAGGCTTGACCAAATAAAAAAACATCATCTGCATAAAAGAGGTGAGAAAGAGAAATGTGTTTAGACACTTTGAGAGGCTTCCAACTCTTTTCAAAAACAGCTCTTTCAATCATCAATATATATATATTATTTTCTTACAAAAAAACCTATAAAAATTGATGTATTATATTTATAACAATCAAATTAGGTAGTCCAAATAAGTACTCGTATTAATGTAGTCTCACTCACGAATATTTGAATGTTGTTATTAAATTAGTCTTATTACAATCAATTAGGCAGTCTCAATTAAATATTATATAGTCTCAATAACAAAAGTTGAAGGTTGTTACAATCAAGTAGGCAGTCCCAATTACATATGATAGAGTCTCAATTAAAAAAAAAATTGAAGGTTGTTACAATCAATTAGGCAGTCCCAATTATATATTATAGAGTCTCAATAAAAGAAGTTGAAGTTTATTACAACCAAATTAATTAGGCAGTCCAAATTAAGTATTATAGAGTCCCAATAAGGAAAAGTTGAAGGTTATTACAATTAAATTAGATAGTCACAATTAAGTATTATAAAGTCTCAATAAAAAGGTGAAGGTTATATATTACAATTAAATTAGGTAGTCTCACTTAAGTATTATAGAGTTTCTATAAAGAAAATTTGAAGGTAATTACAATCAAATTAGGTAGTCCCAATTGAGTATTATAGAGTCTCAATAAAGAATAGTTGAAGGTTATTATCAAATTAGGCATACCCAATTAAGTATTATATTATACAGTCCCAAAAATCACAATAAAGAATATTTGAAGGTTATTACAATCAAATTAATTAGGAAGTCCCAATCTATAACTAGTACTAAATTAATTACCGCTGACATCACCACTGTACATGTGTCAGCTTCTTATAAAAAAAAATTCCCCTCCTAAATTATTTGTGACATCATTCTCTCTTTTTTTTTCTTTTTTTTTTCCTTTTCAAAATAAAGTTAATATTTGAAAATTATTGATTAATTATACATTTTTCTAAAAGCTTTTATGGATAAAATGACTAATTACACAATTTATTAGTGATGGTAGAGTTTGGATTATTTTTTCCGTTTTATTAATTCTTCAAATTTTCTATAATGAATTAAAAACGAATGCTAACATTTTAAAAAATTTATTACAACTATGAAGTTAATTAGAATATTTTTTAGCTTAATTAACCTAACTAAAGGGATCAATAACAATTTATTATGTTTTGCTTAAAATATTTATATTACACACATATAAGTAAGTTTTTAATTATATTTAACCCGTGCATCGCTTGGGATTAACCTAGACTACCTATTTAAGTATTATATATAGTCCCAAATCCCAGTAAAGAATATTTGAAGGCTATTACAATCAAAATAGGCAGTCCCAATTAAGTATTATATAGTCTTAAATCCCAATAAAGAATATTTGAAGGTTATTACAATCAAATTAGGCAGTTTCAATTAAGTATTATATAGTCCTAAATCCCAATAAAGAATATTTGAAGGTTATTACAATAAAAAAATAACATAAATACTATATTTTATTCATAATTATTATTTTTTTTTAAAAAAAATCCTCCTCGATCTCTAACACTTTGTTTGGATTGAGAGAATTGGGGGAAAAGAAAGAGAAAAGAAAAGAAGAGATCTATCATCTTTTGTTTGGATACTATAGAAGGGAAGGAAAAAGAAAGGGAAGGATTCATTTTTCCCTCCATTAATAAACCAAATCCTTTCAATGTTGGAATTATATGATTGAGGGAAAACGTAACCTTACCGTCCATATCCTCTTCCTTATAAAACTTATTATATGAACTTAGGGCCTGTTCACTTCAGCATAATTTCAGTTCAGTTCAGTGCAGTTTAGCTCCAATCAGTTTAGTTTAGTTCAGCTCCAATCAGTTCAGTTCAGTTCAGCCCAGCTCCTAATTTCCTTCTCTCGTAAAATATTCATTTCAGCTCTATTCAGTTCAGTTCAGTTTAATTAAATTCAGCTCCAATCAGTTCAGTTCAGTTCAGCTCCAATCAGTTCATTTCAGCTCAGTTTAGTAAATGTGAACATGCCCTTATTAAACCTTATAAAAACTTATTTTAGTTTCAATTATTCTAATCCTTATCATAACTTATTTTTCCTAAACTGAATTTATCTGTACTAAACTGAATATATTTGAACTTATTTCAACTGAAATAGATGAAAATAAGGTGAACAAAACTTACTTGAACTTATTACAAAATGCTACTAGTTAGAAAGTTTTTAAATTTATGATGATAGATATGTTTTTATGATATAATTTATAAGTATAAACAAGAAAATAATAATAGAAATAAGCTATTTCATTTCAATATTTTTTACAATCTGTGTTGTATATACTATCGCACGGGCCTAATCTAGTTGAATAACAATCAAATATAGGTAACTATCCTAGTAATTGTTTAATAAAATTAAAAAAAAACTATGCTAGTAATAAAAATAAACAAAAATTTATCAAGATAGTATGATTTTTTTTTTTTTTGAAAGAACTCAAAGAAGTATGTCACTTTAGTTAGAAAATGATATTCCTAAAAAAAAAAAAAAGGAGATGATATTTCTAAAAAAAGTTAGTGAATGAAACCAATGCAAAGGAGGAATAAAATTTTGTTTTAGCAATTTTCATGGAAAACGTTCCTATTTCTCCTTTTTTTTAAGAAAAAAATTAATTGAAAATGATTTTAATCTAGGAGAATAAATTTTGATAGGATATATTTTCTAGTTTCCTTATTTATAGCTTTCCATGATTATCAAGTTAAAAAAACAATGATGAGTAAGATTGTCGAATTTGATATGATTTCCTAAATATTTCTTAAGATTACTAGTTTTAATTATTTTGTTTTATTTTAATTCATTTTCACATAAAATCATACTCGAGCTTCAACATTCAACAATGGTGGATGATTACTCACTATTTCATACGACTAGCTATGTAATCTACATTAAACTAAAAATCATTCCAATTCTAACAATTAATCCTGAAAGATATAATCCGTAATTTTTCCATTATTTTTTTTACACAAATAGTTAAATTGATACAAACTCTAAAATAAAAAAATTAAAGCATAAATGTTATGATTAAACATTAATATTATTGATTAATTTGGTAATTTTTGTATGTGATTGGATGAATAATAAAGATTGGAGGTTGAAGATGAACTGCCTAGATCAAAAATTAGGTGCCCCATTGAAAATAAATATGGGGATGAAGGTATACAAATGAATTTCGTCAATAGTGTATTTTGGATGATTTTCAACAATTTAATACGGAGTAACTTTGAATGATTATTTATATATTATAATATTATAACTTGAAAAAAAAAATTACCCTCTAAAAGTAATGAACCAAACAACCTTTTCCTGACTGGGCATTGAGTTGTCACTGAGTTGTCATGACTTAATTGATGTGTAACTTAAAAAAATTTCGAAGGCTGAGATTAACCAATAAAAAACATCAACGGTTGAGATTTAGTCTCTTATTGTAGTCGATTATAGTCGTCCGTAGTTGACGACTACGCTAGAATAGGGATGTCAATATTAAGTGGATATCCACTAACCCGCTCCACCCGCAATAAATAAATGGATGAAAACCCGAATTAAATGGATGAAAAGCGGGTGACGGATGAAGCGGATGATGGATCGGATCGGATCGGATATGGATGATACTTTTTTCACCCGCTAATCATCCACCCACCCGTTTAACATATATTAATTTTTTAATCTAAGAATTTTAATAATAAAATCTGAAATGTGCAAGAAAATTATATGTATTTTTTTGTTGCAAATTAATTTTTCAAACAATATATTGTTATTGTTTCCTTTTTAATTAATAAAATTAATAAAACTATTGTACAAATAACCGAAAATTAAAGTTATGTGAGTTTTTTTCAACTTTAATACTCATCCATTAGTCATCCGCTCCACCCGTTTCATTCGCGGATGATGGAAGGATGGATATGGATGATGGGTGAAGCGGATGATGGATGAATGTGGATGGAGCGATTAGAGTAATGGATGGATGCGGGTGAAGCTCCACCCGATCCGAATCCGATCCATTGCCATCTCTACGCTAGAAGCTTCGAATGTCACAAACTCGAAATCAATGAAAACACGATAAATTCATCTATTGTTACTAGGAAATAATCACAATCAAGAAACAGGATGAACAGCAATAAACTGATATACATATACTCATTGAAGGTGGCACTTTCTGAAGTTGAAATTCAGAAATCCGACGACTAGCTGTGATTTTGATGACTTCAGCTCCATCCCCAACTAATGCAATGCTAGTCTTACTTTGAGGTACAATCACAACTTCATTGTACACCCCAGAACAAACCCGAATGTAGAACAGCGACGAGGCGTATGATGGAGCAGAGAGGATAGCCTCTGAGATTGTAGTGAAATCCCCATCTCCATCTAGAGTGGCATTGAAGTTGATATTATTATTATTAATGGAGTTGGGTTTATGCAGTTTATCATGATATTTTACAAAGAAATAAACTCCAGGAATAGCCACTACAAGAATTAGCAGTATTGTGCACGGGCAATCCCTTAAATCCGAGGATTGTGCTATTTTGAAGTGGTTCGACATGCTGACTACCATCTAACTGTACCCCAATAAAGTACTGGACTTCTCCCTACTCACAGACAACACACAAGGAATAGTTAAGAGAATGACAATGAATCAAATCATGACATGGGCTTAAGACACTTTAAATTAATAATCAGTAGGAGACAATTTACAAACAAATTGTTGAAGGCAGTAAAGAAAGTTATACCTTTTGGTCACGCATGGGCTGTAAATGGAACACATTCCAGAATTTTTTCCCTAAATTCAAAGGATCACAGTCATTAGCAACTTATTACCCATAGATGCGGAAATAAAAGCTTGTTCCAAGGTTGATACTTGTAGATTTTAGATGATAAAAACTGATTTAGTGATAAAACATACATTGCTACATCCAACAAGAATTACAATAGTTCATACACTAGTACATAATTGAGTTTACGTAACACGTGTTTGTAACACTTATTAAAGTGCAAAATTAATAGATTTATAAGTAACACTTTGGTAACATTTTTGTAGATTGTAACACTTTTAAAATAAGTAACATTACAAAGTATCACTTTTCATATAGGTAATATTATAGAGGAACACTTTTAAATAGATAACATTTTATAGTAACACCTAAGAAGTGTTACCTTATTTTATAACATCCCTAACCTATAAAGCTCTAACATGTCATTACTCCTCTTCTCATCTGCTAATTGATTAACTAAAATTAGTTTTGTTCGCTAATAAGGACAACTATGTAAATTACCCTCGTTGCCTTTAGCCTTCTCTAAGGCCTTGTTCATTTGAGTTACTCTACTCTACTCTGCCTTGCTCTGCTCTACTGTGTTGAAATCTACTCTACTCTACTGAAAATCGCTCTGCTGATCTGCTTTGTTATGTTCTATAGTGTATGGAAGCCCTGCTCTGCTCTTCTTTGCTCTGTTCTACTGAAATCTGCTCTGCCTAAAAACTTCAAAAATTCGAGCCTAAGTTGTAAGTACTACAACTCTTTTTTTTTCTCTTTTTTTTTTATTTGAGGGGAAAAGTATTACAACTCTACGAGTAATAAAATTCCTCAAAGTATTTTACTTTAAAAAAAGAAAAAAAAAAAAAACTCTACAAGTGACAAAATAAAAACTTGTTTCAAACAAAAAAAACAAAATAAATACTTTACAGGTTTATATTGCTCGATTCTTTCTCCCACTTAGAAATGATGAACCCTAACATACCTCCAATTGATTGATTGAAACTCCCAAATTGATTGCTCGAATCTTTTATTACTCGATTACTCATTTCTGCTTGATTCTCTTTCGCCTGAAGTGCTTCCAATTGATACGATAGAATTGCTGGATACAATTCTCTCTGCTGCTCAATTTTCGTTTGAGTAATCGCCCAAATCGAAAGTTTCAGGTATCAATTTTATTATTGTATGTTGTGTTTTTGATAGAAGTAGAGAAATTGTGTGATAATTTGTTGAGTTCATGCGATTTGAAAGTCACTTTCAGTTTTGCCATATTAATTTTGTAATTACTGATCGAATTTTCTCTTTTCGCTCGAATTTGCTGCAAGTTAGATATCGCTAATTTGTGATGTTTTTGTTAGATTCTTAATTATATGAGCTAATTTTGTTTATTGTCCTGATTTATGTTGAAATGCAGTTAATTGATTATTCCATAAAACTTTGAGTTAAATATTACTTTTTTTTTTTTCCCGCTAATCCACAGTTTATAATTAACTTTGATGAATGATTATTGATATTTTTGAACTGATTTGCTTCTGTTTGATTGTCTGAATGGATGGTTGAAAAGGATGGAAGGATTGAGGGGGTTAAGAAGAGGGTTTTTGTTGCTAGGTTTTGACTTGTTGATGTGTATATTTCGATATTCATTCTACTAAAACTAATGGTATAAATATTTATGAACAATTGGATAGAACTTAATTGGCAGACTATGTATTGATCCCTTGCCTTTAAGACAATCATGTACGAAGTGATGGGAGTATGATCAGGTATGCCGCATTGTGATAATTAGGTAATCCATTAAGATGCAAACAGGTCTGAACACTCTAGTAAATTTCAAAGAACTAACCTCACTCCTATAATACATTTGGTATAGCTTAGAATTTCTCCAATTTTAGAGACCCGCCAAAACTCTACTCACCCATCCCAGTTTAAGCACTGATATAGTGACATATTAACTTGTAGATTGAAGTATACCCTGATCATTGCAAGCAAAAATCCTTTATGTATTCAGAGCCTTATATTATCTCCTGTATATGTTTGATAACAACTACTCTATAGTAGAAGCTACTAAAATTATCTGACACCAAAACCCATCAAAAAAATAACTTTTGGCAAGACTTATGCTTCCGTGGCTGGGACTACATCTTCATCAGTTGTGTCAAGCAAAACTGTTTCTTTTGCTGGTTCAGTGCCATCTCCCACTACAGCCGCCTCTGTTTAATGTAGTAGTTTTTCTCTAAGCTTTGTTTTAAGCTCGTCTTTTTCTCTTACATTTTCAATGAGAAACTTTCTACCTGGTCTTTCCCACGGAAATTATGGCAGTTGAATATCACCCTGATTATTTATTAGCTTGTTCTTGACACCCAAACTTATGAGCTCTGCATCCCTACGTATGCCCTTGCCATAGCCCTTCCCATACTCGATTTAAAATTCAGTAGTTCTAAAAGGGGGGGGGGGTGCATGCTTGTTCTTTAGGATTTTCACAAGGACCTGACTCCCGACAATCTACAGAATGAAATAGTACATATAGTTAAAGGGATTCATACACTATTTCAAACGATATTTTTATTAGTTCTTAATGGTTATCCTACCCCTAATTCAATGATTCAATCACTTAAATGTTTCTGCATCCCCTAGCCAGATTCATTTTGCTAATAGCTTTGAAGATAGCTATGGTCAAGAGTCTACTAAAATTTGTTTACAACAATAAAAAAGTAATGAACTAGAATTAGCAATGTAAACTCTGATAACCAAGCTAATATTTCTAGGGGTCTGACACTCTAAAAATCTATTTGTGATCAATGATGTCCGTCAACTAACTGTCTTGTGTGTTCTTTGTAGGAATCAAGATCTAGATGGACATTATGAGAAAGCTAGACAAGCTAAGCAAGGATAGAACAAAATAGAATCAGAATGAGGGATTTGGGGGTTACATTCATGTTTTATACACTGGAACAGTCGATGAAGGGATCAAAATAAACAAACAAAAAAAAAGTAAGAAGGCGACTAAAGATTCCTACTGAAACAGTGGATGAAGGGATCGAAACAAACAAAAAAAAAAGTAAGAAGGTGACTAAAGACACTGACGAGTATACACCCGATGAAAAGGGAGAATTGAACCACTCAAGTGAAGAGGATTAAAATCAGATAAGGAAAAACAGTGTAAACTTGAGGTCTCGTTAAAAAAAGGTCGTTCTTTTTTTTTTTTTTTCTTTAATCCTGACATCTAAATTTTTTGAATCCCAATTGTAAAAAAATCATGTAATACTTTCATTGTTTTTTAATGAATACTTTATAGCAAGATATGACGCCATAAGAAGTGTGCATGCTTGCATATATGTATGTGGTTGATGTTTAGGGAGATACAGAAAATAAGTTTTTTATCCCCAGGATTGAAAAGATTGGAGCTGCCCGCTAAGCTTATTGTTACTGCTGTTGCAGTCTCTTATTGTTAGCCTTGTTTTTCTGCTGCTGTCACTTACGGTTACTGCTGTTTTGCAGCTGCTACTGTTGTTTTTTGCTGTTGCTTCTGCTACTTTTTGGTGCTACTGCTGTTTTTTTGCTGCTACTGCTCTTTGTTGCTGACTCTTGCTGGTGCTGTTTGCTGCCACTGCTTCCTGCCACTTTTATTTGCTGCTACATGATGTCTGCTAGAAGCTCTGTTGCTGCTGCTGCAATTATTCTAGCATTTGTTTCTTTTAATTTTTTTTCACTTTTTTTAGATAGAGATCGAAGTTAATTTTCTTTTTGTTTTGATTATCATCTTGTTTGGCCAAACATTAAAATTGGTGTGTATGGATTTTTTTTTTTGAAAGAATTATGAAATTATTTCAATTCAAATTATTATCTATCATATATGTTAGTTTCTCATTCTTTATTGTTAATTTTATTTTATATTTAATAATAATAATAATAATAATAATAATAATAATAATAATAATAATAATAATAATAATAATAATAATAATAATAATAATAAATGTTACCTATTAATGAATAAGTGATACATAATGTCGAATACAATGCTTACTATATGTCAAAAGATGATCGAAAAATGTTACCTTATAATAAACAAAATTGTTACATTAGTTTAAAAAGTGATACATAATGTCGGATAAAGTGGTACTATATGATTGAAAAATGTTACTAAAGATAAGTAAGTGTTACGTAAGAAATAAAAAGTAACACTTTAAAAATGATACTAAAAATGTAAAAAGTGTTACATAAAGAGGGTTTGTAGTATCACTATTGAAAGTGTTACCATATATTACCCAAAGTGTTACATAAGACCTTAGGTAAGATAGGCGGAAGTATCACCCAATAAAGTGTTACATATTGTCTATAATAACAATTTTACCACTTTATGTAACACTTTTTGGGTGTTACTAGAAATCATAACATCAATTCAAACGGAACAACTAATGACAATTAACACAACCCCCTCCTCCAAAAAAATCCCAAATACCGAATTTCATAACCGAACTCAAAAACTCGGAAATCCCATCAATTAATCTCAAGAAAATCATATCAAATAACATAACCAAAATACAATTAAAGTGATTTAAAAAAAAAAACCAACAAGCTAAATTCCTTAAATTTAAAAAAAAAACAAGTGTAGATCTACAAAATTACATAAAAAACCCAGGAAAAAAAAACAGAAAATAAAAATTGATTACGGGAATGAATTAAGAGTATTTAACATGATAAATGACATCCTTATATCAATGGAAATGCAGTATCATCTGTGTTTTCGTACATAAATGCCCAAAACTACCTAATGTCACCCCAAATGCTAAAAATGAATCAAATGCAAATTGCATGTAGAAAAAAAAAATAAAGCAAATTAGAATTCACCAAGAGTTCCGTCACCGCCGGTTACACCTCTGCCCAAAAACGACGCCGCTTGGGAGCTCTTGTATGAAGCCGCCGGTCAAGTTGCTCGTCTCAAGATGAACGCAATCGCTGCTCAAGTTAACCACCAAAACAACAACCAGCAGATAAGAGGTCTTCTCATTGCTCCTCGAAATGAGAGGGCCTGAGTTTGAAATAAGAGAAAGAGCTGAATGACGAGGAGGAGAGGAGAGGAGAGGAGATGAGAGAGAGAGAGAGAGGGAGTGAGGGTCTGATGAGAGAGCAAGAGGTGAAACCCTAAAAAGCCAAGTATTGGGCTCCTCTCATCAGTTGGGCCAAGTTTGGGCATTTACGTGTAATATAGTATTCGTAACGGGCAAAATAGTGTCCGTTACGAATACTTATTTATTCGTAACGGGCATTAATTTGTCCGCTACGAATAAATATGTATTCGTAACGGACACTATTTTGCCCGTTACGAATAAATAAGTATTCGTAACGGACACTATTTTGCCCGTTACGAATATCTTAATTGTAACGGGCAAAGCTTTGCCCGTTACAAATAGCCTGTTACGAATGAGATTTTATCCACTAGTGCATAAACAAGGCGATATGGAGTGGTTCCAATAGGTGTCTTGAAAGCCGTTCTATAGGCCCAAAGAGCATCATCCAACTTGTCCGACCAATCCTTTCTATTCCTTGCTACCGTCTTATCAAGAATAAGCTTTATTTGACGATTGAAGACCTCGACTTGGCCACTCGTTTGAGGATGATATGGAAGGCCGAAGCGTTGATGAACCCCATGATTCCTCAACGTCTTTTGGAAGGCATTGTGAACAAAATGAGAACCGTTATCGCTTATCACAGTCTTAGGCACACCAAACCTTGGGAAGATGATTTTTTTGAACAACTTCAACACTACTTTGTGGTCATTTGTTGGGGAAGCAATGGCCTCAACCCACTTAGAAACATAGTCCACAACCACAAGTATGAATTGATTCCCATATGAAGATGGGAATGGTCCCATGAAGTCAATCCCCCATACATCGAACACATCCAACTCAAGAATAGGTTGTTGAGGCATCTCATTCCTCTTGGAGATATTCCCAACTCTTTGACATCGCTCACATGACTTGACAAAGCCCCATGAATCCTTGAAGAGATGTGGCCACCACAAACCACATTGAACAACCTTAGTAGCGGTTTTGGAAACACCCATATGACCACCACTAGGATCCGAATGGCACATCTTTAGAACACTAGGAACCTCTTCATCCGGAACACAACGCCTAAGCAAGCCATCAACCCCTCGATTATACAAAATGCATGGGATCATCCCACAAGTAATTTCTTGCCTCCCTCTTGAGTTTCTTTCGTTGGTTCTTGGAGAAAGAAGGTGGAAACTCCCCACATGCTAGAAAATTCACCAAATCGGCATACCATGGGAGCTCCTTTACCTTAATGGCATACAAGACATCATCAAGCATTCTATCTTCAATTGGAGAGCCATAATCATGAATTTGATCACCCTCAAGGCGAGAAAGATGGTCCGCCATAACATTTTCCGCACCCTTCTTATCCCTAATCTCTATTTCAAAATTTTGTAGTTCAAGCACCCAACGAATAAACCTTGGCTTGGACTCTTTCTTGGAAAAGAGATACTTGAGAGTTGCATGATCCATGAAGACAATGGTCTTGGAACCCAACAAATAACACCGGAATTTCTCAAAAGAGTGAACAATGGCCAAGAATTCTTTTTTAGTTGTTGTGTAATTCTTTTGGGCCCCATTTAGCGTCTTGGACATATAGTAAATCACATGAAGCTTCTTGTTCACACGTTGTCCCAAAACACCTCCAATTGCCCAATCACTAGAATCACACATCAATTCAAAGGGTAGATCCCATCTTAGGGCTTGAACAATGGGGGTAGAGATTAGGGCCTTCTTCAACCTATTAAATGCCTCCAAGCATTTACCGTCAAACACAAACTCAACATCTTTTTGAAGAAGATCATTAAAGGGCTTGGCAATGAGTAAGAAATCCTTGATGAATCTTCTATAAAAGCCAGCATTCCCAAAAACAATCTCACTCCCTTGACATTCATCGGAGGTGGAAGCTTCTCAATAACCTCGATCTTGGCCTTATCCACCTCTATTCCTTTATGAGAGGTTTTGTCTCCAAGCACTATTTCTTCCTCCACCATGAAGTGGCACTTCTTCCAATTCAAAACAAGATTAACTTTCACACACCTTGCCAAAAATTTCTCAAGATTCACAAGGCAATCTTCAAATGAAACCCCACCTACGGAGAAATCATCCATAAACACCTCCATTTCTTCCTCCAACATGTCTCCAAAAATGCTCATCATGCACCTTTGGAAAGTTGCGGGGGCATTACAAAGGCCAAAAGGCATTCTCCTATAAGCAAAGTTCTCATAGGGGCATGTAAATGTTGTCTTCTCTTGATCTTCGGGGTGGATTGGGATTTGGAAAAATCCCGAATAGCCATCAAGGAAGCAATGGAACTTGTGCCTTGTTAGTCTCTCTAACATTTGATCAATTAATTGAAGGGGAAAGTGATCCTTCTTGGTGGATGTATTTAGACGTCTATAGTCTATACACAACCTTCAACCGGTGACCTCCTAGTTGGAATGAGCTCACCTCTCTCATTCTTGACTACGGTCATACCCCCCTTCTAAGGAACGACATGAATGGGAGAGACCCACCTAGAGCTTGAGATGGGGAATATGATTCCCGCATCTAAAAGCTTGGTGAACTCTTTTTTCACCACCTCTCCCATTTGAGGATGTAGCTTTCATTGTCGTTCAATAGAAGGAAGGGAGCTTTCCTTAAACGTTATGTGGTGTGTACACAAAGCGGGGCTTATACCCTTAAGATCATTAATAGTATAGCCCAAAGCACCTTGGTGCTTTCTCAAGACATAACATAACGCTTGAGCTTGGCTTTCACTCAAGGATGCACTAACAATTACGGGGTAAGTGGAATTTGGGCCTAAGAATTCATACCTTAGGTGTGATGGTAGAGGTTTGAGCTCTACCATAGGCACACCTTTACCTTCTTTTGTTGCGCCCGCTTGCAAAGCTTCTTGGCTTGAGATCTTTAAGCACATTTGTTCATCCACTTCCTCCATGCTTCCATTAAGCAATTCCTCATACAATGCGATCTCCTTGCATGGTGCGTCTAGCTTATCTTTGCTCAACAAAAAATTCTCAAGAGCATCGTTAGAGGTGAGAAAGTGCTCATGCATGGAAGACACAACATGATCAAGAGAGTCAATCATCATGCAATTTTCTAGGGAAGAACATGGATATTTCATGCTTTCATTCAAATCGAACTCTATGACCTCATCTCCTACCTTAAGCGAAATCTTTGCACTCTTGACATCTATCATAGCACCCGAGGTAGCAAGAAAGGGTCTACCTAGAAGGATAGGAATGGTAGCATCTTCATCCATTTCAAGTACAACAAAATCCACCGGGATCACAAACTTCCCAACCCTCAATGGAACATCTTCCACTTTACCTTTTGGAAACTTGATTGACCTATCAGCTAGTTGCAAGGTAATGTTAGAAGGTAAGAGTTCCCCTAGATCAAGTCTTTGATAAACCGAATATGGCATTAGGCTTACACTAGCTCCTAAGTCACATAGGGCATTATCAATTTGCATCTTGTTAATAGCACAAGGGATAGAGAAGTTTCCAGGGTCTTTCAACTTGGGTGGTGATTAGGGGATTTTGCTCCCACCAATCACCATCTGACAAGTGGACCAATAAGGTTCCGCCATGTGTCCGTCAATGGGCCAATAGGAGCCTGCCACGTGTCAAGCAATGATCCGTCCACCATGGACCAATTACGACACGACACGTGTCCTTCCCATGACACCTGGGATAACCGGTCACCTAGGCCCACTTCCGAGGGAAGCCCAATCAGCCCAAGGTTAACCTAAACCTAGATTGACACGTTTCCCGAGGTTATAAATACCTCCCTTAATCCTCATTAAGGGAGATTACAGGCTGATCACGCTAAAAAAGCAGATTACCTACATTAAACACTCTCACCTATAGAGACCCAATCACTTTAATTTCCGCATTAATTACTCCTTAAACAAGTACTAACTTGATCGTTGGAGGCGGAGCTCCCACCACAAGGAGTCTCCGTTGTTTTGCAGGTACATGCGTCCGGTTCCAGTCTCGGAATTGTAACTCTCCCGCAGGACATCAGAAAACCCCGAAACATTTGGCGCCGTCTGTGGGGAGAGTACTTCTGAGATGGCATCCACGTTTGTACCGACTCCTGAAGAGAGACGTCCCCTGGACGACCCTCTAGTTCAGTCGGACCACGATACTGAGAATGAATTTGAAGTTGAAGTTCACACAGCTTCAGACGGGACCCTAAGGGCCGACGTACCCGTCATACCGAAAGGAGGGAACGGGAACATCTTCAAACTGGAAGTGAGCCAGCAGGCGCACTGCCTGTTCGGCAGCAGCCGACTGATGGGTCTGCTCCCATCACAAGGAACGAACTCATGACCTTCATGAGGGACTTCAAGGGAGAAATTCAAGAGTTGATCAACAAGAATCCGCCTGCTCTGGACAAGGAGCAGTCGGCTAAGAAACCCTCCACTTCACAGAAGAGGAAGCCAGTTCAAGGGCGAGAGGCGACTCCTCATCCTAAATCTAGGAAGCGGGAGCAGACTGCCCTTGATTTCACAAAATACCGTTTTCCTACTCCAGGAACTAGGAACCTGTTCGTCATATTCAGGCGGACGGGTCGAGGAAAACATACACAGACGCTCGGCTACTGCTAGAGCAGAAGAAGAGTGACCGATTGTCAAAGTCGGCCTCTACTTCAAACTTCCAAGACAGTCTGCGAAATGCCTCAATGAGGCATACTCAGTCGTATCGTGAGAGTCAGTCAGGCGGCACCTCTCGTCAGTCCGGCTTTCACAGCGACCAGGCGGTACCAAACTTACCGTTTGTACCGCAACAACAGTATTTTTTACAGCCACCTCCGTTTGGTGGACATGCAGCAAAAAACGTCCAACCTATGGACTGGCAGCTACGGTTGCTTAGACTTGGTGAACAGCCGTCGGCCTTCTCCAAGGAAATTACTGAAGCCGCTCAGCCGACCAAAGTGAAAAATGTATTAGTAGGCGCCTATGACGGCACTACTAACCCAGAAGACCATCTGATGGCATTCACCAACCTGATGTACCTTCAAGGGTTGGATGATCCCACTTGGTGCAAGTGTTTCCCAGCGACTCTCAAAGGAATCGCACAACAATGGTTCGGCAACCTGCCGACTGGTTGTGTAAATAACTTCAGGACGCTTGCTTACTTATTCACCTCCAACTTCGCCATGAACATCCCTGCGAAGAAGACGACCCTTGATTTAGGAACAATTCAGCAGGGCGAGAAGGAGGGGCTTCGTTCTTACATCAGGCGGTTTAACCTGATGAGAATACAGATTCAAGGGTTACCGGATGAAGTAGCCTATACTGACTTGTTCAGGGGTCACAAAGACGGGTCGACCTTCAAATTTGATTTGGTCCGAAAGAGGGTGGCGACTCTTCAAGAGGCCTTGATTGAAGCGGAAGCCTATATACAGGCGACTGATCTTTGTAGTACGGTAAAACAGTTAGACGGGAAAAGGTCCGACAAAAGAGAAGGACGAGAGAAACAGTCGTCAAACAAAGACGAGAAGTGAAAAGAGGTCTGGGCGGCTGATTCCTTTAAACAGCCGGCCCAGAAAAAGAAAAAAGAATTCAAACCATACTCCCCAAAGTATGCGTTTCACAAGGATAGCCAGTTTATCCTAAAGGAAATCAAGGGACGGATCTCAATTGAGAAGCCGGTCCCCATGAAGGGTTCTGCAAACAACCGGAACCAAGATAAATTCTGTGCTTATCATGAAGATGTTGGTCATCACACCAATGAATGCATCAGTCTCATGCGGTATCTGGACCGCCTGGCTGAGCAAGGTGATCTTGACACTTATGTCAAGAAATCTACGGGGAACACTTCCTCAAAAAAGCAGTCGGCCAAAAAGAATCAACAGGACGACAGCTCCGATACAGATGATGCAGTCGTCTACACCATTGCAGGCGGCTTCTCAGGAGGCGGCCCCACTATTAGGGGCAACAAAGACAATATCAGACGGTTAGATGTAAATTCCGTTCACCAAGAACGGCCCTCCAAATATTCATTTCCTGAGATTGTCATCACTGCAGAAGATCTAGGAGGGGTAAGGGGGCTGCATGACGACCCTATCGTTATTGAATGTAAAGTGGCCAACCAGAGAGTTGGCCGAATCCTCATAGATACCGGAAGCTCCTCAGATCTCATCAGTAGCAAATGTCTGTCAAAACTAAAATATCAGACTGATTGCATACATCCGGCATCCCACCCTTTAGTAGGGTTTGGAGGAGGAGTCGTCCACCCAGTGGGACGAGTGGATGTACCCATCCGCCTGGGCGAAAAAGGGGAAGGACGACACATGGTAGTCCGGTTCCTGGTAGTAAAAGAACTCTCGGCCTACAACATGATTCTGGGACGACCAACCCTGAATAATTCCAAGGCTGTTATAATCCCATCTCTTATGTTGCTCAAGTTTGAGAGGGATAATGGAACAGTCGGGTCCCTAAGGGGAGATCAGAGGATGGCCCGAGAGTGCTATCTCTCGGATGTCAAGCCCACTGTTATGGCCACTGGGTCGAGTGGTGGAAAAATAGACCTTGACAATGTCAAGGAGAGTGCGCCTGTTTAAGAAGCAGGCGGCAAGAAGAGAAAGGCATCCCAGGCAGGGGCCGCAAGAAAAGACAGAAAATAGCAATCATTGGCAGAGGAGCGGTCGGATGAATTCCGCCCTCAGCCGGCTGGTGAGCATACGGACCTGATCTTAGACGAATCGCGTCCTGACCGAACAGTCAAAGTTGGGACGACTGCTCTAAGAGTCCTGGGTGACGAATTTCACAAACTATTGAAAGAATACAAGGACATGTTTGCATTCGAAGTCCATGAAATGCCAGGCATTAGTCCTGATCTGGCGGTACATAAACTAGCCGTGGATCCGAAAAAGAAGCCGGTACGACAGAAGAAGCGGAACCATGGCGAAGAAAGAAGTCAGGCGGCAGCCGCCAAAGTTAAAAAATTACTTGATGCAGGGTTCATTTGGAAATGTTACTTCCCAGACTGGGTTGCAAATGTGGTGCTTGTTAAAAAGCCGAATGGCACCTGGCGAATGTGTGTAGACTACACAGAATTAAACAAGGCGTGCCCCAAAGACAGTTACCCTCTGCCTAAAATTGATAACCTGGTCGACTCAACAGCCGGCCATGCTTTGATGAGCTTTATGGACGCCTACTCTGGTTTCCATCAAATTCCTTTATGGAAGAAAGATCAGGAGAAGACGGCCTTCGTCACTGATCAGGGGTTATACTGTTACACGGTCATGCCGTTTGGTCTTAAGAATGCCCTGACCACTTTCCAGCGAATGATAAACACGGTGTTCTTTGATCAAATTGGGAGAAATGTCGAGGCATATATTGATGATATGATTGTCAAGTCAAAACTTCAAAAAGATCATCTGTCGGACCTTCGAGAAACTTTCGCCACACTCAGGCGGCACCATGTCATGCTCAATCCCAAGAAATGTGTCTTTGGAGTTGAGTCTGGGAAATTTCTTGGATTCCTTATCAATTAGAGAGGAATAGAGGCAAACCCTGAGAAGGTGCAGGCGGTCATTGACATGCAGTCGCCTCGTACCATCCGAGAGGTTCAGAAGTTAACAGGTTGTCTGGCGGCCTTGGGAAGATTTCTAAGCCGATCAGGCGACAAATGCATATACTTTTTCCAGGCAATTAAGAAAAAGGCAAGGTTTGAATAGGGGCCGGATGCTGAGGCGGCCTTCCAGAAATTGAAAGTTCACTTGCATTCCTTGCCGAGGCTGGTCAGCCCTTTGCCCAAAGAAGTACTCTACATGTACCTGGCCGTCTCTGATCATGCGTTAAGCGCTGTTCTCCTTGCTGAAAGAGACGGCTGTTAGCTCCCGGTCTACTTTGTCAGTCATGTACTGAAAAATGCCGAGTTGAGGTATCCCTTAGTGGAGAAATTTGGTCCCCAATTTGATAATGGTCCCCAATTTGAGACGCCTGTTCTCAAAAGCTGGTTGGGTGACCAAGGAATTGCACACTACTTTGCATCTATCGACCGTCCAGGCGGCCTAGGGCGGATGAATTACCACATGTTCTCTGGGCCATTAGGACGACTGAAAAAGGGGCGACTGGAGAAACTCCATTCCTCCTAACTTATGGTGCGGAAGCTGTTCTTCCAATAGAACACTACGAGCCGACTCTTCGAGTAATGCTATATGACGAAGAGGCAAACTGGGAAGCCATGCGCCTGGCATTAGACTCACTTCCTGAAAGGAGAGGCAATGCTGTCTTGTGCCATGAAATTTACCGCCTGAGAATGACTAGATCATACAACAAAAAAGTACACAGGCGTCCACTCAAAGTGGGGGACTTTGTACTTAGAAAAATGGAAGCAGTTGGTAGGGCTAATGGGTCTGGCAAACTAACTCCCAACTGGGAAGGACCCTACCGAATCTGTGAAGAGGTCAGGGACGGTACCTACCGTCTGGGAACACCAGACGGACAACCGTTGCCTCGAACTTGGAATGTAGATAATCTTAAGAAATATTTCTTTTGAATGATGTAAATAGTCAAGGGCTACTTAATAAAAGTTTGTGTACTTAATATTCAATTTTGTACTAAGAGGGGCACGCCTACTAACAAACAGTCGGCTACTCTCCATGTTTAATTTTCTCTTCAGAGGGGCATGCCGCATGTACCTTTACAGTCGGCTACTCTCCATTGAGTATTTTACTCTATCTTCAGAGGGGCATGCCGTCTGTACCTTTACAGTCGGCTACTCTCCATAGAGTATTTTACTCTATCTTCAGAGGGGCATGCCGTCTGTACCTTTACAGTCGGCTACTCTCCATTGAGTTTTACTCTTTCATAGGGGCATGCCGTCTGGACATATAGTCGACTACTCTCCATAAAAGAGGGTCGACTGGTTCTAAACACACGGCCACCCCCCTAAACTAAAAATGATCAGGGCCTGGCCGACCCTGTGCCTAACAGGCGGCTACCCTCCTTTTACTTAGCACCTACGTTCACCAAGAACTAACCAAGGCCACAGGCCGAATGATCAGACCAGGCGCCAAGCCAACTGATCAAATCTTCAAAACTAATACGACCTGTCCCAACATCATAGCAGGCGTCCGGCGGCATCCCTCCAGATGAAATTCGTCGTAGAGAGCAGCTTCCTTTTGGGTGGAACATTGCTCTATAAACTAAATACACGGCACCTATACGACTGCCCCCAAGGGCAACCACGTAGCCGTTTTTGAGACAAGGATAACTCTATCACTAACCAAACCAGTGGTAGCAGTTGACATCTGAGTCAGATGACCGCCTGTATTACTTGGGATAAATGCAGGGGGTACCTCTTGAGTTAATAGCCAACAAACATTGGCGAATCAAAAGGTTCAGTCGGCCTCCGCCGCCTGGTACCTTTACTACTCAAGCAGGAGTGACGGCGATTGAGTAACACCAAAGTTAACTCATAGTCACTCTCTCAAACTTAGTATGGAGCCTAAAAGGTATGAGTCGTCCGCCTGTTTTTAGCAAACAGGGGCTCTCAACCACTACTCTTGCTAGGTTAACAACCTATGAGTTAAAAGGCAACAAACATTGGCGAATAAAGGGGAACAACCGATACCCACCGCTTGATACCTCTACTACTCAGTTACTTGGCGACTAGGTAACAATCATGTTTACTTGGTCAAACCACTTTCCTAGGTTAATTTTACAAATGACAGGACCGCCTGCCTAAAGGGGATCCAGTCTTTAAAATGGTTCGAATACCGATTGGATAAATGGCCGACTGATCGTCTAGCCTGGAAACAGACAACCAGTCGTCCAGGGGCATAGGCGGCGTGACTAACTATCCGTACCTGTCTGCAACTATCGGCCATGTAAAACAGTCGGTATAGTGTACAATTGGATATCAGAATATTCAATACTTGAACAAATTTGAAGCAAAACAAAAAATTCATTAAAAAGAAGCCGGTCATTAAAGACCGGCAAAATATTCAGAGCCCCGGCCCCCTGGCCGGGTAAATACAAAACAAACGGCACGCAGGCCGTGACAAGAAGACATAAAGCTTAAGAAGGGGGCAGATCTTCAATATTAGCAGCTGCCGCCTGGTCAGCACTCTTCTTGCTGGACTCGGCTTCAGCTGCATCCTTCTTTGATGCATTACCCCCAAGCGGCACAAGCGCCACTACCGACTGCTCCTCCTCCTCCAACGCTTCCTCCAACGCTTCTTCCTCAGCAGCCGCCAGGATCTCTTGATTATATGTATCAGAACACTAGCGGTACGTTTTTTCCCATGAGGCAAAGTCGGCATTGGGGAAGAGGCGGCCCCAAGTCATGCGCTGGATTTGAGCAGAGTCTTCCATCATCTCCCGGACCAGCTCTTTCTTTTCTTGCTCGGCCTTTTCCGAGAGCTCCTGAGTAAGACTCTTCTCCTGGGTCACCAGGCGTACCTTTACGCTCGCCAAGGATTTCTCCAAGGTTTCGTATGAGGACATCTTTTGGCGAAGAGGTCTCAGCTCGGCATTGAGGTTGTTGATGGTCGCCTCCAGCTCGCTATTCCTCTTCTGGGCCGCCTCTAACTGAGCCCGGATAGCGGCAGTAGCCAGCGCCTGATAATAAAGAATATCAATGGTCAGAACTTCATTTTGGGCAATTTGAAACATTGCCTTATCACAGTCAGAGGCGGCCATAGCTTTTGCAGCCTTTACCTCTTTGTTCTTCCGGTCAAGCGGCTTGCGAAGGCCGTTCACTCGGAGCAGGGCCTAAGTAAAAAGGGGAACAGGCGTCAGTTTCCAAACAAAAAAGAAAACAGGCGTCCTGGAATTCAAATACTCAAAAATATGCTAAGTATACCTCAGCAAGGACCCCTGCAATCCCGTCCAGGTCAAGGGTGCCGACACCCCTGACCGCCTCCCTTTCAGCCGGAGGAACGGCCTTGATCATAGACTTGGCCACCTCGACCAAGTCAGGCTCCTGAGGGCCGGCTGCATCAACCATAAACAAACGAGTTAGACCTAGTAAAGAAGGGAACAAGTCTAAATTCACAAAGACAGCTTCATACTTCTAGGCGGCCCAATTGGAGTTTTAGAAGGAGTGGTCGGTTGTTTCTCAGCCGCCGCATGTTTCCTGGCAGAACCAGGAGAGCTCGCAACAGTCGTCCTCCGGGCCTTGGGGTCCGGCTGTTGGGAAGAAGAAGCTCTTGGAGCGCCCGTCTAAAAAGAAGAAAAGAGTCAGTATATACATAAACACAACTCCAAAAAGAGGGTGAAAGGTTCGAAGCCCACCAAGGGTGCCCCCTTGTCGGGGGAGTCGGTTGAAGACTGTTGCATGATGGAGGCCCGCAACATGGCCGCCGCAGTCTTGGAGGCGGTAATTTTGCTCATGGCGTCCGCTGCAAAAACAAATAGCAAAGTTAATAAAAGTCATAACAAGAAATGAATGGAACAACAGAGTATTCGACAGGCCGGCTACCTCTTGAGCACCGACTGCTGAGGCCACAGGCGGCCAAAAAGTACTCGTCGTAGTGCCATTTGAAGCTCGGGACGCAGTGCAGGGGTACTTGCTCTCGTACCCCTGAAGTAGAGTTCACCTTCGACTCTACTTTGAAGAGTCCTTTATCTAGGATCTCTTTCTTAGCCTTGGGGGGAACATGCGGCATGCTGCGGCCGCCTGCAAGAAGGGGCGGATTCCTGTTCCACCTGTTGAAGCGCTTGTTCAGCTCTGTGTCTGAACTCTCAATGATGAGGAAGGTGCTCCGCTAGTCCTTCCATTTGTTTGCTTTACCTCTCGTCATGAGGTAGCCCCTGTGGCTCGTCAATTGATACCAGCCGATACCGCCTGCCTTATGGGTCCGGCTGAGGTAGTTCATGTGGGCGAAAGCCTCGAAGCTCGGCTCCACCCCGTGCATTTCGCACCCGGCCACATAGCCGAGTACGTTGACCCAGGAGTTCGGGCCTAACTGCCATAACCCCAACTCATACCCATCCAAGATCCGCTGAACAAGCGGATGTAGTGGGAAGCGCAGCCCAGCCTTGATGGCCGCCTCGTTGCAGCCAAAGCAGGCGCCATCATAACTGGTACCAGCCGGCCAGACGACTGTGTCTTTTGGATCCAGCACGAACACTAAAAAGCCGGGGCCCATTGTGTGGTTTGCGATAAAGCTCTCCACTTTCTCTTGCATGGCTGTGATCCGGCCCCGAGGTACCGTGCAGTAGTAGGGGGTATTTTGCTCTCGGTGAGAGGCGGATGGCTCCGCCCAATCGTCCCCCTTCTCAACTGCGTGAGAAAGCCTCGCCTCTTGCAGGCGACTGTTTTTCTCTTCTGTGTCCAGAGAAGCATGGCCAGAAGAGCTAGACTCGGAATCGTCCTCTGACGAGTCCAAAGAGGACGACTCTTCCCCTCTCCCGGAGGGGCCCGCCTCCTCTCTTTTAAAAGGAGCAGGAGAGAATGAAGAATTGTCAACTGTAAAATGGGAAGGGGTCACTTTGACTCCTCCCTCAGAACTGTCGGCTTTCAAGCCGCTTTGTTTAACCCCACATCTGGCGCCTGGTCAGATGTTTCACTAATCGGCACCCTGTGGGAGGAGCCGTCTGAGTTTGAGATCCTGGCAGTCTTTTTTGTCCTGGCCATCATGCTCTGCATAGACACAGATACAGTCGGACTTTGTATAAAGGGCAAAGATGGGTCCGGAAAAGGGCAGGCGACACTCCTAGTCCTAGATTCAGCCGTCCCCGGTGACCGGCTGATCACTAACCTAGGTCGTGTCGTGTGCTTCCGTGGTGCCATTTCAAAAAAGAATAAAGAGAAAATTAAGAGTAAGAGAGCCGACAGTTACCTAAACGAGTGACGATTGATGAAGTTCTAAAAATCCTTCGCAGTCGGCTTGTCAGAGCAGGCGGTAGGCAGAAAGGGTCCAAAATGTCAGAGCAAGTTCAGGGGTCTGAATGTTCTCTCACAAAGTTCTCAAGTGTGAAAATGACCGAAGTCAACACTCCTTTATATAGGCAAAGTGAGAAGGCGAAGGGTCACTTCCAGAATTCATAATTTGGGCGGGAGAATCTCTCGGCCTTTCACCGAGTGACACCTGTAGCAGGCCGTTGCCTGTTACAGTGCGACACCTGTCACAGGTAACACGTGACCAGTCACGTGCCACCTGTGAGGGGCAAATGATTAGGGGATTTTGCTCCCACCAATCACCATCTGACAAGTGGACCAATCAGGTTCCGCCATGTGTCCGTCACATAGGCCAATAGGAGCCTCCCACGTGTCAAGCAATGATCCGTCCACCATGGACCAATTACGACACGACACGTGTCCTTCCCATGACACCTGGGATAACCGGTCACCTAGGCCCAACTTCCGAGGGAAGCCCAATCAGCCCAAGGTTAACCTAAACCTAGATTGACACGTTTCCCGAGGTTATAAATACCTCCCTTAATCCTCATTAAGGGAGAGAACACGCTAAAAACGCAGATTACACACATTCAACACTCTCACGTAGAGAGACCCAATCACTTTAATTTCCGCATTAATTACTCCTTAATCAAGTACTAACTTGACCGTCGGAGGCGGATCTCCAACCATCCGGAGCATCCGTTTGTTTTGCAGGTACAGGCGTCCGGTTCCAGTCTCGAAATTGTAACTCTCCCGCAGGACATCAGAAAACCCCGAAACAGGTGGCATTTTGTTCATGATGATCTCACTACAATTCTCAGTCAAGTTGATAGTCTCCACAACATCACAAGTCCTTTTCCCACTCAAAATGTCTTTGAGGAATTTGGCATAGTTAGGCATTTGGTTGATTACATCGGTGAGAGGTTGAGAAACGTGAAGTTGTTTGAGCATATCAATAAACCTCCCAAATTACTCATCCAATTTGTGTCTCATGAATTTTTGGGGATAAGGGAGCTTGGGTTTCACAATCTCTTTCTCTACTCACACCTCTCTAGGTGTCTCAAGCACAACCTCATCTAAAGATGCTCTATCTCCCTCGTTCTCAACCAAAACTTTCTTGGGGACCTCCTTGTCTTCACTCTTCCTAGGCAAGATCTCCTTAAGAACCTTACCACTCCTTGTAACAATAGCATTCACGTTTTTCTTGGGATCTAGGCCTTGGGAAGGTAAATAAGAAGGGCTTGCTTGGTCTTTCAAAGCATTAGCAAGTTGAGAATTTTGGTTTTCGAGCATTTTTTTATGGGTCATCATCTCATTGAATTTCTTGTCACTAACGGCCATGTAAATATTCAACAACTTGGTTTGATTTTCAATTATTTTCTCCAAATTAGTCCTAGAAGAAGAAGGTTGTGAATAGGAATTTTCACCTTGAGTCTTTGGAACAAATCCGGGCGGGGAACCTCTTTAAGAATTATTTTGAAAATTGCCCTTAATTATTTCTTTTATTTTTATATATTGGTTTTCTTATTTTACTTTTCCTTTTTAATTTAATTTATTTTCTTTTCTTTTCTTTTTCTATTTTTCCCAACTTAGTATTTATACCCATTTTTTTGGGTAATTAGAAAATATTCAATTACTATCTATTCCACTCTCTAATTAGTTTTAGGAGAGCTTATCTCTCTAGGTTTAGGTTAGGATAAGGATAGTTTAGAGAGAGAAAGTGAGGGTTTCACCATTGTTGAGGTTGGATATTGAAGAAGAAGATTGACAATCTTGTTTGTAGATTTTCACATTCAATCAATGAGAATCTCTAACTCTCTCTCCTCTATTTTTATTTGTTTTATTTTGATTATTATTTTAGTTGTTGGTGTTGCTTGTTAATCATGTTTATTCTTGATTGTTTGTTAATTAATCTTGTTATTAGCATGATTAGTGAGTAATTTCCCCATTAAGGGGATGGTTGTGGTGTAGTTGGATCTTAAGCATGTTCTAGGGTTTAGAATTGATTTATTTTTGATTAAAGTCTTTATATGCTTGATATTCTTTAATCTTCTTGCAAGTGCACATTGTTGGTTGATTAAAGGTGAATATTTGCTAACAAGAAACGGAAGTTGACTTAGTTAAGGTTCATTACTATCGATTGTTATTTAATAGTACCTCCTAGTATATGGATCTAATGTGGAAACATAGAGGCTATGATAGGAGAAGCCAATTGACCCCGGAAGGCGGCTAGATTGGAACCTTATATCGATATTCATGCATGTTTAGTTCATAATTAATTCAATTTCTATGTCTTTGTTTATGTTCAAGTGAATGCTATACCTAAATCATTTCCCTTAATGTTTTATTTCTTGTTTTAGCATCTTTAGACTTTAGTTTATTTATCTCCTATTCCGGACTAGCTTAATTGTCGATAACATTTGGTGGTGTTTATCCGTTCTTTGTGGTTCGACCCCTATGCTTGCCTTATACTCGTATTAGGTTTGTTTAGGTTGTATAAATTGTATTTGATCTAGGGATAGACAATTGACGACGCATTTATTCCATTGTCAAGGTATTTCAAGGGTTGTAATGTGGTTAAGCTGAAGGTTTATGGAAGAAAGGGGTAAAAGGCTCAAGACTCGAGAGAAGCCCCCAAGATATGCAATTGTGTATTAGACTTTGCAAGTTTTATTTTTCATATATTTTTTTCTTTAATTTTTTTTCATTCTTTTGAATCAATGTTGGCAATCGCAGATCATGCGGTCCATCACTCACTTAGCATTCATGTTTCTCAGGCACGGTTTCAAGCACTCGATGAGAGACGCAATTTGAGACGTGTTCATATCAAAGACATTGGAACACTTGCCTTTAGACATTGTTTGTTGCTTTGCTGCTTTTTTTTTACTTGCTTTTTGAATGTTATACAATTACACATCTTCCAATCCCAAGGTTAAGTGAATGTGGGTTGAAGAAATGAAGGCCAAACGTTAGACGAGGCTTAAAGTGGTTGATGAAGAAATGGAATGTGATTGAACGGTTAACAGGGAATGATAAGGTTGCAAAGGTGCCTGAAATCATTAGTGTACCTTGTGTTTAGTTCGGTAATTGATTTTTTTTTTATTTTAATCACATGATTGAATGTAATAAAGAGATGCTCATTTATGAAGAAGGTAAGAAATGTGACGCATAGACACATGGATAAGGAGAATCTATGCTAGACTTTTTAGGGGGAACGGTTTGAAACAAAAGAAAAAGAAAACATGAAATCTTGGTGAGAATCTTGAATTGTGCTCTGTCTTCATGGCTGTTTATGAGTTACTTCTTGCCGCCTGCTGAGGAAAAAAGTTTCTTGTTGTTGATGCTTTGTTTGGAAGGAAAGAAGGAAGGAGTGACGTTCCCCCTTCCCCTTATTCTTCCAACTATTTCCTAGTGATTTTAGACTCAATATTGTGTAAAGAAGAACTCACTTAATGCATTTACTCAATACTCGGATTGAAAAGGAAGAGTGTATGAAACGATTTTTAAAACTGATAAGAAATACTCCACTCATTTCTATTACGACAAAAATGATGCATGCATGGTCCTAGTATACGATCATAAATAATATAGTGCATTACTCGAAGACAAAGTGTGTGCAATGAATCAACATGTGTGATTAGGTGAGTATATTAAGACTCTTGGTATGATCGCATGACTAGACATGAGGACGTTGTGAAAAACAAAGGACCTAATGACCAAATAGCACGGAAGACTAAAAGACAAACTAACTTGATTAATTTTGTCCATTTTTAATGTTTATGCTATTTACTAGGTGAAAACGGTCCATTGGAAATCGTTAGTCATAAATAAGATCAACCAAAATCAAAGACAAAGAACACGTGTTAAGGTTAGCACAAAAAATCACAAGAAACTAGGAAAAAGACTAGAATTCTAGAAGAGTTGGGTATAAAAAATAATAATAACAAAAAAAATAAAAACAAAAATATATAATCCTATGTTATATGAGTTGACACGGATTAAAGGACTTGCCTAATACAAGCTTGACACGAAAATTTTAAAAAAAATTTAATAAATAAAAATAAATAAGAAAATTGACGCTGAAAAGACACCTAAACTGGATAGGATGTAGTATATCGGTTTATAACTTTTGATCTGTGATTTTGATTGGTACGAAACCAATTCCAAATGAAAGATAAAACTCGGGGCTACAGATCCATAGGTTGCACGACACGTAACTCTTTCTAGAACTCCGGATAGGACCAAAATAAGTTGACTCTTGTGCAGGATACGAGAATAAAAATCCGGGTGACTCAAAAATTTTTAAGAAAAAAAATCTACGACTCGACTCTAATAATAAAAAAAAAGGGTTTGATAAGAGAAAAAATAAATAATTAAAAAGTCAAAAAATGCATATATAAACACATTCTCATGAATGATGCAATGAAGTTCGCAACCTAAAGTCAAGTTCTATGTTCGACTATGGTCAAGCTTAAAAGGGTGTCAAAGGGTACCATGGTTAAGAGTTTGGACGCGTTAGCAAGGCAGCCTCCCTTGTGGGTGTATGCCAACGGGCGGCTCCACGAGTTCGTGATGAAATCAAACTCGACTCCATGGTTTGGGTGGATTTAAAAACTCGGATGAACCCTTATTGTCATAAACGTTTTCGGGTTGATAAAGCTTAAATCCCCCGGGCTAGCCACATACGTAGAACACGTACTATTGTGGCAAAATAGGTGACTTAAAAAGCATATGCATATGTGACTAAGCCAATTAAATCACAAGAATACAATTCAAGAATTTTCAAGTCTCATCCACTCATCTTAATTAAATACCGATCACTCAAATCGATAAATAAAAAAGATTCCTCCCCAGTGGAGTCGCCAAATTGTAGGCGTCGTTTGAAGTGCGCCTACGTTAAAAGCATGTGGTGAATATGCTTGGCACTCTTAGGAAGTGGGAATTGACATATACGATTAGGGACAAGGAAATTAGGGAGCCGCCAACAAGTTTTTAAGGAACTTGTAAACCGTTCACGGATCATAAAAGACAACCACGATTAAGGGACAACGATAGGCAACAACGATTGACCCGTGAAGGTTACACCCCATTCATAATCCATGAGATTACTAACTCCATATGGTTCGAAACCACGGAAGGAGGATCGGGGACGATGGTACGAAGTGAGCCATGGAGTCACATTCGCCCGTATTGGCCTCTACTCGATTCTTATAGTGAAAAGTGATTCCTGCGATCTCAAAGGCATGCAAACAAAGATTCAATTTGCTCCAAACTATTATTATTCTAAATTGGTTTAATATTAATGCAACACATAATTCTAAAATATTGTGATCACTTAAATTAACAACAAGATTAAAAAGGAACCTAAGCCGGTTGTCCAAATTATCTTATTAGGCGTGATTTTCAATTACATATTCCCTTTAAACATGCAATATAGTGATCATAAAAATAATAGAATAAACATTAATATTAGAAGCAATTTAACAATAATAACGTTAGTTAAATCAAATATAAAATTAACCTAATCATGATACTAGCAATAAGAAAATAAAATAAGAGTAATTAAATTAATTAATTACTCAAATTCCGCGCGTTCCTTTAAATTGCTACATCATGAATAAACTATTAGTAACTTCAATAAAAATATAAATCAAACTGAAAATAAAATTAAATAAATGTATATTTAATTTGGTCTAAACCCTCAGTTATTTGTACCTTTCACGCCTGGGTTAAAGTACATAACTTTGGGTATTTTATGAAGTCCTTGGAGTGTTTAAGGGAAAAATGTTGTAATTAGAAATATAGATTTAAGGCTTAGAATATGAGAGAGAGAAAGAAGAGAATGATTTTTGGTGTAAAAGACAGGAAGAGAGAAGGATTTGATAATCAAGCTTGTTTATCCATGAAAAAGTGGAGATATGACCTCTATTTATAAGGAAAAAGAGGGTCGAAGAATCAAGAAAAGGTAAGAATTCGAATCGGATAAAACTCTTGCGATAGACAACAGTTTTTGCGATTTTTGTTTTTATCATATCTTTTTATCCAAAAATTGGAATAAGATGAATAAGATATTGTTGGAAATCTCTTGAAGTCTACTTTCTAACACAATTAGAATCAGATTAAAATAATTTGTAAAATTAAAGATATTGACGAAATGGTGAGATGGTGTCAGTTTTGGATAGAGTTGGACATTTTATTCATATCTTTTCCGTTATAGCTCGGAATGTATATCATTGGAAAGATCATTTCAAGGGCTATCCAACCATATAAAATTTGGATAAAAAATATTAGGCACGAAAATAATATTTGTCTATCTTTGAACGTCTTTCAATTCGGATAGAAATAGGACTTTCAAAAAAGGAGTTTTATTCAATTTCAAACTCTTTAATCTTATCTTTTCAAAACGGATAATTAGGATCTTTTAGAAACTTATAGAAGCTTCCAATTAATACTAATTGGTTTAGGAATCGGATTAAATCATTTGGAACCTCCACATGATCATTGGGTCGTAGGTAAGGTGGGCTTAGGTTCGGTTAGGGCTCAGTTTAATATTTATGTCATAACTTATTCGTTATAACTCGGATTTGGGCTTATAATATATCGTTGTAAAGCTCTTTTCAAACCCCATCCAAATATTCAATCATTGGACCCAGATTATGGACCAAAATAAACTGTATTAAAGGTTTTAATAAAAAGGACATGAAATGAATGATTTTAAAGGACACGAAATGAATTACTTTGGGTTTAAAGGCACAAAAAGAGGAAAATAAGTTATAGTTTGGGGAAACGGGATAGGAGTTTGGTTCGTTTTATGATATGGAAATATGGATTTAAGCACTCCAAGATTAAATACTCAACCCGATTAATAATGGCGGTGAAAGGTTGTTCATCATCGGGTTTGGTTTTGGGGAGACATTTTTAGGTGTCTACACTTACGAGTGATCTCCCTAGTCCTATCAACTTGATCACCTTTTCCGACAAGGATTTACCTCCAGAAGGTGAAAAGCATTATAAGGCATTAAACCTCACAGTGGTTTACAAGAGAATGAATGTCCCTATGACTCTTGTAGACAATGGATTGGCCATTAATGTCTATCCACTCAGAACTACGAGGGTGCTAGGCATAAGAGATGAAGACCTAACCCCGTCAACACAAGGAATAAGAGCTAATGAAAACACTCGTCGTCAAGCTCTTGGTAAGATTACTATGAATATAATGGCGGGAGCAATAGAACACACTACTACATTCCAAGTAGCAGATATTAAGGCTTCATTTAATCTATTGTTGGGACTCCCTTGGCTTCATGACCTAAAGGTCGTCCCTTCATCACTCCACCAACAGGTAAAGGCCATAGTTGGAGGAATTCTCATTACAATCGATGCTTCACCCATGAGGATTAAAGCTATAGAAAATCTAATAATTAATGTGGAGCATGATGAAGATGATGATGATTTGTAGGGCTTTCATGAAGAGGTCTCCTTAATCGAGGAGTATGAAAGGACCCCTCTCTCCCACGACCCCCACTCTAATATGGTAGTGAACGCTATTTTGAAGAAACAAGGACATTTTCCTAGGATGACCCTAGGAAAAAAGAAAGGAATAGAAAAACTGCTTGAATCACCTAGCCTCCCTAAATTAGAAATTTTCGGACTTGGTTTCGAACTGACTCGGGACGATCTCAAGCGAGCCCAGGAAAAGTCAAAAGCACGTAGGGACGCTCGCATCCAAAAGAAAGCAATCCCAATGGATCAGTATCCTCTTACCCTCAATGGACAATTCATAAAAGAAGGAGAGGACTATCCATGCTACGAGTTTCCCGAACCATTTGTCGTAAATGGCATAAGGCAGCCGGGATTCAAAATTTTCCTAGATTGCTATTTTATAGATGAAATCCCAACTCCTATTCATAAGGAGAAAGCACCCCCATGCTTTGACTTTAATGTCATGGGATTACTATTTGGGCGAGAAAAAGATGAGCCAACATACAAATAGGATAACTCCTCGCTCATCCAAACGGTCCTACAAAGCGAAAGCTTTGATCCCTCAAAGCTCATCACTCCAGTGGAAGGATCACTACAAGGGTGGCGCAACACCGTCAAGGTAACTACTCCAAGCGGAAGGAAAATCTCCATCACAGCGGGGCAAGGACTGATGTTTGAAGAGTCGTCTGAGTTAGAGTCAGATTCAGAGTCTCTTCCCATAGAGTCATCTAAGTCTTTAGTTGTAGCACCCCCTCCTTCTATCTCTTCCCCTAGGATAGTTAGCGATCAAGTCCCTGAGGACATATCCCTATTCGATGTAATGATCTCCGAATTTAATAGTATGTCTTCTTCTTCTTACTCCTTGTGTTCTTCTTTAACCCAAGATGACGAGCATTGCTTAACTAACAATGAAAATGACAAAGAACTTATTAAATCAATGGAAACACGTGAAAAGAAATCACCGATAATAGAGGAAACTGAGGCGGTTGATATCTCAAATAATTCAACCGATAAAAGAGGAGTTAAAATCGGATTAACACTTAATGAATGACAAGGTAAAGTCGTATCCCCTAATCAAAAGTAATTCCTAAATCCTCTAACTAATGTAGATAGGGAAGTAGGGTCGAATCCACAAAGAAACGAGTCTTTCTATTCCTAATTAACTAATATAATCTAGATTATGAAGTAACCAATATATAAATTTGAATATGAAACTAAACTACGAAGATTAAGATAAGGAGGAAACAATGAATAAAAGGATCTAGGGAATAGGTTCACCAATAAATAATATTACAGGGTAGAATATAATAATCATTCATCAATGCATACATTAATCAGATCATAAAGGGCTTTCGCTACGTATTACAATCACACAATTAAATTACCGGTATTAAATCTCATCTTTCGAATCTCGACTTAACCATTTATAAATTAACTTGCCTATTGAAACTAGACCTAAACATTAATTCTCATCTGTCGAATCTCGAATCAATATTGTTAAACTCATGCATAAAAGATCTGCGCAAATCTAGTCACAGAGCATTAAATCAATCAATAGAAAATTAATCTAGCATTGACAATCAACAACAATAAATTACCCCTTCATATTATTTATGGATCCCCACAAACCCTAGAAATAGAACTACTCACACATAATTAAAAATAAACTAATCAAAGTAATAAAACAAGACATGATCAAGGAAAGAGATTTAATAAAGGATGGAATTAAACCAAGAGTTGTAGAGAGAGAAATAAGAGAGAAAGTAATACTAAGAGTTTAATTAAGAGGAGAGAGAAGGAAAAGTTAGAGAGAGAAAGAGAAAAAGAAAACTAAAACTAAAACTAATAACAAATTAATAAAACTCAAACTAAACTAATGAAACACAAAACAAATAAAAATAACTAAAACTAATCTAAAACTCCATAATGAAAAAGCTAACCTACCCTACCCTTATACTACGTACTCCCTTTTTAACAAGAAAAAGCCACAAATCCCACTCACAATATAACTCTCAAATAATTGAAGCAGCCGACATAGGAGCCTTGGATTGTTAGGATGTTGGGCCACCCAATAGGGCCTGTTATATAACTTTGTCCAGCTGACTTCCTTTGGGGATTGAGCTTCTTTTTTCTTTGGGCCTAAAACCCTTAACTTTTTTGCTCATTACTTTGTCCAAAATATTAATTTGGACCTCTTCACAAATTGAGCCCTTATATCACCGAACCAAATTTATTTAACTCGGCTCTGGGCTTAAAATATATATACGATCATAAAATACGATTAAATTTCAATGTCTTTGTAGTGGCTTAAAAAGCTAGAGAATTGCCATAATTATGCAAATTCCAGCAAAATAATATCATATCTACAAAAACACTAGAAAACGTATATTAGTAATAAAAATAGCTCCGTAGAGCTCAAATAAGGACAAATATGACCATGGGATCGAGAATAAAAATATATATAAAATAGACTTATCAATGAACAAGAATGAACTGATTTAATTAATTTGCTTAAAGAATTCATCGATGGATTCGCTTGGTCATATGAAGATATGCCAGGAATTAATAGAGAAATAGTTCAACACACCATACCGCTAATTCCAGGAATGAAACCTGTAAAAAAAAAGTTACGTTGAATGAAACCCGACGTAGCTCTTAAAATCAAAGAAGAAGTTCAAAAAAAAATAACTGCAGGTTTTATCAAGGTATCCAAATACCCCGAATGGGTCGCCAACATCGTCCCAGTTCCGAAAAAGGATGGAAGAGTAAGAATATGTGTTAACTATTCAGATCTAAATAAGGCAAGTCCAAAGGACCACTTCCCTTTACCACACATCTATTCTGGTAGATAACACAGCAAATCATGCACTTCTCTCGTTCATGGATGGATACGCGGGCTATAATCAAATTCTCATGGCGGAAGAAGACATGGAGAAAACAACCTTCATAATATTATGGGGTACTTACTACTACACGGTAATGCCATTCGGGTTGAAAAACACGGGTGCTACTTACCAACGAGCAGCGACTTCCTTGCTCCATGACATGATGCATAAAGAAGTTGAAGTATATGTGGACGATATGATTGTGAAGTCAAAAGATCGCCCAGGCCATCAAATAGCCTTGAGAAAATTCTTTGAAAGGCTAACAAAATACAACATGAGGTTGAATCCATCCAAGTGTGCTTTTGGAGTCACCTCAGGCAAGCTTTTTGGTAATGTCATAATCTCTAGAAGAATATTGATAGACCCAACCAAGATAAAGGCAATCATGTCAAAGCCACCGCCCAAAACCGAGTAGAAAATTCGAGGATTTATTGGCCGGTGGCAATACATAAGCAGGTTCATATCAAAATTGACAACAATATGTGAACCAATTTTCAAAAAGCTAAAAAAGAATGTACCAGTAATATGGGATGACGAGTGTTAAAAAGCCTTTAAAAAGATCAAAGACTATCTCGCAAATCCTCCCTTATTTCCACCAACACTTCCGGGAATACCTCTTAGGTTGTACTTAACAGTCACCAAAGAGACAAAGGGAGCTATGCTAGCGCAAGAAGTAGAAGGCGAAGAAAATGCGATATACTATCTAAGAAAAAAGATTCTCGAGTATGAAGTACGCTATACACCACTTGAGAAATTGTGCCTCGCATTAGTGTGGGCTACAACCAAATTAAGACATTACATGCTCGTGCATACAGTCTTTGTAGATTCCCGATTGGATCCACTCAAGTGTTTATTCGAGAACTCTGCACTCAATAGGCGCATATCAAGATGGATAGTCAACTTAGCCCAATTTGATGTAAGATTTATTCCCCAAAAAGCTATCAAAGGATATGTGGTTTCAGATTTTCTAGCGGACTTCCCAATAGAAGATTCGACGCCAATACACGACAATGAATTTCCAGACGAAGACTTGATGGTCACCGAGGACGATACTTGGACCTTATACTTCGACGGAGCCTCAAACAAAAGGGATGTGGCGTTGGAGTATTACTAGTATCACCTAAAGAAGAGCATGTTCCAATCTCCATAAAGCTTGATTTCGATGTTATCAACAACGCTGCTGAATACGAAGCATGCGTGGTAGGCCTTGAAACAGCTTTGGCATTTGGAGTGAAAAAATTACGAATATTCGGAGACTCTTCATTGATCATCAATCAAATCTCTAAAAGATGGAAAGTAAGGAGCGAAAGTCTAGCCCCTTACAAACTTATCTGGAAACTCTCACTAATCAGTTAGAGAAGGTAGAATACACATATCTACCTAGAGAAGAAAATCAATATGCAGTTGCCTTGGCAAGACTAGCCTAAATGGTAAGGATTCCTACGGAAATCGAGCAAATGCCTCTAACTATAGAAAAAAGGCATAAATCGCCTTATAATCAAGCTATAGAAGATGATGAAGTGATCCAAGATGAAGAAGAAGAAGAAGAACTGTGGTATACGGATATACTAAACTATATCACCAAAGGAGAATACCCTCCCCATGCTGACAAAAGAGCAAAACGAGCATTAAGGCTCTTGGCTTCCTAATACGTACTCATAGACAACGAGTTACACAAAAGGGTACCTAAGGGTCGAGCTCTCTTATGTGTAGGAAAAAAGGATGCTCAAAGAGCGATGAGGTTAGTCCACGAAGGAATTTGTGGAACTCACGTAAATGGCAAAATGCTAGTCCAAAAGATAATGCGAGAAGGATATTATTAGACTACCATGAATAGGGATTGTCATCAATACGTAAAAAGATGCCCTAAGTACCAAATCTACGCCAATTTACAACATGTTCCTCCATGTCTACTCTACACCTACATTTCGCCATTGCCGTTCTCTACATGGGGAATTGACATTATTGGCAAAATCACTCCCCCAGGAACAGGAGGTCACGAATATATTTTAGTGGCAATTGATTACTTCACAAAGTGGGTCGAAGCACAATCATATGCTAAACTCACTGCAAAACATGTAGCACTCTTTATCGAAAGATATATTATTTGTCGGTATGGAGTCCCACATGAAATGATAAGTGACAATGGAACTCACTTTCAAGCTGAGTGTGAAGAATTGCTACAAAATATGGTATTCAACATCATCATTATTCTCCTTATAGACCTCAAGCAAACGGAGCAGTCGAAGCGGCTAATAAAAATTTAAAAACTATCATCGAGAAAATGACGAAAAATTAGAAGGATTAGCCTGATAAACTCCACTTCGCATTGTGGGGTTATCGCACGTCAATTTGCACATCAACAAGAAATACGCCATTTTCCTTGGTTTATGGAATGGATGTCGTACAACCTGTAGAGCTGGAGATACCATCTCTACGCATTGCATTAGAAAGCGAACTCGATGAAGTTGAATGGAATAGGGCGAGATATGAGGAGCTAATTCTACTTGATGATGAAAAACGACTAGAACTCTACATCATACTCAATGCTACCAAACTCGTATGGCTAGGGATTTTATTAAGAAGGTCAAGACAAGAAACATCAAAGTAGGAGATTTGGTGTTAAAATCATTGAGGAAAAATGTTTTAGATCCAAGGGGAAAATTTAGGCCTAATTGGTCTGAACCCTATATTGTCAAAACAATCCTGTCAGGAGGTGCAGCAAAATTAACTGATATGGATGGCAATGAGTTCTTGAACATGACAAATCTTGACCAACTAAAAAAGTACTACCCATAATCACTTCAGTAGGACACTCAAGAGAGCTACGTTTGGCCTGATTCCTTAAGAAAGGATACGTAGGCAACCCTTTACGGGTGCGGCCACTTTTTTTTTTTTTCAAACCTCGCATCCCAGACTTAATAAAAAAATTTGACAGAAACTCGATGAAACATCGGCGTCACAGAAAAAATCCTGGCGCCAGCCGATGGACATTAGCGCCTGACGACAACTACTGGCGCCTAACGCCAGACTGTCGCAGCTGGCGCTAGTCATAAAAGCGCGACGCCAATGGTAAAAGCGCGACGCCAATTTTCTGGAAAGTACCTAGGAATATTTCTGTGTTTTTCAAAAAAATTTCGACTTCCGTACACGAAAAAATTTCTGGAAAATTAATTTTTCAGTTTTAATTGCTATAATAAATTAAATTTAATGGAGATAATTTAATTAAAAAAGCTACAATTTCATTTACAAATTAAACTAACAATTACATTATTGATGGAATTTAAATAAAGCTTAAATAAATTAACTTTAAATTTAAAACTAAGTCTAATAATTGAAAGTTAAGCAATGTTTTAATCTCTTTTCTCTTTCTTTGCTCTCTTCCAATTTTTATCTGCGTCCTCTTCTTCATCCATAACTTTAGCTAGTAGGCATCCTTTAGAGGACCTACATTCAATTTTGGAGTAAATAGTTTCTCCCTTAGCTAGGACCCCATGTTTCTTCTCTACCCAAGCCTTCTTCTCTGTAGTGTCAGCTTTTCTCTTTCCTTTATCCTTCATAGAGCTTTTCTTCTTATGCATTGTAGGTGTTTTGAACTCAACTCTTTCACCCAAGCGTTCCTTAACGGGAATCACTTTGTCACCTAAACGACTCTTCACATCAGTTTTACTCTGATTTTTCTTCATGTCTTTTGAAGGTTTCTTCAGAAGCCACTTCTTCACATCATTGGGCAAGGAAGGAGGAACCTCTTGGGTAATCACTTCCCATAAAGGTCTGGCGCTCCAATAAGCATCAAATTTGTCTACTCCTTGAGAGACAGGAAATTCATAGGAACGACAAAGATCCCCGGAAGGAATTGTTTAAAGTAGGTCGTACTGTCTTTTTACCCTGCAGGGATAATAAAAAGTCATTTTGGACAAGCTTGGAAGACGGTAGAAAGGTTGCTTGTTGACACCAATTATCTTTTCTATTTTACACCAAGGGATGACCCACTTGATGGTAAAATTGCAAGATCCGAAGACCTTCTTCCATTCATGGCGCCCCATCTTAGAGAAGTGTTTCTTCCTTCTCGCAAAGCAGTTTGGAGTGTACTTTTCAATATTGTCTGGAGGACTAATTAATTCTATTCTTTCCATTAGCCACATCTGTAAAAAAAAATATTCAATGCAAATAAATTAATATTACTATACAAAATTATTTTTTTGATTTCTGTAATTAAAAATATTATTTTTCTACCTGTAATAAAATTAGAGAGCCCCGAAAAGGCGCTTTTGGATTCTTCTCTAATTCATCAAGACTAAGCATAGTCTCTCCAACAATTAATGGCATTGGATTTCTCCCAGATTGAATCTGCTCCAAAATAGTTGATATGATTGCTTGACCCTCATTAGTTCTACCACTAGTGAGAAGATATTGATTAAGCATGCAAAAAAGAAAATCCCTTCTTCTATAAACATGAAAAGACTTTGAATAAGGTCTATCAAAATAATGACGAGCAAATTCTTTCAAATTAACTATGCTACCATCTACTATATTTGTTAGATCTTTGTCTTTCAAATTAAAGAAGTGCTTAAAATCCTTATAATAATATTCATTTATTTTAGGGATTACTACAAGATCTAATGCAGGGAAGCCTAATATAGCACCGAATTCTTCCGGCAAATGGATAATTTCATCATACCCTAGTCTAAAACAATAAGTACCCACATCCCAATATTTCAAGGCAGTATGAATAAAGTCTACATCAAGATCTACCCCCCTTGACACCATAAATACCCCCCATATGAAAAACATCTAACTCTTTTCTTTCCTTAGCAGTTAGAAACCGGCACCATTCATGAGTGAAGTTGGTAAAACTTTTAGAGACTAGAGACATGATTGTTGTTTTTTTTCAAGAGCTAAGGTTATATTTAGTCTGCTGAAATTATGAAGAAAATCGGCTGGGCAGGGGGCTATTTATGCACAAAATCGGCACAGTTTTAATCTGGAAAGGATTCGGAGTCAGCGCTCGTCAGCGTCAGACGCCAGACATTGGCGCCTGACGGTAGAGCCTAGTGCCTGGGCTAACCCAAAACGCATGGCGCCAGATGGCGCTGACGTGTCTTATCATACGAGCTTCTCAAAACCGCGCTTTTTTGCCTGATTCGAGTCTGACTAATGACTTTACGATTTTTTATTATTTTTATACCTTTTTTCTAAATTATTTTTTCCTTCTTCTTAATTAATATATCTATTATATTAATTATATTATTTTTTGGATTCTAATTAGACTTAACTTTTAAGTTTTTGTTTTTTTTTTTTTTTTTATAAATTCTATATTTTTACTTTTATTTTTTAATTTTTTCTTTTTGGGGGAGAAAGTCGGATACCCTCCATCAATAATAAAAATGACGGAATTTTTGTGCAAAATTAATTACCACAATTCTTTTCACACACAAACACGCACATAAAAATTAAAAATAAATGAAAATGATAAATAATATGTAAATATTAAATAAACTCATTCTAATGTGTATATACAAATATGTCTAAATAACGAGTCTAAATAAAGGCAAATTTCTATACAAAGTTAATAATAAAAAAGCACAGGAATAAACTACGGCGCCTGAGGACGTACACCCATCATGTCATAAAACTGCGCCGTACTAGGAGTAACCTCTCCACCACCTCTAGCTTTAACTCTGGTCTCCTCGGGAGGTGGAAAACTCAGCATAGGAACTGTCCACCCAAGATCAACCTAAGGGTGAGGCTGCGGAGGCTGCTGCGATGACGATCTGACCTCGTACATCCCACCACCTCTAAGAGCCGAGGTAGCCTCTCCCTAGCCTACCAGCGCAGCATGTGCACCCACAGATGAAGAGCCCGAGCCCTCCACCGCCTCGGTGCGGGCCACCTCAGAACGACCACCCCGACTACCAGAACCAGTTTGGCGACGTCTCGAGCTAGACCTCGCCGGCTCTCTCCGCACCTCATGTCTCGTACGGGTACGAGAATGAATGGGCTGACCCTACAAAAAGAATCTAAATCAGAAACAAGCAAAATAGAAGCAGTAATGAAAAAATAAGAAGGGAAACTACGACGTTATCACGACAACACGTAGCCACATTCCTCATCCGAACGAGCTTGCTGCGGAAGGCATCTATGCACCGTGCCATCGCTGTGACCATCTCGCGCGAGAACTGCCAAGGAAATAAAGTCGGTAATAATGAATAACATATATGGACAAAAGTTGCAAATAAATAAAGCTTACCCGAGTCTGGTGACGAGGGATCGACCGCTCCACGAATCGCTTACCCTCACTGGAGGAATCAACTCCTCGATTGGCCCGTATGTCCCCTGATAATGGATGGACATACGAGGTGGCACAAACTCAGTAGGTCCAACCTAGCAAAAGCAAATCAAAGTCAGTAAAACATTACTTGGAGGCTACTTAACGAAAGGTAAAAGCTGTAAATCATACCGCCACCTCCTCAGCCAGTACAAGGACTGGAGCTAAGAACGGCAGTAGCTCCTCCTCATAGCACCGCCCAGGGATCGTATAAGATCGCCAAGGGGTACCAGCTCTCTCTGACATGCTCCCCAACCTCACGGCATTGAACATGTGACGCAGTAGAGGAGCAGGAATGACAAAAGTGTCCGAGGAATGCTGAATAGCAACCCTCTATCCATGATATGCAAATGCTCCATATGTCCCCAAGAAGTAGCGACGCTCCGAAGTATACTGCGCGGCTAACTGAGGGACAACCAAGCCGACCCACGGTCGGTACAACATGTTAGGCTCCTACAAAGAATTCCTATCAGATAAGAAACCATCAAAGGTAATGCGAAAATGTTCAAATATATAAAAGAACCATACCGAGATGATCTGATCTCCGACATAGGCAGTAGACATCCCAGTACAACGGCTTTCCTAGGAGGCACTCACTAGAAATCTGCGCGGCGAAGGTCTCGCCGGCGCAACCGAGGGAAAGTACTCGTGGAACCAGATTTACAAAAGGCAAAAAGCATCAGCAAGTGCTAATCAAAGCTTAGAGCTAATCTTAAAGGGAGATAAGGTATACCTCTACGACCCTCCAAAAGCCGGATAGAGCGACGTTCCCCGTGAAGGACCGGTGTCGACACGAGTCTCGTAACGCTCGAATGAAGTCAGCGTAGGCCAAGCTGGCCTACTCATAAGTACGGACCGTAGGTAGGTAGTAAAGCGGCACTCTACTACCCTTGTCAGGGGAGAACGTCCCTGACAGCAAGATAAGCACAAAGATGTGCACCCGCTGCTCTTGGGTGGTCGCATCATCCTCGAAAGCCGCTGCTACATTCGAACGGCGAATCCCTTTGGTACTGAACTGAGTCGAATCTACCTCAGCACGCGGCCGAACAGCAATCCAACCCAACAGCTCCTCGACTTCAGGGGAAAACACGCTGATTTTGTTGTCGAACGATAGCGCAACAGAGCTAAACTCTAGTCCCGTAATTAGACTGAAGTTAGTCGGGGTGACCATCATCTCACCCCAAGGAAAATGGAAAGTGTTGGTTGTGTCCCAAAAGAACTCCACTAGGGCACGAACCACGTGATGACCCCGGCTAGAGGCAATCATGGCCTATGAGGTCTCAAAAAGCGCAGCCAGTCCGCAAGACTTCGTCATTGCCGATATACATCTTGTGCAGGTCGCCCAAGGTATCGCAACCTGAACTGTGGCAGCGCGTCCTACCAACTGTAATCCCACATCGCATCCTCTGAAAAATGTGGTGGACCAGGGAGAAGTACAGATTCTGCTCATCCCACTCTGGCAGAGGGCCGAGAGAAGTTGACGGGTTGGCCTCGTCCTCTACGGGCTCGTGCTTCTGTCGAACGTCTCGGGACCGTGAACTCGAACCTCGCTGTCTAGCCATGCTACATTGTGCATAATCATCATAAATTAAGGTTCTATAGTATCTAAGATTCGCCTAGCTACATGATACTATGTTCGAAAAAACAGAGTACGTAGTACTAAAACAGAGCACAAATTCAAATTGAGCATATACGTTATTTTTCAAGCATTAAAACAATTTCTTGCAATACTATAGTAATTATTGTGACAAATTGGACAAGAATTTCTAGAAAAACATCAAGAACAAGCCACACTGTCTTCCCGACCATAAGAAGTCCAACAATGGTGATTTGTTCGTTTCTTCACCAAATTGAGTCAAACAAGTCTCAAATTACTCCCAAGGCAATATATAAACATAATCAAGTAATTTCATGGCATAAAATTTGATAAACAAAAGCAATTTAAGTTTCAAATTTTTAAGAAATTTGTGAACAAACATGCGCAAAATTAATTAAAACTGGAGTGATTTTGAAGAAAACTTACATAGATCGGGAAAATGGATGGAATAAGATTTGATTTGCAACAAATTTGAGCGAATTCGGTTGAGAAACGAGTAAGAACGGATGAATTGAAGTTCCAGGCGATTTCTCGAGCAAGAATGAGTAGCAGCGGCGGAAATGAAGAAGAAAGGGGTATATATGGAAAATCAACCTCTAGCGCCAAGCGACTGGCCTTGGCTCCAGACGATAAAGTTTAGCGCCTAGCGCTAGTGCCAGCGTCTGGCGCTATGGCCATATATGCGTCATTAGTAATATTTCAGTGGCGACAGACTATTCAGCCACTCAGTGCGGTTATTTCAACCTCTTGCAATATATTTTGGGTTCCTTGGTACGCCTTTTAGCCCCTCTAAGCAAATTGACATGATTTAGTAATTGGCTCGATTACAATTTGATAAAGTGATCGACCTGATGAATGATCGTCTCACTTAGCTTAAAGCGCCTAAGCATTGGCTCATCGCAAGGCACCAACATAATGGTTCATACAGAAGAAGGCACCGACATACTGGTTCATTCTGCAAAAAGCACCGACATATTGAATTGGTTCAAAATTAAGCAAAAGGCACTGACATACAGTTTCAAAAGCTGCGAAAGCGCCGACGTACAGGCATAGCAGAAGCAAAGTTCAAGCGAGCTTTTAAAGATCGACAAGCGTGGGTCTTTAGTAATATACCTCGGAATATAAATAAAACAAATGAATATAGCTTCAAGCGAGGAGATCTTCAGCAGCGATCCCTAGCTTGCGGAGAGTTTTCACAAACAACTGGAGGTGATTTTAAGCGAAGCTGTCTTCGATCGTGTTCCCTGGCTTGTGGAAGATTGTCACAAAATGCTAGAAGGTCGTTTCAAGCGAAGCAATCTTAGATGGGGTTCTCTAGTTTGCAGAAGTCTATCATGGCGGAATTGGAGGCAGTTACAAGCGTAGCGGTCTTCAGGCGGCATTCTCTAGCTTTCAGGAGGTCGTCAAAAATACAAAAATACAGCAATGCAGCAGGAAATCGGTTACTTTTAGAGACGTGTGCTCGACGCTGCAAGATACGCGTTTCTTAAGTCTTTTATCAGTTTAACTAACGCTAGTTTGCAAGAATCGGCGTTACAAGAGTGGTTTAGGATCGCAGAACGTTCTGAATCATTTTCCGTCCCTATCGCTACTTTGACTTTTGTTTTCCAAACTTGCGTTTCTCCAAACTCAGTCAAAGTGGGGGCTTCTGTAGACACCCATTTATGTCTCCCCAAAACCAAACCCTGTGATGAGTACCTTTCATGTCGAACCATAATCGAATGAAGTGAAAGTGTTGAAAATTTAGTGTTGCGGATAGTTTTAATTTCTTTTCTTTTCTCTCTGTTTTTGAAAACCTATTTTAAGAAAAGAGTCAATCCAGTTTGTTTCGTCCATATATGGGTCCAATATGCAGTTGGATGGGGCATGAAACGAGCTTTCCAACGATATATTATAAGCCCAATTCCGATGAACAAGAGGAAGTTATGGCCAAATTACTAAATTGGGCCTGGTTCGAGCCTTATATGCAGCCCAATGATCTAGAATGGGCCTAATATGGATTTATCATTCTTAATGCAATTAGGATTGATTTTAGTCTTCTAGAAGGTTCTTTTCATTCCTAATTCAATTAGCATTGATAAATTGACTTTTGTTAACTTTTTCGAGTTTTAATCAGAATAAAAGAGTGTTTTTAAGGAAAATTCGATTTTGCCCTTCTGTACGGCTAAATTTTAACTCAATTTAGAAAACGTGTGAAAAAATTAATTAGCGCCTGACGACAGACATTAGCGCCTGGCGCTAATGCCTGGCACCTTGCGCTAACTTCTTTTTTCCTTGTCGAAACTCGGATTTGTTTTTCTATCTTTTTGGCCGATTTTCTCTATAGATAGCCTTCTAAAATCTCCGTTTTTCATCACGAACAATCATCAATTCTCTCTAATTCTCTTATATTCTCTAGTTTTCTTATTCTCTCTAGTTTTTTAAGAATTCCCTTCTCTCTAATTTTATAAACAAAATTCCACATTCACAAGACCAAGAAACACCTAGCATTGTTCGAAGTTGCCTTCGCCCTAGACGTGAAAGAATTTCATTTCTTAGGGTTTGGTCCCAAATCTCTATTTCAATTATTTAATTTAATTGTTTGTTTATATTTTCCTTGAAGTTACTAACGCGTGTATTTTGTTATTAGAAATTGATCAAGGCATCCAAGTAAGTGCTTTAATGGTTTTTAATTGATATTATGATGTAGAAATCATGCTTAGGTTGTTATTATGATTCCTAGCGTCATGTTAGGGTGTTTTGATCTTCCTAGTATCATGTTTAGGGTAACAACTAAAAAATCCTTATATCAAGTATGATTAAAAGTATGATGCCTTTTATTTTCTTTCCTAATATGCATGGAAGTATCATGATAGGGCTAAAGCTTTGATTTTTATTGCTTAGTGACATGCTAGAGTTTGTTATTAATCTTGTTAGTATCATCCCTAAGGTCTTGCTATTATTATTATGCTTTATTATTAAAATGATTATTATTATGATTATAATTGATTATTATTATGTTGCTTGATATTTATTTTTATTGCTTGATCACGCCTTTTATGCATGTTTAAAGGGAATTGGTACTTGTAATCACGCTTAATAAGATAATTAATAATCTTGTTTAGGGTTAATATGATTATAATTCAAGTGATCACCAATAATAGGTTTATTTTTTGTGCATTAATATTCAACTAACATAGATTAAACAAGTTTAGGGTTAACCTATTGATTGCATGTTAGTCAGAAAGCGCACATGAATACGATCAGAAGAAAGTAGAGGCCTATTATTAGGGCAGGTTCAATCTCTTTTAGGTTGGATTTGTACCTTCATCCCCGAACTACCTGTCATGGTTCCAGACCTATTGGAGTTGACGATCTCCTGGATCGTTAAGGGGTGTAACCTTCACCTCGTGAACGGTTTACAAAATCCTAAAACTTGTTGGTGACTCTTTTGCTCTATCTCCTTTCCCTTTGGACGCCACCATACTTTAGTGTATGATCACAGTAGGTTTCAAGCTAGGGATAATGCTTAAAATATTCCCTATAGTTTCTGGCAACTCCACTGGGGAGGATTTCTGTTTTAATTCCTGAAATTTATTTCGGCAATGATTTAGAATGAGTGGATGAGACTCGAAAAGTTCTAAGTATTTCATGTGCGTAATTTTGATTAACATTATTGTCATATGCATAAAAAAAAGATCTCATTGGAAAGACCATCCGTAATGAGTGAAAAACATAGGATTTTTACACGTAGTAAATTTTAGGAATATCTTTCACAACTAGGATTGAAATAATGCTGCGCGAAACTCGAAAATTTTATCGAGCATAGAAAGTTGTTGAGGCATGTAGGAACTAGCTTCAGGGAAAAAAGTCTAGCACCAAAAATTTGACGTAAGCTCTAGGCGAAAACTTCTATCGCCAGGCGCTAAAGCCAAAAGGTGGCGCTGGCCTCTGTTTGCTGGCGCCAAGTTCTTCCATTACCGAGCCAGAAATATGCGTTCTAATTTTGACCAGTTTTTAGCACTGTTTGCTCGATCCTACTTCCTGATTAAGTTTTTCTCACTTTTCTGAAACCCATTTGTGTTCTACATATGGACATAACCCCCTAGGAATTCATGCTCCATCTACCTAATTGAACGCTCTGAGCAACAAAGGGTACATCCGAGAATGTTGAATTCACCAAACCATGGAAGCGAGTTTTTCTAAACTCGCGGTGTCCCATCCACTCGCGCCAACCCATCACGGTTAGGCTTCCGCGCGGTGCATCTGGACAATTAACCATGGACCCTTTATTGACTAACCCATATCCCAAACTTTAGAGAACCAGATCCATGGTTAGGTTGCAAACTCATTGCATCATGTTGTGCCTACTTGACTAATTGTGCATTATTGGTTGTGCATCCTCTATGTGTTTTTCCTAACCGTTTGTTTGACAATTTCTAAGATTAAATAAACTGATTTATGACTAAAAAAACTTTGCCTAATTAATTAATTAATTAATTAATTTGAGTAATTAAAGTTTAATAATTTAATTAGAGTTGACTTAGTACGACTTTAGGCATACCCTGTAGAGTAATAATACCGAAAGCAGTTCCAGATCGACGTTCCAGCAATGGCGCCAAAATTAAATCTGCAACGCCACTCTGTGGAGCATAGCGCCTAGGGACAGTCCTGTCGTCTGGCGCTACACTTAAAAAAGAGGCGCCAATCCTATCGTTTTGGCGACAGTTCGGTTTATTACTCGAGTCATCACCTTGTGTCTAATTTAACAGTTTCCTAGTTGATTTAGTTAATTTTTACTGGTAATAATATCTGGTCAAGTCATTAATCGAGTCTAAGCACTAAGTCCCATGGTCTTACACAAGAGTCAAAGCATGTCACTTACACTCACCACATAAAGCACACACTAATGTACACTTTGACCATGTCTAAGGGAGTCTTGTGTGCGCTTATTTTCCGTCATTTTTTTAGGGGGGGTAAGTCGGATATTAATCCTCCAATTAAACCATGTGTTTGAACCCTATACTTAACTCCCAAAAATATAGACCTTATTTTTTTGCAAAATCTTTTGCCAAAAAATATGCACCTATTTTTGCTTTTTCTTTTTCAAACCGTAAAGTCAAGGTCAATTTGAGTTAAGTAATAAAACAAAAATGGTTTTATTTACAGCGCGTGGTCGAGAAAGGAAGGGCGTTTGATCAAAGACAACCTTTTTATTTAAGTCCAACTTTTCGACAAACCGATTGCTCGAAAAAGGAAAGCTAAGACAATAATGGCAACTCAAGAGGAAGTCAATGAACTCAGGAACCAATTAATTACTATGACTAAGGCGTTAAAGGTTTTAACCCTCAAGATTGACGGTTCTGTGAAACAACAACAGATGGACCTCATGCAAGAGAGTCTGAGCAAACTGTCTAGTGACTATAAGTTTCAAGGAATTAGCTCACAAGGGGTCTCGGTGGACAAGGATATTCTTCCGCAGAAGTTCAATGCCAACGACATCCCGAAATTCAAAGTGACTTACAACCCTTACTTTCATTTAAGAGCCTTCGAAACAATAATGAGTATTAAGGGTATTTATAAGAAGGTGTTTCCCTCTTTGTTCTCACTATCTCTCGAAACTGTTTGCCAGCAATGGTTCTTTTCTCTTGAGAAAGAAAGAACCTCTACTTGGGAGTCTATAGTAAACGCTTTCATTGATAGATACAAATGCAATATTCAAGTAGAGACTGACTATAGAGAACTTGAAATCCTAAAGCAGAAGGAGAATGAAGGTTTTACCTCTTTCTTCAATACATGGAGAGAAACCTCAGCTAAGATGATCGAGGTGCCAAGTGAAAAAGAATCTGTGAGGTTATTCATCAAAAACCTTCAAGAGAAGTACTCCAAGCATCTCAAATACCAGAATAATCTGCATACCTTCAAGGTCGTTTATGACATTGGAATCAATATTGAAGACGACCTGGCTAAGCTGAAAGCTACTAACAGTAACTCCAACAGTGGCTGGAAAGGAAAGAAGAATGACAATCCTTCTTCTTCCAAAACCACCCACTCAAACAATGTTAGTACCTTTAACTTAAGTGAAGTCCTTGCTATGAATAATCAAGGACAAAAGAAACCGTTTAGGAGGAACTTTATTCCTATAGGTATGAGTTATGACACCGCATTTGACCGATTAAATGCAAAAGGTCTTATAACTCCTATTGGACCATTTGGGGACCCACCGGTCGAGATCTTTTTCGATGCCATGGATAACCTTCCAGAACTATCAAGTAAAGAGGATGTACGGTTGCATACGTTGTCCATGTTGGAGGGATCAAACTTGTTACGTGAAGCTCATGAAGTCGCGAAGAAACAATTAGAGGAGCTTGAGAAAAAGTGTGACTAGGTTCCACCCACGAAAAATAAACCCAAAAAGTGATCAAGAATTAATCAAACCTATTGGCCTTACCAAGGATCCAACACCAAAAAAGTGATCTTCAAGATGTGATCCCAATTCCTATTGCAAGTACCATTGAGGAAATGGTCATACCACGAATGAATGCTACAGGTTTCAAAACCTTATTCAAGATCTCATTGAAGCAAACAAGATCCTATTGCCTCTAGCTAGCGAGAAAACGAAGAAACCCTTTTGTCTGCAAGTAATTGATAAACCCAAGAAGAGTAATAGACTCTATACTTTAATTGGGATCCCATAAGCTCAAGTGTTCAAAATGCTCTCTGAGAGTGGCGAGGTCAAACCTCTCGAACCGAGGCCATTTGAATCATTAAAAAGGACAAACAGGTTTTACTGTCAATACCATCAATCAGGAGGTCACACTATTGAAAACTGTTTTAAATTTAAGGTTTTAATTCAGAAAATGATTGATGACAAAAGACTTGTCCGAATTCCACAAGAGGAAGATATAAGTATTAATGAAGTCCGGGACAGTGATGAAGAAGACGATTATTTAAAAGACATGGTAGGACCTCCACCTTCGGTGTCATATGCCATGGATGATTTTTGGGTTGAAGAAGATTCATCTATAAACGTCCTCACAAGATCCAAGAGAATGCAACCTCCTATTTCGACACAACCTATGCCAACCACGCAGCAAGTTCCCATACCTATTATAGAAGACAATGATATTGTCAAACAGTTCAAGAAAACCAAGGTTGAACTGAATGTATGGAAGCTTCTAGCAACATCTCGAGAACATAGGTTGGCAGTAATAAATGCCTTGGATAAGATAGGGATAGATTCTGACACCACTCCTGAGGGGTTAGCTAACTTCCTTACGGGTGATCTCGCTAGTCCTATCAACTTGATCACCTTTTCCGCGAGGATTTACCTCTAGAAGGTGACAAGCATTATAAGGCATTAAACCTCACAGTGGTTTGCAAGAGAATGAATGTCCCTATGACTCTTGTAGACAATGGATCGGCCATTAATGTCTATCCACTCAGAACTGCGAGGATGCTAGGCATAAGAGATGAAGACCTAACCCCGTCAACACAAGGAATAAGAGCTTATGACAACACTCGTCGTCAAGCTCTTGGTAAGATTACTATGAATATAACGGCGGGAGCAATAGAACACACTACTACATTCCAAGTACACTAGGTGAAAAAAGGCCTTAGGCAGCGGTTCAAACCCGGTCTAAGGCATCGGTTTGAACCGCTGCCTATTTGAGGGGTGCCATAAACCAATTTTTTGGCACCGGTTCAAAACCGGTGCCATAGGGTAAAATATGCATCGGTTAACCGGTGCTATATGCCCACTTAGGCACCGGTTAACCGGTGCCTTAAACTGCTCTCCCGCCATTTTTTTTTTGGTGGTAGATATTTTAGGCACCGGTTGCTGCCTAACCGGTGCCTATTCACCAAATTTTTTTTTTGTTTTTTTTTCCAATATACGAGCAATAATATTTTTAAAAAAAACCCGTTTCCAACAATAATAATAACTTGTAATTCCAGCAATTATATTAAATATAATAATTAATATTATTATTATTATAATAACTAATAATAATATTATTAATTATTACAATAAGATACAAAAATAATATTAAAAACAAGAATTAAATTATATATATAGATACAAATATTCCCAAACTCAATACAAAAAAAAAAGTTGCTTACATATACAAATAATAGTAAGTACATATATAATAAATAATAAGTTATATAATTCAAAAGTTAACATAAATAATTTACAATTACAATGCCATTTACATGTTGAAGGTGATAAAAGACGCCAACATGTCACAAACTTCATTAAGCTCCTTGATTGTCAACGGACCATCCTTTTGGACCTTGCAAAACTTGAAATACAAAAACATTATTTTAAAAATAATTAATTAGGCAAAACAGTATGTATTTTATCAAATATTACCTATATGACTTCTATGTAGCCCATTTCCTACATTACTTATCAAATGAACTATTTTTTTCTCATAACATGTCAATGTTGGGTAGTTGTATGTGTGTAAGCCCTAATATTGTATAGGAGAGCATTTTATTAAGGTTTATGACGTTTTTTACTCTAAATGGCCCGAATATGGCCTATATGACTTTACTTTGCCCATTTCCTACATTTCTTATTAAATGAACTTTATTTATCTCATAACATGTCAATATTATCTAGTTATAGGTGTATAAGGAAAGAAATCACATCAAAAGAGCATATTAACACAAAATGGCCCTAATATAGCCCATATGACTTTTATTCAGCCCATTTTCTACCTTTCTTGTGAAATAGCCTTTTTGTTTCTCATAACATGTCATTGTTGGGTAATATTATGTGTCTAAGGCTAGAAATCACATCAATATAGCATTTCAATAAGTTTAACAACGCATTTTACTCAACATGGCCCAAATAGGGCCTATATGACTTCTATGTAGCCTATTTTCTACATTACTTAACAAATGAACTATTTCTTTCTCATAACATGTCAATGTTTGGTAGTTTTATGTGTGTAAGCCCTAAAATTGTATAGAAGAGCATTTTATTAAGGTTTATGACGGTTTTTACTCAAAATGGCCCGAATATGGTCTATATGACTTTACTTTCCCCATTTCCTACATTTCTTATTAAATGAACTTTATTTATCTCATAACATGTCAATATTATCTATTTATAGGTGTATAAGGAAAGAAATCACTTTAAAAGAGCGTATTAACACAAAATGGCCCTAATATAGCCCATATGACTTCTATTCAACCCATTTTCTACCTTTCTTGTGAAATAGCCTTTTTGTTTCTCATAAGATGCCATTGTTTGGTAATATTAGGTTTCTAAGGCATGAAATCACATCAATATAGCATTTCAATAATTTTTAGGACTTACCTCATCAAGCTGTTGAGTGTCCGTACAATGAGTCATAATGTCAAGCATGAATCTCATCACATACAAAGCACAATCAAGTCCATTCTCTTGTTGTGCGCACTAGCATATGACAAACAAATCACATCAGTGAAACATGCAAAGGAAATGAGAAAATATTTACTAACATAGATTTTCAAGATAAACACAATATCATGTAAATTACCAACGGTAACTTCCATGTTGGACCCTTTGGAGCACGACAATGTAGCTTCTTCATAACACTGTAGTAAAAAAAAAAGTACATTCAAATTTGATTAGTCGTATGATTACTAAATTAGTTAATATTAGCAATAATCATCACTAGGTTGCTATATATATTTAATTTTGCAATATAGACTTCACGAGCCACTTCTCCGATGATCGAGCTGAATCAAGGTGATAAATTGTGCTAGTGGAATTACAAATCACAATAGACAAGGTAATTAATATTTAGTAGTCAACATATAATGAGGCCAAATCGATTGAATTTGACATGGTTATACTTACTCTCTGATTTTCCAAACACCGTTCATATCCCTTTCACCCGAGCACTAATGTCAGCACCAGTCAATGGTCTAGGCGCAGTATCCTCTTCCACGGTACCATCGAAAGCCTTTTTCTGCCTACGGTACGGGTGATCATGCCTAAGGAACCTTCGAGTCCTCAGGTAGACATCTTTGTGAGAATGAGTCAGGTATACGCTTGATGTGTCATCAATACATATGGGGCATGCTTTTTTCCCTTTGACCTTGTACCCACACAAGTTTCCATATGCAGGGAAGTCATTCATGGTCCACATAAGGGCTGCACGCAATGTGAACATCTCGTTCTGATGAGCATCAAAAATGGAAACCCCTTCGTCCCACATCTTTCTCAAGTCGTCAATAAGCGGCGCAAGGTAAACATCTATGTCGTTTCCAGGTTGCTTAGCACCAGTTATTAGTAATGAAAGCATTACATACTTACGTTCCATGCACAGCCAAGGAGGCAAATTATAAATCACTAAAAGTACTGGCCATGTGCTGTGTTGGGTACTAAGAGTTGCAAATGGATTCATCCCGTCCGTGCACAACCCAAGCCTTAAATTTCTTACTTCATTACCAAATTCCTCAAACTTCAAATCAATGTTCTTCCACTGTGGAGATTCAGCTGGATGCTTCAGCACTCTGTTTTTCTTTCTTCCCTCTGCATGCCACCTCAAGTTTTTAGCGTCTTTTGGTATTGAGAACAGACGTTTAAACCTTGGAATAATGGGAAGATACCACAACACCTTAGCAGGAGGTCCCTCCGTGCCAGGATTGCAACTTATGCGCTTGTACCGCGACCGCTTGCATCGTGGACACTCCTGTAGTTGTTCATACTCATTTCGATACAAAATACAGTCATTAGGATATGCATGTATCTTCTTATACTCCAAACCAAAGGGACACATGAGCTTCTTTGTGTAATAGTAAGACTTAGGAATTTCATTCCCATCAGGCAACATATCACTTAATGCGGTCAACAAAGAAGTAAAACTGATGTCCCTCCACCCATGCTTCGACTTAATGTTGAAAAGTGTTAGCACGGCCGATAGTTTGGAGTATTTTTTGCACCCGGGATACAAAGGCTTTTTGGAAGCCTCCGATAATAACTCAAACACTTCACCTTCAACACCATGCAACATCTCATCCACTTGTTCATCCTCGACCTCATCCGCCTGATCATCATCGGCTCCATCCTCACCATTATCAACAATATACTCATCATTCTCGTATTCCTCGTCCATATGAATCTCATTGCTTCTAACACACATCATTCCGATCAAGATCCCCACTGTACTCTCCACTTTCTCCGTGCCCAATCCACACATGGTATAATTGCCTAAACCCACGACATAATACATGATCTCTAATGATTTCAACACTATCGACCACATTCACATTGTTACAATCAACACAAGGACAATAAAGGCCTTCGCCTCCCAGTTTGCGTTGATAAGCTAAAGCCCTCTCGCAAAACTCTTGAACCCCAATCCAAAATTCCAATGTATCGCGTCTACCATACATCCAACCACGATCCTTCTCCATTTAGTAAATTGTCTCTAAATATATATTGCAACATATAATTTATAATGTGTAAGTGCAACATATTTTATGTAAATCAAATTCAAGTACAAAATGTGAATATACCATTCATATAGTGAAAAAATGCATGTCTCCAAAGGGTCTTTAGCACTCCAACCTAATCCATCCTTGAATGTCTACTCTCACTAGTGAATGTATGTCAACTTTCCAATTTTAAGGAAAATCCGGCAGCATTTCCCCCTAGTTCTCCAAGTACACGATGTAGATAATTAATTACCCACATATGTACTCAGAGAACATAGTGAGGAAATGGTAAGCCAAGATGTTCCTTAAAATCGAAAAGAAAACATACATTCACCACCTAAGTGAGAGTACACATTCAAGAACAGTCCCAACCGGGGACTATTCAAGACTTTCTCCTAATGAGAAAGCCTTGAACGGGTATCTAGGCATATGATGATGCAAGTATTCTATATATTGTTGTATTTATTTGCAATTAAACAATACACAAGTTGAAATTTCATGAATAAAATTTTATTAAATGGATAAATAGAAATAAATATAGCTAAGTAAAGTTTATAAGTAATACCAATATAGCAACTACCCACTTGAGCTTAATATGTAGTCCTCAAGCTAATTAAACTCGTGCTTCAATTCACAAATCTGTTAAAAAAAAACAATATACAAAAATTAGGTTAAATATAAGGTATGTACTATTTCTTTCTCATAACATGGCAATTCACTAATTTATTTAAAAGCTAAAACACATCATTCATTGAACTAACAATTGCTAAACTAACAAGGTTACTAATCTCTAATTTTTTCAATATTACCCATCAAAACAACTTAAAAGTAACCATTCACCCATTCCAAAATTCATCTACTTTAGTAACAAGCAAGGTTACTAATCTCAAATTAATTCAAATATACCCATCAAAAAAACTTAATATTAACCATTTAAACATTCCAAAATTCAACTTATTTAATAACAAAATTAACTAATCTCTAACTTATTCAAAATAATCCATCAAAACAACTTCAAATTAACCATTAAAAGTAAAATACCAAATTTCACCTATTTAATTAAGTACCAAGGTTAATATATTTTCTATAATTATTTCAAAATTATCCACCAAAACACATTAAATTAACCATTAAAACATAATAAAATCCAACTAATTGAGTAACAAGGTTACTAATATATAATATTTTTCACAATTTCCCAATTATATTCAAACCTAAAATTGAGAAAAATAATATTCAAACCTAAATTTTAATTTACTAACAATGGTTCAAAATGCAAAACAAATTAATATATATAATAATATAATTGGAAAATAATGTAAAAAAAAATTAAAAATAAACCTTGAATGGAAGGAGACAAAGAGGGCAGCAGCTAGGAGGAGACAAGGAGGGCAGCAGCGGTGGTGCGCGGTGGAGGCGGTGGAGGCTGTACGCGGTGGTGGAACAAGCAGCAATGGGTGCGCGGTGGTGGAACAAGCACCAGCGGGTGCGCGGTGGTGGAACTAGAAGCAATGGGCAGTGCGCGGTGGTGGAACAAGCAGCAAAGAGAAAGAAAGGGAAAACAGAAGGGCGGGGGAGGAATGATAGAGAGGGGCGGTGGTTTTCGACTCTTTTGTGGCTGGTGAAGGTGGCGGCTGTGGTGGAGGGAAAAGGGGGAGGCACTTCAATTCAGAAAGACTGAAATTCTGAAAGAGAATGAAAGAAGGGACGGATGAACGAATGAAGGGAAGGAAAGAGAAAGAGAGGAAGAAGAAGGAAGACGCGGTTTTTTTTTTTAATTTGGCACCGGTTTGAATGGCACCGGTTCAAACCGGTGCCTTTTTAATTTTTGGCACCGGTTCAAGCTGAACCGGTGCCTTTTCTCTTTTGGTAAAATCCCGCCCATTTCTAGACCGGTTTTGGGCACCGGTTTAGCCTGAACCGGTGCCATATGGGGGGTGCCTAATGCTTTTTTTCTACTAGTGGTAGTAGATATTAAGGCTTCATTTAATCTATTGTTGGGACTCCTTTGGCTTCATGACCTAAAGGCCGTACCTTCATCTCTCCACCAACAGGTAAAGGCCATAGTTGGAGGAATTCCCATCACAATCGATGCTTCACCCATGAAGATTAAAGCTATAGAAAATCTAATAATTAATGTGGAGCATGATGAAGATGATGATGATTTGTAGGGCTTTCATGAAGAGGTCTTCTTAATCGAGGAGGATGAAAGGACCCCTCTCTCCCACAACCCCCACTCTAATATGATAAAGAACGCTATTTTGAAGAAACAAGGACATTTTCCTAGGATGACCCTAGGAAAAAAGAAAGGAATAGAAAAACCTCTTGAATCACCTGGCCTCCCTAAATTAGAAATTTTCGGACTTGGTTTCGAACCGACTCGAGAAGATTTCAAGCGAGCCTAGGAAAATTCAAAAGCACATAGGGACGCTCGCATCCAAAAGAAAGCAATCCCAATGGATCAGTATCCTCTTACCCTCAATGCACAATTCATAAAAGGAGAGGACTATCCATGCTACGAGTTTCCCGAACCGTTTGTCGTAAATGGCATAAGGCAGCCGGGATTCGAAATTTTCCTAGATCGCTATTTTATAGATGAAATCCCAACTCATATTCATAAGGAGAAAGCACCCCCATGCTTTGACTTTAATGTCATGGGATTACTATTTGGGCGAGAAAAATATGAGCCAACATACAAATAGGATAACTCCTCGCACATCCAAACGGTCCTACAAAGCGAAAGCTTTGATCCCTCAAAGCTCATCACTCCAGCGGAAGGATCACTACAAGGGTGGCGCAAGACCGTCAAGGTAACTACTCCAAGCGGAAGTAAAATCTTCATCACAACAGGGCAAGGACCGATGTTTGAAGAGTCGTCTAAGTAAGAGTCAGAGTCAGAGTCTCTTCCCATAGAGTCATCTAGGTCTTTAGTTGTAGCACCCCCTCCTTCTATCTCTACCCCTAGGATGGTTAGCGATCAAGTCCGTGAGGACATATCCCTCTTCGATGTAATGATCTCCGAATTAAATAATATGTCTTCTTCTTCTTACTCCTTGTGTTCTTCTTTAACCCAAGATGACGAGCATTGCTAAATTTACAATGAAAATGACAAAGAACTTATTAAAGGAATGGAAATAATTGTAAAGAAAACACCGATAATTGAGGAAACTGAGACGGTTGATATCTCAAATGATTCAACCAATAAAAGAGAAGTTAAAATCGGATTAACACTTACTGAACAAGAATGAACCGATTTAATTAATTTTCTTGATGAATTCATCGATTTATTCGCTTGGTCATATGAAGATATGCCAGGATTTAATAGAGAAATAGCTCAGCACACCATATCGCTAATTCCAGGAATGAACCCTGTAAAACAAAAGTTACATCGAATAAAACGCGACGTAGATCTTAAAATAAAAGAAGAAGTTCAAAAACAAATAACTTCAGGTTTTATCAAGGTATCCAAATACCCCAATTGGGTCGCCAACGTTGTCCTAGTTCTGAAAAAGGACGGAAGGGTAAGAATGTGTGTCGACTATCGAGATCTAAATAAGGCAACTCCAAAGGATGACTTCCCTTTACTACACATCGATATTCTGGTAGATAACACGGCAAATCATGCACTTCTCTCGTTCATGGATGGATACGCGGGCTATAATCAAATTCTCATGGCGGAAGAAGACATGGAGAAAACAACCTTCATAACACCATGGGGTACTTACTGCTACACGGTAATGCCATTCGGGTTGAAAAACGCAGTTGCTACTTACCAATGAGCAGCGACTGCCTTGCTCCATGACATGATGCATAAATAAGTTGAAGTATATGTGGACGATATGATTGTGAAGTCAAAAGATCGCCCAGGCCATCAAATAGCCTTGAGAAAATTCTTCGAAAGGCTAAGAAAATACAACATGATGTCGAATCCATCCAAGTGTGCTTTTAGAGTCACCTCAGGCAAGCTTTTGGGTTATGTCATAAGCTCTAGAGGAATAGAGATAGACCCAAACAAGATCAAGGCAATCATGTCAAAGCCACCACCCAAAATTGAGAAGCAAATTCGAGGATTTATTGGCCAGTTGCAATACATAAGCAAGTTCATATCAAAATTGACAACAATATGTTAACCAATTTTCAAAAAGCTAAAAAAGAATGTACCAATAATATGGGATGACGAGTGTCAAAAAGCCTTTGAAAAGATCAAAGCCTATCTCGCAAATCCTCCCATATTAGCACCAGAACTTCTGAAAATACCTCTTAGGTTGTACTTAACAGTCACCAAAGAGACAATGGGAGCCATGCTAGCGCAAGAAGTAGAAGGCAAAGAAAATGCGATCTACTATCTAAGAAAAGAGATGCTCAAGTATGAGGTACACTATACACCACTTGAGAAATTGTGCCTCACATTGGTGTGGCCACAACCAAATTAAAACATTACATGCTCGTGCATAAAGTCTTTGTATTTTCCCGAATTGATCCACTTAAGTATTTATTCGAGAACTCTACACTCAATGGGCACATATCAAGATGGCTTAGCCCAATTTTACGTAAGATTCATGCCCCAAAATTCTATCAAAGGATCTGTGGTTTCAGTTTTTTCTAGTAGACATCCTAATAGAAGATTCGACGACAATACACAATAATGAATTTCCAAACGAAGAGTTGTTGGTCACCGAGGACGATACTTGGACCTTATACTTCGACGGAGCCTCAAACCAAAAGGGATGTGGCGTTGGAGTATTACTAGTATCACTAAAAGAAAAGAGCATGTTCCAATCTCCATAAAGCTTAATTTCGATGTTACCAACAACGCTGCTGAATACGAAGCATGCGTGGTAGGCCTTGAAACAACATTGGCATTGGGAGTGAAAAAATTATGAATATTCGAAGACTCTTCATTGATCATCAATCAAATCTCTAAAACATGGAAAGTAAGGAGCCTTAGTAAGACTAGCCTCTATTTGCTGATGTCTTAGCAAGACTAGCCTCAATGGTTAGGATTCCTACGGAATTCGAGAAAATGCCTCTAACTATAGAAAAAAGGCATAAACCAGCTTATATTCAAGCTATATAAGATGATGAAGTGATCCAAGATGAAGAAGAATAAGAACCGTGGTATACGGATATACTCAACTATGTCACCAAAGGAGAATACCCTCCCCATGCTGACAAAAGAGCAAAACGAGCATTAAGGCTCTTGGCTTCCTAATACGTACTCATAGACAACGAGTTACACAAAAGGGTACCTAAGGGTCGAGCTCTCTTATGTGTAGGAAAAAAGGATGCTCAAAGAGCGATGAGGTTAGTCCACGAAGGAATTTGTGGAACTCACGTAAATGGCAAAATGCTAGTCCAAAAGATAATGCGAGAAGGATACTATTTGACTACCATGAATAGGTATTGTCATCAATACGTAAAAATATGCCCTAAGTACCAAATCTACGCCAATTTACAACATGTTCCTCCATCTCTACTCTACACCTACATTTCGCCATGGACGTTCTCTACATGGGGAATTGACATTATTGGAAAAATCACTCCCCCGGGAACAGGAGGTCACAAATATATTTTAGTGGCAATTGATTACTTCACAAAGTGGGTCGAAGCACAATCATACGCTAAACTCACTACAAAACATGTAGCACTCTTTATCGAAAGAAATATTATTTGTCGATATGGAGTCCCACATGAATTGATAAGTGACAATGGAACTCACTTTCAAGTTGAGTGTGAAGAATTGCTACAAAAATATGGTATTCAACATCATCATTCTTCTCCGTATAGACCTCAAACAAACGGAACAGTCAAAGCGGCTAATAAAAATTTAAAGACTATCATCAAAAAAATGACGAAAAATTACAAGGATTGGCCTGACAAACTCCACTTCGCATTGTGGGGTTATTGCACGTCAATTTGCACATCAATAGGAAATACGCCATTTTCCTTGGTTTATGGAATGGATGACGTACAACCTGTATAGGTAGAGATACCATCTCTACGCATTGCATTAGAAAGCGAACTCGATGAAGTGGAATGGACTAGGGCGAGATATGAGGAGCTAATTCTACTTGATGATGAAAAACGACTAGAAGCTCTACATCATACTCAATGCTACCAAGCTCATATGGCTAGGAATTTTATTAATAAGGTCAAGACAAGAAACATCAAAGTAGGAGATTTGGTGTTAAAAGCATTAAGGAAAAATGTTTTAGATCCAAGGGGAAAATTTAGGCCTAATTGGTCTGGACCCTATATTGTCAAAACAATCCTGTCAGGAGGTGCAACAAAATTAACTGATATAGATGGCAATGAGTTCTCAACATGACAAATCTTGACCAACTTAAAAAGTACTACCCGTAATAACTTGAGTAGGGGACACTCAAGAGAGCTACGTTTGGCCTGATTCCTTCAGAAAGGATACGTAGGCAACCCTTTACGGGTGCAACCACTTTATCTTTTTTCAAACCTCACATCCCAGACGTAATCAAAAATTCGACAGAAACTCGATGAAACATCGTCATCACAGAAAAAATCCTAGCGCCAGCCGATGGTCATTAGCGCCTGACTACAACTACTGGCGCCTAACGCCAGACTACCACAGCTGGCGCCGGTCGTAAAAGCGCGACGCCAATTTTTTGGAAAGTACCTGGGAATATTTCGGTGTTTTTCGGAAAATTTTCGACTTCCGTACTCAAAAAAAATTCTGGAAAATTAAATTTTCAGTTTTCATTGCTTTAATAAATTAAATTTAAAGGAGATAATTTAATTTAAAAAGCTGCAATTTAAATAATAAATTAACCTAACAATTACATTATTGATGGAATTTAAATAAAGCTTAAATAAATTAACTTTAAATTTAAAACTAAGTCTAATAATTGAAAGTTAAGCAATACTTTAATCTTTTTTCTCTTTCTTTGCTCTCTTCCAATTTTTATCTGCGTCCTCTTCTTCATCCATAACTTTAGCTAGGAGGCATCCTTTAGAGGACCTACATTCAATTTTGGAGTAAATATTTCGGTGTAGGAATCCTTTAGAGGACCTACACCTACAATTCGAGGATTTATTGGCAGCCTTCTTCTCTGTAGTGTCAGCTTTTCTCTTTCCTTTTTCCTTCGTAGAACTTTTCTTCTTAGGCATTGTAGGTGTTTTGAACTCAACTCTTTCACCCAAGCGTTCCTTAATGGGAATAACTTTGTCACCTAGACGACTCTTCACATCAGTTTTACTCTGATTTTTCTTCATGTCCTTTGAAGGTTTCTTCAGAAGCCACTTTTTCACATCATTGAGCAAGGTAGGAGGGTAAACACTTCCCATAAAGGTCTGGCGCTCCAATAAGTATCAAATTTGTCTACTTCTTGAGAGACAGTAAATTCATAGGGACGACGAAGATCCCCGGAAGAAATTATTTGAAGTAGGTCGTACTGTCTTTTTACCCTGCCGGGATAATAAAAAGTCATTCTGGACAAGCTTGTAAGACGGCAGAAAGGTTGCTTGTTGACACCAATCATCTTTTCTATTTTCCACCAAGGGATGACCCACTTGATGGTAAAATTGCAAGATCCGAAGACCTTCTTCCATTCATGGCGCCCCATCTTAGAGAAGTGTTTCTTCCTTCTCACAAAGCAGTTTGGAGTGTACTTTTCAATATTGTATGGAGGACTAATTAATTCTAGTCTTTCCATTAGCCACATCTGTTAAAAAACAAAATCAATGCAAATAAATTAATAGAGCCAGGTGCCAAACGCTAAGAGTTAGCACATGGCGCTAACCCAAAACGTGTGGCGCCAGATGGCGTTGACGTGTCTTATTATACGAGATTCTCAAAACCGCATTTTTTTGCCTGATTCGAGTCTGACTAATGACCTTACGATTTTTTATTCTTTTTATACCTATTTTCTAATTTATTTTTTCCTTCTTCTTAATTAATATATCCATTATATTAATTATATTATTTTTTAGATTCTATTTAGACTTAACTTTTAAGTTTTTTTATAAATCCAATATTTTTACTTTTATTTTTTCATTTTTTCTTTTTGGGGGAGAAAGTCGGATACCCTCCACCAATAATAAAAATGAAGGAATTTTTGCGCAAAATTAATTACCACAATTCTTTGCACACACTAACACGCACATAAAAATTAAAAATAAATGAAAATGATAAATAATATGTAAATATTAAATAAACTCATAGTAATATGTATATACAAATATGTCTAAATAAAGGCAAAGTTCTATACAAAGTCAATAATAAAAAAGCACGGGAATAAACTACGGCGCCGGAGGACGTACACCCATCATGTCATAAAACTGCGCCGTACGAGGAGTAACCTCTCCACCACCTCCAGCTCCAACTCCGGTCTCCTTGGGAGGTGGAAAACTCAGCACACGACCTGTCCACCCAAGATCAACCTGAGGCTGAGGCTGCGGAGGCTACTGCGATGACGAGTCGACCTCGTACATCCCACCACCTCTAAGAGCCAAGGTAGCCTCTCCCTGGCCTACCGGCAAAGCATGTGCACCCTCAGATGAAGAGCCCGAGCCCTTTACGCCTCGGTGCGGGCAGCCTCAGAACGACCACCCTGACCGCCAGAACCAGTACGGCGACGTCTCGAGCTAGACCTTGCCGGCTTTCTCCGCAAACTCAAGTTTCTTACGGGTACGAGAAGGAATGGGCTGACTCTGCAAAAAGAATCTAAATTAGAAACAAGAAAAATAGAAGCAGTAACGCAAAAATAAGAAGGGAAACTACCTCCTGAACGGCGTCGTCACGAAGACACGTAACCACATTCCTCATCCGAACGAGCTGGCTCCGGAAGGCATCTATGCACCGCGCCATCGCCATGACCACCTCGCGCGAGAACTGCCTGGGAAATCAAGACTTTAATAAAGCATAACATATATGGACAAAAGTAGCAAATAAATAAAGCTTACCCGAGTCTGGTGACGAGGGATCGACCGCTCCACGAAGCGCTCACCCTCGGGAGCTGGAGAAATTATCTCCTCAATCGGCCCATATGTCCCCTGATAATAGATGGACATACGAGGTGGCACGAACTAAGTAAGTCTAGCCTGACAAAAGCAAATCAAAGTCAGTAAAACATTACTTGGGGGCTACTTTACGAAAGGTAAAAGCTGAAAATCATACCTCCGCCTCCTCAGCTAGTACAGGGACTGAAGCTAACAACGGCAGTAGCTTCTCCTCATAGCACCGCCTAGGGATCCTATAAGATCGCCAAGGGGTACAAGCTCTGTTTGACATGCTCACCAACCTCGCATCATTGAACATGTGACGCGGTGGAGGAGCAGGAACGACAAAAGTGTCCAAGAAATGCTGAATAGCAACCCTCTCTCCAAGATATGCAACTGCTCCATATGTCCGCAAGAAGTAGCAACGCTCGGCAGTATACTGCGCGGATAACCCAGGGACAACCAAGCCGACCCACGGTTGGTACAACACGTCAAGCTCCTGCAGAGAATGCCTATCAGATAAGAATCCATCGAAGGTAATGCGAAAGTGTTCAAATATATAAAAGAACCATATCGAGATGATATGATCTCCGACATAAGCAGTAGACGTCCCAGCACGGCGGCTTTCCCATGAAGCACTCATTGGAAACCTACACGGCGACGGTCTCGCCGGCGCAACCGAGGGAAATTACTCGTAGAACCATGTCTACAAAAGGCAAAAAGCATCAGCAAGTGCTAATCAAAGCTTAGAGCTAAACTTAATGGGAGATAAGGTATACCTCTACAACCCTCCAAAAGCCCGATAGAGCGACGTTCCCCGTGAAGGACCGGTGTCGACACGAGTCTTGTAACGCTTGAATGAAGTCAGCGTAGGCCAAGTTGGCCCAGTCATAAGTCCCGATTAAGTGTAGATCACGGACCGCATGTAGGTAGTAAAGCATCATTCAACTACCCTTGTTAGGGGAGAACGTCCCTGACAGCAAGATAAGCACAAAGATGCGCACCCCCTTCTCTTGGGTGGTCGCATCATCCTCGAAAGCGCTGCTAGAGTCGAACGGCGAATCCCCTTGGCACTGAACTGAGTCGACTCTACCTCAGCACGAGCCCGAACAGCAATCGGACCCAACAGTTCCTCGACCTCAGGAGAAAACACGTTGATCTCCTTGTCAAAAGGCAGCGCAAAAGAGCTAAACTCCAGTCCCGTAATAAGACTGAAGTCAGTCGGGGTGACTATTATCTTACCCCAAGGAAAATGGAAAGTGTTAGGTGGTGTCCCAAAAGAACTCCACCAGGGCACAAACCACGTGATGACCCCAATTAGAGGCAATCATGGCCTTTGAGGTCTCAAAAAGCGCAGCCAGTCCGCAAGACTCCCAGAGAAGTCTCACCTCTCCTTCATTGCCGATATACATCTTGTACAGGTCGCCCAAGGTACCGCAACCTGAACCGTGGCAGCGCGTCCTACCAACCTTAATACCACGTCGCACCCTCTTAGAAATGTGGTGGACCGAGGAGAAGTACAGGGTCCGCTCATCCTACTCTGGGAAAGGGCCGAGAGAAGTGGACGGGTTGGCCTCGTCTTCTACGCGCTCGTGCTCCCGTCGAACGTCTCGGGACCGCAAACCCAAAACTCGATATCTAGCCATGCTACATTGTGTAGAATCATCATAAATTAAGGTTCTATAGTATCTAAGGTTCGCCTAGCTACATGATACTATGTTCGAAAAAACAGAGTACGTAGTACTAAAACAGAGCACAAATTCAAATTGAGCATATACGGTATTTTTCAAGCATTCAAACAATTTCTTGCAATACTATAGTAATTATTGTGTCAAATTGGACAAGAATTCCTAGCAAAAACATCAAGAACAAGCCACATTGTCTTCATGACCTTAAGAGGTCCAACAATGGTGATTCGTTCGTTTCTTCACCAAATTGAGTCAGGCAAGTCTCAAATTACTCCCAAGGCAATATATAAACATAATCAAGAAATTTTATGGCATAAAATTTGATCAACAAAGAGAGTTAAGCAATTTAAGTTTTAAATTTTCAAGAAATTCGTGAACAAATATGCGCTAAATTCATTAAAATCGGAGTGAGTTTTAAAAAAACTTACATAGATCAGGATAATGCATGGAATAAGCTTTGATTTGCGCAAAATTCATTAAAATCGGAGTGAGTTTTAAAAAAAACTTACATAGATCAGGATAATGCATGGAATAAGCTTTGATTTGCAACAAATTTGAGCGAATTTGGTTGAGAAACGAGCAAGAACGGATGAATTGAAGTTCCGGGCGATTTCTCGAGAAATAATGAGCAGCAGCGAGGGAAATGAAGAAGAAAGGGGTATATATGGAAAACCCAATTCTAGCGCCAAGCGACAGGCCTTGGCGCCAGACGATAAAGGTTAGCGCCTGGCGCTAGTGCCAGCGTCTGGCGCCAGAGCCATATATGCGGCGCTAGAAATATTTTAGTGGCGGCAGACTGTTCAGCCACTCAGTGCGGTTATTTCAACCTCTTGCAATATATTTTGGGTTCCTTTGTACGCCTTTTAGCCCCTATAAGAAAATTGACATGATTTAGTAATCGGCTCGATTATAATTTTATAAAGTGATCGACCTGATGAATGATCGTCTCACTTAGCTTAAAGCGCTTAAGCATTGGCTCATCGCAAGGTACCATCATAATGGTACTTACAGCAGAAGGCACTGACATACCGGTTCATTCAGCAAAAAGCACCGACATATTGGTTCAAAATTCAGCAAAAGGCACCGACATATAGGTTTAAAAGCAGCGAAAGCGCCGACGTACAGGCATAGCGGAAGAAAATTTCAAGCGAGCTTTTAAAGATCGACAAGCGTGGGTCTTTGGTAATCTTCCTCGGAATATTAATGCAAAAAATGAGGATAGCTTCAAGAAAGGATATCTTTGGCGGAGTTCCCTAGCTTGCGGAGAGTTGTCACAAACAACTGGAGGTGATTTCAAGCGAAATTGTCTTTGATCATGTTCCCTGGCTTGTGGAAGATGGTAACAAAGTGCTAGAAGGTCGTTGTGGAAGATTGTAGTAATCTTCGATGGGGTTCTCTAGCTTGCAAACGTCTATCATGGAGGAATTGCAGGCAGTTACAAGCGTAGCGGTCTTAAAGCGGCATTCTATAGCTTGCAGGAGGTCGTCAGAAATACAGAAATACAGCAATGCAGCAGCAAATCGGTTACTTTTAGAGACGTGTGCTCGACGGTGCAAGATACGCGTTTCTTAACTCTTTTATCTGTTTAACTGACGCTAGTTTGCAAGTATCGGCGTTACAAGAGTGGTTTAGGATCGCAGAACGTTCTGAATCATTCTCCGTCCCTATCGCTACTTTGACTTTTGTTTTCGAAACTTGCATTTCTCCAAACTCAGTCAAAGTGGGGGCTTCTGTAGACACCCATTTGTGTCTCCCCAAAATAACACCCGGTCATGAGTACCTTTCACGTCGAGTCATAATCAAATGAAGTGAAAGTGTGGAAAGTTTAGTGTTGCAGATAGTTTTAATTTCTTTTCTTTTCCTCTCTGTTCACTAGTAGAAAAATGTACATTTGCGTCGCCATATTTGCGTCACTCATTCTAAGGAGCGAAGCAAATGTTTATTTTTACCATCCTTTTAAGTTAATTGTGTTTCGGGGTTTTCTGATGTCCTGCGGGAGAGTTACAATTCCGAGACTGGAACCGGACGTCTGTACCTGCAAAACAACGAAGACTCCTTGTGGTGGGAGCTCCGCCTCCAACGGTCAAGTTAGTACTTGATTAAGGAGTAATTAATGCGGAAATTAAAGTGATTGGGTCTCTCTAGGTGAGAGTGTTTAATGTGAGTTTTTAGCGTAATCTGCTTTGTTAGCGTGATCAGCCTATTATCTCCGTGTGTAATCCCCCCTTAATGAGGATTAAGGGAGGTATTTATAACCTTGGGAAACGTGCCAATCCTAGGTTTAGGTTAACCTAGGGCTGATTGGGCTTCCCTCGGAAGTTGGGCCTGGGTGGCCGGTTTCTCCATTAGGCATGGAGTATGCCACGCGTCATGACATAATAGGTCCATGGTGGACGAATAAGCGTGTGCCACGTGGCAAGCCCTGACAGTTCCAACTGGGGGACACTTGGCAGGACCTGATTGGCCCACGTGGCGCATTCCGATTGGAGGGAGCAAAATCCCCTAATCATTTGCCCCTCACAGGTGGCACGTGACTGGTCACGTGTTACCTGTGACAGGTGCCGCACTGTAACAGGCGACGGCCTGCTACAGGTGTCAGTCGGCGAAAGGCCGAGAGATTTTCCTGCCAAAATTTTGAATTCTGAAAGTGACCCTTCGCCTTCTCACTTCGCCTATATAAGGGAGTGTTGACTTCAGTCATTTTCACTTGAGAACTTTTGAGAGAACATTCAGACCCCTGAACTTTCTCTGACATTTTGGACCCTTTCTGCCTACCGCCTGTTCTGACAAGCCGACTGCAAAGGATTTTCAGAACTTCATCAACCGTCACTCGTTCAGGTAACTGTCGGTTCTCTTACTCTTAATTTTCTTTTTATTCTTTTTTGAAATGGCACCACGGAAGCACACGACACGACCTAGGTTAGTGATCAGCCGGTCACCGGGGACGCCTGAATCTAGGACTAGGAGTGCCGCCTGCCCTTTTCCGGACCCATCTTTGCCCTTTATACAAAGTCCGACTGTATCTGTGTGTATGCAGAGCAGGATGGCCAGAACAAAAAAGACTGCTAGGATCTCAAATTCAGACGGCTCCTCCCACAGGGTGCCGATTAGTGAAACATCTGACCAGGCGCCAGATGTGGAAGTGAAACAAAGCGGCTTGAAAGCCGGCTGTTCTGAGGGAGGAATCAAAGTGACCCCTTCCCATTTCACAGTTAATAATTCTTTATTCTCTCCTGCTTCTTTTGAAGGAGAGGAGGCGGGCCCCTCCGGGAGAGGGGAGGAGTCGTCCTCTACGGACTCGTCAGAGGACGATTCCGATTCTAGCTCTTCTGGCCATGCTTCTCTGGACATAGAAGAGAAAAACAGTCGCCTGCAAGAGGCGAGGCTTTCTCAAGCAGTTGAGAAGGGGGACAATTGGGCGGAGCCATCCGCCTCTTACTAAGAGCAAAATACCCCCTACTACTGCACGGTACCTCGGGGCCGGATCACAGCCATGCAAGAGAAAGTGGAGAGCTTTATCGCAAACCACACAATGGGCCCCGACTTTTTAGTGTTTTTGCCGGATCCAGAAGACACAGTCGTCTGGCCGGCGGGTGCCAGTTATGATAGCGCCTGCTTTGGCTGCTACGAGGCGGCCATCAAGGCTGGGCTGCGCTTCCCATTACATCCGGCTGTTCAGCGGATCTTGGATGGGTATGAGTTGGGGTTATGACAGTTAGCCCCGAACTCCTGGGTCAATGTACTCGGCTATGTGGCCGGGTGCGAACTGCACAGGGTGGAGCCGAGCTTTGAGGCTTTCGCCCAACTGAACTACCTCAGCCGGACCCCTAAGGCAGGCGGTACCGGCTGGTATCAATTGACGAGCTACAGGGGCTACCTCATGACGAGAGGTAAAGCAAACAAATGGAAGGACTGGCGGAGCACCTTCCTCATCATTGAGAGTTCAGACACAGAGCTGAACAAGCGCTTCAATAGGTGGAACAGGAATCCGCCCCTTCTTGCAGGCGGCCGCAGCATGCCGCCTGTTCCCCCCAAGGCTAAGAAAGAGATCCTAGATAAACGACTCTTTAAAGTAGAGTCGAGGGTCGACTCTACTTCAGGGGTACGAGAGCAAGTACCCCTGCACTGCGTCCCGAGCTTCAAATGGCTCTACGACGAGTACTTTTTGGCCGCCTGTGGCCTCAGCAGTCGGTGCTCAAGAGGTAGTCGGCCTTTCGTCTGCTGTTCCGTGCATTTTTGTTATAACTTCTATTAACTTTACTGTTTGCTTTTGCAGCGGACGCTATGACCAAAATTACCGCCTCCAAGACTGCGGCGACCATGTTGCGGGCCTCCATCATGCAACAAGCTTCAACCGACTCCCCCAAGAAGGGGGCACCCTTGGTGGGCTTCGAACCTTTCACCCTCTTTTTGGAGTTGTGTTTATGCATATACTGACTCTTTTCTTCTTTTTTTAGACGGGCGCTCCAAGAGCTTCTTCTTCCCAACAGCCGGACCCCATGGCCCGGAGGACGACTGTTGCGAGCTCTCCTGGTTCTGCCAGGAAACATGCGGCGGCTGAGAAACAGCCGGCCACTTCTTCTAAAACTCCAGCTGGGCCGCCTAGAAGTATGAAGTTATCCTTGTAATTTTTAGACTTGCTCTCCTTTTTTACTAGGTCTAATCCGTTTGTTTATGCTTGATGCAGCCGGCCCTCAGGAGCCTGACTTGGTAGAGGTGGCCAAGTCTATGATCAGGGTCGTTCCTCCAGCTGAAAGGGAGGCGGTCAGGGGTGTCGGCACCCTTGACCTAGACGGGATTGCAGGGGTCCTTGCTGAGGTATACTTAGCATATTTTTGAGTATTTGAATTCCAGGTCGCCTGTTTTCTTTTTGTTTGGAAACTGACGCCTGTTCCTTTTTACTTAGGCCCTGCTCCGAGTGAACGGCCTTCGCAAGCCGCTTGACCGGAAGAACAAAGAGGTAAAGGCTGCAAAAGCTATGGTCGCCTCTGACTGTGATAAGGCAATGTCTCAAATTGCCCAAAATGAAGTTCTGACCATTGATATTCTTTATTATCAGGCGCAGGCTACCGCCGCTATTCGGGCTCAGTTAAAGGCGGCCCAGAAGAGGAATGGCGAGCTAGAGGCGACCATCACCAATCTCAAGGCCGAGCTGAAACCTCTTCGCCTAAAGATGTACTCATACGAAGCCTTGGAGAAATCCTTGGCCAACGTAAAGGAACGCCTGGTGACCCAGGAGAAGAGTCTTACTCAGGAGCTCTCGGAAAAGGCCGAGCAAGAAAAGAAAGAGCTGGTCCGGGAGATGATGGAAGACTCTGCTCAAATCCAGCGCATGACTTGGGGCCGCCTCTTCCCCAATGCCGACTTTGCCTCATGGGAAAAAAACGTACCGCCAGTGTTCTGATACATATAATCAAGAGATCCTGGCAGCTGCTGAGGAAGAGGCGTTGGAGGAAGCGTTAGAGGAGGAGGAGTCGGTAGTGGCGCTTGTGCCGCTTGGGGGTAATGCATCAAAGAAGAATGCAGCTGAAGCCGAGTCCAGCAAAAAGAGTGCTGACCAGGCGGCAGCTGCTAATATTGAAGATCTGCCCCCTTCTTAAGCTTTATGTATTCTTTCCACGACCTGCGTGCCGTTTGTTTTGTATTTACCCGGCCAGGGGGCCGGGGCTCTGAATATTTTGCCGGTCTTTAATGACCGGCTTCTTTTTAATGAATTTTTGTTTTGCTTCAAATTTGTCTAAGTATTGAATATTCTGATATCCAATTGTTCACTATACCGACTGTTTTACATGGCCGATAGTTGCAGACAGGTACGGATAGTTAGTCACGCCGCCTATGCCCCTGGACGACTGGTTGTCTGTTTCCAGACTAGACGATCAGTCGACCATTTATCCAATCGGTATTCAAACCATTTTAAAGACTGGATCCCCTTTAGGCAGGCGGTCCTGTCATTTGTAAAATTAACCAAGTAGGAAAGTGGTTTGACCAAGTAAACATGATTGTTACCTAGTCGCCTAGTAACTGAGTAGTAGAGGTATCAAGCGGTGGGTACCGGTTGTTCCCCTTTATTCGCCAATGTTTGTTGGCTTTTAACTATAAGTTGTTAACCTAGCAGGAGTAGTGATTGAGAGCCCCTGTTTGCTAAAAACAGGCGGACGACTCATACCTTTTAGGCTCCATATTAAGTTTGAGAGAGTGACTATGAGTTAACTTTGGAGTTACTCAGTCGCCGTCACTCCTGCTTGAGTAGTAAAGGTACCAGGCGGCGGAGGCCGGCTGATCCTTTTGATTCGCCAATGTTTGTTGGCTATTAACTCAAGAGGTTACCTAGTAGGAATAGGGGTTTGAGTGCCCCTGTTTTCCAAAAAACAGGTGATCTACTCAAACCTTTTAGGTTCCATACCAAGTTTGAGGGAGTGACTATGAGTTAACGTTGGTGTTACTCAGTCGCCGTCACTCTTGCTTGAGAAGTAGAGGTACCAGGCGGCGGAGGCCGGCTAGACCCCTTGATTCGCCAATGTTTGTTGGCTATTAACTCAAGAGGTACCCCCTGCATTTATCCCAAGTAATACAGGCGGTCATCTGACTCAGATGTCAACTGCTACCACTAGTTTGGTTAGTGATAGAGTTATCCTTGTCTCAAAAACGGCTACGTGGTTGCCCTTGGGGACAGTCGTATAGGTGCCGTGTAATTAGTTTATAGAGCAATGTTCCACCCAAAAGGGAGCTGCTCTCTGCGACGAATTTCATCCCGATGGATGCCGCCAGACGCCTGCTATGATGTTGGGACATGTCGTATTAGTTTTGAAGATTTGATCAGTTGGCTTGGCGCCTGGTCTGATCATTCGGCCTATGGCCTTGGTTAGTTCTTGGTGAACGTAGGTGCTAAGTAAAAGGAGGGTAGCCACCTGTTAGGCACAGGGTCGGCCAGGCCCTAATCTTTTTAGCTAAGTATAAGGGGGGTGGCTGTGTGTTTGGAACCAGTCGGCCCTCTTCTATGGAGAGTAGCCGACTATATGTCTAGACGGCATGCCCCTAGGAGTAAAATACTCAATGGTGAGTAGCCGACTGTAAGGTACAGACGGCATGCCCTCTGAAGATAGAGTGAAATACTCAATGGAGAGTAGCCGACTGTAAAGGTACAGACGGCATGCCCCTCTGAAGATAGAGTGAAATACTCAATGGAGAGTAGCCGACTGTAAAGGTACAGATGGCATGCCCCTCTGAAGATAGAGTAAAATACTCAATGGAGAGTAGCCGACTGTAAAGGTACAGACGGCATGCCCCTCTGAAGATAGGTAAAATACTCAATGGAGAGTAGCCGACTGTAAAGGTACAGGCGGCATGCCCCTCGGAAATAAGAATAAAAATTAAACTTGGAGAGTAGCCGAATGTTTGTCAGTAGGCGTGCCCCTCTTAGTACCAAATTGAATAGTAAGTGCAAACTTTTATTAAGTAGCCCTTGATTATTTACATCATTCAAAAGAAATATTTCTTAAGATTATCTCCATTCCAAGTTCGGGGCAACGGTTGTTCGTCTAGTGTTTCCAGCCGGTAGGTACCGTCCCTGACCTCTTCACAGATTCGGTAGGGTCCTTCCCAGTTGGGAGTTAGTTTTCCAGACTCATTAGCCCTACCAACTGCTTCCATTTTTCTAAGTACAAAGTCCCCCACTTTGAGTGGACGCTTGTGTACTTTTTTGTTGTATGATCTAGTCATTCTCAGGAGGTAAATTTCATGGCGCAAGACAGCATTTCCCCTCCTTTCAGGAAGTGAGTCTAATGCCAGGCGCATGGCTTCCCAGTTTGCCTCTTCGTCATATAGCATTACTCGAAGAGTCGGCTCGTAGTGTTCTATTGGAAGAACAGCTTACGCACCATAAGCTAGGAGGAATGGAGTTTCTCCAGTCGCCCCTTTTTCAGTCGTCCTAATGGCCCAGAGAACATGTGATAATTCATCCGCCCATAGGCCGCCTGCTCGTTCAATCTTTTTCTTGAGACCGTCTGAGATGATTTTATTAAAGGCTTCTACCAGGCCGTTTGCTTGCGGACGGCTGACATATGCAAAGTAGTGTGCAATTCCTTGGTCACCCAACCAGCTTTTGAGAACAGGCGTCTCAAATTGGGGACCATTATCAAAAACCATAGACATAGGAACCCCGAACCGAGTGATGACATTTTTCCAAATGAATGAAATTACATCCTTCGTCTTGATTCCCTTTACAGCCTCCGCCTCTACCCATTTAGTGAAGTAGTCGACGACAACAAGTATGTACCTCCTTCCGCCTGTAGCAGGCGTATATGGACCCAGAATATCCATGCCCCACTTAGCAAACGGTAGTGGGCTATGAATGGTAGTGAGGTCAGTAGCCGGACGGTGAATTAGCTTGCCAAACCTTTGGCACTTGTCACATTTTTTCACCATCTCCATTGCATCTGCTTCTAAAGTAGGCCAAAAGTAGCCTTGCCGCCTTGCCCGTTGAGCAAGCGTCCTACCGCCTATATGAGAAGCACAGTAACCAGAGTGAAGATCGTCTAGTATCTCTCGTCCCTTTTTCTGGAGTAACACACTTTAAGAAGGGTTGAAGGTACCCCTTTTTGTGAAGTTCTCCCTTTATAATTTCAAAACTGGTGGCTCGTTTTTTCAGTGCTGCCGCCTGTTGATGATCATCCGGCAGTGTACCGTTTGTCAGATATGCCCTGATTGGATCCATCCAGGTTGAGCTTCTGTCTAGGATTCCAATAGGGTCTTCCTCGATGCTTCTCTTCTCCATTACTTCCCAAAAAACAGTTCGAGGAGTATCAGAGGAGGCGGATGATGCTAATTTTGACAGTGCATCCGCCTGGTTGTTTTCTGCTCTCGGCACTTGGATCAGATGGAAATCCTCAAGGGAGCCGACTACTTGTCGGACCGCCTGTAAATACTTGATCATGGCCGGATGGGTTGCTTCGTATTCGCCTTTTTACTGACTCACTATCAACTGTGAATCGGAACAGGCGTCTATTTTTCTTGCCCCTGCCGCCTTGCACATGCGGATTCCGGCTAGTAAAGCTTCATATTCTGCTTCATTGTTTGAGGCCTGAAAACTGAAGCGTAAAGCATACTCGTACCTGTCGCCCTCTGGCGACTGACATATGACGCCCGCTCCACAACCATTTGAAGTAGAGCTTCCGTCCACATATACCTTCCAGACTTGGTCTGGAACTTGATAGTCAGGAGGACGAGTCATCTCAACAATAAAGTCAGCAAAGGCTTTCCCCTTCACTGCTTTTCTAGGCTCGAAAGTAACTTCGAGGCTCTGTATTTCTATGGCCCATTTGATCATTCGACCTGACGACTCTATGATGGTCAGTGGCCGCTTGATAGGTTGGTCTGTATACACGACGACTACATGTGCCAAAAAGTAGGGCTTCAATTTTTTAACAGCCATGAAGAGTGCAAGACCAAATTTCTCCACTAGGGGATACCTCAACTCGGCATTTTTCAGTACATGACTGACAAAGTAGACCGGGAGCTGACAGCCGTCTCTTTCAGCAAGGAGAACAGCGCTTAACGCATGATCAGAGATGGCCAGGTACATGTAGAGTACTTCTTTGGGCAATGGGCTGACCAGCCTCGGCAAGGAATGCAAGTGAACTTTCAATTTCTAGAAGGCGGCCTCAGCATCCATCCCCCATTCAAACCTTGCCTTTTTCTTAATTGCCTGGAAAAAGTATAAGCATTTGTCGCCTGATCGGCTTAGAAATCTTCCCAAGGCCGCCAGACAACCTGTTAACTTCAGAACCTCTCGAATGGTACGAGGCGACTGCATGTCAATGACCGCCTGCACCTTCTCAGGGTTCGCCTCTATTCCTCTCTGATTGATAAGGAATCCGAGAAATTTCCCAGACTCAACTCCAAAGACACATTTCTTGGGATTGAGCATGACATGGTGCCGCCTGAGTGTGGCGAAAGTTTCTCGGAGGTCCGACAGATGATCTTTCTGAAGTTTAGTCTTGACAATCATATCATCAATGTATGCCTCGACGTTTCTCTCAATCTGATCAAAGAACACAGTGTTTATCATTCGCTGGAATGTAGCCGGGGCATTCTTAAGACCAAACGGCATGACCGTGTAACAGTATAACCCTTGATCAGTGACGAAGGCCGTCTTCTCCTGATCTTTCTTCCATAAAGGAATTTGATGGAAACCAGAGTAGGCGTCCATAAAGCTCATCAAAGCATGGCCGGCTGTTGAGTCGACCAGGTTATCAATTTTAGGCAGAGGGTAACTGTCTTTGGGGCCGTAGAGGGTAACTGTCTTTGGGGCACGCCTTGTTTAAGTCTGTGTAGTCTACACACATTCGCCAGGTGCTATTCGGCTTTTTAACAAGCACCACATTTGCAACCCAGTCTGGGAAGTAACATTGCCGAATGAACCCTGCATCAAGTAATTTTTTAACTTCGGCGGCTGCCGCCTTACTTCTTTCTTCGCCATGGTTCCGTTTCTTCTGCCGTACCGGCTTCTTTTTTGGATCCACGGCCAGTTTATGTACCGCCAGATCAGGACTAATGCCTAGCATTTCATGGACTTCGAATGAAAAGATGTCCTTGTATTCTTTCAATAGTTTGTGAAAGTCGTCACCAAGGTCTCTCAGAGCAGTCGTCCCAACTTTGACTGTTCGCTCAGGACGTGAGTCGTCTAAGATCAAGTCCGTATGCTCACCAGCCGGCTGAGGGCGGAATTCATCCGACCGCTCCTCTGCCAATGATTGCTATTTTTTGTCTTTTTTTGCGGCACCTGTCTGGGATGCCTTTCTCTTCTTGCCGCCTGCTTCTTGAACAGGCGCACTCTCCTTGACTTTGTCAAGGTCTGTTTTCCCACCAGTCGACCCAGTGGCCATAACAGTGGGCTTGACATCCGAGAGATAGCACTCTCGGGCCATCCTCTGATCTCCCCTTAGGGAGCCGACTGTTCCATTATCCCTCTCAAACTTGATCAACATAAGAGATGGGATTATAACAGCCTTGGAATTATTCAGGGTTGGTCGTCCCAGAATCATGTTGTAGGCCGAGAGTTCTTCTACTACCAGGAACCGGACTACCATGTGTCGTCCTTCCCCTTTTTCGCCCAGGCGGATGGGTAAATCCACTCGTCCCAGTGGGTGGACGACTCCTCCTCCAAACCCTACTAAAGGGTGGGAGGCCGGATGTATGCAATCAGTCTGATATTTTAGTTTCGACAGACATTTGCTACTGATGAGATCTGAGGAGCTTCCGGTATCTATGAGGATTCGGCCAACTCTCTGGTTGGCCACTTTACATTCAATAACGATAGGGTCGTCATGCGGCCCTCTTACCCCTCCTAGATCTTCTTCAGTGATGACAATCTCAGGAAATGAATATTTGGACGGCCGTTCTTGGTGAACGAAATTTACATCTAACCGCCTGATATTGTCTTTGTTGCCCCTAATAGTGGGGCCGCCTCCTGAGAAGCCGCCTGCAATGGTGTAGACGACTGCATCATCTGTATCAGAGCTGTCGGCCTGTTGATTCTTTTTGGCCGACTGCTTTTTTGAGGAAGTGTTCCCCGTAGATTTCTTGACATAAATATCAAGATCACCTTGCTCAGCCAGGCGGTCCAAATACCGCATGAGACTGATGCAATCATTGGTGTGATGACCAACATCTTCATGATAAGCATTGAATTTATCTTGGTTCCGGTTGTTTGCAGAACACTTCATGGGGACCGGCTTCTCAATTGAGAGCCGTCCCTTGATTTCTTTTAGGATAAATTGTTATCCTTGTTAAACGCATACTTTGGGGAGTATGGTTTGAATTCTTTTTTCTTTTTCTGGGTCGGCTGTTTAGAGGAATCAGCCGCCCAGACCTCTTTTCTCTTCTCGTCTTTGTTTGACGACTGTTTCTGTCGTCCTTCTCTTTTGTCGGACCTTTTCCCGTCCGACTGTTTTACCGTACAAAGATCAGTCGCCTGTATATAGGCTTCCGCTTCAATTAAGGCCTCTTGAAGAGTCGCCACCCTCTTTCGGACCAAATCAAATTTGAAGGTCGACCCGTCTTTGAGACCTCTGAAAAAGTCAGTATAGGCTACTTCATCCGGTAACCCTTGAATCTGTATTCTCATCAGGTTAAACCGCCTGATGTAAGAACGAAGCCCCTCCTTCTCGCCCTGATTAATTGTTCCTAAATCAAGGGTCGTCTTCTTTGCAGGGATGTTCATGGCGAAGTTGGAGGTGAATAAGTAAGCAAGCGTCCTGAAGCTATTTACACAACCAGTCGGCAGGTTGCCGAACCATTGTTGTGCGATTCCTTTGAGAGTCGCTGGGAAACACTTGCACCAAGTGGGATCATCCAACCCTTGAAGGTACATCAGGTTGGTGAAGGCCATAAGATGGTCTTCTGGGTTAGTAGTGCCTTCATAGGCGCCTACTAATACATTTTTCACTTTGGCCGGCTGAGCGGCTTCAGTAATTTCCTTGGAGAAGGCCGACGGCTGTTCACCAAGTCTAAGCAACCGAAGCTGCCGGTCCATAGGTTGGACATTTTTTGCTGCATGACCACCAAACGGAGGTGGCTGTAAAAAATACTGTTTTGCGGCACAAACGGTAAGTTTGGTACCGCCTGGTCGCTATGAAAGCCGGACTGACGGGAGGTGCCGCATGACTGGCTCATGATACGACTGCGTATGCCTCACTGAGGTATTTCGCAGACTGTCTTGGAAGTTTGAAGTAGAGGCCGACTCTGACAATCGGTCACTCTTCTTCTGCTCTAGCAGTAGGCGAGCGTCTGTGTATGATTTCCTCGACCCGTCCGCCTGAATATGACGAACAGGTTTCCTATTTCCTAGAGTAGGAAAACGGTATTTTGTGAAATCAAGGGCAGTCGGCACCCGGTTCCTAGATTTAGGATGAGGAGTCGCCTCTCGCCCTTGAACTGGCTTCCTCTTCAGTGAAGTGGAAGGTTTCTTAGCCGACTGCTACTTGTCCAGAGCAGGCGGCTTCTTGTTGATCAACTCTTGAATTTCTCCCTTGAAGTCCCTCATGAAGGTCATGAGTTCGTTCCTTGTGATGGGAGCAGATCCATCAGTCGGCTGCTGCCGAACAGGCGGTGCGCCTGCTGGCTCGCTTCCTGTATGAAGATGTTCCCGTTCCCTTCTTTCGGTATGACGGGTACGTCGGGCCCTTAGGGTCCCGTCTGAAGCTGTGTGAGCTTCAACTTCAAATTCACTCTCAGTATCGTGGTCCGACTGAACTTGAGGGTCGTCTAGGGGACGCCTCTCTTCAGGAGTCAGTACAGACTAGGATGCCATCTCAGAAGTACTCTCCCCACAGACGGCGCCAAATGTTTCGGGGTTTTCTGATGTCCTGCGGGAGAGTTACAATTCCGAGACTGGAACCGGACGCCTGTACCTGCAAAACAACGAAGACTCCTGGTGGTGGGAGCTCCGCCTCCAACTGTCAAGTTAGTACTTGAATAAGGAGTAATTAATGCGGAAATTAAAGTGATTGGGTCTCTCTAGGTGAGAGTGTTTAATGTGAGTTTTTAGCGTAATCTCCTTTGTTAGCGTGATCAGCCTATTATCTCTGTGTGTAATCCCCCCTTAATGAGGATTAAAGGAGGTATTTATAACCTTGGGAAACGTGCCAATCCTAGGTTTAGGTTAACCTAGGGCTGATTGGGCTTCCCTCGGAAGTTGGGCCTGGGTGGCCGGTTTCTCCATTAGGCATGGAGTATGCCACGCGTCATGACATAATAGGTCCAAGGTGGACGAATAAGCGTGTGCCACGTGGCAAGCCCTGACAGTTCCAACTGGGGGACACTTGGCAGGACCTGATTGGCCCACGTGGCGCATTCCGATTGGAGGGAGAAAAATCCCCTAATCAATTTGCGTCGCATGTTATTCAAGAAGCGACGCAAAACTCAAGTGCATTTCAGCTTTCTCTCATTTGCGTCGCTCTTATTTATTAAAGCGACGCAATTTATAAACTTATTTGCGTCACTAATTTGTTAACAGGCGACGCAAATAAGTGATTAAGTAAATTGCGTCACGCTTTTACTACATGAGCGACGCATATGAGATGTGTACAATATCATAAACATGGTTATTTGCGTCGCTGTTTTATAATAAAGTGACGCAAATAACTCTTTTGACTTTAGGTTTTCTGCGTTTTTTTTTACCTTCGCCTACATTCAGTAATCAAAAAGAAAAAAAACAAGAGTTCTTCAATTCCAGTGAATTTCTACAGCAAAACACCGACAAATTCGTCTCTGAAACCCAACAAATTAGGCCAAAAAACTGCGATTCCCCAGCAAATTTAACATCTAAATTAAAATTGCAGTCAAGTTGAAGCAAATCCGAGCAATTTCGAGCAAAAATTTAGACCAAAAACCCCAAGAAATTCAAACCCTTAAACCCATAAAAATTGATTGTTTCCATCCAAAAATCCCCATTTCGAGCAAAAAATCAACTCAAACGCGTTTCGGAATGATAGGTTTGATCCTCAGTCTTATGTTCAGTCCAAATGCTCTCTTAATGAGAAGGTAATTTGATTTTGTGCTTAATTTGTGTTTAAGTTCTTTAATTTTGTTCTTAATTTGTGTTCATTTCTGTTGAAATTAAAATTTCGAGTTTGTCAGAAATTGTGATTTTCTTGTTTTTATTTATTGTTAATTATTTGAAATTAGAAGAAAGAGAGGAATTTTCATTTATTTTCAATTAATTTTTAGTTGATAATGAAGAATGAACAAATGATAGAATAATGATTAATTATCCATGTCAATGCTCGAAAACAGATGAAATGGTTAGTACTCTAGTTTTTAAGGTAATTGGGTCAGATTAATTATCAATTTTATCATACTGATCCGTTCTTTCATTGTATGGTTAAAGGTGGTATGCAAAACGATTTCTACATCATGACATTGTGGCACCATATGATTACATATTTATCTGGGACGAAGTTAGCACTCTTTCTGCATCATATCCTCTAATGTCTTGAGCTATTCAGTACAGAACTTTTGTCATTTTTTTTATTGAATTTTCAGATACGTTGATTTGGTTAAGAAACATGGTTTGGAAATTTCACAGCCTGGTGTGGATCCTAATAGTCCGTTTACATGGCAGATGACAAGGAAAAGACATGACAGTGAAGTTCACAAGTAATAACTACTAATGATGTATAATTTATGCCCAATTATCTTCCTTTGCAACAGAAGCAGGATTTCGATATTAATTACCAATATATTGATCTGAGTTGTTTCTTGGGTGCACTTTGCAGGAGCACAGAGGAGAAACCAGGATGTTAAATTTCAGTTAAATTGTTTAATTTTTGCTACAAAAATGGAGAATGTTTCTTCCAAGAAAATTGAAGTTTCTGCCCTAAACCCCAATTTACAATCAAGAGGTGCTTTGGTTGTATTAGAAGGGTTAGATCGAAGTGGAAAGAGCTCCCAGTGTATTCAGCTTCTCTCTCACTTGTAAAGTATTGGGTGTTCTGCTGAGTTATGGCGGTTTCCGGATCGAAATACTGTTGTTGGGCAGATGATCTCTGCTTATCTTTCAAATCAATCTAATTTGGATGATCATACTATTCATCTTTTGTTCAGTGCTAATCGTTGGGAGAAAAGGTTGTTTCTTTTTTCTTTTTATGATTGTTTTTTTATACATAATTTGTGAGTTGCATACCATGTGTTTGATGTTATGTATAGCTGAATCTAATTCCTTTCTATGTTGTTATTTATTGGTTAATTTGGGTAATTCGTTCTCGGTTATATTACATTCTGGAGATTGTAGTTGGAATTATGATAGATTACTTTTAAAAAAATGTCTTTAATCCCCTGAGATTTTGAAATATATACAAGTATATTGGGACAGGAGTTCAGAATGTGATTTAAAGTTGTAAACTTTACTTCTTCATGAATCTGTTTTTTTTTTGTGATATGCTTGTTTAGTTGTTGACTTTGTCATCTACAATTACAGATCCATGATGGAAGAAAAGTTGAAATTTGGGACTACCCTCATTATAGATCGTTATTCATACTCCGGTGTGGCCTTCTCTTCTGCCAAAGGCCTTGATTTTGATTGGTGTAAGGTAAAATGTTATCACCACAATCTCTGTTTAAGTGACTGTTGAATGTTCTATAAAATTGGTTACTGACTTTTCATAATCCCATGACTTGTGAAAGTGTAAGGATTAAAAGTATTGTTTAACTCTTTTAGTTTGGTAACACTGGCATTCTATGAAGCATTATGTAAAGAGAGAATGGCTGATATAAGGAAATACTATATAGTAATTACAGTTGTTGAAAACCCATCTTCGAGTGAGTGTGATGTATGTTGACAACTTGCTTTGAAGATTCCAACTCTTAGTAATCAACCAGTTCACTCAGGCATATCTCTATTTAGTCGCAATATGATCACAATTCTCTTTGTGCAGGCACCAGAGATAGGGTTGTTGGCTCCAGACATGGTCTTATACCTTGATATATCACCAGAGGTATACTTTCATTCAAATAGGCATGATAGGAATTTTGCCTTTAGTTTCACTGATAAGAATTTATGGGGCGTACCATTTATTTGGTAAGATCTGAGACATGGCTGTTAAACCAAATCTTAGTTTTTTCATAGCTTGCATCAGACTTTACAATTTTAATGCACTAAATTGAATAAGTAGGCCAATTACTTTACTGTTGTATTACTTTCCATCTTTATCATGGTCCTTTGTTGAAAGAAGGTTATACAATTTACAAATAATTAATAATATATTTGAAAAAAAATTCAAGGCGCATCTTATTGTTATATCTGTAAAGGCAAGTCATATTCCACCAAATCTTAAAAATTCAGATCAAAGCATATCCTAATATCTTTTTTTTTTATAAATGCAGAAAGCTGCAGAAAGAGGTGGTTATGGTGATGAAAGATACGAGCGTCTTGATTTTCAAGGGAAGGTCAGAGAAAAATACCAGGCTCTTCATGATGCCTCATGGAAGGTAATTTCTATTCATGATTCCTTAAAAACTTATAGCTTGCAATGTTTATTTTGCGATTTTGGTAAGGCTGTAAGGTTAATAGGTTTGACAGTGGTGACTTTATCTTGCATAGTGTCATTATAGTGATGCCTGCAATATTATGTAGTGCAGGTTATATTAATTTTCTTTTACTTAAACATGTTCCAGTTTCTTGCAATGTTCTTTTTATTTTTGTAAATTATGTTTTTTAACTAGATTTTGTGAGATAGTTGTTGTTTCATCAAATTCCGTAATAATGCCATCTAGATTTTCATACGATGCTGAATGATAACAGATGGTTGATGCCTGCTTGCCAATGGAAGAAGTCCAGAAGAAGCTCAGAGAATATGTGCTTGAGTGTGTTGCGGCCTGCAAAAATGGAAGGGATCTTTCTCACTTCTGGTCACAGTAGGCAAGCTGCTATATGCCTCTTGCTCGCTTGGGCAAAATTGTATACTATAGTCAGTAATCAGTAGTTACCACGTTTTGAACTCTAGGTTGAGCTGTTGAGGTACTTCTACCTTTAAGTTTAAGTCTAGAAGTTGGAGTTGTATTATACGTTGATTTGGTTAAGAAACATGGTTTGGAAATTTTATGGGTAGGCCAAATTACAAAGGAGACTCTGCCGAAATTTACATTTTCATTATTCAATAATATTGCATTTTAATTTCAATTATATTATCGTTAGCATATTACTTTATACCTAGGAAAACAGGTACTACAAACATATACAAGGAAATTATTATATTATAATTTAAAAAAAAATTCACCTCATTTGCATCACTCATTAAACAAACAAGTGACGCAAATACAGCAGTTTTGTGTTGTCTACTCAGTCATTTGCGTCACTCCTATATAAACAAGTGACGCAAATAACAAAAAATAATATTGGAAGAGTCATTTGCGTCGCTTATTTATAAAAGAGCGACGCAAATAACAAAAAAAGTTTATCTGAAGAGTCATTTGCGTCGCTTGTTTATAAAGGGGCGACGCAAATGACTAAAAATAAGTTTATCAGAAAAGTCATTTGCGTCTCTCTTTTATAAAGGAGTGACGCAAATAACCAAAAATAAGTTTATCTGAAGAGTTATTTGCGTCGCTCCATTATAAAAGAGTGACGCAAATAACAAAAAATAAGTTTGTCAGAAGAGTCATTTGCGTCGCTTATTTATAAAGGAGCGACGCAAATGACAAAAAATAAGTTTATCAAAAAATCATTTGCGTCGCTCCTTTATAAAGGAGCGACGCAAATGACTCTTATTTGCGTCGCGCCTAGGAGCGACGCAAATGACATAAAATTCATTTGCGTCGCGAGCAGTTGCGTCGCTCATAGAAGTGACGCAAATACACTATAAATGAGCGACGCAAATGAGCCTTTTTCTACTAGTGGTTTTTAAAAACCTATTTTAAGAAAACAGCCAATCTAGTTTGTTTGGTCCATTGTATTGGTCCAATAATAGTGTAGTTGGATGGGGCTTAAAAAGAGCTTTCCAACGATATATTATAAGCCCATTTCCGATGAAAAATGAGGAAGTTATGGCCAAATACTAAACTGGGCCCAGTTTAAGCCTTATAAACGGCCCAATGATCTAGAGTAGGGCCTAATATGGATTTATCATTCTTAATGCAATTAGGATTGGTTTTAGTCTTCTAGATTCTTCTAGAAGGTTCTTTTCATTCCTAATTTAATTAGCATTGATAAATTAACTTTTGTTGACTTTTTAGAGTTTTAATCAGAATAAAAGAGTGTTTTTAAGGAAAATACGATTTTGCCCTTTTGTACGGCTAAATTTTATCTGAATTTAGAAAATGCGTGAAAAAATTAATTAGCACCTGACGACAGTCATTAGCACCTGGCGCTAAACGCCTGGCGCTAATGGTTAGCGCCTGGCGCTAACTTCTTTTTTCCTCGTCGAAACTCTGATTTGTTTTTCTATCTTTTAGGCTGATTTTCTCTATAAATAGCCTTCTAAAATCTTCGTTTTTCATCACGAACAATCATCAATTCTCTCTAATTCTCTTATATTCTCTAGTTTTCTTATTCTCTCTAGTTTTTTAAGAATTTTTTTCTCTCTAATTTTAAAACTAAATTCCGCATTCACAAGACCAAGAAACAACTAGCATTGTTCGAATTTGCCTTCGCCCTAGACGTGAAAGGTTTTAACTTCTGAGGGTTTGGTCCCAAATCTCTATTTCAATTATTTAATTTAATTGTTTGTTTTATATTTTCCTTGAAGTTACTAACACGTGTATTTTGTTATTAGAAAGAGATACGAGGCATTTTAGTAAGTGCTTTAATTGTTTTTAATTGATATTATGATGTAGAAATCATGCTTATGTTGTTATTATGATTCCTAGCGTCATTTTAAGGTGTTTTGATCTTCCTAGTATCATGTTTAGGGTAACAACTAAAAACTCCTAATATCAAGTATGATTAAAAGTATGATGCCTTTTATTTTCTTTCCTAATATGCATGCTAGTATCATGTTAGGGCTAAAGCTTTCATTTTTATTGCTTAGTGATCGACATGATAGGGTATATTATTAATCTTGTTAGTATCATGCCTAAGATCTTGCTATTATTATTATGCTTTATTATTAACATGATAATTATTATGATTATAATTGACTATTATTATTATGTTGCCTGATATTTATTTTTATTGCTTGATCACGCCTTTTATGCATGTTTAAAGGGAATTGATACTTGTAATCACGCTTAATAAGATAATTAATAATCTTGTTTAGGTTTAATGTGATTATAATTCAAGTGATCTCCAATAATAGTTTATTTGTGCATTAATATTCAACCAACATAGATTAAAAAGGTTTAGGGTTAATCCTATTGATTGCATGTTAGTCAGAAAGCGCACATAAATACGATCTGAATAAAGTAGAGGCCTATTATTAGGGCATGTTCATCTCTTTTAGGTTGGATTTGTACCTTCATCCCGAACTACCAGTCATGATTCCAGACCTAATGGAGTTGACGATCTCCTGGATTGTTAAGGGGTGTAACCTTCACCTCGTGAACGGTTTACAAGTTCCTAAAACTTGTTGGCGACTCTTTTTCTCTATCTTCTTTCCCTTTGGACACCACCGTACTTTAGTGTATGATTACAGTGGGGTTCAAGCTATGGATAATGCTTGAAATATTCCCTAATGTATGCCTTACGTTCCTTGGAGAGGTAGTGATGCCTCGCTTTGGCGTAGCCCACCACTACCCTCGTTCGGTTGGTAAGTATTGTTTTTGAATGGCAAGATTTACTCAATATTTAGGGACCTAAGGTTTCTATGTTGGTTGATTTAAGTGAACTTAATTAATCATCACAACATTCGAAATCTTAAACATGCGTCTAATCGTATAATTCATATACACAAACATATATATATATATATATATATATATATATATATTATCGAAAAACATAAATATAGATGTGGCAACTAGCATGACTCCTTGAGATCTTCAAATCTTCAAAAAGTCTTCATTTGCAACTTCATGGCTACGTCTTCTAAGAACCTCCATCTTCAAGACTTGACCATAATTAAATGCAACTACTAGTATCTACGATTAGAACTAATCTAAATATTAAGGTAGAAAAATACTCAACGGTACGCAGACCGTATTTAGATTTACAAAAATACATCACGGATCGCAGTACGTATTTTCTATCCTAATCGGGCCCCACTAGTTGCCATTTCATAAAACCTATGACAGAATATACATTCCATTCATCCATTCACTATCTGTGAATGGCCCATACATTTTACAACGATAAATAAGTAACAGTGCATAAACACGCAAGAACTAGTAACTAATCTATGTGGTTAATCCAAATAACACGCCTTATCAAAACTAGGCAAAGTTGTTTTAACCGGTTATGTAAATAAGCGCAATTAATATTTGAAGCTCCAACTAAATTCCGCATCCAACTAAATTAATTAAACCGGTAAAACCCAAAATTTGTCAAAATAAATTTTTCCAATGCCGCTCAAAACCCGAGGCCTAGCCTCCAAAATTTATTAAAATAATTAAAACCAAATTAGATTAATAAAATAATTAAAACGACAATTTAAGCAAAAATTACGTAGTCCAAAATGTCTAAGTGCCTAGCACTAAGACATGGAGTGCTCACATCCCGCACAACCGTTTGATGCTCAATGAACGTGGGAGTGGGCCCGATGTCGCTAAGCGTTACACCGCCCACATCAGCGAACTTTCACACACCAATAATGTGGCCCTTGATGGCCATGTTGTACGAACTCATTGCACTACATTGCTTCGCAAGCAACGTCTATGCATATTCCCTTTTACACGACGTATGCACCAAGCCCAAGCACACCATGCTCGTGCACCACCACCCACGCCACAGCAGCCCTTGATGCACGCACGCACGCACCATCAAGGCAGTGTGATGCTGCTGATATGCGGCCGTGCGCACCTAGCCACGGCTTGGCTGCACGCACCCTCAAGGCAGCCACATGCGAGTTGCTATGTAGCCCGGCTAGCCAAGGGTGCTTATGCCTTGATTTGCATGCCATAGCCACGGGACTTTGATCCCAAAATTTTCCGTGACATTATAATTAATTCTAAATTAATTTTAGAACTAATTCATTGAGCAAAATGAAAAATTTAAACAAGTCTAACTGAAAATTAAATTTTCAAAGTGCATCTAACCAAAATAATTCCCAAGAACCATTCTTTAATTAAATTAGTTTAACTTGGTGCAACAAAATAAGAGGGCAATTACTCACTATTAATTTAATTAGTTTAAATTAATCTTGAGTTTTTGACAAAAATAAGAGGGAGTTGGAAAAATGAACATAAGTTCAATAAAGATTCCAACTTTAATACTTGTGAATCCTTGAAAAATTATATCTTCCAATGTGAAGATAAACAATTTTCTATCACAAAGTTTCAAACTTCATGATTCCAATCAACTAAAAAATGATTAAATCAACAAAGTTCAACTAAAATTCATGGAATTTAGTAACATAAAGTTTCAATCACTTAACAAAATTAAATATTTAACCTTTAGTAGTTGGAAGCCTCAAAGAACAACAATTTCACAGTTAATGCAATTAGTTTGCAATTATGTGAAAAATAAAACCAAGCTTTCAAACACAAATTACCACCAAGTAATCATGCCTAAAGAGGTTTAAAATTACATATAAAATATGTATTGAACTAATAACATAACCACCATAAATATGCAATTAATTTTCAAGGTTAGAAAGACTTAAAATATTTCGTCAAAACGAAAAATCCCTCAAAAAGTGCATTTCTGGTCTTTTTTGGCTAAAAACCGAGTCCCGGAAGGATTAAAAAATTTCTAGAACGCCTTTTCCACCCAAAACTCACTATTTTTGGGTCAAAATCTGTGTTCGGGGCTGATGACAACTTTAATACGAGGTTAAAATAAATAAAACGAGCTACTAATCTAATTAGCAACTCAAAACCAGAAAAATTAAGCCATAAAAACACCTTGAAAAATATTATGATTTTAAAAATAAACGAGCGAGGCTCCGATACGGTTGTTGGGGTTTGGTGAGTCCAACTCACTGCGGAAACAAACCCAAAACCAAGACCGCACTTGCAATAAATAAAACCATAAACATAAATAAATTAATCGCAAGATTAAGACAATATAATTACCTTTGGAGCGTGCTTCGCCCAAATCCAAGGGGCTCTTACTTCGAAAGCTAGCCTCGAAAATACGACGACCTCCAACGATAGTCCACCCACAACTCAACCACCGAAAACGCTCTAATGCCATGGAGTTAGCAAGGCCCGACCAAAACCCGAGTGATTAGTGAGTTCAAAGGTTTTCACAATGGTGATGCCTTTTTCTACTCTCACTCAAGTAAAGAATTCTCAAGCCATGCCTTGGCTATTTATAAGGAAGGATAGCTTGTGAATTCCACTCACCTTTCAATGTGAAACATTTTCACAAAAAGATCCCACATGGAAAGATTAATGAATTCAATCCTTAGTTAAATAAACCAAGGAACAAATAACAAGTGTCACATGGTTAGGTGAGGACCACTTTCCCAGTTGGTCCCCAAGGCAACTCACATGCATTGTGAGATAACCATGTGTCACCCAACCTTGAGCCCCATGTTGGGTTTGGTTGAGCCACTTTCTTTTGGCCTGTGTCCATGACCCGTCACCCGGGTCCACATCTCATTGCCACACGTGCCGCAATCATGGCGCGCTGCCATGTGTGCTGCCACGTGGCACGCTCCTATTTGGCGCACTTTTAAGCCTTTCGCGTGGCTAGTATTTTACTTGTTACTTGAAGCATTTTCCCGTCTTCCCAAATGCAAAATTTTGGTTCCACATTTGAGATTCTCCGACGCTCGGTTTCAACGCTCCAAGCTCGAATTACCGACGTCTAAATATTTAATACTCAGGCGACTCATTAATTTCTTCCGAATTAATTCGTCGTGTCGGCTCGTTAGTTGCTTGGGTGTGATCAAAAGGGTTCGGTCAAGATAAAGTTGTAATATTAATTATGCATTAATATTACAGATCGGAAGCAGTCCACCCAGGCATTCCGATCACTTGACCTTATTGAATATATTAGCTTTTAAATAATTCTGAACCCACTAACGGAATAGTACACTTGTTCGAAGGACACCATTCCCTTAAAAATTATCCCTAGTGGAGTCGCCAAAAACTATAGGGAATATTTCAAGCATTACCCCAAACTTTAACCCCACTAAGATCATACACTAAAGTACGGTGGTGTCCAAAGGGAAGGAAGCTAGAGCACAAGAGTCGCCAACAAGTTTTATGAACTTGTAAACCGTTCACAGGTGAAGGTTACACCCCTTAACGATCCAAGAGATCGTTAACTCTAATAGGTCTGGAACGAAGACTGGTGTTCGGGGATGAGGGTACGAATTCAATCTAAAAGAGAAAGAACTCGCCCTAATAATAGGCCTCTACTTTATTCTTCTCGTATTCATGTCGCTTTCTGACTAACATGCAATCAATAGGTTAACCCTAAACTTGTTTAATATATGTTAGTTGAATATTAATGCACAAAAACTAAACCTATTATTGGTGACCACTTGAATTATAACCATATTAACCCTAAACAAGATTATTAATTATCTTATTAAGCGTGATTACAAGTACAAATTCCCTTTAAACATGCATAAAAGGCGTGACCAAGCAATAATAATTAATATATAATCAAGAAACATAATAATAATAAATAATAATCATAACAACATTAACAATAATAATGTTCAAGCATAATAATAGCAAGATCCTAGGCATGATACAAACAAGATTAATAACAAACCCTAGCATGTAACTAAACATTAAAGATTAAAGCTTTAGCCCTAACATGATACTAACATGATATTAGGAAAGAAAATAGGAAGCATCGTATAAATCATAATTAATATAATCAAGAAACTTATTCTTTACCCTAAATACATACTGAGGAAAGCATCCTAACATGATACTAGGAATCAAAATAACAACCTAAACATGATTTCTATATCATAATGTCAATAAAACAATTAAAACACTTACTTGGATTCCTTTTATCTCTTTCTAATAACAAAATACACACGTTAGTAAATTCAGAGAATTAAATCAAAACAATTAAATTACATAATTGAAATAGAGATTAAGAAAGTTTAGACTAGACTTGGGACCAAACCCACAGAAATATCAAACCTTTCACGTCTAGGGCGAAGGAAACTTCAAACTTGGCTAGCTGTGTCTAGATCTTGTGAATGCAAAATTTTGTTTAAAAAGGATGGTTTATAAAGATAAAGACAAAGAATAAGCTTTAGCTTAGAGAAAGAAGAGAATTAGAGAATTCCGGTTATTTTTTTATGATAAATGGAGGTCTAAGAACGCTATTTATAATTGTAGACACCCAAATGTGTCTCCTCAAAACCAAACCCAGTGATGAATACCTTTCACGTCATTTGATTATCGAATATAGCGAAAGTGTGAAAAGTCTAGTGATAAGGATGTTTTTATTAAAATATCTCTTCTTTCAGTTTTTGAAAATATTTCTTTTCTTACACTATTTACGAAAAACGTGCATTCCAGTTTCATTTGGTCCATGATACGGGTCCAATAATAGTGTAGTTGGATAGGGCTCGAAAATATCTTTCCAACGATATATTATAATCCCAATTCCGATGAATAATGAGGAAGTTATGGCCAAAATATTAAACTGGGCCTAGTTTGGTTCTTACATATGGCCCAATGATCTAGAGGAGGGCCTATTATTAATTATCATTCCTAAAGCTATTAGGATTGATTATAGTATTCTAGAATACTCTAGAAAGTTCTTTTGAATCCTAATGGAGTTAGGATTCATAATTATGTTTCAAAGAGTTTGAAATTGAATAAAACTACTCCTTTTAAGAATCCTTGTTTTGTACAAGATGGAATATGTTCGGATATTATTTACATGACTCATAATCATTATAAAGATTTAATATGTTGGATAGATCTTGAAATTACCTTTCCAATGATATATTATAATATTAATTCCGAGTTATAACGAAAAAGATATGAATGGAATATGAAACTCAATCCAAAACTGACATCCTTCCACTATTTCAACCATATCTTTTTGTCTACAAAATATTTTACGCTGATTCTAATTAGGTTGGGAAAAATACGTCAAGAGCTTTCCAACGACATATTATATGTCTTATTTAGACATCTTGATAAAAAAATATCATAAAAACAAAATCCGCAAAAACTGTCTTGCAGCGCCGGACGGCAGGCCTGTCGCGCGGTGACCAGGGCAGTTGCGGCGACAGCGTTTAGATTTATTCCTCTTAGAACACTGATTCTTTTTTATCTAATTCGGACTTATTTTCGTTAGAAATAGCGTCCTTAGACCTCCGTTTTTAATGATCAACTCTCAACCAAAACTCTCTAATTCTCTTCTCTCTCTAAGCTAAGGCTATGTTTGGATAAAAAAATGAAAGGAAAGGAAGGGAAGGGAAAGGGAGGGAGACAAACTTCCTTGTTTGGATAATATGTTGGGGGAGGGAAGGGAGGGATCCATTTTCCCTCCTCCTTTAATAAAGATCATCCCTTCAAATGGCGCTCATCATTTCCTCCACTTTCCCTTCCTTCCCCTTCCTCCTATTTCCCTCCCTTCCATTTCCCTTATAATTTGTTATCCAAACATAGCATAAAGCTTATTCTCTCTCTCCCTCTTTCTAAGCCTAGCCTTTTACAAACACAATTCCCCACTCATTAGTACTAGACACACCTAGCCAAGTTCAAAGTTGCATTCGCCCTAGACGTAAAAGAAAGAGATACGAGGCATTCAAGTAAGTGCTTTAATTGTTTTATTGATATTTTGATATAGAAATCATGTTTAGGTTGTTATTTTGATTCCTAGTATCATGCTAGGATGTTTTTACTAGTATCATATTAGGATGCTTTTCTTAGTATGATGTTTAGGGTGATTTGCTTATATCAATTATGATTTCTATGATGCTTCCTATTTTCTTTCCTAATATCATGTTAGTATCATGTTAGGGTTAAAGCTTTGATTTTTATTGTTTAGAACCATTCTAGGGTTTGTTATTAATCTTGTTAGTATCATGCCTAGGATCTTGCTATTATTATTCTTTAACATGATTATGATTGTTATGATTTTAATTATGATCATGTTTATGATGATTATCATACTTATGATTGTTATTATTATTTTGATTAATATGTTGCTTGATATTTATTGTTATTGCTTGATCACGCCTTTTATGCATGTTTAAAGAGAATTGGTACTTGTAATTACACTTAATAAAATAATTAATAATCTTGTTCAGGGTTAATATGATTATAATTCAAGTGATCGCCAATAATAGATTTATTTGTGCCTTAATATTCAACCAACATAGATAAAAAGGTTTAGGGTAAACCTATTGATTGCATGTTAATCAGAAAGCGTACATAAATACGAGAAGAATAAAGTAGAGGCCTATTATTAGGGCAGGTTCTTTCTCTTTTAGATTGGATTTGTACCTTAATCCTGAACTTCCAGTCATGGTTCCGGACCTATTGGAGTTAACGATATCCTGGATCGTTAAGGGTTGTAACCTTCACCCTGTGAACGGTTTACAAGTTCCTAAAACTTGTTGGTGACTCTTTTTCTCTAGCTTCCTTCCCTTTGGATGCCACCATGCTTAAATGTATGATCACAGTAGGGTTCAAGTTTGGGGTAATGCTTGAAATATTCCCTACAATAATGAAATAGTCCGGAATCGATAAAAAGAATCAGATTTTGAAAAGGAATAAAACACGCCTCTGTCGCCAACAACAGCACATGTCGCCGCGCGACAGGGTTTATCGCCAGGCGACATCCTTACATTTGGCGCTGCAGAAGGTTTTTCCACGCGTTTTCTATTTTTGATAAAACCAAAGTCGTAAAAGTCCGTACGAAGGGTAAAATTGTAATTTCACATGAAACACTTCTTTTATTTCAAATAAAACTCATAAAATATAATTATCAATCCTAATCCCATTAGGATTCAAAACAACCTTCTAGATCCTAATTTCATTTGGAATGATAATTCATAATAGGCCCTCCTCTAGATCATTGGGCCGCATATAAAAACCAAATCAGGCCCAGTTTAGTAATTTCGCCATAACTTCCTCATTATTCATCGGAATTGGGCTTATAATATATCGTCGGAAAGCTCTTTTTGAGCCCTATCCAACTACACTATTATTAGACCCTTTCTATCGACCAAACTAAACTGGATTGGCTATTTTCATAAAATAGAGTAGGTTTTCGAAAACAGAAAGAGAGATTTTTAATAAAAACTAACCGCAACACTAGACTTTCCACACTTTCACTTCATTCGATTATGATTTGACGCAAAAAGTATTCATCACTGGGTTTGGTTTTGGGGAGACACAAATGAGTGTCTACAGTGTCCTCTAAGGTTTGATGAATTAAGTAGTGGGCGCTGATTGGCAGCGCAATCAGGCAAGGACACGTGTCATAAGAGGCCACCGTTTTGACGCTCTTATCAGGAATTGAGCCTCCTGATGTAATGAGACAACTATACTATATATTAAAAGGCATTCCTTTTAAGGAAACGGTGCCACATGGCACTATTCAAAGTATGTGTGCCTATGTCACAATGCCATGTCATCATCCAACGTGTATGCGCAATGTAAGCTAGCCACTTCATTTAACAAAATAAAATATGCTTTCAACAAGATTCGAACCCATAACCACCAATATATATATGTAATTCTTTTACCATCTCAACCATCTATTATTAATGTTTTAAGTTTCGCATAATATTATAATATTCCTTTCACTTATTAAGTAACTTAGAGATAATATAATTCATTTTTTTCACAAGATTATAATATAAATTCATATGTAACAAGAGGAAAATGTAGGTCGTTATCTACCTCTCCCTAGAGCCAAACCTAATTTGTAAACACTCGACCAACATAATACAAGTATGTGGTAAGTCAAGGGTCGAACCCAAAGGAATGAGTAGGTACTATGCTATAGTCTACGTGAGGATAATTCGAAGAATATCAATGGTTTTGGTTGGTTACTAAAGTATCAAGAAGATAGACTAATCAAAGAATTCAATATGCTAAACACTAGGGATATAGGTTCCACATGTAAGCTCAATGATTATGCTAATTGATAGATCACTCAATTGATTCAAACATTACAAGGGACAAACAATAATTGCAATCAAAGGAATCCAAAGGCTATCTCATATAAGCCAAGCTAGGGTTCACTATGAATGGCTAACAAGGAAAATCACAATCAAATTCAATCAATTAAATTAATTCTCAAATTAAGGGTTCATGTCATTGAAATTTGCAATGCTATCTAGATTATTCTTATAGTTGATCACTCCTAGTCTAATTAATCACATGCACAACTATGTCAACCAATTTAACTGCAACAATTCAATCAATCAATGATCATCAACTAGCAAAAATCATCAATCAAGCATGTTTCACCTATCCCTAGCAACTAATCTACTCACTAATCATGGTGAAATTGAAAGACAAAACAAATTCAATCACAAACATATTTATTTCAAGCTTAATCAAAAGGAAAAAACAATTAATCAACAAATTCTCAAACCTAAATCAAATTCCAAATCAAACATTCAAACATTAAAGGAAATTGCAATAAAAGTAAATTCAAAGGAAAGAAATCTCACAAACTTTCATTGATATGAAGAAGAAATCTAAACTTGATTGAAGCAATGTTGTAATAAAAATCAAAATCCAAGAATTTCTATCTCAACTTTCTCTCTAACTTCTCTCTAGTTTCTCTCTCTAAAAACTAAGAAAATGAAAGATTATCTAAAAGTTAGCCTTGAAAAAGAATTACAAGAGTATTTATAGACAAAGAAGAAAATTTGATCGGCCGCGCCCTCTCCAAGAACATCCTGCGGGCGCGGAGAAACGGGTTTGGAACCCATACCTAACTCCACGGGCAATCTGGGCAACACCCACGCCCGCGGGTACTGTAGCCCGTGGCTAAGGGCGCGGCAAATGCCCTTCTCCAAGTGAAATCAGGGCCTCGCGGTCTCTCCAAAACCTCCGCGCTCGTAGCTAGACCGCGGCCAGGGCGCGGAGAGTTCCTGCCAAAAATCTTCAATTTCTTGCACTTTATCTTCGCTCGCGGCCTTCAAGACCCGCGCCCGCAGCATTGGGCAAATGATGTTCTCCCTCTCCGTGCCCTCTCCAAGGAGCTTGCTTCTTCTTTGCTTAGCCCTTTTTTCTCTTCTTGATCCCTTTGCAAAGCCAACTCCTTAAGCACCTACAAAATTAAACAAAGAGAGAGAATAGAAGAGAAAAAGAGCCATATAAATGGAAATACGAAGAAAACCACATAAAGGAAAGTAAAACACGAAGAAAGAAAGAAATAGAGAAACTAAAGGAGAAAAGACCAAAATAATAAAAGAAAGCTATGAAAATAAGGTGAAAACAACCTAAAAGACTACCCTATGAGTGCCATAAATGACACTAATTAAATTCCCCCAAGCTAGACTTTTGCTCGACCGAGCAAAACAAAAGCTAAAAAGGAATAAGAAGTGCTTATTTAGAAAAGAAAAAATAAAAGAGAGAAAAAGAATATACACTAAGACTCACTTGTAGGAATCACGGTTGTTTTTAGCTACAACAAGCCCTTTAAACCCCAAAGTCGCCTATGAAGACGAGTGAGGTCTCGTAAGGGTTTCCTAAGAGCTTAACCCATAACTCTTTGAAATAAAACGAGGCAAAATCATTTAAAAGAAAAGAAGGTAAAACAAAAATTTATACAAATAGCTCCTCATAAAGACCTTCACAAACGGTCAAGTACAAGTGAATGAACACTTTTCTATATGAAATGGGTATGCATGCTTCAAGATATCCACTAATGATTGAAAAATAAGATATGCTAAGCGTAGAGAACTAATGAGGCGTAATCCACTTTCATCCCAACAAATCTAACCGCGTTCTCCCAATGGCTTCAAATCTTCCCTTAGTAAGCGTCTATTGTTCCTCGAAGGAACCGGAAAAGAGTAACATTTGAGGGTTCTCGAAATCTTGACCTTGCATCCCTTTTCCTTAGTCTTTAACTCATAATGCCCTCCCTCGGTATATGACTCAACCACTAGGTCGAAAGAACTTTCCCAAAGGTTGTAACGTAAGGGCAAAAGGTTAGGGTGTAGACACCCATTTGTGTCTCCCAAAAACCAAACCTGGTGATGAGTACCTTTCACGTCAAAACATAATCGAATGAAGTGAAAGTGTGGAAAGTCTAGTGCTGCGGATAGGTTTAATTTCTTTTCTCTTATCTTTGTTTTTGAAAACCTATTTTAATAAAATAGTCAATACAGTTTGGTTTAGTCCATAGCAAGGTTCCAATAATGGTTTAGTTTGATGGGGCTTGAAAAGAGCTTTCTAACGATATATTATAAGCCCAATTCCGATCAATAATGAGGAAGATATGGCTAAATTACTAAACTGAGCTTGGTTTAATACCTATATGCGGCCCAATGATCTAGAGGAGGGCCTAATATGGATTTATCATTCCTAATGCAATTAGCATTTATTTTGGTCTTCTAGATTCTTCTAAAAGGTTATTTTCATTCCTAATTCAATTAGCATTGATAAATTGACTTTGGTTGACTTTTTAGAGTTTTAATCAAAATAAAAGAGTGTTTTTCAGAAAAATAAGATTTTTCCCTTCTGTACGGCTAAATTTTATCAGAATTAAGAAAACCCGTGAAAATAATTGTTAGCGCCTGACGACAGGGATAAGCGCCTGGCGCTAGCCTTAGCGCCTGGCGCTAATGTCTAGCGTCTGGCGCTAACCTGTTTTATCCTCGTCGAAACTCTGATTTGTTTTTCTATCCATTTGGCTGATTTTCTCTATAAATAGCCTCCTTAAACCTCCGTTTTTCATCATCAAAAATCATCAATTCTCTCTAATTCTCATATATTATCTAGTTTTCTTATTTTCTCTAGTTTTTAAGAATTCTTCTCTCTCTAATTTTCTATACAAAATTCCGCATTCACAAGACCAAGAAACACCTAGCCAAGTTCGAAGTTGCCTTCGCCCTAGACGTGAAAGGTTTTAATTTCTAAGGGTTTGGTCCCAAATCTCTCTTTCAATTATTTAATTTAATTGTTTGTTTTATTATTTTCCTTGAAGTTACTAACACATTTATTTTGTTATTAGAAAGAGATACGAGGAATCCAAGTAAGTACTTTAATTGGTTTATTGATATTATTATGTAGAAATCATGTGTAAATTGTTATTTGATTCCTAGCGTCATGTTAGGGTGTTTTGATCTTCCTAGTATCATATTTAGGGTAAAGAATATAATGTCAATTATGATTTCTATGATGCTTCCTATTTTCTTTCCTAATAGCATGTTAGTATCATGTTAGGGCTAAGCTTTGGTTTTTATTATTTAGTGACATGGTAGGGTTTGTTATTAATCTTGTTAGTATCATGCCTAGGATCTTGCTGTTATTATGCTTTAACATTATTATGATGATTTTTATGATTTATTATGATTATAATTGTTATACTTATTGTTATGATGATTATTTTTAAATATGATTGTTATGATTATAATTTTAATTTATTATTATTATTATGTTGCTTGTTATATATTTATTGTTATTGCTTGATCACGCCTTTTATGTTTAAAGGGAATTGGTACTTGTAATCACACTTAATAAGATAATTAATAATCTTGTTTAGGGTTAATTTGATTATAGTTCAAGTGATCTCCAATAATAGATTTATTTGTGCATAAATATTCAACCAACATAGATAAAAAGGTTTAGGGTTAAACCTATTGATTGCATGTTAGTCAGAAAGCGCACATGAATACGATTAGAATAAAGTAGAGGCCTATTATTAGGGCAGTTTCAATCTCTTTTAGGTTGGATTTGTACCTTCATCCCCAAACTACCAGTCATGGTTCCAGACCTATTGGAGTTGACGATCTCCTGGATCGTTAAGGGGTGTAACCTTCACCCTGTGAATGGTTTACAAGATCCTAAAACTTGTTGGGGACTCTTTTGCTCTATCTTCTTTCCCTTTGGACGCCACCGTACTTTAGTGTATGATCACAGTGGGGTTCAAGTTTGGGATAATGATTGAAATATTCCCTACAGTTTTTGGCGACTCCAATGGGGAGGATTTCTATTTTAATTCCTGAAACTTATTTCGGTAATGAGTTAGAATGAGTGGATGAGACTTAAAAAGTTCTAAGTATTTCATGTGCGTAATTTTGATTAACATTATTTTCATATTGATAAAATAGATCCCATTGGAAAGACCATCTGTAATGAGTTAAAACATAGGATTTTTACACGTAGGAAATTGGAGGAATATCTTTCCCAACTAGGATCGAAATAATGTTGCGCGAAACTGAAAAATTTTATCGAGCACAGAAAGCTGCTGAGGCGTGTAGGAACTAGCGCTAGGGAACAAATTCTAGCACCAATTATTTGATAATAGCGCCGGGCGACAGCTTCTGTCGCCAGGCGCTAAAGCCAAATTATGGCGCTGGCCTCTGTTTGTTGGCGCCAAGTTCTTCCAATACCGAGCCAGAAATATGCGTTCTAATTTCGACCAATTTTTAGCACTGTATGCTCGATCCTACTTCTTAATTGAGTTTTTCTCAGTTTTCTGAAACCCATATGTGTTCTACATCTGGACATAACCCTCTGGGAATTCATGTTCCATCTACCTTATTGAACACTCTGAGCAACAAATAGTACATCCAAGAATGTTGAATTCACCAAACCATGGAAGCGAGTTTTTCTAAACTCGCGGTGTCCCATCCACTCGCACCAACCCTTCACGGTTAGGATTATGCGCGGTGCATCTGGAAAATTAACCATGGACCCTCTTTTGACTAACCCATATCCCGAACTTTAGAGAACTAGAGCCATGGTTAGGTTGCAAACTCATTGCATCATGATTGTGCCTACTTGTCTAATTGTGCATTATTGGTTGTGCATCCTCTACATGTTTTTTCTAACCGTTTGTTTGACTTGTGTTAAGATTAAATAAACTTATTTATGACTAAAATAACTTTTCCTAATTAATTAATTAATTAATTTGAGTAATTAAAGTCTAATAATTTAGTCAGAGTTCCTGTAGAGTAATAATACCGAAAGCAGTTCCAGATCGACGTTCTAGTAATGGCGCCAAGATTAAATCTGCAGCGCCACTCCGTGGAGCGTAGCGCATGGCGACAGTCCTGTCGTCTGTCGCTACACTGCAAAGAAAGGCGCCAGTCTTGTCGTTTTGGCGAAAGTTCGATTTATTGCTCGAGTCATCACCTTATGTCTAATTGAACAATTTGCTAATCAATTCGGTTAATTTTTACTAGTAATAATACCGTGTCAAGTAATTAATCGAGTCTAAGTACTAAGTCCCATGGTCTTACACAAGAATCAAAGCATGTCACTTACACTTACCCCATAAAGCACACACCAATGCACACTTTGACCATGTCTAAAGGAGTCTTGTATGCGCGTATTTTCCGTCATTTTTTTAGGGGGGCAAGTCGGATATTAATCATCCAATTGAACCACTTGTTTGAACCCTATACTTAATTCCCAAAACTATACACCTTATTTTTGCCAAAAATATGCACCCTAATATGCACCCTATTTTTGCTTTTTTCTTTTTCAAAACCCGTAAAGTCATTTGAGTCAATTCATTAAAACAAAATGGTTTAATTTACAGCGCGTGGTCAAGAAAGGAAGGGCATTTGATCAAAGACAACCTTTTTAATCAAGTTCAACTTTTCGACAAATCGATTGCTCGTAAAAGGAAAGCTAAGACAATCATGGAAACTCAAGAGGAAGTTAATGAGCTCAGGAACCAATTGATTACTCTGACTGAGGCGTTAAAGGTTTTAACTCTCAAAATCGATGATCCTCTGAAGCAAAAACAGATGGACCTCATGCAAGAAACTCTGAGCAAACTTCCTAGTGACTATAAGTTTCAAGGAATTAGCTCACAAGGGGTATCGGTGGACAAGGATCTTCTTCCGCAGAAGTTCAATGCCAACGATATCCCGAAATTCAAAGTGACGGACAACCCTTACTTTCACCTAAGAGCCTTCGAAACAATAATGAGCATCAAGGGTATTGACAAGAAGGTGTTTGCCTCTTTGTTCTCGCTATCTCTTAAAATCGTTTGCCAACAATGGTTCTTCTCTCTTGAGAAAGAAAGAACCTTACTTGGGAGTCTATAGTAAACGCTTTCATTGATAGATACAAGTGCAACATTCAAGTTGAAACTGACTATAGGGAACTTGAAATCCTCAAACAGAAGGAGAATGAAGGTTTCACCTATTTCTTCATCAAATGGAGAGAAACCTCTGCTAAGATGATTGAAGTACCAAGTGAAAAAGAATCTGTGAGGTTATTCATCTAAAACCTTCAAGAGAAGTACTCGAAACATCTCAAATACCAGAATAATCTCCATACCTTCAAGGCTGTCTATGACATTGGAATCAATATTGAAGACGACCTGGCTAAGCTGAAAGCTGCTAACAGTAACTCCAACAGTGGCTGGAAAGGAAAGAAGAACGATAATCCTTCTTCTTCCAAAACCACCCACTCAAACAATGTTAGTACCTTTAACTTAAGTGAAGTCCTTGCTATGAATAATCAAGGACAAAATAAACCATTTAGGAGGAACTTTACGCCTATAGGTATGAGTTATGACACCGCATTTCACCGACTAAATGCAAAAGGTCTTAAAACTCCTATTGGACTATTTGGGGACCCACTAGTCGATAAGAGAACAGCTAACTAGAACCCCAATGCACATTGCAAATATCACCAAGGTAGGGGCCATCTTACCGAAAATTGTTGGAAGCTTAAAGAAGCTATCCAAGATTTAATCGATAACAACAAACTGCCATTGCCTCCTGCCAGTAAGAAGCTGAGCATTGATAATGCACCTCTCGCTCACTCCTTGGCCATCTCTGATGAGGAAAATGAGGTTAATCCCTTATCTCTCATCAAACCTGTTGAAGAAATCCATGCTATTGAAGAAGAGGAGGAGATCTTTTTTGATGCCATGGATGACTTCCCTGAACTAGAAACTAAAGAGGATATACAATTGCTTACATTGTCCATGTTGGAGGGATCAAACTTGCTGCCTGAAGCTCTCGAAGTTGCGAAGAAACAATTAGAGGAGCTTTAGAAAAATGTGACAAGGTCCCATCCACGAAGAAGAAACCCTTCTCTCTCTAAGTAATTGACAAACCTTATAAGAGTAGTAGACTCTATACTCCAACTAGGATTTCATATGCTAAAATGTTCAACATGCTCTCCGAGAGTGGCAAGGTAAAACCTCTCGAACCGAGACCATTTGAATCACTAAAAAGTATAGATAGGTTATACTATCAATATCATTAATCAGGGGGTCACACTAATGAAAACTGTTTTAAATTTAAAGATTTAATTCAGAAAATGATTGATGACAAAAAGTTAGTCCAAATTCCACAAGAGGAAGACATAAACATTAAAGGAGTTTGGGACAGTGATAAAGAAGACGTCTACTTAAAAGACATGGAAGGACCTCCACCTTCAGTGTCATATGCCATGGATGACTTCTAGGTTGAAGAAGATTCATCTATAGACGTCTTCACAAAATCTGGGAGAATGAAACCTCCTATTTCGACAAAACCTATGCCAACTACGCAGCAAGTTCCCATACCTATCATATAAGACAATGATATTGTCAAACAGTTCAAGAAAACCAAGGTTGAAATGAATGTATGGAAGCTTCTAGCAATATCTCGAGAGCATAGGTTGGCAGTGATGAATACCTTGGATAAGATAGGGATAGATTCTGACACCACTCCTGAGGGGTTGGCTAACTTCCTTACGAGTGATCTCCCTAGTCCTATCAACTTGATCACCTTTTCCAACAAGGATTTACCTCCAAAAGGTGACAAGCGTTATAAAGCACTAAACCTCACAGTAGTTTGCAAGAGAATGAACGTCCCTATGTCTCTTGTAGATAATGGATCGGTCATTAATGTCTGTCCACTCATAATTGTGAGGATTCTAGGCATAAGGGATGAAGACCTAACCCCGTCAACACAAGGAATAAAAGCTTATGACAACACTCGTCGTCAAGCTCTCGGCAAGATTACCATGAATATAACGGCGGGAGCGATAGAACATGCTACTACATTTCAAGTACGTAGTAGATATTAAGGCTTCATTCAATTTATTGTTGGGACGCCCTTGGCTTCATGACCTAAAGGTCTTCCCTTCATCTCTCCACCAACAGATAAAGGCCATAGTTGGAGGAATTCCCATTACGATCGATGCTTCACCCATGAAGATTAAGGCTATAGAAAATCCAATAATTAATGTGGAGCACGATAAAGATGTGAAGATTTGTGGGGCTTTAATGAAGAGGTCTCCTTAATCGGGGATGATGAAAGGACCCCTCTCTGCCACGACCCCCACTCCAATATGATAGTGAACGCTATTCTGAAGAAACAAGGAAATTTTCCTAGGATGACTCTAGGAAAGAAGAAAGGAATATCAAAATCGCTAGAATAACCTGGCCTCCCTAAATTAGACACTTTCGGACTTGGTTTCAAACCGCCTCGGAAATATCTCAAGCGAGCCCTGGAAAAGTCAAAGGCGCGTAGGAACGCTTGCATCCAAAAGAAAGCAATCCCAATGGATCAGTATCCTCTTACACTCAATGGAAAATTCATAAAAGAAGGAGAGGACTATCCATGCTATGAATTTCCCGAACCTTTTGTCGTAAATGGCATAAGGCAACTGCGATTCAAAATTTTCCTAGATTGCTATTTTCTAGATGAAATCCCAACTCCTATCCACAAGGAGAAAGCACCCCCATGCTTTGACTTTAATGTCATGGGATTACTATTTGGGCGAGAAAAAGATGAGCCGACGTACATAGAGGATAACTCCTCGCTCATCCAAACGGTCCTACAAAGCGAAAGCTTTGATCCCTCAAGGCTCATCACTCCAACAGAAGGATCACTACAAGGGTGGCGCAAGACAGTCAAGGTGACTACTCCAAGTGGAAGGAGAATCTCCATTACGACGGGGCAAGGACCGATGTTCGAAGAGTCGTCAGAGTCGGAGTCAGAGTCTTTTCCTATAGAATCATCTAAGTCTTTAGTTGTAGCACCCCCTTCTTCTATTTCTTCCCCTAGGATAGTTAGCAATCAAGTCCCTGAGGACATATCTCTTTTCGATGTAATGATTTCTGAGTTTAATAATATGTCTTCTTCCTCTTACTCCTCGTGCTTTTCTTTAACCCTAGATGACGAGCATTTCTTAACTAACAATGAAGATGACAAAGAACTTATTAAAGCACTGGAAACACTTGAAAAGAAAACACCGATAATTGAGGAAACTGAGACGGTTGATATCTCAAATGATTCAACCAATAAAATAGAAGTTAAAATCGGATTAACACTTAATGAACAAGAAAGAACCGATTTAATCAATCTACTCAAAGAATTCATCGATGTATTTGCTTGGTCATATGAAGATATGCTAGGCATTAATAGAGAAATAGCTCAACACACCATACCACTAATTCTAGGAATAAAACCTGTAAAAAAAAAGTTGCGTCGAATGAAACCCGACGTAGCTCTTAAAATAAAAGAAGAAGTTCAAAAACAAATAACTTCAGGTTTTATCAAGGTATCCAAATACCCCAAATGGGTCGCCAACGTCGTCCCAATTCCGAAAAAGGATGGAAGGGTAAGAATGTGTGTCGGCTATCGAGATCTAAATAAGGCAAGTCCAAAGGACGACTTCCCTTTACCACACATCGATATTCTAGTAGATAATACAGCAAATCATGCACTTCTCTCATTCATGGATGGATACGCGGGGTACAATCAAATTCTCATGGCGGAAGAAGACATGGAGAAAACAACCTTCATAACACCATGGGGTACTTACTGCTACACGGTAATGACATTCGGGTTGAAAACGTGGGTGCTACTTACCAACGAGCAGCAACTGCCTTGCTCCATGACATGATGCACAAAGAAGTTGAAGTATATGTGGACGATATGATTGTAAAGTCAAAAGATCGCCCAGATCATTAAATAGCCTTGAGAAAATTCTTCGGAAGGCTAAGAAAATACAACATGAGGTTGAACCCATCCAAATGTGCTTTCGGAGTCACCTCAGGCAAGCTTTTGGGTTATGTCATAAGCTCTAGAGGAATAGAGATAGACCCAACCAAGATCAAGGCAATCATGTCAATGCCACTGCCCAAAACCGAGAAGCAAATTCGAGGATTAATTGTCCGGTTGCAATACATAAGCAGGTTCATATCAAAATTGACAACAATATGTGAACCAATATTCAAAAAGCTCAAAAAGAATGTACCAGTAATATGGGATGATGAGTGTTAAAAAGCCTTTGAAAAGATAAAAGCCTATCTTGCAAATCCTCCCGTATTGGCACCAGCACTTCCATGAATACCTCTTAGGTTGTACTTAACAGTCACCAAAGAAACAATGGGAGCCATGCTCGCACAAGAAGTAGAAGGCAAAGAAAATGCAATCTACTATCTAAGTAAAAAGATGCTCGAGTATGAGGTACGTTGTACACCACTTGAGAAATTTTGCCTCGCATTGGAGTGAGCCACAACCAAGTTAAGACATTACATGCTCGTGCATACAGTCTTTGTAGTTTCCCGATTGGATCCACTCAAGTATTCATTCGAGAAGTCTACACTCAATGGGCGTATATCAAGATGGATAGTCAACTTAGCCCAGTTTGATGTAAGATTCATGCCTATAAAAGCTATCAAAGGATCCGTGGTTTCAGATTTTCTAGCAGACTTTCTAATAGAAGATTCAACGCCAGTACACGACAATGAATTTCCAAACGAAGACTTGATGGTCACGGAGGATGATACTTGGACCTTATATTTCGATGGAGCCTCAAACCAAAAAGGATGTGGCGTTGGAGTATTACTAGTATCACCTAAAGAAGAGCATGTTCCAATCTCCATAAAGCTAGATTTCGACGTTACCAACAACGTTGCTGAATACGAAGCATGCATGGTAAGCCTTGAAATAGCTTTGGCATTGGGAGTGAAGAAATTACGAATATTCGGGGACTCTTCATTGATCATCAATCAGATCTCTAAGAGATGGAAAGTAAGGAGCAAAAGTCTAGCCCCTTACAAAACTTATCTGGAAACCCTCACTAATCAGCTAGAGAAGGTGGAATACATGTATCTACCTAGAGAGGAAAATCAATTTTATGCCTTAGCAAGACTAGCCTCAATGGTTAGGATTCCTACGGAAATCGAGCAAATGCCTCTAACTATAGAAAAAAAGCATAAACCGGCTTATATTCAAGCTATAGAAGACGATGAAGTGATCCAAGAAGAAGAAGAAGAAAAAAAAAAAAAAAAAAAAAAAAAAAAAAAAAAGAAGAAGAAGAAGAAGAAGAAGAAGAAGAAGAAGAAGAAGAAGAAGAAGAAGAAGAAGAAGAAGAAGAAGAAGAAGAAGAAGAAGAAGAAGAAGAAGAAGAAGAAGAAGAAGAAGAAGAAGAAGAAGAAGAAGAAGAAGAAGAAGAAGAAAGAAGAAGAAGAAGAAGAAGAAGAAGAAGAAGAAGAAGAAGAAGAAGAAGAAGAAGAAGAAAGAAGAAGAAGAAGAAGAAGAAGAAGAAGAAGAAGAAGAAGAAAGAAGAAGAAGAAGAAGAAGAAGAAGAAGAAGAAGAAGAAGAAGAAGAAGAAGAAGAAGAAGAAGAAGAAGAAGAAGAAGAAGAAGAAAGAAGAAGAAGAAGAAGAAGAAGAAGAAGAAGAAGAAGAAGAAGAAGAAGAAGAAGAAGAAGAAGAAGAAGAAGAAGAAGAAGAAGAAGAACCGTGGTATACGGATATACTTAATTATGTCACCAAAGGAGAATACCCTCCCCATGCTAACAAAAGAGCAAAACAAGCATTAAGACTCTTGGCTTCCCAATACGTACTCATAGACAACGAGTTACACAAAAGGGTACCTAAGGGTCGAGCTCTCTTATGTGTAGGAAAAAAGGATGCTCAAAGAGCAATGAGGATAGTCCACGAAGGCATTTGTGGAACTCACATAAATGGCAAAATGATAGTCCAAAAGATAATGCGAGAAGGATACTATTGGACTACCATGAATAGGGATTGTCATCAATACGTAAAAAGATGCCCTAAGTGCCAAATTTACGCCAATTTACAACATGTTCCTCCATCTCTACTATACACTTATACCTCACCATGGCCATTCTCTACATGGGGAATTGACATTATTGGTAAAATCACTCCCCCAGGAACATGAGGTCACGAATATATCCTAATAGCAATTGATTACTTCACAAAGTAGGTCGAAGCACAATCATACGCTAAATTCACTGCAAAACATGTAGCACTCTTTATCGAAAGAAATATTATTTGTCGATATGGAGTCCCACATGAAATGATAAGTGACAAAGGAACTCACTTTCAAGATGAGTGTGAAGAATTGTTACAAAAATATGGCATCCAACATCATCATTCTTCTCCTTCTAGACCTCAGGCAAACAGAGCAGTCGAAGCGGCTAATAAAAATTTAAGAATATCATCGAGAAAATGACAGAAAATTACAAGGATTAGCCTGAAAAACTCCACTTCGCATTGTGGGGTTATCGCACGTCAATTCTCACCTCAACAGGAAATACGCCATTTTCCTTTGTTTATGGAATGGATGTCGTACAACCTGTAGAGCTAGAGATACCATCTCTATGCATTGCATTAGAAAGAAAACTCGATGAAGTTGAATGGACTAGGGAGAGATATGAGGAGCTAATTCTACTTGATGAAAAACGACTAGAAGCTCTACTTCAAACTCAATGATACCAAACTCGTATGGCTAGACATTTTAATAAGAAGGTCAAGACAAGTATCAAAGTAGGAGACTTGGTGTTAAAAGCATTAAGAAAGAATGTTTTAGATGCAAGGGGGAAATTTAGGCCTAATTGGTCTGGACCCTATATTGTTAAAACAATCCTATTAGGAGGTGCAGCAAAATTAACTGATATGGATGGCAATGAGTTCTCGAACATGACAAATCTTGACCAACTTAAAAAGTACTACCCATAATTACTTGAGTAGGATACTCAGGAGAGCTACGTTTGGCCTGATTTCTTAAGAAAGGATACGTAGGCAACCCTTTACGGGTGCGGCCACTTTATTTTTTGCAAACCTCGCATCCCAGACTTAAAATAAGTTCGACAAAAATACGACGAAACATCAGCGTCAAAGAAAAATTCCTGTCGCCAGCCGATTAACCTTGACGCCAGACGACAATGACTGTCGCCTAACGCCAGACTGCCGCAGTTAGCGCCAGTCGTAAAAAAGCGGCGCCATTTTTCTGGAAAGTACCTGGGAATATTTCGGTGATTTTCAGAAAATTTTCGACTTCCGTACTCGAAAAAATTTCTGGAAAATTAAATTTTCAGTTTTCATTGCTTTAATAAATTAAATTTAAAGAAGATGATTTAATTCAGAAGCTGAAATTTCATTAATAAAATAAACTAACAATTACATTATTGATGGAATTTAAATAAAGCTTAAACAAATTAACTTTAAATTTAAAACTAAGTCTAATAATTGAAAGTTAAGCAATGCTTTAATCTTTTTTCTCTTTCATTGCTCTCTTCCAATTTTTGTCTGTATCCTCTTCATCATCCATAACTTTAGCTAGTAAGCATCCTTTAGATGACCTACATTCAAATTTGGAGTAAATAGTTTCTCCCTTAGCTAGGACTCCATGTTTCTTCTCTACCCAAGCCTTCTTCTCTGAAGTGTCAGCTTTTCTCTTCCCTTTATCCTTCGTAGAGCTTTTCTTCCTAGGCATTGTAGGTGTTTTGAACTCAACCTTTTTACCCAAGTGTTCCTTAACGGGAATCACTTTGTCACCTAGACGACTCTTCACATCAATTTTGCTCTGATTTTCCTTCATGTCCTTTAAAGGTTTCTTGAGAAGCCACCTCTTCACATCATTGGGCAAGGAAGGAGGAACCTTTTGGGTAATCACTTCCCATAAAGGTCTAACGCTACAATAAGCAACAAATTTGTCTACTTCTTGAGAGACAGGGAATTCATAGGGACGATAAAGATCCCCGGAAGGAATTGTTTGAAGTAGGTCGTACTGTCTTTTTACCCTGAAGGGATAATAAAAATTCATCCTGGACAAGCTTGGAAGACGACAGAAGGGTTGCTTGTTGACACCAACCATCTTTTCTATTTTCCACCAAGGGATGACCCACTTGATGGTAAAGTTGCAAGAGCCAAAGACCTTCTTCCATTCATGGCGCCCCATCTTAGAGAAGCATTTCTTCCTTCTCACAAAGCAATTTGGAGTGTATTTTTCAACATTGTCTGGAGGAATAATTAATTCTAGTCTTTCCATTAGCCACATCTGTAAAAAAAAATAATAAAAAAAAAATAAAAATAATAATAATAATAATAATAATAATAATAATAATAATAATAATAATAATAATAATAATAATAATAATAATAATAATAATAATAATAAGGGGCGATTAGGGTAGGTTTCCACGTTCTTTTCCGGCAGATTTTCCGGCACTTTTCGACGATCAGGTTAGTGTTCTGGTCACGAGTGGGTTCTCGGTTTTTTTTGTTACAAATTCCTCGTCATTTAGGTGCGATTTTGGAGCAGTTTCGGGTTGGTTTGGTGTAATTTCATGCTGTTTGGGTGCAGTTTCGAGTCCTTTTTCTGGCATCATCTCTGGCGTAAGGTGTGATCAGGTGGGCGGTTTTCAGTCAGGGGTATTTCAGGCGGCTTTTGGATGGATTTCAGGTGGTTTCCCGGGTGGTTTTCAGGCGGCTTTTGGGCGGATTTCAAGCGGCTTTTGTGGGTGGTTTCTTGATCGATTTTCTGGCGAATTCTCACGCTGTTTTCCTCGGGTTTTTGGGCTGTTTCAAGCGTCTTTAGGGTGCTTTGTTTTTGTATTTTTTGGGCTGTTTTGGTCAGTTTTCAGGCTGCGGTTTTGGGTGCAATTCTGTTGTGTTTTCAAGCGTGGTTTTGCTCTGTTTTTGGGTGCATTTTTGGTGCAATTTCAAGCTGTTATTGGGTCATTTTGTGGGCAGCTTTTCTCGCGAATATTGGTGTTGTTTTTGGTCAGTTGGTGCAGTTTTTTAGGCAGTGGGTTTGGTGCAATTTTGGGTGTATCTTGGGATGTCTTTTGGTGCAGTTTTGCAGGATGTGTTCATTGGTGTTTGGGGGTGTTTTAAGCGCTACAATTCTGCATTTTTAACATCTTTTTGCTGCAGCTTCTTGTATGTTCTTGGTGTGCTTTTGGGTCCTATTTTGAGTGCATTTTGTATCCAAATTCCTAGTGCGTTTTTGGCGATTTTTCTGGTGCATTTCAGGAGGGTTCTGCAGTCGGTTCACTGGTATTTGGGGCATGTTTCTACAGTGGTTCAGAGGAGGTTCTTCGTTGGTTTCTATTTTGGGTTTCGATGATCAATATTTCTAGCGATTTTTCGATATTGGGGGTTGTTTTGGAGCAGTTTTGGGTGCTTTTTTTGCAGCATTTTCTGGTGCAGTTTCTGGTCCAGTTTCGGCAGCTCTTGGGTGCAGTTTTGGGTTCTATTTTGCGGCAGTTTCTGGTGCTCTTTCGGGCGTATTTCAGTTTTGGGTGGTGCAAGTCAGCTATGTCGGCTGCCGTTGTGAAGTTTCATTGTCCCTTTGTGGGTCTTAGTGGTTGTCAAGATGGGAGTGGAAATGGCCTTACTCGACGTTCTCTAATCAGACATCTTAGTGATCGTCATTGTTGTATCGGTGCGCGAGATATCACCCGACATTCTCTTACTTCTAATTTGGTTGTTTATAATGAGGCAGAAGTTACTTTTAGGCGTATGCGGATTTGTTTATTTGGAGTTTGCTATAAAACGCACACGGTACGAATTAAGTGTCGTCATGGTGGGGATGAGGATGTGTCACCCCCTGATGAAGGAGATGGTGTTGTTCGTTTTGTGCTTCATAATTTCACCAAGCCGCAATCTCCTTCTTCTCCTGCTCGAGTTGATCGTATGGATGGATTATTGCGAGATCATAACGGTGGTTTTGATGTGGCCCTCCTTGATTATTTATTCTCTAAGGGGTTTCGCTCTGTTAATTTTATCCCTCCCAAGTGTCGTTTGGGGTTTTCTCGGGTTCTTAAAGGTGCTCTTGATAAGGTAATCTCTAAGCCTGATGACATTTCTAATTGGGTCTCTTTGTTGGTGTTACCTCTTTGCACCCTTAAAATCTTTCGCCCGCGGAGTAGTCGTGAGTCTCGGTCTTCGGTAAGACGTCGGCATCAAGAAGAGAGTATTTCCCGTGCTATTTGTTCTTGGAGTGTAGCGGGTGGTAATTTGCAGCTTGTGAGGGAAATTTTGGCAGAGGAATCTCCTACTTTGTCGATGGTTGATGATGAGGACATTGATTTGGAAGAGCGTAATATTAAGCAGTGTCGTAGGAAGATTTGCGATGGCCATTACACTGCTGCAGTTCGGGTTCTTTCTTCTTCAGGCGTTGCGCCTTATAATGACGCCACTCTTGCAAATTTACAGTCAAATCACCCTTCATCTCCAGCTCCATCCTTGCCTGATATACCTATTGATCACCTTAATCTCGTTACGACTTCTGCTGTTGTTTTGGATCGGATTAGGAGTTTCCCTCGTGGCACATCATGTGGAAGGGATGGTTTGCGTGCTCAACATCTTATGGATTGCTTGAGTGGTGCAGCTGTGGCAGTCTCAGATGAGTTGGTTGACTCTATTACTGGGGCGGTTAATCTCTTTCTAGCTGGGAGATGTCTATGGAATTAAGAGAGTACATTTCTAGTGCTCCTCTTACGCCACTTGTCAAGCCCAGTGGTGGTATCCGTCCTATTGCTGTGGGTACGGTTTGGCGGCGTCTCGTTTCGAAGGTGGGTGTTGTTATGGTTGGTCAGTCTTTAGGGAGTTACTTTGATGGCCTTCAATTTGGTGTTGGGGTTTCTTCAGGTGGTGAGGCAATTCTTCATGCGGTGAATTGGTTGATTGAGGAACGTGGTTCTTATGTTGGTCTATCTATGTTGTTGGTGGATTTTCAGAATGCCTTCAATCTGGTTGATTGTTCGGTCATGTTACGTGAGGTACGTCGTAGTTGTCCGGGCATTTCACGATGGGTAGAATTCTGCTATTCTAATCCAGCCAGGTTGTACTATGGGGACCAAACCTTATGGTCATCTCAAGGGGTGCAGTAGGGTGATCCCCTTGGTCCTTTGCTTTTTTATTTGGTTTTACAACCCCTGGTGTAAAATCAGAGAGACTTTTGATGTATGTCTTCAGGCTTGGTATTTAGATGACGGCACGATTATTGGTGACACATTGGTTGTGGGGCAAGTTCTGCAGTTGATTATGGAGGAAGGACCTCGTTTTGGGTTATGTCTTAATGTGGAAAAAGCTGAAGTTTTCTGGCCTACTGAAGACCCTCGAAGTAGGCTGGTGGGTGTCTTTCCACCTAATATTGCTCGACCTTTGCGTGGTGTGAGGTTGCTTGGAGGTTCCGCTAGTTCCGATTCTGGTTTTAGTGGTGAGCTTGTGATGCAGAGAAAGACCAAGACCATTGCCCTTATGGATAAGGTTGCTATGCTCGATGATCCTCAGTGTGAGCTGTTGTTACTTAGGGCATGTACTGGAGTTTAAAAACTCTACTTTGCATTGCGTACTTGTCCTCCTAGTACTTTTAAGGTGGCTCAGCGCACTTTTGATGCAGTTCTTCAATCTTCCATGGAGCGTCTTGTTACTGCTTCGGGGCCTGGGTTTGGTGATTGGCAGTGGCGACTTGCCACCTTACCATTTGCGTTTGGAGGGCTTGGTGTTTATTCTGCAGGTGATGTTCGTCACTATGCTTTTCTTGCTTCTCGGTTAAAGTCTGCTGGGTTGCAGACACAACTTCTTCGGCATGCTGGCATTGTTGGTCTTGGACGAGCCTTTGAGGATGTGTTGAGTCTGTTTAATGGAACAGTGGAGTCTGACATTTTGAGTAATCCTAGTGAGGTCGCTGCCCCTAAACTCATGAAGAAATTGGCAGATATATATTTCACAAAGGTTACCGCTTCTGCAAAATCTGCTTATTCTTTAACTCCTCGACAATCAGCATTATGGAAATCATAGCAGGGTGATCACACCTCTGCTTGGCTTCGGGTGGTTCCTATTTCAGGGTTGGGTCAGACGATGAACTCCAAGACTTATCTCTATGTGTTGTCCTATCGGTTGGGTGTTCCATTGTTCTCTATCTCGACGTTGTGCTCTGCTTGTTCGAGGGTTTTTGCTGGAGATATTTTCGGTGATCACGCGGTGTCTTGTGCTAGTATTGTGGGTATTAAACATCGGCATAATGTTGTTCGGGATACCCTTGTTGATGTTTGCTATCGTTCTAGGATTTCAGCGAAAAAAGAGGTTGACATTGGGTTGGCCGGAGGGAACGACGAGGCCCTCAGACCCGCGGATGTGTTACGTTATTCATGGGATCGTGGTCGCGATGTCTGTGTTGATTTGACAGGGTCTTCTCCTTTGACACAGTTAGGGCTATCTGACTTCATTCCTGGGCGGGTTGTGGCTGATGCGGCTCATCGGAAACGGGTTAAGTATGAAGCTCGATGTCAGGCGATTGGATATGGTTTCATTCCCTTCTCCTTTTCTTCGCTTGGGGAATTAGAGAAAGAGGTTGTTGCGTTACTGAAGCGGATTCAGCGATTCTCGACGACGCAAGACATTGGGGCTCGTGTTGTAGCTCATATCTTCACTAGGGTAGGATTTGCAATAGCTAGAGGAGTGGAGGCCCAGATTGTATCTCGGGTTCCCACTAATTTATTGTAGGTTGTATGACTTTTGTTTTTGAGATAATAATAATAATAATAATAATAATAATAATAATAATAATAATAATAATAATAATAATAATAATAATAATAATAATAATAATAATAATAATTATTATTATTATTATTATTATTATTATTATTATTATTATTATTATTATTATTATTATTATTATTATTATTATTATTATAATAATTATAATAATATATTCAATGAAAATAAATTAATATTACTATACAAAAATATGTTTTTGATTTCTATAATCAAAAACATTATTTTTCAACCTGTAATAAAATTGGAGAGCCCCGAAAAGGTGCTTTTGGATTTTTCTTTAATTCATCAATACTAAGCATAGTCTCTCCAACGATTAGTGGCATTGGATTTCTCCCAGATTCAATCTGTTCCAAAACAGTTGATATAATTGCTTGACCCTCATTTGCTCTACCACTAGTGAGAAGATATTGGTTAAGCATACAAAAAAGAAAAGCCCTTCTTCTATAAACATGAAAAGACTCAGAATAAGGTCTATCAAAATAATGGCGAGAAAATTCTCTTAAATTAACTATGCTATCATCTACAATATTTGTTAGATATTTGTCTTTTAAATTAAAGAAGCGCTTAAAATCCTTATAATAATATTCATTTATTCTAGGATTACTGCAAGATCTAATGCAGGGAAGCCTAAGATAGCACCGAATTCTTTCGGTAAAGGGCTAATTTCATCACACTCTAATCTAAAACAATGAGTATCCATATCCCAATATTCTAAGGTGGTACGAATAAAGTCTACATCAAGATCTACCCCCTTGACACCATAAATACCCCCCATATGAAAAAAAGTCTAATTCTTTTCTCTCCTTGAAAGTTAGAGACCGACACCATTCATGACTGAAGTTGGTAAAACTCTTGGAGACTAAATACATGATTATTATTTTTTCAAAAGCTAAGGTTATATTTAATCTGCTGAAATTATGAAGAAAATCGGCTGATCAGAGGGCTATTTATACACAAAATCGACACGGTTTCAATTCGGAAAGGATTCGGAGTCAGCGCTCATCAGCGCCAGACGACGGACCCTAGCGCCTGACGCCAGAGCCTGGCGCCAAACGCTAAGAGTTAGCGTCTCGCGCTAACCCAAAATGCGTGGCGCCAGATGGCGCTGACGTGTCTTATCATACGAGCTTTTCAAAAACCGCGTTTTTTTGCCTAATTTGAGTCCGAACAATGACTTTACAATCTTTTATTCTTTTTATACCCTTTTTCTAATTATATTTTTCTTTTTTTTTGGATTTTATTTAGACTTAATTTTTAAGTTTTTGTAAATCCAATATTTTTATTTTTTCATTTTTTCTTTTGGGGGAGAAAGTCGAATACCCTCCATCAATAATAAAAATGACGGAATTTTTGCGCAAAATTATTAATTATCACAATTCTTTGCACACACAAACACGCACATAAAAATGAAAAGAATAATAAATAAATGTTAAATAAATAAACTCATAGTAGTATGTATATACAAATATGTCTAATAAAGGAAAAGTGTTATACGAAGTCAAAATAAAATAGCACAGGAATAAAATACGGCGCCGGAGGACGTACGCCCATCATGTCATAAAACTGCGCAGTACGACGAGTAACCTCTCCAACAGCTCCAGCTCCAGTCTCCTCGGGAGGTGGAAAACTCAGCTCAGGACACGTCCACCCAAGATCAACCTGAGGCTGAGGCTGCTGCGATGACGAGCCGACCTCGTACATCCCACCACCTCTAAGAGCCGAGGTAGCCTCTCCCTGGCCTACCGGCGCAGCGTGTGCACCCTCAAATGAAGAGCCCGAGCCCTCCACCGCCTCGGTCCGGGCAGCCTCAGAACAACCACCCCGACCGCCAGAACCAGTAGGGCGACGTCTCAAGCTAGACCTCACCGGTTCTCTCCGCATCTCAGGTCTCGTCCGGGTACGAGAAGGAATGAGCTGACCCTGCAAGAAGAAACTAAGTCAAAAACAATCAAAATAGAAGTAGTAATGCAAAAATAAGAAGGGAAACTACCTCCTGAATGGCGTCGTCGCGACGACACGTAGCCACATTCCTCATCCGAACGAGCTGGCTCCGGAAGGCATCTATACACCGTGCCATCGCCGTGACCACCTCGCGCGAAGGAAATAAAGTAAGTTATGATGCATAACATACATGAACAAAATTGCAAATAAATAAAGCTTACTCGAGTCTGGTGAAGAGGAATCGACCGCTCCACGAAGCGCTCACCCTCAGGAGCCGGAGGAATCATCTCCTCGATCGGCCCGTATGTCCCCTGATAATGGGTGGACATACAAGGTGGCACGAACTCAGTAGGTCCAGCCTGACAAAAGCAAATCAAAATCAGTAAAATATTACTTGGGGGCTACTTAACGGAAGGTAAAAGATAAAAATCATACCGCCACCTCCTCAGCCAGTACAGGGGCTGGAGCTAACAACGGCAGCAGCTCCTCCTCATAGCACCGCCTAGGGATCATATAAGACCGCCAAGAGGTACCAACTCTCTCTAACATGCTAACCAACCTCTTGCCACTGAACATATGACGCGGCGGAGGAGCAGGAACGACGAAAGTGCTTGAGAAATGCTGAATAGCAACCCTCTCTCCAAGATATGAAACTGCTCCATATGTCCCTAAGAAATAGCGACGCTCAGCATTATACTACGCAGCTAACCCAAGGACAACCAAGCCGATCCACGGCCGGTACTGCACGTCAAGCTCCTGCAAAGAACGCCTATCAGATAAGAATCCATCAAAGGTAATACGAAAGTGATCAAATATACCAAGAACCATACCGAGATGATCTGATCTCGGACATAAGCGGTAGACATCCCAACGCAGCGGCCTCCCAAAGAGGCGCTCACTGGAAACCTACGCGGCGATGGTCTCGCCGGTGCAACTGAGGGAAAGTACTCGTAGAACCAGATCTACAAAAGGCAAAAAGTATCAGCAAATGCTAACCACAGCTTAGAGCTAAACTTTATGGGAGATAAAGTATACCTCTACTAATCTCCAGAAGCCGGACTGAGCGACGTTCCCAGTGAAGGACCGGTGTCGACACGAGTCTTGTAACGCTCGAACGAAGTCAGCATAGGCCAAGCTAGCCCAGTCATAAGTCCCGATCAAGTGTAGATCACGGACCGCAGGTAGGTAGTAAAGCAGCACTCTACTACCCTTTTCAGGGGAAAACGTCCCTGACAGCAAGATAAGTACAAAGATGCGCACCCGCTGCTCTCGGTGGTCGCATCATTTTCGAAAGCCGCCGCTAGAGTCAAACGACGAATGCCCTTGGCGCTAAACTGAGTCGACTCTACCTCAGCACGAGCCCAAAGAGCAATCGGACCCAACAGCTCCTCAACCTTAGGAGAAAAGACGCTGATCTCGTTGTCGAACGGCAGCGCAGCAGAACTAAACTCATGTCCCGTAATAAGGCTGAAGTCGGTCGGGGTGACCATCATCTCACCCTAGGGGAAGTGGAAAGTGTTTGTGGTGTCTCAAAAAAACTCCACCAGGGCACGAGCCATGTGCTGACCCCCGCTAGAGGCAATCATGGCCTCCGAGGTCTCAAACAGTGCAGTCAACCCTCAAGACTCCTAAAGAAGTCTCACCTCTCCATCAATGCCGATGTACATTTTGTACAGGTCGCCCAAGGTATCGCAGCCTGAGCCTTGGTAGCGCGTCCTACCAAACATGATCCCACGTCGCACCCTCTTAGAAATATGGTGGACGGGGAGAAGTAGAGAGTCCACTCATCCCACTCAGGAAGGGGACCAAGAGAAGTGGACGGGTCGGCGTCCTCCTCTACGGGCTCATGCTCTCGACGTTCGTCTCGGGACCGTGAACCCGAACCTCGCTTTCTATCCATGCTACATTTTGCAAAATCATCATAAATTAAGGTTCTATAGTACTAAGGTTCGCCTAGCCGCATGATACTATGCTCACAAAAAACAGAGTACGTAGTACTAAAACAGAACACAATTTAAAATTGAGCATACACGGCATTTTTCAAGCATCCAAACGATTTCTTGCAATATTATGGTAATTATTGTGACAAATTGGACAAGAATTGCTAGCAAAAACATCAAGAACAAGCCACATTGTATTCCCGACCTTGAGAGGTCCCAACAATGGTGATTTATTTGTTTCTTCACAAAATTGAGTCAAACAAGTCTCAAATTACTCCCAAGGCAATTTATAAACATAATCAAGCAATTTCATGGCATAAAATTTGACAAACAAAGTGAATTAAGCAATTCAAGTTTCGAATTTTCAAGAAATTCGTGAACAAACATGTGCAAAATTCATCAAAACCGGAGTTAGTTTGAAGAAAACTTAAATAGATCGGGAAAATGGATTAAATAAGCTTTGATTTGTAACAAACTTGAGCAAATTTTGTTGAGAAACGAGCAATAACGAGTGAATTGAAGTTCACAGACGATTCTCGAGCAAAAATGAGTAGCAGCAGCGAAAATGACGAAGAAAGGGGTATATATGGAAATCCCGATTCTAGCGCCAAGCGACAGACTTTAGCGCCAGGCGATAAGGTTTAGCGCCTGGCGCTAGAGCCATATATGTGGTGCCAGTAATATTTCAGCGGCGACAGAATGTTCAGCCACTCAATGCGGTTGTTTCAACCTCTTACAACATTTAGGGTTCCTTGGCACACCAGTTATCCCCTCTAAGAAATTTGACATGATTTAGTAATCGGCTTGATTACAATTGCATAAAGTGATTGACCTGATGAATGATCGTCTCACTTAGCTTAAAGCGCCTAAGCATTGGCTCATCGCAAAGGCACCGACATACTGGTTCATAATTCAGAAGGCACCGACATAAAGGTTAAAAAGTAGCAAAAAGCGTCGACGTACTGGCATAGCGGAAGCAAATTTCAAGCGAGCTTTTAAAGATCGACAAGAGTAGGTCTTCGGTAATTTTTCTCGGAATATTATCGTAACAAATGAGGATAGCTTCAGGCGAGGATATCTTCAGCGGCGTTCCCTAGCTTGCGGAGAGTTTTCACAAACAAATGGAGGTGATTTTAAGCAGAGTTGTCTTCGATCGTGTTCCCTGGCTTGCGGAAGATGGTCACAAAGTGCTAGAAGGTGGGTTCAAGCGAAGCAATCATCGATGGGGTTCTCTAGCTTGCAGAAGTTTATCATGGCAGAATTGGAGGCAATTACAAGCGTAGCAGTCTTCTGGCGGCATTCTCTAGCTTGCAGGAGGTCTTCAAAACAAATAGCGGGATGGCATTCCCTGGCTTGCGGAAGGTTATCAACAATACAGCTATACAACAACAAATCTGTTACTTTCAGAGACGTGTGCTTGACGGTGCAAGATACGTGTTCCTTAACTCTTTTATCTGTTAAACTAATGCTAGTTTTGCAGGTATCGGCATTACAAGAATGATTTAGGTTCGCATAACGTTCTGAATCATTCTTCGTCCCTATCAATACATTGACTTTTGTTTTCAAAACCTGCGTTTCTCCAAACTCAGTCAAAGTGGGGGCTTCTGTAGACACCCATTTGTGTCTCCCCAAAACCAAACCCGGTGATGAGTACCTTTTGCGTCGAATCATAATCGAATGAAGTGAAAGTGTGGAAAGTCTAGTGTTGCGGATAGTTTTAATTTCTTTTCTCTTCTCTCTGTTTTAGAAAACCTATTTAAAGAAAAAACCCAATCCAGGTTGGTTTAGTCCATATCAAGGGTCCAATAATGGTGTAGTTGGATGGGGCTTGAAAAGAGCTTTCCAACGATATATTATAAGCCCAATTCCGATGAATAATGAGGAAGTTATGGCCAAATTACTAAACTAGGTCCGGTTTAATACCTATATGCGGCCCAATGATCTAGAGGAGGGCCTAATATGGATTTATCTTTCCTAATGCAATTAGAATTGATTTTGGTCTTCTAGATTCTTCTAGAAGGTTCTTTTCATTCCTAATTCAATTAGCATAGATAAATTGACTTTGGTTGACTTTTTAAAGTTTTAATCAGAATAAAAAAGTGTTTTTAAGGAAAATACGATTTTGCCCTTCTGTACAGCTTAATTTTATCAGAACTAAGAAAAAGCGTGAAAATAATTGTTAGCACCTGACGACAGGGATTAGCGCCTGGCGCTAATGCTTGGCGCCTGGCGCTAATGTTCAGCGTCTGGCGCTAACCTGTTTTATCCTCGTCGAAACTCTTATTGGTTTTTCTATCCGTTTAGCTAATTTTCTCTATAAATAGCCTCCTAAAACCTCCGTTTTTCATCATCAAAAATCATCAATTCTCTCTAATTCTCATATATTCTCTAGTTTTTTTATTTTCTCTAGTTTTTAAGAATTCTTCTCTCTCTAATTTTCTATAAATAATTCCGCATTCACAAGACCAAGAAACACCTAGCCAAGTTCGAAGTTGCTTTCGCCCTAGACGTGAAAGTTTTTAATTTTTGAGGGTTTGGTCCCAAATCTCTCTTTCAATTATTTAATTTAATTGTTTGTTTTATTATTTTCCTTGAAGTTACTAACGCGTGTATTTTGTTATTAGAAAGAGATACGAGGCATCCAAGTAAGTTCTTTAATTAGTTTATTGATATTATGATGTAGAAATCATGTCTAGATTGTTATTTTGATTCCTAGCGTCATGTTAGGGTGTTTTGATCTTCCTAGTATCATATTTAGGGTAAAGAATATAATGTCAATTATAATTTCTATGATGCTTCCCATTTTCTTTCCTAATAGCATGTTAGTATCATGTCAGGGCTAAGCTTTGAATTTTATTGTTTAGTGACATGCTAGGGTTTGTTATTAATCTTGTTAGTATCATGCCTAGGATCTTGCTATTATTATGCTTTAACATTATTATGATTATTTTTATGCTTATAATTTTTATAATTATTGTTATGATGATTATTTTTAATTATGATTGTTATGATTATAATTTTAATTTATGATTATTACTATGTTGCTTGTTATATATTTATTGTTATTGCTTGATCACGCCTTTTATGTTTAAGGGGAATTGGTACTTGTAATCACGCTTAATAAGATAATTAATAATCTTATTTAGGGTTAATTTGATTATAATTCAAGTAATCGCCAATAATAGATTTATTTGTGCATAAATATTCAACCAACATAGATAAACAGGTTTAGGGTTAAACCTATTGATTGCATGTTAGTTAGAAAGCGCACACGAATACGATCAGAATAAAGTAGAGGCCTATTATTAGGGCAGGTTCAATCTCTTTTAGGTTGGATTTGTACCTTCATCCCCAAACTACTAGTCATGGTTCCAGACCTATTGGAGTTGACGATCTCCTGGACCGTTAAGGGGTGTAACCTTCACCATGTGAACGGTTTACAAGTTCCTAAAACTTGTTGGCGACTCTTTTGCTCTATCTTCTTTCCCTTTGGACGCCACCGTACTTTAGTGTATGATCACAGTGGGGTTCAAGTTTGGGATAATGCTTGAAATATTCCCTATATAGGGATAAGCCTAAAATTTAAAATTTGGCGATAACACCTAGGTTATGAAGCAAAGATTGGCCAAACCTCGACACCAAAACCAAGAAGTCACCAAACAAAAACAAACTAATACCCCCAAGCTTATTCATAGCTATATCCAAAAGCATATATACAAAAAGCGTAAACGCTTCTTCCCCAAGCTAAAAGGAAGCATTGTCCTCAATGCTAGAAAAGGGAAAAGAATCACATTAAAAAAAATTGAATTTTCTCATTTTCACTTCTTTTTTTTTAATTTTCATTTCTTTCAAAGCAATTGTCCTTGCCTCTTTAACTTTGGACGGCGTTTTCAATTTTGCATTTATTATGTCTTTGCCGGGTTTTTTTACTTTGGACGGCTTTTCCTTTAATCACTTGCCATTATTCACAATATATACAAAAGACAAGCTTGCTTACAAATAAAACCAATATCCAACCTTTTAGACCACAAACTCCAAAAACATGACCATTTGCTTCACAAAAACCAAAAAGGGAACAAAAAGAAACAAAAGGCTCAAAGTTCTAAAGATGTGGCTTGAAAAGAAAGGGAAAGGCTCAAAAGGTTAGCAAGAAGGCAAAGGTAAACCCAATGAACTAAAAAGAAAGAAAATCCTAGAAAAGAAAAATTACCACCCCGAAAAGTTGCCTTTGTCCTTCCTAGTTGGTTCAGTCTCATGTTTGAGAATTATGAGTCAAGATTCGAGATTAGGTATGCAAAGCTCAAGGATCCACAACGCACAATCAAAATATGATGATGGCTTGAAAAAGAAAAATCCTTACACGGTTGTAGCAAAAACTTACTAAAGTTGTTAAATCTACCAAAGGAAGCAACTCTGTCTTACCGCAAACCAATAGAATCCGGCTTCAAGGCCCCAAAAGGTCTAAACCGCTACCTTAGCATACCCTATCCTAGAGTCAACCGCAAATACTCTCAAAGCATGCACACCGATAAAACATAGGAAAGCATACATTCAAAGGAAAAATTTCGAATTGTAAAATGTCCAAAGATAAGAGCTAAACAAGAAAAAAGAAAAGTATAGCCTCGAAGATGCAAAAAATTTTATTTGAAAGAAAGAAAAGAATTAAAAATCAAAATAAAGAGAGAAAAGCACAAGAATGAAAGCAATCACAAGTAATACCCAATCGTCAAACAAGCGATCATTCTCCAACAACGCCAATGACCCTAACCACGCTAGGTGATACAAGGCAAACATCCTCGAATGATCAACTCATCCTAAAACTAATTCTGATCTAAGCATCCAATAAAAGTAGAGAAGAGAAATAGAAAGATCTCACCGGGCGCCAAAGCTATGCTATATAAAACAAGGCCAAAGAATAACCACCTTCATGAATCGTCGAAATCCAAAGCATAAGAAATAGAGCAAGGTGAGACATTAAGAACTATATACAAAGAAAAATGTTAGTAACTTCAATACAAAAGAAAAGAAGAAAAGGGAAAATAAAATGCATGAAAATAAAGAAAAAGCAAGTGATAATAGCAACAGGAATAGAATCCAATGAGTATAGGAAGCAAAATCATCAGAATGAAACAATAACAGGAAACAAGATATCAAACAATCATCATTAGGAATCATCATAACAAAGATACAGAGAAACACAGCATACAGCAATCAGCCAGGCAGAGAAATCAACAGAAGCACACCATCACCATCATAAAACCAAAAGACATGGAGATCAGTACCAGAAACATATGAGACTAGGAATGAACTACAAAAGCAAGGGGGGAAACGGTGAAGCACGGCAACAAACAACATAAAACACCCCCAAGCATAAAATGGACTACCCCCTAACTCTATACCTAAAAACATATATGGAACAGAGAAAAATCATATAAAGCACATAAGAAGGGGGGTAGCCATGGTAGTATCACTCCGCACTATGGTAAGGGGAAGAATGAGAACTCCCCTCACCGGTCTCCATCATATGACTAGAGCTAGCCATCTCGCTCACCTCCATGGGAGCCTTACCCCTTAACCTACTTTCCCTCCTAGCTCTATTAACCTCAAAATAATGAGAACAATTATCCAAGACCGGCTCACCCGACCTACCCCAGCTACCAAAAGTCTCGGGGTCCGGAAAGGGCAAAGGATTATCCGAATCATATGCATAATCACAACCACCAGTCCGCCTATAGTCGTAAGTGCCCGGGGTAGTGCCTATGATATAACTAGGGTGAACATGAGGGCCCTCCTAATAAGGTTAGCAAGGCCTAGGACCCACGGTAGGATCAAAAGGCTCTCATTTAGGGATATGACCTTGTTGGACCGGGAGATACTGGTAATTCACATAGGGCTCGATCTCCCCCCCCCCCCCCCGAACATGTAAATCGTACAATTGATACGTATGATAGTCATAACCAAGATAAGGATTTTGCATCAAAGGCATAGAGTATAACACATTAGCAATAGAATCAAGCTTAGCATGAATGGTTGACAAATCAAAAGTAGAAGGAGTGGGAAAGGGGAAAGGAATAGGCGTACCTCCCGGTTCAACCGAGAAAAGAGTATGAGCATTCGATGAGAAGGCATTAGTTAAGAGGCCTCTTGTAAAGTTCGTCCTTCGTCGAATAGAAGGATCAATATCTCGCACCAGGGGCCTCCAAGACAAGGAATCTCTCTCCTCAGGACGGGTAGTCGCCTCTTTGCACGAGATTAGGAACCATTCCTTAAACCGAGAAACTTTCCAAATGAAAACATCATCCCTTCTAATGCAATCGAGGAACTTTTGGTTCACAAGGGCGGTGATGTTGAGGAAATGAGAAGGAGATATTTCTCGAGGATCGATAATTGGGTGAAGCTCATCTAGAAAAGTCTTATATTCTTCATTAATGCAAAGAGCTAGGATAGAAATCATCCCTCTCAATTGGATGCACCCCGATAGGCTAACTCCATCACGGATATCTAAGAATCGATTGATCAAATTCTCCTTAAAATCCACTAGCTTAATCTCAAAGTCGTTTTGGTCGGCTATCCACAACCAACAAATATCCTCTCGGGAAATAGCTCCCAAAGAGTCCTTGGAGCAAATAGCGTAAGTGAGGATACGGCTGAAATACCGCATAGCCGGATGAATCATGGAAGCGGACTTGGAAGTTTGAAGGTCATACTTTCCTTCCTCCGAGATACTTCTCCACCAATGGTGCTCATCATATCCATGATCACTTGCCGCCATTTTACTATGTGACGGATACATACAATGATCCGCATCCTCGACCCAAGGAAACTTGAAATATAAACATAGTTGAGAATCCGTCAATGTGTGATCATTATTGAAAAGTTGGAAACTCAAAATCCTTGAGGGATTTGCATCCGGTTCTTGGACAACTTCAAGAGAAGAAAGAAATTCATAGGTCACCCTAGCATAAGTAGGGGCACTCAAATCCAAAAACTCTAAAAGATCAAGGCCCTCTGCAAGAAGGCGAACGTCCTCATCTATTCCGAGAAACTTTGTTGTTGCTTGATCATAGAATCTTGTTGGTCTTAGCTTCCTCTTGGATAAAATCTTGAAACTATCCTAATGTGATTCTTTAGAAAATTCAATGTCGTATGTTTCTTCAACCTCGGGTGGAGGTGGAACAACATGCCTAGGTTTGCTTGAACTTGATCTTGCCCGCTTCTTTTGACGGAGTAAAAAACTCATGAGAAAAACTTAACATCTGTCATATTTCAATAATAGGCATAAGTAATTACTCAAGAATCAAGCACAAATATTATCTCAAAATAGAAGCAAGAGATGGCTACAAATGAATCATGCCATTAATATAGCATCATGAATTTGAAGCAAGTAGGCATGGATTAAAGGAAAAATTGAACACAAGAGACCAAATCATGAATTAAATTGAACAAAATAATCTCAAACATTGAATTATCAAAGAGATAAAACCATCATAAAGAATACCCATGAGAGAGAAAATAAGCAACAATGGTGATTCAAGTATTCAATCAAATTATACAAATTTATCATGAAAGAGCTTCAATTCAACACTCAATGACATCATTCAACACAAATGACAAGTTAAAATAACTAACATGGAGTTCTACCAAGAAAGAAAAAACAAGGGTTTGAAGCTTCAATAATGAGGAAGAAGATGACTAGAAAAAAGAAACTATACCTCAATGAAGCCTTGAAATACTTGCAAATTGCCTAAAATGAAGATTTAAGAACAAATAGAACACCCAAAGACAAGTTCCAAACCTCAACACAAAACTTCAAGAATTCGAAAAAGCCCCAAAATTTTTGAATTTGGGTTAGAAAATCTGAAATTTTTAGGGTTTAAATTCGAAAATTTGATGTGGTAATTGTAATTGATGTTGAAATGAAAACAATAGAGGTGAAACAGGTTTGATTTTACAAGAGAGGATATAGGGTTTTAGGAGTGAATGAAGGTGGGAAAGATGGGAGGAATAAGGGGGGGTGGGGGTGCGTTTTGGGGTTATAAGGGGTTGGCGGCTAGTGCATGCGCGCATGCCCATGGTGTGTACACACTAGAAAGCCGCACCCTCTCTCGAATTCTCCGCACCCGCAGCAGCCAACCCGCGCCCGTGGGTAACCCGCGGCCAGCCCGCGGTGAGTTCCTACTCTGATTGGGAGGTTTTGAGATGCATCCACCCACGCCTGCGGTTAGCTTCTATGGTGCGTGCGCACCACATGCAGCTCGGGAGGGTTCTAAAATTCATTACCAAATGCTAAAAATTATGCCAAAATCTTTGACCCCTATGGTGCGTGCGAGCGGTTAAGGTATGCGTGCGCACCATAGGGTGTTCAAACTTGTTTAAAGTCCGGCAAGAATTTTATCAAAAGGTTAGAGAAAACACCCTTAATTATGCTTTCTTGTTTGCATTCTCATCGTCGCAATCGAGTGTCATGATCAAGTACTCAAAAAATTCATAAAAAATAATCTAAAATGTATTCGAACATGAATAAAAATCGATGAAAATGCAAACACGATAACATATAACCCCAACGAACTCCTTCCTCTAAGCTTAACCAAAACTCATGAAATCTTGAAGTAACACCAAAATTGTTTGAAATTTTCTTCGATCTAATTTCATGGTACCTAAGATCAAGAGAACAAACTAAAATAAAGAGAAATTTGAAAAGTTCTCAAAGAAAGAAGTATAGAAAATTGTAAAATCAAAATAAAAAGGTTAGAAAACCGGGTTGCCTCCCGGGTAGCGCTTATTTAACGTCATAGCTCGACGTCCTCCACCAGTTAAGATGGTTTTCGGAGAAACAATGAGTGAACAAAGCCAACAAAAGCACTATCGAAATACTTCTTGAGACAATTGTCATTGACCCTAAACGGAGAAGAAGAATCTATCATTGAGATCTCTACAACACTGCTTTGAAAAACACCCTTGGCCATATTGGGACCTCTCCATCTTGATTCCTTGATGCTAAGGTGTGATGGAAGAGGTTTGAGCTCAACAATTGGTACACCTTTACCTTCCTTTGAAGTGGTAGCTTGCAAAGCCTCTTGGCTTGAGATATTCATGAACATATACTCATCCACTTCCTCGATGCTTCCATTTAGCAAATCCTCATACATTGCCATTTCCTTGATAGGAGCACCTATCTTATCCTTATTCAACAAGACATTCTCAAGAGGATCATTAGAAGTGAGTAAGTGCTCATGCATGGAATACACAACATGATCAAGAGAATCAATCAACATGCAATTTTCTAAAGAAGAACATGGATACTTCATGCTTTCATTCAAGTCAAATTCAATGACCTCATCTCCTACCTTAAGTGAAATTTTTTCACTCTTAACATCAATCATGGCACCCGAGGTAGCAAGAAAAGGTCTACCAAGAATAATAGGAATGGTAGCATCTTCATCCATTTCAAAAACTATAAAATCCACCGGAATCACAAACTTCCCTACTCTCAAAGGAACATCCTCTACCTTCCCCTTAGAAATCTTAATTCACCTATCGGCCAATTACAAGGCAATTTTAGAAGGCAAAGTTCCCCTAACTCAAGTCTTTTATAAACCGAATATGGCATTAGGCTAACACTAGCTCCTAAGTCACATAAGGCATTATCAATTTGAATCTTGTTAATGGCACAAAGGATAGAGAAGTTTCCGGAATCTTTCAACTTGGGTGGCATCGTATTCATTATAATTGCACTACAATTCTCGGTCAAGTTGACCGTCTCCACAACATCACAAGTCTTCCTACCACTAAAAATGTCTTTGAGGAATTTTGCATAGTTGGGCATTTGGGTGAAAAATTCGGTAAATGGTAGAGAAAGGTGAAGTTGCTTAAGCATGTCAATAAATCTTCCAAATTGTTCATCTAGCTTGTGTCTCATGAACTTTTGTGGATAAGGAAGCTTGGGTTTCACAATTTCTTTCTCTACTCTCACCTCTCTAGGTGTCTTAATCACAACCTCACTCAAAGATGCACCATCTCTCTCATCCTCTTCCAAGGCTTCCTTGGGGACTTCCTTAGTTTCACTCTTTCTAGGCCAACTCTCCTCAAGAACCTTACCCCTCCTTATAACAATAGAGTTCACGGGTCTCTTGGGATCTAAGCCTTAGGAAGGTAAAGAAGAAGAACTAGCATGGTCTTTCAAAGCATTGGCAAGTTGAGAAATTTGGGTTTCAAGCATCTTATTATGAGTCATCATTTCATTGAATTTCTTGTCACTTACGGCCATGTAAGTGTTCAACAACTTTGTTTGATTTTCAATGATTTCCTCCAAATTAGTCATAGAGGAAGAGGATTGTGAATAGGAATTATCACCTTGAGTCTTTGGAGCAAATCCGGGTGGAGGGCCTCTTTTAGCATTATTTTGAAAATTGCCTCTACCTTGATTGTTCCAATTACCCCAATTTTGATTTTGACCATAACCTTGATTATGGTTACCACTACCTTGATTATGATTTCCATAACCTTAGTTTTGATTACCATAATTTTGGTTTTGATTTTGGCAACTATAACCTTGATTGTTATAGTTACCTCGAGAACCTTGGTTCCTATAACCACCACCTTAGTTTTATTTGTCAAAATTACCTTGGTTTTGGTAATTCCTATTGCATTGACCCCTTTGATTATCAAACCTTTGCACATTATTATTATTTGACACATATTTCACATGCTCACTCTCGTTGCTATCAAAATCATCATTACCATCCGAAAAAGCATGAGGGCAATTACAAGCATCATGATCATATGAACCACACACATCACAAAACAAACAACCACTAGGCATGTTACTAGAAGAAGGAGGGGGATGAGAGTTAGAAGTAGTACCTCTCCCCTTAAATTGGGAGGGAAGATTTGGAGCTTGGGAAGAAGAACTCTCCAATTTTTCCTTGATTGCAATCACTTCCTTCCCCAAGTTCGTCATTTGTGAGGAGAGATTGTTTATTACATTAGACGATCAACCGAGTACACCGAAGAGCTACTCTTGCTAGTTGAATCCCTCTCACCATCTTGACGATATTTATAGTACCTCATCATATCTTCAATGATGTCTACCACTTCTTCCTCCGTCCTATTCATGATGGGACCTCCGGCTCCCCCATCAAGGAATGACTTGCCTTGGGGACTTAGGCCTCCATAGAAAATTTGAATAATTTGATAGGTTGGAATTCCGTGGTGAGGACATTCCCTTTGGTACTCTTTATATCTCTCCCACGCTTCATAAAGGCTCTCACTTGGCTTTTGTTTGAAACCTTGAATTAAAGCTCTAGCCTCCGCCATTTTCTTTTGTGGATAGAAATAGGATAGAAATTCCTTAGTAGCCTCGTCCCATGTCCTTAGAGAATTCGGCGTAACCTCCTGTCTAGCCATTCCAAAGCACGCCCTATGAGAGAAAAGGGAAAGAGATTGAGGCGGATGAATTCTTTGGAGACTCCGTTCACCTTGATAGTTGTAGGGAATATTTCAAGCATTACCCCAAACTTGAACCCCACTGTGATCATGCACTTAAGCATGGTGGCGACCAAAGGGAAGGAAGCTAGAGAAAAAGAGTCTCCAACAAGTTTTAGGAACTTGTAAACCGTTCATAGGGTGAGAGTTACACCCCTTAACGATCCAGGAGATCATCAACTCCAATAGGTCTAGAACCAAGACTGGAAGTTCGGGGACTAAGGTACAAATTCAATCTAAAAGAGAAAGAACCTGCCATAATAATAGGCCTCTACTTTATTCTTCTCGTATTCATGTGCATTTTTTTACTAAGATGCAATCATTAGGTTTATCCTAAACCTGTTTAATCTATGTTGGTTGAATATTAATGCACAAATAAATCTATTATTGGTGATCACTTGAATTATAATCAAATTAACCCTAAACAAGATTATTAATTATCTTATTAAGCGTGACTACAAGTACAAATTCCCTTTAAACATGCATAAAAGGCGTGATCAAGCAATAACAACAAATATATATCAAGCAACATGATATTAACAAATTATATATAAGTTATCCGTCAATTAACAAATAACATAAAATAATTCGTAAATTAACAAATTACGTGAAACAATTCGTAAATTAACAAATTACATGAAACAATTCATAAATTAATAAATTACATGAAACAATTTGCTTATTAACAAATTACGTGAAACAATTTGGTAATTAACAAATTACGTTAAATTATATAATTCGACACAACAATAATCATAATCATAATCATAATCATGTTAAAGTATAATATTAATAGCAAAATCCTAGGCATGATACTAACAAGATTAATAACAAACTCTAGCATGTCACTAAACATTAAAGATCAAAGCTTTAACCCTAATATGACACTAACATGAATATTAGGAAAGAAAATAGGAAGCATCACAGGAATCATTATGAGCATATTTTATATTATAACCTTTCCCCTAAACATGATACTATGAATCATTGTTGTCGTTCAAAACATCAAATTAAGGCAAACATCCTAACATGATACTAGGAATCAAAATAACAACCTAGACATGATTTATATATCATAATAACAATGAAACAGTTAAAGCACTTACTTGGATGCCTCATATCTCTTTCTAATAACAAAATACACACGTTTATAACTTCAAAGAAAATATAAAATCAAATAATTAAATTAAATAATTAAAAGAGAGATTTGGGACCAAACCCTCAAAAATTAAACCTTTCAAGTCTAGGGCGAAGGCAACTTCGAACTTGGCTAGGTGTGTCTAGATCTCGTGAATGCGGAATTTTATTTGAGAAAAGCTTGTTTAGAAAAGAGAGAGAGAAAGAAGATATCAAGAATTTCTTGATGAGAATTGGTGATTGAAAACGGAGATTTTAGGAGGCTGTTTATAAAGAGAACCAGCTGGGTATGATAAAAAAAATATCAGAATTTAAGAAAAATAAAATACGACGCTGTCGCCAACAACATGACCTGTCGCCAGCTGTTGCCAGGCGACAGGCCTGTCATCCAGCGCTACGAGACAGTTTTTTACGTATTTTGCTTTTATCATATCTTTTGATCCAGAAGTTCAAATAAGACATATAATATGTCGTTGGAAAGCACTTGAAGTCTACTTTTTAACCAAATTAGAATAATATTAAAATCTTTTTTATATAAAAAGATATGGTCGAAATAGTGGAAGGGTGTCAGTTTTGGATAGAGCTCCATATTCCATTCTTATCTTTTTCGTTATAGCTCGGATTTAATATTTTAATATATCATTGGAAAAATAATTTCAAGATATATTCAACCATATAAAATTTGGATAAAGATTATGAGGCACGAAAATAATATCTGAACATATTCCATCTCGTACATAACAAGGATTCTTAAAAGGAGTAGTTTTATTCAATTTCAAACTCTTTGAAACATAATTATCAATCCTAACTCCATTAGGATTTAAGAGAACCTTCTAGAATATTCTAGAAGAATATAATCAATCCTAATAGCTTTAGGAAAGATAATTAATAATAGGCTCTCCTCTAGATCATTGGGCTGCATATGAAAACCAAACCGGGCCCAGTTTAGTATTTTAACCATAACTTCCTCATTATTCATAAGAATTGGGATTATAATATATCGTTGGAAAGGTATTTTCAAGCCCTATCCAACTACACTATTATTGGACCCTTATCATGGACCAAACTAAAATGGAATGCACATTTTTCATAAATAAGGTAAGAAAAGAAATATTTTCAAAAACAGAAAGAAGAGATATTTTAATAAAAACATCCTCATCACTAGACTTTTCACAGTTTCTCTTTATTCGATAATCAAATGATGTGAAAGATATTCATCAATGGGTTTGGTTTTGGGGAGACACATTTGGGTGTCTACAATAGTATTGCAATATTTTTCGAACTCCTTGAGATGGTTTAGTGGGCTTTCATTCTTAGCCCCACTAAATTGTCGCTTCTCTATCAAAGTGATCATAGCCGGCCTAATTTCACAATCATTTGCCGGTGTTGTAGGTGGAGCAATTCCACTCTCAAATTTATATGCACCAGGAATTCCCAATTCTTTCAATGCCACTCTTGGATTCTCTCCCATTCTTGCTTGTTCTTCTAGTTGTGGTTCTTCCTCACTTGAAATGCTAGAGCTCAAAGATCATCTAGCAATCCTTAATCTTGTAATAGTTCTCTCAATCTCGGATCAAATGGCACTAGTGAATGACCACGTGCTTTATGCATACAACTTCAAAAGAAATGATTAGTAGCACGGCTACAAGTGTAGCCTAAAAGAGAAAAAACTTTTTGTTTTTTTAAGAATAAAATAGACTCAACAACTATAAAAAAGCACCAATGTCACTCCCCGGCAACGACGCCATTTTGACAAGAGGAAAATGTAGGTCGTTATCTACCTCTCCCTAGAGCCAATCCTAATTTGTAAACACTCGACCAACCTAATATAAGTATATGGTAAGTCAAGGGTTGAACCCAAAGGAATGAGTAGGTACTATGATATATTCTACGTCAAGCTAATTCGAAGAATATCAATGGTTGTGGTTGATTACTAAATGTAGACACCTAAAAATGTCTCCCCAAAACCAAACCTGATGATGAACAACCTTTCACCGCCATTATTGGTCGGGTTAAGTATTTAATTTTTAGAGTGTTTAAATCCATATTTTTATTTCATAAACCAACCCAACTCCTAGCGCATTTCCCCAAACCATAACTTATTTTCCTCTTTTCGTGCCTTTAAACCCAAAATAATTCATTTTGTATCCTTTAAAATCATTCATTTCGTGTCCTTTTTATAAAAACGTTTGATCCAGTTTATTTTGGTCCATAATCTGGGTGAAATGATTGAATAGTTGGATGGAGTTTGAAAAGATCTTTCCAACGATATATTATAAGCCCAAATCCGAGTTATAACGAATAAGTTATGGCCAAAATATTAAACTGAGCCCAAACCGAACCTAAGCCCACCTTACCTACGACCCAATGATCATGTGGAGGATCCAAATTATTTAATCCCATTCCTAAACCAATTAAGATTAATTGGAAGCTTCTATAAGTTTCTAAAAGATCTTAATTATCCTTTTTGAAAAGATAAGATTAAATTGTTTGAAATTGAATAAAACTCCTTTTTTAAAAAAATCCTATTTATATCTGAATTGAAGGACGTTCAAAGATAGACAGATATTATTTTTGTGCATCATAGTTTTTATCCAAATTGTATATGGTTGGATATCCCTTGAAATTATCTTTCCAATTATATATTATAATGTCAATTTTGAGCTATAACGAAAAAGATATGAATTAAATAAAAAACTCTATCCAAAACTGACACCGTCTTACTATTTCGTCCATATCTTTTATTATAAAAAATATTTTAATCATATTTTAATTGGATTAGAAAGTAGCCTTCAGGAGCTTTCCAACCATATATTATTCATCTTATTCCGATTTTTGGATCAAAATATATGACAAAAACAAAAACCGCAAAAACTGTTGTCTATCGCAAGAGTTTTAATCCGATTCGAACTCGATCTTTTCTTGAGTCTTCGACCCTCTTTTTTCCCTATAAATAGAGTTCATATCATCCCTTTTTCAATCATCAACAAGCTTGATCATCAAATAATTCTCTTCTCCCTCTTTAGCCTAAACACTAGCCTCCCCATTCTTTTATTCTTCCCTTAAGCACTCCAAGGAGTTCATACAATACCCAAAGTTCTATACTTAAACCAAGGCGTGAAAGGTATAATTAACTGAGGGTTTGGACCAAATCAAATCTATCTTTATTTAATTTAATTTTCAATTTGCTTTATAGTTTTATTGAAGTTACTAACAATTTATTCATGATGTAGCAATTTAATGGAACGCGCAGAATGTGAGTAATTAATTATTTTAATTACTCTTATTCTATTTTAATATTGCTAGTATCATGATTAGGTTAATTTTATATTTGATTTGACAAACGCTATTATTGTTAAATTGCTTCCAATCTTAATGTTTATTCTATTATTATTTATGATCACCATATTGCAAGTTTAAAGGGAATGTGTAATTGAAAAACACGCCTAATAAGATAATTTGGACAACCGGTTTAGGTTCCTTTTTAATCTTGTTGTTAAATCAAGTGATCACGATCTTTTATAATTATATGTTGCATTAATATTAAACCAATTTAGCTAAATAATAGTTTGGAGCAAATTGAATATTTTGTTTGTATGCCTTTGAGATCGTAGGAATCACTTTTCACTATAAGAATCGAGTAGAGGCCAATACGGGCGAATGTGACTCCATGACTCACTTCGTACCATCATCCCCGATACTCCTTTCGTGTTCCGAACCATATGGAGTTAGTAATCTCATGGATTATGAATAGGGTGTAACCTTCACGGGTCAATCGTTATTTCCTATTGTTGTCCCTTATTCGTGGTTGCCTTTTATGATCCGTGAACGGTTTACAAGTTCCTTAAAAACTTATTGGCGGCTCCCTACTTTCCTTGTCCCTAATCGTTATGTCAATTCCCACTTCCTATGAGTGCCAAGCATATTCACCACGCTTTAACGTAGGCTCACTTCGAGCGACGCCTACAATTTGGCGACTCCACTGGGGAAGATTCTTGGTTATTTATCAATTTAACTGATCGGTATTTAATTGAGATGAGTGGATGAGACTTGAAAGATTCTTGAATTGTATTCCTGCGATTTAATTAGCATTGTCACATATGCATATGCTATTTAGGTTACCTATTTTGGCTAGCCCGGAGGATTTGAACTCTATCAACCCAAAAACGCTCATGGCAATAAGGGTTCATCCGAGTTTTTAAATCCACCCAAACCATGGAGTCGAGTTCGATTTCATCACGAACTCGCGGAGCCGCCCGTTGGCATACACCCTCAAGGGAGGCTGCCTTGCTAACGCGTCCAAACTCTTAACCATGGTAACCTTTGACACCCAAAAGCTTGACCATAGTCGAACATAGAACTTGCCTTTAGGTTGCGAACTTCATTGCATCATGCATGACGATATGCTTATGTGTGCATTTTTTTATTGACCTTTTTTTAATTTTTTTTTTCTCTTATCAAACCCTTTTTTTTATTATTAGATTCGAGCCATAGATTTTTTTTTTTTTGGAATTTTTTTAGTCACCCGGATTTTTATTCCCGTATACTGCACAAGAGTCAACTTGTTTTGGTCATAGCCAGAGTTCTATAAAGATTTACGTGTCGTGCCACCTATGGATCTGTAGCCCCGAGTTTTATCTTTCATTTGGAGTTGATTTCATCCCAATAAAAGTCACAGATCAAAAGTTATAACCGATATACTACAGCCTGTCCAGTTTAGGTGTCTTTTTAGAGTTACCTTTTTTATTTTTTAATTTTTTTTTTAAAAAAAATCGTGTCAAGCTAGTATTACCCGGTCCTTTAATCCGTTTCAACTCGTATAACATAGGATTATAGATTTTTTTTTATACCCATGAGTCTTAACTCTTCTAGAATTCTAGTCCTCTTCCTAGCTTAGTTTCTTGTGATCGATTTTTGTGCTAACCTTAACATGTGTTCTTTGTCTTTGATTGTGGTTGATCTTATTTATGATTAACGATTGCCAATGGACCGTTTTCACCTAGTAAATAGCATAAAAATTAAAAATGGACAAAATTAATCAAGTTAGTTTGTCTTTTAGTCTTCCGTGCTATTTGGTCATTAGGTCCATTGTTTTTCACAACGTCCTCATGTCTAGCCATGCGATCATACCACGAGTTTTAATAAACTCACCTAATCTCACATGTTGAGTCATTGCACACACTTTGTCTTCGAGTAATGCACTATATTGTTTATGATCGTATACTAGGACCATGCATCCATCGCTTTCCGTCATAATATGAATGAGTGGAGTATTTCCCATCAGTTTTCAAAATTGTTTCATACACTCTTCCTTTCCAATTCGAGTATTGAGTGAATGCATTAAGTGAGTTCGTCCTTACACAGTACTTGAGTCTAAAATCAATAGGAAATAGTTGGAAGAATAAGGGGAACGTCACTCCTTCCTTCTTTCCTTCCAATCAAAGCATCAACAACAAGAAACTTTTTTTTCCTCAGTAGGCGGCAAGAAGTAACTCATAATAAACAGCCATGAAGACAAAGCACGATGCAAGCTTCTCACCAAGATTTCATGTTTTCTTCTTCGTTCTTTTGTTTCATCCCTTTCGCCAATAAGTCTAGCATAGGTTCTCCTTATCATTATGTATATATGCCATGTTCCATCAATGAGCATCTCTTTCTTACATTCAATCATGTGATTAGCAAAAAAAAAAAAAAAACAATTGTCGTATCGAACACAAGGTATACCAATGATTTAAGGTACCTTTGCAACCCATTCATTCCCAATTAATCACTCAATCACAAATCCATTTCTTCATCAACCACTTTGAGCCTCGTCTAATGATTGACCTTTTTTTATTCAACCCACATTCACTTAACCCTGGGATTGGAAGGTGTGTAATTGTATAACATTCAAAAAGCAAGTAAAAAAAAGCAGCAAAGCAAAAATAAAACAATGTATAAAGGCAAGTGTTCCAATGTCTTTTATAAGAACATGTCTCAAATTGCGTCTCTCATCGAGTGCTTAGTACCGTGCCTGAGAAACATGAATTCTAAGTGAGTGATGGACTGCATGATCTGAGATTGCCTACATTGATTCACAAGAATGAAAAAAAGAAAAAAAAAGAAATTCAAAGCAAAAAAAAAATGTTGAAAATAAACTTGCAAAATTCAAAATTTTCAAATTCACAATTACACATCTTGGGGGCTTCTCTCGGGTCTTGAGCCTTTTACCCCTTTCTTCCTTAAACCATCAACTTAACCACATTACAATCCTTGAAAGACCTCTTTAAGGTGTACATATACTTGTGCAAAGTTCGGTTAGAGCTACATTCGGCCTGATTCCTAACGGATACGTAGGCAACCTCATATCGAGGTGCGGCCACATTCATATTCACATTCATATTCATATCCATGCATGATCGAGTCAAATAATATCCAATGCTTACCCCTACCCATTTAGAGCTAGACTTGGGGGCTTGAACCCACATCATTTAGCCTACCTAGCCTAAAGAGTCATCATCTTTGACTCTTCTCACATCTCTTTCCATCGTCATAACCCTTGCAGCCAGCCTTAGTATCACATTCACACACTTCACTCACACATCCATATCCATATCATCCTTCTCTTTAGGAACCCTTTATCATGAAATCTTGTTTCCCTACTGTGCATGTTTCATCATATTTAAAGACAACATTCATTAGAAGAAACATTGTATACTTGCTTAGCTTCCTGACCTGAGCAATATTCATTGTTTCATGCATCGCATAATGTGCTGAGAAACATTTATATATCAATGATTTTTAATCATACAAAGCATATCGTGCTTAGCTCCTTGACCTAAGCAACGTTCATTATGCAATAATCACTTCATCTGTATATGTGCTTAGCTTCCAGACCTAAGTGACGTTCAAGATCGTTTCTTTACACCATAAATGATGCTTAGCTCCATGATCTAAGTTCATTCATCGTGTCACATGATGTAATTGTCCTTAGCCTCCTGGCCTAAGGACATGCATCATGCATACATTACTTTCGAGAGAAGCAATCCAATCCATGCGATTCATTTTGTCTTGCTCAACGAGGAAGTTCAAAACTTCTTTCCTTTTTTTCGTGTCTTTTCTTTTGGGGAAGTTTTAAAAAAAAATCAAAATTTTCTCATCGAGGGAAGTTCGAAAATAAAAGTTCAGTTTTCACATCTTTCTTTTTCGGGAGAAAGTCGGTACCCTCCACTCATGACAAAAACTGACATAAATTTTTTGCTTTTGCATCTTCGTTTGCTTGTGTCTGCACACACACATATACACACACACACTCACAAGTCTTACACATGTCATGTCACATCAAGTTAAACTTGGTCAAGTTAGTGGTTAAGTTAATCACAATATATACGAGTCCATTGGCAAATTTATTTTTGCAAGTCTCATCTACAGCCCACATTCGGGGACAAGCGAACCAACTACAACCCACGTCCGGGGACAAGCGGACCATCTATAGCCCACGTCCGGGGACAAGCGGACCATCTACAGCCTATGTCCGGGGACAAGCGGACCATCTACAGCCCACGTCCGGGGACAAGCGGACCATCTATAGCCCACGTTCGGGGACAAGCGAACCATCTACAGCCCACGTTCGGGGACAAGCGAACCATCTACAGCCCACGTTCGGGGACAAGCGGACCATCTACAGCCCACGTTCGGGGACAATCGAACCACCATAATTTCATGACGCAAGGTTCTCGATACACAGAGACTTGCAAACTCATCTGTCGACTTTCCTCAAGCATGGAAAGTATTATCCGGTGGATTTCTTCGAGCATAGAAAACTGCCAAATTCCTTTGTCGGCTTTCCTCAAGCATGGAAAGCATTATCGGTGGATTTCTTCAAGCATAGAAAACCGCCAAAATCATACGTCGACTTTCTTCAAGCATGGAAAGTGTCATCCGGTAGGTTTCTTCAGGCTTAGAAAGCTACCAAACTCATCTATCGGCTTTCCTCAAGCATGGAAAGCATTTTAACAAACGTCATCCGGTGGATTCCTTCAAGCATAGGAAGTTACCAAACTCATTTGTCACCGATACACTGGTGTCATATACGCATTCTATCCCTTTACTCTTTTATATGTAGAACTAACATTTTTCTGCAGGTATCGACGTATACAGAATGATTTAGGATCGCAGAACGTCTTAAATCATTCTCCGTCCCTATCGACTACTTTGAATATTGTTATCAAAACTGACGTTTCTACAAACTCAGTCAAAGTGGGGGCTTCTGTAGACACCTAAAAATGTCTCCCCAAAACCAAACCCGATGATGAACAACCTTTCACCGCCATTATTGGTCGGGTTGAGTATTTAATTTTTGGAGTGATTAAATCCACATTTCCATTTCATAAACCAACCCAAATCTTAGCCCATTTCCAAAAACCATAACTTATTTTCCTCTTTTCGTGCCTTTAAACCCAAAATAATTCATTTCATATCCTTTAAAATCATTCATTTCGTGTCCTTTTTATAAAAACGTTTGATCTAGTTTATTTTGGTCCATAATCTGGATCTAATAATTGAATAGTTGGATGGGGCTTGAAAATAGATTTCCAAGGATATATTATAAGCCCAAATCCGAGTTATAACGAATAAGTTATGACCAAAATATTTAACCGAGCCCAAACCGAACCTAAGCCCACCTTACCTACGACCCAATGATCATGTGGAGGGTCCAAATTATTTAATCCCATTCCTAAACCAATTAAGATTAATTGGAAACTACTATAAGTTTCTAAAAGATCTTAATTATCCTTTTTGAAAAGATAAGATTAAATTGTTTGAAATTGAATAAAACTCCTTTTTTTGAAAATCCTATTTATATCTGAATTAAAGGACGTTCAAAGATAGACAGATATTATTTTTGTGCGTCACAGTTTTTATCTAAATTTCATATGGTTGGATAGCCCTTGAAATTATTTTTCCAATGATATAGTATAATGTCAATTTCGAGCTATAACGAAAAAGATATGAATTAAATAAAAAAACTTTATCCAAAACTGACACCATCTTACTATTTCATCCATATCTTTTATTATACAAAGTATTTTAATCTGATTTAAATTGGGTTAGAAATTAGCCTTCAAGTTCTTTCTAACCATATCTTATTCATCCTATTCCGATTTCTGGATCAAAAGATATGATAAAAACAAAAACCGCAAAAAACTATTGTCTATCGAGTTTTATTCCGATTTAATTCGGATCTTATCTTAATTTTTCGACCCTTCTTTTTTCTCTATAAATAGAGGTCATATCTCCCCTTTTTTCAAACATCAACAAGTTTGATCATCAAATAATTCTTTTCTCCCTCTTTATCCTAAGTACTAGCCTCCCTATTCTATCATTTCTTCCTTAAGCACTCCAAGGAGTCCATACAACACCCAAAGTTCTATACTTAAACCAAGGTGTGAAAGGTACAAATAACTGAGGGTTTGGACCAAATCAACTCTACTTTTAATTGAATTTAATTTTTATATGATTTATATTTTTATTGAAGTTACTAACAGTTTATTCATGATGTAGCAATTCAAGGAAACGCGGAATGTGAGTAATTAATCAATTAATTACTCTTATTTTTATTCTTATTGCTAGTATCATGATTAGGGTTATTATTATTATTTGATTTGACTAACAATTTATTGTTAATTGCTTCCAATATTAATGTTTATTTTATTATATTTTATTGATCACCATATTGCATATTAAAGGGAATATGTAATTGAAAATCACGCCTAATAAGATAATTTGGACAACCGGTTTAGGTTCCTTTTTAATCTTGTTAATTAATTCAAGTGATCACAAATATTCTAGAATTATGTGTTGCATTAATATTCAACCAATTTAGCTTAATAATAGTTTGGAGCAAATTGAATTTTTGTTTGTATGCCTTTGAGATCGCAGAAATCACTTTTTACTATAAGAATCGAGTAGAGGCCAATACGGGCGAATGTGACTCCATGACTCACTTCGTACCATCATCCCCGATCCTCCTTTCGTGGTTCCAAACCATATGGAGTTAGTAATCTCATGGATTATGAATGGGGTGTAACCTTCACGGGTCAATCGTTGTTGCCTATCGTTGTCCCTTTATCGTGGTTGCCTTTTATGATCCGTGAACGGTTTACAAGTTCCTTAAAAACTTGTTGGCGGCTCCCTACTTTCCTTGTCCCTAATCGTTATGTCAATTCCCACTTCCTATGAGTGCCAAGCATATTCACCACATGCTTTAACGTAGGCGCACTTCGAGGGACGCCTACACTAAAGTATTAAGAAGATAGACGAATCGAGGAATTCAATATGCTAAACACTAGGGATATAGGTTCCACATACAAGCTCAATGATTATGCTAATTGATCGATCACTGGATTGATTCAACCATTACAAGGGACAAACAATAGTTGCAATCAAAGAAATCCTAAGGCTATCTCCTATAAGCCAAGCTAGGGTTCATATGAATAGCTAACAAGAAAAGTCACAGTCAAATTCAATCAATTAAAGCAATTCTCAAATCAAGGGTTCATGTCATTGAAATTTGCAATGCAATCTAGATTAATCTTATAGGTTGATCACTCCTGTTTAGGGTATTTATACCCTAGACACGTGGACCAATGAGAGGAAGCCACGTGTCGAGCTCAGGATGGCCCATGTGGCTCAACCTCCTCTTGACACTTGGCTCCCTCAGATATGCCTCTGAAATGGTGCCCTTCAAGGGCCCAAATCCCAAGAAGCGTCGTAAAACGGCGCAGCCCACTAAAATCTATGTCAAGTGACCTAGATGGGGGCACATTCTCCAACGACCCTATTAATAGGGAGATATTTCCCCATTTTGGGGACACATTCAATCATTTATTACACCTGCATTCTCTCACATCAGAGAAAGACCTAAGCTTGGAATCCGAGCAGATACCCACCTAAATTTTTGTTCTCTTTATTCCCTTTCAAGTTACTAACTTGATCGTCGGAGGCGGAGCTCCATCCACCCGGAGTCTCCGTTATTTTGCAGGTACAGCTCAGCCGAATCAGACTTCGTGACGTAACTCTCCCAAGGGACAAAAGCACCCAAAACATTTGGCGCCGTCTGTGGGGAGAGTACCTCGAAGATGGTTCAAGAGTCTGTACCACCCCCTAACCGTCTGGGCGATGACCCAGAAGTCTTTACAGACCACGAGGATGAGGATCCTCAGGTCGAAACCTTTACAGCCGATGATGGCTCGCTTAGAATCAAGAGCATCTGGCCTAGAGATATTCTGGAGCGGGGTGCCTCCCAGGCGGGTACAAGTCGACCCCCTGGGCAGCCGGAAGGGGAAACCCATACGGCCGCTGGATCAGCACCTGTCACCCGAGACAAAATCATGAGGTTCATGACAAGTTTCAAGGGTGAAATTAAAGAGTTGATCACCCAGAGTCGGGCTGGCCCATGTAAAGGTCAGTCGGCCAAGAAGACACCTTTGGAAAAGGAGAAGTCGGTCAGAGAACGACAGCCCACTCCTCATCCAAAGGAGAAGGCAGTCGGGACCATTGATTGGTCGAAAATTCTTCTCCCTAAGAAGAATACCAACAACACCCGCCGGACTCAGTAGCCGGTGAGAAGTAAAAAATCAACTCTTGATGCCCAGGAGATTATCAACCGGAACAGAAATCAATAGTTGTCTGAATCGGCTTCTACATCGAATTTTCCAGACAGCTTTAACAATACTTCCGCGGGGAATGCACCTTCCTTGCATGAGAGTCAGACAGGAGGTAATACCCTCCACTCTGGCCCTCAAATGATCGGGGCTGCACCATATGTACCTTCTCAGGTCTATGGTCAGTACCCACCTTACTATATGCAACCGGCTCTCTTCGGGGGTCATGCGGCATACCACAATGTCCAGCCATTGGACTAGCAGCTTCGTCTGCTCCGCCTTGGTGAACAACCTTCTGCGTTCACCCGGGAGATAACCGAGGCGGCCCAGCCGACCAAGGTGAAGAATGTATTGGTTGGTACCTATGATGGTACCACCAATCCGGAAGACCACCTCATGGCTTACACCAACCTCATGTACCTGCAGGAGTTGGATGACGCCACTTAGTGTCGTTGCTTCTCGGATACGTTGAAGGGCATTGCCCAACAATGGTTTGGTAATCTGCCAGCCGGGTCCATCGATAGTTTTAGGAAGCTTGCCTTCCTATTTGCTTCCAACTTCTCAATGAACATCCCTGCTAAGAAAACAAGCTTAGACTTGAGCACCATTAAGCAGGGGGAGAGAGAAGGGATGTGCTCCTATGTCAGGCGGTGCAATCTGATTAGAATTCAGATTCAAGGACTGTCTGATGAGGTAGGTTTTACAGACTTTTTCAAAGGTCTGAGAGACGGGTCGACTTTTAAGTTCGACCTAGTCAGAAAAGGGGCTTTCACCTTACAGGCGGCTCTGAGGGAGGCGGAAAGCTACATTCAAGCTACTGACCTTTGCTCGCCTGGTAACCAATCGGACTCCAAGAAATCCAACAAGCAGAAAGACAGCCGGCCTGCCCAGCCGGCCAAAAAGAAAGAAGAGAGTAAGAAGAGAAAAGAAATCTGGGCGGTTAGTGATTCTGACCAGCCGTCCTAGAAGAAGAAAAAAGGATTTGAACCGTACGTCCCTAAGTACGAGTTTAACAAGGACTGCAATTCCATCCTCATGGAAATTAAGGACTGGCTGTCCCTAGAGAAGTCGATTCCAATGAAAAGTTCTATTCAATCAAGGAACAAAAATAAATTCTGTCAATACCATGAGGAAGTTGGTCATGACACCAACGACTGCTTCAGCCTTCAACGAGCGTTGGACCGTCTGGCTGACAAGGGAATGCTAAAGTCCTATATTTCTAAGTCCCCAGCTAGGGAAAAGAAGAAGAATAAGGGTCAGTCCTCTAAGACTACCCCCCAGCCTGTTAGTAGCTCGGATACCGATAAGGAGCCGGTCTACACAATAGCAGACGGGTTCTCATGTGGTGGCCCTACCATCCGGGGCACCAAGAGCCATCTTCGAAAGATGGACAAAGATGATGATGGGCAGGCGTCTGCAAGCTCCTCCTTCCCGGATGTTCTGATCACCGAGAAGGATAGGGGCAGTGTTCGCCGCCCACATGATGACCCGGTCGTCATTGAATGTAAGGTTGCCAACCAACTGGTTGGACGGATCCTTATTGATACCGGCAACTCATCAGAAATCATCAGTCTCCGGTGCTTGCAGAAGCTAAAATACAATGACAGCAGCTTGCTTCCGGTCACCCACCCCTTAGTTGGCTTTGGGGGTGGAATGGTTTACCCAGTCGGAAGGGTCGATCTACCCATCCGGCTGGGTGAGAAAGGAAAAGGGCGACACCTGGTCATCAAGTTTTTGGTCGTTGAGGAGCTGACTGCCTACAACATTATCTTTGGCCGGCCAACCCTCAACGAATCCAAGGCTGTAATCATCCCTTCCCTCATGCTCATCAAGTATGAGAGGGATAAAGACTCTGTTGGTTCCTTGAATGGGGATCAGAAGACGGCCCGGGAGTGCTATCTCTCAGCCGTCAAAGATACCGTGGCCCTAGGAGACCAGGAACCAATAGACCTTGACAATGTCAAGGATGCCGATCCAGTACCAGCCCCACCAGCAGCCGGGAAGAAAAGAAAGGCACCTATGCTGGTGGAGGTGAAGAAAGAGAAAAAATAGCAGGCGTCAGCCCGGATCTTGCTGTCCATAAACTCGTCGTGGATCCTAAAAAGAAGCCCATCCGGTAAAAGAAAAGAAATCACGGCGGGGAAAGAAGTCAGGCGGCAGCTGCCGAAGTCAAAAAGCTGTTGGACGCTGGGTTCATTCGACCATGTAATTTCCCCGACTGGGTGGCGAATGTTGTGCTTGTAAAGAAGTCGAATGGTACCTGGCGTATGTGTGTTGATTACTCAGGCGTCATAAGGTTATGTTAAATCCTAAGAAATGCGTCTTTGGTGTTGAGTCTGGGAAGTTTCTCGGATTCATGATTGATCAAAGGGGGATAGAGGCTAACCCTGAGAAGATACAGGCGGTGATTGACATGAAGTCACCCCGCACTGTCAAGGAAGCACAGAGATTAACCAGTTGCCTGGCGGCCCTGGGGAGATTCCTCAGCCGGTCAGGTGACAAATGCCTTTACTTCTTCCAAGCAATCAGGAAAAAGACCAGATTTTAATGGGGGGATGATGCTGAGGCGGCCCTTCAACGGCAGAAAGAACACTTGCACTCTTTGCCAAGGCTTGTTAGCCCACTGCCTAGAGAGGTGTTATACATGTACCTAGCCGTCTCGGATCATGCCCTCAGTGCCGTTCTCCTTGCTGAGAGAGACGGTGTTCAGCTTCCGGTCTATTTCATTAGCCATGTTCTAAAAAATGTTGAGCTCCAGTACCCCATGGTAGAAAAATTTTGCCTTGCCCTGTATATAGCTTTCAAGAAATTGAAACCTTATTTCTGGCTCATCTGGTGGTAATCTACACCGACCAGCCCCTCAAGCGGCCAATGTCTACTTTGGAGTCATCCGACAGAATGTTGAAATGGGTTATTGAAATTCAAAGTCTTGAAATCACTTTTGAACCTAGAAAGGCAGTGAAAGGTCAGGCGTTTGCCGACTTCATTGTTGAAATGACTCGACAGGTGCAACCGGATAACATTGACCAGGTTTGGAAAGTGTATGTAGACGGAAGCTCAACGAAGAACGGTTGTGGTGCAGGAATTATATACGAGTCTCCTAAGGGGGACAAATTTGAATATGCACTGCGGTTTAAGTTTCAAGCCTCAAATAACGAGGCGGAATATGAAGCCCTTCTAGCCGGAATCCGCATGTGTAAGGCAGCAGGGGCAATTAAAATTGACGCCTATTTTGATTCACAGTTGGTCGTCAGCCAGTATGAGGGAACATATGAGGCAACTCATCCGGCTATGATCAAATATCTTCAGGCAGTCAAAGAAGAGACTGGGGCACTTGAGGAATTCCGTCTGAATCAAGTGCCCAGGTCAGATAACAATCAGGCGGATGCGTTGTCCAAATTGGCTTCATCCGCCTGCTGTGATACTCCTCGGTCGGTCTTTTAGGAAGTTCTTGAAAAGAGAAGCATACATGAAGAGCCCATTGGAATCTTGGACCGAAGTTCTACCTGGATGGATGGCATCCGGGCATATTTACCAGACGGCAAGCTTCCTGATTCACCACAGGAGGCAGTCGTCATGAAAAAGCGAGCAACAAACTTCGAGTTGAGAAACGGAGAACACTTCAAGGCGGGTTTCCTCAAACCTCTATTGAAGTGTGTTACCCCAGAAAAGGGGAAAGAAGTACTCGAAGAATTGCATGTTGGGTACTGCGCCTCTCATATAGGCGGCAGGTCCCTAGCCGTCAGAGCCAGGCGACATTACTTCTGGCCCACTCTTGAAGCAGACTCTAAAGAATTAGTCAAAAGATGTGATAAATGCCAAAGGTTTGGCCCACTTATTCACCGCCCGGCTACTGATCTGACGGCAATCCATAGCCCAGTCCTATTCGCTAAATGGGGCATAGATATCTTAGGTCCTTATACGCCTGCTCCAGGCGGAAAGCGCTACATTTTGGTGGCTGTGGATTATTTCACCAAATGGGTAGAAGCTGAGCCGGTTAAGAACATCAAGAGAAAGGATGTCATCTCTTTCATCTGGAAGAACATCATCACCCGGTTTGGGGTACCTATGTCTATGGTGTTTGATAATGGCCCTCAGTTTGAGACCCCCCAGCTCAAGACTTGGTTGGGAGATCAGGATATCTCACACTGTTTTGCATCAGTCGGCCGACCCCAAGCAAACGGCCAGGTTGAAGCCTTCAACAAACTCATCTCAGACGGCATAAAAAAGAAAATTGAAAGAGCTGGTGGTTTATGGGCAGAAGAATTAATTCATGTCCTATGGGCCATCCGGACTACTGCTAAAGGGGCAACCGGAGAAACCCCATTTCTTATAGTATACAGTGCTGAAGTCGTCCTTCCCATTGAGCATTACGAGCCGACTCTCAGAGTTATGCTCTATGATGAAGAGGCAAATTGGGAGGCCATGCGGCTTGCATTGGACTCCCTCTCGGAACGCAGGGGCAACGCTGCCCTGCGCCATGGGATATACCGTCTGAGAATAACCAGAGCTTATAACAAGAAAGTGCACAAGCGCCCTCTGAAAGTGGATGACTTTGTGTTACGAAAAATGGAGGCAACCGGTAGGGCCAATGAGGTTGGGAAGCTAACCCCTAATTGGGAAGGACCCTACCGGATTTATGAAGAAGTCAGGAACGACACCTACCGTCTGGAAACCCCAGACTGTAGCCGCCTGCCTAGATTTTGGAATGTAGATAATTTAAAAAAGTACTACTTCTGAGAATTTATATTTTTTGTAAACAGTAAGTCAATTAATGAAAATTCAGGCTTTGTTTGAAGATTTATTTTGTCATTTTTATTGTTCGTCCGCCTGGGCAATATCCAAACGGACCTTGTGTTTAACTTACTAAGTTTGATACTTAGTTTAGTTGAATATTATAACAGCTTGTCCGCCTGGGTAAAACTCAGACGGACTCTTTGTTTGAATAACTAAGTTTGATACTTAGTGTAATCTAATAATTTCTAGTCCGCCTGGGTAAAGCTCACACGGACTCTTTATTTATTTAATTACGTTTGATACTTGGTGTAAATTATCAAATGCTTGTCTATCTGGGTAATACTCAGACGGATTATTTAATTACGTTTGATACTAACTTCACGTAAAAACTAGGCACAAAAACGCTTAGTGGCTATACAACCGGTCTCAAACCAGATCAAAGGCCAATATGGCCGGATGGTTGCTTATTTTACAAAACCGCCTGTCCCAACATGGACAAAGACGTCCGGCGACACCCCTCCGGGTGCCATCGTCGCAGAGAACAGACTATTCGTCGGTTCTATGTACCAACGCAGATGGTGAAAATTGAACGACCAAATTGGTCAGCTCATAGCCGTCTGACCAGAATAATCTAAAGAACGATTAAGTTACCGATTACCGGATGCCCTAAGGCATCAGTCGGTCATCGGCTGAAGTTCTCATTTAGGTTATTTATTCCAAAGTTGCACTCACTACCCCTATTGAGGCAAGAGATTATGTGTAATGGTTACGGGTTAACCCCAGACGGAATATAACCGCCTGGGTAAGAAGCTCAAAGCACTCGCTCTAATGGCCGGCTGTGCACTTGGTTTGGGGCAATCACCATTGTGATTTATTGGCCTAAAACCACTCCATACTTTTCCTAGTATCAAGTGTTTTCAAGCCAATCAATCAATTTGAAATAAAACCAACCACACAGCCGCCCAGGGGCAAGAGCACCCGGATTGCAAACTGCCGCATGCTTTTTTAAGTTAGGCAAAATATTAAAGAATTGCAAACATACGCAAAATTCAAATTGAAAAACTCAAACACAAACAGGTATAAACAACCGACTGAGTCGGAATACTTCATTAATATTAAAAATGGCTCAAAGGCCATAAGTTGTGTTAACCGGAGTTACATTCGGTGAGGAAACAAAAATAAATTGTTAACCCAACCCCATGGTTGGTAAAAATACAACATAATACGGCATACAAGCCGGTAAAGAAACAATAATGGCATACTGCCGCAAAAAGTGGGGAGGCCCTCCTAAGGATGAGGTGGTTGATGCTGCCCCGGCTGAGTTTGGCTGGTTTGGCCCTCGTTATGCTCATCCGCCGGCTCCTCAGTGTCAGAGACATCATATCCCTGCTCAGCAGACCAATCCTTGAAGCGAGGTGGGGGAGCATCACCTAGTAGCTGGGCATCATACACCTCAGTGGCATAATCATACCTCAGCTTATAGACCTCAAAGTCTATTTCTGGGTAAAGGAGGCTCCAGGTGATCTTCAGCCGGGCCAAGTTGTCTCGCTCATTCTCCTCTGTCAGCCGTTTTTGCTCTTGGGCAAGCTCGTCCGACTGCTTGTTACGCAGATTGATAAGCTCAACCCTCAGGCGGTTAACGTCTGTTCGGAGTTGGGCATTCTCCTTATCAGCATCTTCTAATGCCTTGAGATCTGATTTGGCATCCTTCAGCTGCTTATCAAGGTCATCAGCCCGGCTGTTAGCTTTGTCGTTTGCAGCCGTCAAACTCCGGATCAGCTTGTCCTGTTTCAACTCTACTGCTTTAATCTTTAAATTACACATATAATCAGTATATTCAGCAGAGTTGAGGTTTTCAAGGGCCCTCCATTTGGCAGCATTTACCTCTTCCTATTTCCGCTTGAAGGGGCCTCGGAGGCCGTCCACTCTGAGACAAGAACAGCCGGCTTATGAGTTACTAAGCAGAATTAAAGATAAAAAATGTCAAGGTTGTGGGATTTATTACCTCAGCCAGTTAACCCATTATCCGGTCAAAGTCCACGACCTGTAGATCAGGTATGGAGTTCTTCTCAGACCGGGTGAGGGTCTTCACCATCCGTTTTGTGAAACCCGCAAGATCCGGCTCGTCCGAAGTCAGATCTTCATCAAAAGTAATACTCTGTGAGAAAGAAGCAGTGTAGTCGGCATTCATCAGTTGCCGGCTGCTGACCGACCCCTTACAAGGATCAACCTTGGTCTTGATTCTCGTAAAATTAAGTGGCCAAGGTATTTCAATCCGTCCCTTACCTTGGGTTTCCGGATGGGTCTCCGGCTTCTGCTCCTCCCCAGGCGTTGCCGCACCGGCTGCAACATTAGGTGGATCGCCACCCTTCGATGCCGTAAAGGCATCCGGCGCTTTCTGCTGCGAGCGTTCCGAGCCTTCGCTCAGAATTTTCATTGCAGCAGGCGATTTGCCCCCGATCGTTGGATGATCGGATTGGGCAGATGATTGTTTCTGGGGAGGAGGAGGGCCCTTCCTGGCGGCTTTAGCAGCCGGAGTTTTCTCCAGATCGTCTCCTTGACTTTTGAGCAGCTTGGAGAAAGATCGTGGAATCTTCTTGACGGACTCCTGAGAAATAAACAAAGGGTAAGTATACCCAACCGGCAAAATTGTAAAAAAAAAATAAAAAAAAAATAAGAAGAAAGAAAAGAAAAAGGAAATATGCAAACACATAAAGTCAGGCGGTCTTACCCCGCCTATCTTGGAATCTTTTGCCTTGACGGCTGCCTTCTTGGCAAGTGCCGCCTCTTTGCGCAGCAGCGCCGCAGACTTAGCTGGTGTCTTCGCCGGGTCTACCATTCTCAGGGCGTCGTCTGCAAGAACAAGAATTCGTGGTTAGAAAAAATTTATGGCAAGTTTGCAATAAAAATAAAATAACAATCATTCCGGATGAAAAGTATTCTACCCCTAGGAAACATGGTACTCAGCCCGCAGGCGAACAAGAAGCACTCGTCCTTGAAGAAGTCCGGATGGGGGATCCAGTTCTTGGGAACTATGATGTGAGTCCCATCCCCCATGGGCTCAGTCGTTGTCTCAAAGAATCCCGGCTCTATTATTTTCTCCCGGGCCTTAGTAGATAGCACCGGGAGAGGGCATTTCCGGCCTAGAAGAGCCGGTTCGGTGTTGTATCGGCGCAGTGTCCGGTTGTGTCTTAAAGTGGGGGAAGAAATAAAGTAAAATTTGTCCTTCCACCCGGACCATTTGGACACTTTGTCCAAAGTCATCAAGTATTGGGGCAAGGTAGTCAGAGTATACCAAGCCCCATGGTCGCTTGGAGCCTTGCTCAAGTATTGCATATGAGTGAAGGCGGAAAAGCTGGGGTTTAAATTTTGAAACTCACAGGCGGCGACGTAACTTAGAATGTTCACCCACGAATTGGGGGTGAGCTGCCAAACCCCTAGATCGTACCCCTTAAGGATTTTCCTAATCCCGGGGTGGAGGGGGAACCGGAGGCCGGCTTCGATAACAGCCTCGTAGCAGATGAAGTAATCGTCTGCATGGTCAATATCATCGCCCAGGCCATTACAGCGTCAGCCGGAGGAACGATGATCTCCCAACCCCTTCCAAAGGGGTGCTTTTCCTTGAAGACCCTGAATCCGCTATTGAGGAGGGCGATGTTACCCGGCAGCATCCGGGTCCTTTTAGGGTTGGGGTTGTCGGCGACCTTAGGCGGCTGCTGATAGTCAGCCGCAAAATTGTCTTGGTCAGAGCCGGAAGATTCGGCCCTTGACCCTTGGCCGGCCTCGGCATCGCCGGCTTCATTAGAGGAGGCAGCTCCCTCGCCGTCTACCTCTCGTACCCCGGCGCTCCCGGAAGTAGAAGGAGCCTCTTCGTCAGATCCGCTCTCCTCCCAATCCCTCTGTTCCCCGTCTGGGAAAACCTCATCGGCTGGCACTCTCATAGTGCGCCGGCTCTTAGACCGTCTGGCCGTTTGTTTCGTTCTGGCCATTGTGTCTTGCACAGACACAGAGAGGGAGGAATTCAGAGATGAGCATATTGGTTCCGACAGTCCAGAAGAGGCACCCCCTGTTCTAGACTCAGCCGTTCCGGGGGATCGGTTGAGTGTCCTAGGCAGTGTCGAGTGGGTGGATTGAGAGCACATTTATATTCTCTAATAAACTAGGTATATAGGCGGAGAAAAAATGGTATACAAATTGAAAGGGAGGAAAGCTAAAATGGTACAGGCGGTTACCTCGCTTTTACTCTGAAAAATCTGAAAACCGCTACAGCCGGTAAACCGGGTGTTGAACTGCTAGCACTCGGAAACTTGAACTTGCTGTGACACGGACGGAAGCAGAGAATCTCTCTTTTTCTCTCTCTAAAAAGTCAAATGTGAATGTAAGGTGAGAAAAAGGGGGGTGACTTTCTATTTATAGAAAGTGAAAGCGGGGGGAAATTTTTAATTTGAAATTCAAAAATTTTACCCGTTACTGTTCACCTATGAAAGGTGGACACGTGTCACAGGCCTCACGTGATATGCACGTGCGACCTGTGAGGGGAAAATGTTTAGGGTATATATACCCTAGACACGTGGACCAATGAGAGGAAGCCACGTGTCGAGCTCAGGATGGCCCATGTGGCTCAACCTCCTCTTGACACTTGGCGCCCTCAGATATGCCTCTGAAATGGCGGCCTTCATGGGCCCAAATCCAAAGAAGCGCCGTAAAATGGCGCAACCCACTAAAATCTAGGTCAAGTGACCTAGATGGGGGCACATTCTCCAACGACCCTATAAATAGGGAGATATTTCTCCATTTTGGGGACACATTCAATCATTTATTACACCTACATTCTCTCACATCAGAGAAAGACCTGAGCTTGGAATCCGAGCAAATACCCACCTAAATTTCCGTTCTCTTTATTCCCTTTCAAGTTACTAACTTGATCGTCGGAGGCGGAGCTCCACCCACCCGGAGTCTCCGTTATTTTGCAGGTACAGCTTAGCCAGATTAGACTTCGTGACGTAACTCTCCCAAGGGACAAAAACACCCAAAACAACTCCTAGTGTAATTAATCACATGCACAACTATGTCAACCAATTCAATTGCAACAATTCAATCAATCAATGATCATCAACTAGCAAAAATCATCAATCAAGCATGCTTCCCCTTCTCCCTAACAACTAATCTACTCACTAATCATGGTGAAATTGAAAGACAAAACAAATTCAATCACAAACATATTCATTTCAAGCTTAATCAAAAGGAAAAAACAATCAATCAACAAATTCCCAAACCTAAATCAAAATCCAAATCAAACATTCAAAATTAAAGGAAATTGCAATAAAATTAAATTCAAAGGAAAGAAATCTCACAAACTTTCATTGATCTGAAGAATAATTCCAAACTTGATTGAAGCAATGTTGTAATACAAATCAAAATCCAAGAATTTCTATCTCAACTTTCTCTCTAACTTCTCTCTAGTTTCTCTCTCTAAAAACTAAGCAAATGAAAGATTATCTAAAAGTTAGCCTTGAAAAAGAATTACAAGAGTATTTATAGACAAAAAAGAAAATCTGATCGGCTGTTCCCTTTCCAAAAACATCCCGCGGGCGCGGAGAAATGGGTACGGAACCCATAACTAACTCCGCGGGCAATCTGGACAAGACCCGCGCCCGCAGAGATGACTTCCGCGCCCGCGGCTAAGGGTGCGGCTAATGCCTCGCTTCAAGAGAAATCAGGGGCCCGCGGTCTCTCCAATAGGAGAGGTCTCTCCAAAACCTCCGCGCCCGCGGCCAGGGCGCGGAGAGTTCCTACCAAAAATCTTCAATTTCTTGCACTTTATCCGCGCCCGCGGCCTTCAAGACCCGCGCCCGCGACATTTGGCAAATGTTGTACGCCCTCTCCGTGCCCTCTCCAAGGAGCTTGCTTCTTCTTTGCTTAGCCCTTTTTGCTCTTCTTGATCCCTTTGCAAAGCCAACTTCTTAAGCACCTACAAAAGTAAACAAAAAGAGAGAAAATAGAAGAGAAAAAGAGCCATATAAAAGGGAAACACGAAGAAAACCACATAAAGAAAAGTAAAACACGAAGAAAGAAAGAAATAGATACACTAAAGAAGAAAAGACCAAAATAATAAAAGAAAGGTATGAAAATAAGGTAAAAACAACTTAAAAGACTACCCTATGAGTGCCATAAATGACACTCATCAATATGATTTAAAAAAAAAAGTGACATCCAAGGCAATGCCCGAACCACTACACACACTAACTACACAAATAGTCCAACATAATTGTTAAATTAAAGCAAGAAGTACACAAGTAAGCAACCCGAGACATCGCCCGTGATACACACTAGTTATCTCTTATTCAGGTGCTTCTATGCTGCCACGTGTCATCATTAGACCACGTGTCACCTTAGAATTGGTCCACGTGATGGGATAATTTTACCCTAAACATAAGATATACGGAGTATTCAAAAAAAAACATATAGTTGATTGGTACATCCACCTCTACCATAAAATTTAACACTATTGTCTTTACTTTTTTAATTCTCTCTTTGAAATTAGATTAGAGTCAATACTTTATAATTTGATTGTTGACAAATTGTTAGTACACCAAATTTGTGATTGTTTATCTTTTAAAAAGTGACTCCCAATTTTTAATTGAAGTTATTTTTTATGATTTGCCACTAAAAGAAATGAATTAAACTATAGGTAGATTGCTCAAAAAGTCGTTGCATTTCAACAACAGCAAGGTTTGAAATCCTGGTTCAGCTAATTTAGGAAGAGTTTTGAGAAAAAAAAGAAAAAAACACAGCATTGATAAGAATAAAAGCTCAACCGGAGCTTCCGTTTACCAGTTTTAAAAAAGGCCAAAACAGAAGTGGGCCCCAACACCACCATCCTCAATTATAATTTGGACTATTCTCACATTAAAAGCTGTTAAGAGGTCAACCCTTACCTCTCTGTCCCCGACTATCCCTCCGATTTTACCGACCCTTTAATCCAACGGCTCTCTTTTCACCTTTTGACTCTCTCTCACATTTTCTTTAATCATACACTCCATTTAATTTATTTTATTTTATTTTATTTTTCCTTTTTTCTCCCTTCCAAACCCGGTCTTCCCTCGATTTTCGTTTTTTACTTTCATTGCGTGGGTCCCAATAACAAACAATAAAACTATATTAATAAAAAAATGTTAGGAGAAGTGCGTGGTCAAATGTACCGGACATTTCTTTATACGTAAGACTCTTTGAGAATCTGAACAAACTCCCTTTGACACGCGTTGAATAACTATTTGTTAATTTGTTTGACTATCAAATAAATTGAAACGACAATATCAGTTGAGTCATCCGATGCCATCCTTCCCTATGAAGCCGATCATCTAAACATTTTGACCCTCCTCCTCTTCTTTCTTCCTTTATTATTATTTTTCTTTTTTCTTCTCTTTGTAGCAATTCTTCAACTGGCCTGTGAAGATGATAATAGGAACTTACAAAAGTAGTAGCGATAATTTCGCTGCTAGAATGGAAGAAAATGCAGTCCGAGAAGCGGCCGCGGCGGGTCTTCAGAGTGTTGAGAAGCTCATAAAATTACTCTCGCAAAATCACCACTATCTTCAACACGAGCATCAACAACAGCAGCACCAGCAAAGGCAAGATGATTCCACCACATCGGATCAGAATCAAAATCAAGATGATTCAGATTACACGGTTGTTGCTGATCTTGCTGTTAATAAGTTCAAGAAAGTTATCTCCCTCCTCGACCGCTCTCGCACCGGCCATGCCCGCTTTCGTCGCGGCCCTCTTCATCACCAAACTGCACAACAAGCACAGCCGCTACCGCCGCCGCTGCCGTCGCAGCAGCAGCTGAAGCCGTCGCACGGCTCTGCTTTTACAAGGGTATATTCATCATCTCAGATCCAAAGATTACCACCTCTTCCGCATAATAACCACCCTCACCATAGTCAACCCCAACCCCTTGGTCTACCAAAACCAATTGAGCGCAAAGATTCATCAACTACCATTAATTTCTCATCGTCACCTCCAATTTCAGCGACTAATTCGTACATTTCGTCGTTAACTGGTGATACCGATAGTGTACAACCGTCGATGTCTTCTGGGTTTCAAATCACCAATTTATCCCAGGTCTCATCCGTCGGTAAACCCTCTATTTCTTCATCCTCTTTGAAGCGGAAGTGTAATTCCATGGATGATTCCAAATGTGGCGGATCTTCTGGCCGTTGCCATTGCCCCAAACGAAGGTACTTTTTTAATTTAATTTTGTTGCAATAATTTAATCATCTTTTTTATGCGTTCCTTCGAAAATAATTAATGATCCGTTAAATTGTTTGACTTTTTTTTTGTTAGATCTTTCAATATTTACTGTATTTCTTATTTAAAAAAAAAAATATCTTCCGTTGAATTGTTTGACTTTAATTTTTGTTAAATCTATTAATTTTTCACTGTAATTTCTTATTAAAACAGTACTCTGTAGGTTGTTTGATAGATTTTATTTCTAGATGATTTTCTATCTTTTAATTGATTAAATTAACTAAATAATAATCTGGGCATATGTTAATATGTTATCTAATTACTCTCTGTATTATATTGTATATTAAATTAAATGGTTTGTAATTCATGTTTTACATTCAATAAAAGGAAAGTGAAGTCAAAATTATAAAATTGGGGAAAAAAAAGTTACAGTTTATAAAATTGCAATTTTTGCTGATTGGGGTTGACTTTAATCAGGAAGTCAAGAATGAAGAGGGTTGTTAGAGTGCCAGCAATCAGTGTGAAAATGGCTGATATTCCTCCAGATGACTATTCATGGAGAAAATACGGTCAGAAACCAATCAAAGGATCACCTCATCCAAGGTTAGTTTCGTAATTTAATTCGTCTTAATTTACGATAGAAGATAGAGTTTCAATTCAACTAAAATTACTTCTCTATTTTGAAAATCAGGGGTTATTACAAATGTAGTAGCGTGCGAGGATGTCCAGCGCGTAAACATGTGGAGCGCGCGTTAGATGACTCGTCAATGTTGATCGTGACATACGAAGGCGATCATAGCCACCCACAGTCTGTCACCGACGCCACCGTTGCGGCCGCGCTTGTATTAGAATCCTCTTAGGCCTGTTTTCATACGACTATGTCCTTCTCATTGTCAATTCACAAACTAAACAAGAGAGAGAAAAAGAAAGAGATAAGGGCCTACAACATCAATGGTGAATATTTGCTATGATCTTGGACAAAAATCGGTGGGGCCCATTGTTGATCGGATCAAAACCGTCCAAAACAAAGAAGACAGTGATAATATAAATTATTATTTATTATGATGATGATAATGAAGATCTTGAAATTGCATACTTCGTATGATATTATGTTAATGTTTTGTCAACGGGGCAACTTCTCCAAGAAGATTAGATTAATTAGTGGGTGGTATTGGTGGGTTTACGTCATCTACCAAATACTGCATAAAAATGAAACTCCACCTTCTTGTGACTTTTTTTTTCCTCTCTTTTATATGTTTATTCTTTTGTTTTTTTAAAATATTTTTTTGGGATTTTCTCCCACAATTGTGCCCATTTTACCCTTTAATGTGGAACAAAAAAACTAATAGATGTACTTAGTAATGGCCAGAGTATATTAATGTTAGTGAAAGCTGTGGATTTGGTGGGAGTTGAATTAATTATTATAATGATCAGGAAAAGGTCTCTTATTACTCCCTTCATTTTTAAATACTTGTTCTACATTTTATTTCTAGCCGTTTTTAAATACGTGTTCTATTTTCTTAATTAGAAAGTTTTTAAAATATTTAATGGCAAAAGTTAAACATAGCCCTAAGGGCTATGTATAACCATTAATACATGTCTAGATTCTCTTATATTTTCAATAAAAATAATAGTGTACATGTTTAATATTTATGGGGAATAATAAAAAACCAAAAAGTCAATAAATAGCACGTACCCACACAAATATGTTAATTCCCATGAAACTAATGCTTGACGCCTAAATTATAATTAGATTTTTCATCTTACTTATACCATAAAAATATATGAAAAAAAAAAAAAACTGAAGTCTCCATCAAATCATCTTACAACATTTCCTCTTCGTCATTTTACATCTTTTCTATCTATACTAGTGGGAGAAAAAAAAGGTTAGCAAAAGTCTTATGAATTATTTTTTATTCTAAAAGGTATGTCTTTTTGTCTTTTATGAGATGAATATTTTGTTTTAATGAATAATTGATCATCAATTCATCACCATCAATATTGTGAAAATATTTTGCATTGTGATAATCTTATTGCCCACAACCTGTTTGATAAATTGTCTTTTTTTTTCTTCTTTTTTTCCTGTTAATGAAGTAATGTATACTGGTTTGATGAATTGTTTATTTTTTTTTAAATGAAGTAAATTACGATCATGCTAGTTGTTTTAATACTTGTGATTCTACCCTAACATTATAACCCACTCTTACGTATTTTGAGTAAAAAAGAAGGATACAAATCCTAATTGACTTGCTGATATTGTCTACTAACTTTTTTAAATATATTTTACTATTTTAATTGTAAAATTTCTTAAATCATGTAGTTAATCTTTTTACTTTTCAAAATTTTAGATTGATATTGCTGTACAAGAAATTGTTCAAGGACGAATTTGTAATATTATGACTGCCATACTTAGACCAATTCCAGTGAAATCAAAGTCGTTAAAATAATCGTGTGCTCTTTTTTTTATTTTTCCCTTTATAAAAAAAAATTGCTTTGAAGATGATTTACAGAATTGCAGTACAATGAACGTATTTTATTTCCTAAAATAATGTGTATAACTAATAAGTGGGTAGAAAATAATATTTTAATAAATACAATTTAATGAGAATTGAATGATGGTCTAATTATTAATATTAAGTTTGTCATAGATTCCATTGGAATAAGATATATACCATTAATTGGAGGAATTTGCTAGTTTTTATGCATCCCTTAGGGCTATGAATAACAAAACCGATATTTAATTAATGTCTCTCATCTAGTTTACTCACCATAAATAATTATTTTATTCTTTCACTTAGCTCATTATTTTCATATTTTATTATTTTGTTTAATTTCTTTTAAAATTCCGCACATAGAGAAATGAAGCAAGTATTTAAAAACGGAGCTAGTATAGGGCTAATTTGGCAATTTGCTTTACATTTTTGCCTTGTTTAGTAAGAGTTCCTAGAATGAAGTTCCTTTTTCTTTTTTCTTTATATTTATTTCTTCTTCTTTTATTACTGTAAATTTGTCTTGGTCTATTACGTTGTGTAAGGCGGGGTCATTTTAATTTGAATAATTGTTGGGAAATCCCATTCAGTTTAACTTGAGCTAAACTCCACCTAGATGCTCAGAAATAAAAAAAATGGTAAAATAGATTCATTTTGCCATGAACTCACGTTACAAATAGTCCAAAAGTCAATGGAACGGGTTAGTTGCCACTTGCCAATACAATAAATTAATGTAGGGAAGTGATACAAAGGACTTTTCCTGAGTTTTTAATGCATATAGAATGAAAATTTTGCAATTAAAAAATTACTGTTCATATAATTTATATTTTAGTGGTACATTATACATGCATAATGGTACATTGTAATGTATCATTAGAGAGTCATTTTTTTCAGAAGTTGAAACTTATATGATGGTAAAAAGTACCACTACACTCGTAATAGTCCACAAAACATACTATTCAGACAAATTATACTTTAGTGGTATATTATACATGCATAATAGTACATTATAATGTACCACTAGAGAGCCAGCTTTTTCTAGAAGCAAAAATTGAATCAGCTTTTTCTAGAAGCCCATAGGTGCTATGCACCCAGACTCACTCTTGAGGATTGATCGCAGAACATAATTCATGGTGTGTTTACTAAATCCTTACATTACATGAGTACAACCCTTGGATACCCTTTTTTTATAGGTTAAATTGTTAATACTAGTAGAAATTCTCAACCTATCAAAGCTATAAAGCTATGTTTAGCTTGACTAATATGATCTGAATTTTTATGCACTAATTATTATTATTAGGTAAAATCTAACAAATGATTTTGGAGTGTTGATAAGCTAATAAAAGTAAAGTATCAAATTAAAATGAACATTAATTATACCGATCGATATATGATTTTGACATACATTCCCAAATTAAATGTCATTTTAGAAAATATTTTAAATGTTTATCTAACGCTCTGATGACGTTCATCAGCAATATAGTTATAATTATTTTAATTTTATTATTATTAGTGTTATTCTCAATGGTATCATTATAGTATTGACTTTCCCAAAGTACACATTTTATTTTTGTAGCCTCTACGCTATTATAGACACCTGATTCTGTTTCCCCAAAAACCAAACTAGTGATGAATACCTTTCATATTTTGATTAACGAGTTCGGTAAAGAGTTGAAAAGTCTCGTCAAGTTCCCTTAAACTTTAACCATATTCCCAATCTTACCTAAAATGTTTTAATCCGAAATAAATCATTTTGTACCTTTAAACCCAAAATTATATATTTTGTGTCCTTAAATTCATTCATTTCGTGTCCAAATCATAAAAACGTACAACCCTAATTATTTTGGTCCATAATCTCAATCCAATTATTGCTTACTAGGATGTACAATTTTCTACGTAGAACTCTTTACACCCTCTCTCCACTGCATCATCCTACACCTCTCCCCACTATATCTTCACCATGCTTCCTCCCCCAATCCCAAATTATAGCAGCTATCACCGATTCACCACATCTTACCTCCAAATTATATAGCGTATCCATCTTTATCAACTCTAGCGAAGTCCATTTGCGATCTCACAACCATTATCTCCTTCCACGACGACAATATAAACCTCGCCTCGTTTGTGTAACCACCATTTTATAAAATCCGGATTAATCACATGGCTAATCACTTAAAAAAACTCATTTCCAATAATGAATCTCGGGTCTTTTAAATTAAACTTAATGGCAGTGACAGTTGTGCTTCTGGGCATGAACTGTGGTTATGACAGTAATCATGGTTATTGTTTTGTGTAAAAATACCCATGCTATGAGGCCTAATCATAGCGGGACACGTGTCATCCCAAAAGAGGTCCAAAAAGGGTCACTCTGCAACTTACATGAGCACTCCCCCATCAACAGGAAAAAAAGATAACCTTCAGGACTAAATTTATGAGAAAGTGGTAAAACGGCACAACCCATTAAATTTAGGTCAGAATGACCAGGATAAGGGCACATTTACCAATTACCCTATAAATAGGGAGATTTCCCACATTTTAGGGTACAAGTTCATTTATTACACACATTTGATTCTCTCAAAAACAAAGAAAGTACCTGATCTTGGAATCTAAGAAGATCTACTTTTACTTTTCGCACTTTTTACTATTCTTCCGCCAATTTTAACTTGATTGTCGCTGGGGGAACTCCTACCAATAGGAGCTTCCATTGTTTTGGGGATACAACTAGCGGGAATCTAGTCTTGGTGACATAACTCTTTTGAGTGATATTGAAAACCCCGAAACATTTGGCGTCGTCTGTGGAGATAGTACATCTAAGATGGTTTCTCAAGAGTCTGTACCACCTCCTAATGAGAAGCAGGCTCCTACGGGTGAGGTCAAGTCGGACCATGATATAGAGGACGAAGATTCGGAGGTTAAAGTATATACGCCTAAAGATGAATCCCTCAAAACTCAAAGATAATAGGGAAGGAGACGATAACCAGGCAAGCCAGAGAAAGTTATCCGGCCTTCCCTAAGCGGCAAGTCACCCTACCCACATCACCCGAGACGAGTTCATGAAATTCATGTCAAGTTTCAAGGGTGAAATGAAGGACTTGATTTCCAAGGGGACGGTTGGTACTAAAAGGGCCAGTCGGCAAAGAAGCCTTCTCACTATGAGAAGGTTAAATCAGTCAAAGATAAGCAACCCTCTCCGCATCGGTCAAAGTTCGATGTAAGGTTTGGATTTTTACCCAAACCGAATCCAAATCGAAATAATTCGGTTTTCGGTATTTCAATCCAAATCCAAACCAAATAAGGAGCGTTCCGATCCAATCCGAACCAAATTTTCATCATCAAAACCGAATCTAATCAATACACCGAAATATTTTAGCTTAATTTTTGTGAGTCTGATTTTTTCTAAAAAAACTTGTATAGAAACTTTATATAATTTTAATTACGAAATATAAACTCACAAGATCCAAATATTGATAAAAAAGTTTACTACAATTCTTATTAAAATTTATCTTAATATACAAATGGCACAAAAAATCCCATGAATATTCAAAACTTGCAGCATTGTTATGCCTTCTTGTATACATTTCTAGCAAGGACTTAGAATCCAACGATCCTTACCATTACTTAGAAAATGAAAATTAAAAAAATTAAAATTTAGCAAAATAAAATAAATTTGAACTGAGATTTAGTATAAAAAATAGACTTGCAAGGACATAGGAGCAGGAAAGACAAGAAGAAAGAAAAAGAAAATCAGAGAAGACTAGAAGAGAAAGAGGGGGCGGATAAAAATTTAGGGTTTTAGGAACTGTTTTTTAATTTTTTTAATTTTTTTCTTTTATAGGGGTTGACTTAAGTTGTGCTTACATTTTTTGCCCTGAATTACAAGCAGGATATATACTTCATTTGTATAATTTGGTTTTTTAAAACCCAAAACCAAATCCAATCTTTAATCCATATTTTTAAAATTTTTCAAAGGAATCCAATCTAATTTTTTATAAATCCAAACCGAATTACTAATTCAGTTTGGTTTGGTTTGGTTTTCGATTTTAATTTGAATTACTTCCACCCCTAATCTTAACATAAAGGAGAGGACTGGTCCTTTGATTGATCTGTCCAAGTTATGATTCCTTGAGACAAGAAAGAGGAAGGTCACCCGGCATGCTCAGTCGGATGGAAGCAATCTAATGCTCGATTCATCATTGAGAAATCAACAATTGTCTGAATTGACGTCAACGTCGAGCTTCCCAAACAGCTTCAAGAATACCTCAATGAGGTATTCTCAATCTATGCATGAAGACCAGTCAGGCGGTCCGTCCGCCCACACAGGTCCTCATGTAATTGGCTTAGCGCAGTTTGTGCCCTTGAAGCCATAGAGGTTGTATGCCTTTATACCTATAACCTGCCTTGCCCTCTTCGGAGGACAAACGACATATAACGTCCAGCTATTGGACAGGTAGCTCCCTCTGCTAAAATATGGGGAACAACCTTCTGCGTTCTCTAAGAATATAACCACGGCGACATAGCCGACCAAAGTTAATAATGTCCTGGTTGGTACCTATGATGGCACCACCGACCCTGAAGACCACCTGTTTGCCTACACCCACCTCATGTACTTACATGGGTTGGATGATGCCGCATGGTGCAGGTGCTTCCCAACCACATTGAAGGACATCTTCGAACAATGGTTTGACAACCTGCCGGCTAGGTGCATTAATAATTTCAATATGCTGACATTCTTGTTTGCCTCTAACTTCTCCATGAACATACATTCCAAAAAGATAAGCCTTAACTTGGGCACGGTACAAAAGGGAGATAGGGAGGGGCTCCGTTCATATGTCAAGAGGTTCAATATGGTAAGAATCCAGATCCAAGGACTGTCTAACGATATTTCTTACTTAGAATTCTTTAAGGGCCTGAAAGACGAGTCGATCCTCAAGTTCAATCTCGTCCAGAGGAGAGTCTACACTCTTCAAGAAGCGCTGATGGAGGCGAAAGCCTATATACAGGCAATCGAGGTTTGCTTCACCAACAAGTAGTTAGACTCTAAGAACTCTAACAAAAAAAAGGGGAATCGACAAGAACAGTCGGCTCAAAAAGTTGAAGAGAGTAAGAAAAGAAAAGTAATCTGGGCGGTTGAATTGACGATTCTGATCATCCATCCTAGAAGAAAAAGAAAGAGTATAAACCATACGTCCTAAGGTACGAGTTTAACATAGAATGCTACTCCACCTCATGGAGATAAAAGACCAGGTAAAGCCTACAATAATGAAAGGTCTGGCAAAAAACCGGGATAAAGACAAGTATTGCCATTTCCATGAGGATATTTGTCATGACACTAATGACTGCTATAGCCTCAAGCGATTGTTTGGTAGATTGGCTGATAAGGGGGTGTTGAAATCTTACATTCTCATGTTAAGGTGACCCTAAAGACGGACCTTAGGCCTAGGCAACTATAAAAAAGATCAGCCCAGCCTACAAGTAGTTCAGAACTCGATAAGGAGCCCATCTGGACCATAGCAAGTGACTTTGCCAGAGGGGGCCCAACTATATAGGGCACAAGGACCATGTCAGACGGTTGGATGTCAATTCCGTTGATGAGGGCCAAGCATCCACTATTACTTTCCCTTAGGTCAACATTATTGAGAAGGTTTAGGGAAAAGTCTGTCGTCCGCATGATGACCCCATTGTCATTGAGTGCAAGGTGGCCAACTGACATAGGAAGCTCGTCTGACATCATCAGCTTCAACTGCTTTTTAAAGCTGAAGTACAAGCTTGATAGCCTGCACAAGGTTACTCACCCCTTGGTTGGCTTTCGGGGTGGAGTTGTGCACCCAGTTGCCCAAATAGATCTACTCATCTAGCTGGGAGATAAAGGAGAAGACACCACATGGTCATCCGGTTGTTGGTTGTTGAAGAGCTGACTTCCTACAATCTGATTTTGGGCCGTTGGAATATGAACAAATCAAAGGCTGTCATCATCCTATCCCTCATGTTGCTGAAGTTTAAAAAAGATGATGGTACTGTTGGCTCCTTAAATGGAGGCCATAAGACGGCTCGACAGTGCCACCTCTCATATGTCAAGCCCATAGTGGTTGCAGTCGGCCAGGGTGATGAGCTAATATACCTTGACAATGTTAAGAAGTAAGATCCTATCCCACTAGCATGCGACAAGAAAAGAAAGGTCGACCAGCTAGACGACACACGTCCGAGGCGTACTATAAAGGTGGGGACGGTTGCTTTTACAAAGCTGAGAGCAGACTTGCAGAATCTTCTAAAGGAATTCAAAGACATCTTTGCCTTTAAATTGGAAGAGATGCCAGGCATCTGCCCGAATATCGCTGTCCATAAGCTCGTTGTGGATCCAAAAAGAAGCTTGTCAGGCAAAAGAAAAGGAATCACTGCTACAGTAAAGAAGTTGTTAGATGTTGCGTTCATTCAACAATGTCACTTCCTAGATTGGATTGCGAATGTTGTTTTGGTAAAGAAGCCGAATTGTACCTGGCCCATGTGTGTTGATTACACTGATCTGAACAAGGCATGTCCTAAGGAAAGTTACCTACTTCAAAAGATCGACACTCTAATTGACTCTACAGCCGGACATGCTTTGAAGGGTTTTATAGATGCCTACTCAAGCTTCCTAAGATACCCCCGTGGAAGAAAGATCAAGAGAAGACATCATCAAGGGTTATTCTATTATACTTTGATGTTGTTTGGCTTGAAGAATGCGCTTGCTACTTTCCAAAAAATGATTAATATGATCTTCATTAATCAAATTGGAAGGAATTTAGAGGCGTACATTGATTTCATTGATAGTTAAATCCAAGCTACAGACCGATCATCTTGCTGACCTCCGAGAAACCTTCACCACACTTAGGCGCGCAACACAAGGTTATGCTCAATCCCAAGAAGTGTGTCTTTGGTGTTAAGTCTGGTAAGTTTCTCAGATTTTTTATTGATCAAAGGGGGACAGAGTTCAACCAAGAGAATATACATGCGGTTATTGACATGAAGTAACCCCGCACTGTAAGAGAACTACAAAAATTAACCGATTTTGTGGCGGCGTTTGGGAGAGTCTTTATCTAGTCAAGTAACAAGTGCCTCTATTTCTTTCAAGCAATCCGGAAGAAGACCATTTTTAAATGGGGGGATGATGCTGAGGCGACCTTCTAAAAATTGAAACAACACTAGCACTCCTTGCCAAGGCTTGTTAGCCCTCTGCCTAGGGAGACACTTTACATGTATTTATTTGTCTCAGATTATGCTCTTAGTGTTGTTCTCCTTGCTAAGAGAGACGACATCCAGCTCTTGTTTTTATTTTATTATCCATGTTCTTAGAAACAATGAACTCTGGTACCCAACAATTGAAAAATATGGTCTCACTCTATTTATGGCAAGCAAGAAATTGAAGTCGTACTTCTTAGCACATTAGGTGTTGGTTTATACAGACCAACCTCTCAAGCGGCCAATGAAAACCTTAGAGTCATGTGGCCGAATGCTCAAATGAGCTATTGAAATGCAAAGTCTGGAGATCTACTTCAAATTAAAGAAGTAGTGGAAGATAAGGCATTCGTCGACTTCATTGTTGAAATGACAAGGCCAGTTGAATCGGAAAATCTTGATCAAGTTTCGAAGGTGTATGTAGACGGGAGCTCTAGCATGAACGACTATGGTGAAATGATTACATGTTAGCCTCTTTAAGAGGCCAAGACAAGTACGAATATGCACTACAATTTAAGTTTCAAGTCTCAAACAATGAGGATGAGTATGAAGCCCAACTGGCCAGTGTACGGATATGTAAGGCAACAGAGGAAAGAAGAATTAAAGCGTACTCTGATGAGTGGCATTTATGCCACTCTTTTATCCTTTTTCCCTAAGGATTCTCCTCTCATTTGCACTTGTTTGGCCCTTTTTCTAAGCATTTTTACTTAGTTTTGCTTCCTCTTTTTTTTTCTCCTTTATTTTCCCTTTTCTTAGTCTTCTCATTTTGTTTTTATTTTGATTTCCATGCTTTTGTTTTGTAGGTATTATGTGCCGAAAGAAAGAGGATATCAAGAAGCCAAGCTAACTGTTGTGCGCGGAGTGCTGTGCGGCTGCTGTGCGGGCGCGCATGTTTGGCTGTGCGGGCGCGCAGCCCTGTCAAAACCCGCGTAGCCAGACTGAAGAAATAAAGCCTAACCAGAGAGTTTGTGTGACTTGTTGTGCGTCTTCTGTGCGGGCGCGCAACCTGATGCGCGGGCGCGCAGGCCTACTGTGCGGGCGCACTTATTTTCCCCATACCCTCAAAGTTGCGGCCGCGCACTACGCTAAGAGGGCGCACACACCTACTGCGCGGGCGCGCATATGTCGTGCGCGGGCGCGCACAGCTGGGTTTCCGATTTATTTGCGCCTTGTTGTCCAAGTCTCTTTCTTTCGGGGGGGGGGGAGCCACATATATATAGAAGGGACTCTTTGTAATAGAAAACACTTAGTACTAATTCCATAGAACATTAGCCTAATCTAGACAGAGAAAATAGATTGTTATTCAAGCATCCTTTATTGTATTCAACTTTGCTCAAGTTTTAATCTTCCATCAATCAAGCAAGTATCCAAGTTTTCATCTTTCTTTAATCCTTTCTTTAGTAATCTCTTCTCCTTTCCTTTAATATTATTTATTTGTTTAATTGTTACTTATTTTTGTCAATCTTATTAGTTTATCTAGTTATTATTGATTTCATTGATTTCAATCATGTTTTGTTTTGAGTTTCTTGAGTTTATTTCTAGTTTTGATATTATGTTTAATCTCCCTTCTATAGGCTAAACTTTTAGCTAGGGGAAGAGGGTGGAAGATATGATTTGATATTGGATGAATGATGATGGTTGGATTGAACTTATGCCATATATTGATGAAAGACATGATTTTTATTAGCTTGGGATTATTGTTGCACTCTATTTGATGTTTTCTAGTTTAAATGCATGAAAGTGATTTTAACTAGATTAGGATCACCTCTATTTTAATGATTGCATGAGAATGAGTTATTAAAGTGGAGTTTTTATGGATTGTGCTTCTTTATTCTCTTGATTTGATTGTAACTAATAGGATGCATGAGAATGATCCTTATTAGTGTAGACCTCTTTCATTGATTTGCCTAGACTATTGCATGAGAATGAATTGTTTAGGTAGAACCTTGTGTTCTTTGGCATATGTTTCATGATAATCACCATTATTCTCCTCTTTCTAATCATATTGGACACCCCCGTATCCCTAGCGTCATTTTCTATTGATTTTAATCATCATTTTCTTGCTTACTTGTAGTTTTAGTGTTCTACTCAACAAAACCAACAAAAACAATCCCCTTTTCACTCTTGCATTAGTGAAATTTGATGTTGAATTAGCGTGCTTCCCTAGTGGTTTGACCCTTTACTTGCCACTAACTAGTTTAGTGTAGGTTTAGGTATTATAAATGATTAATTTGGTTAGGGTGGTAGCTTAACGACCTATTTAAAAAGTTGGTCATCAGCCAGTACCATGGTGACTATGAGGCCAGCCATCCTGCTATGGTAAAATATTTATAGGTGGTCAAATAAGGGGACGGGACACTTGATGAATTTCTTGTGAGTCGAGTGTCAGGTCAGAAAAAAATTAGGCGGATGCTCTTTCTAAGCTAGCATCATCCGCCTCCTGTAATACACCTCTGTCAGTCTTTTGGGAAGTAATGGAAAAGATAAGCATCAAAGAATATCTCATTGGAATTCATAAACGAAGTTCAACATGGATGGACGACATCCGAGCATATCTGCTAGACGACACTCTGCCGGATACTTATCTAGAAATGGCCGCAACAAAAAAGCATGCGGCCAACATTAAGATCCACAACAGAGAAATTTTTAGAAAGGATTTTTTGCAACCTTTTTTTGAAATATATCACCCTTGAAAGGGGGAAGGATATTCTGGAAGACTTGCATTTGGGATTTTTTGCCTCACACATAGACGGAAGGTCTTAAGTAGAAGGGGCCAGGCGAAAAGGCTACCTTTGGCCCACTCTTGAGACTGACGCCATAGATGTAACACCCCAATAATTCTCCCATTTCCAAACCACTTACTTTAAATAAAAATAGAGGAGAACCATTAGCATGTTACAGCCACATGTTAAAACGTTAAGGCTTTATCAAAGTATTGTAGCGGAAATCCAACTTAAATCTTAAAATAATATAATTTAGAAAACTAATGAGTTAAAACTTACAAATTGGAACCATAAAGGCCCATATTAAATCAAACCTGTTGAGGGTAAAAATACCCATACACGTGGACCAGTCGCGTAGCGACACGTGTCACTATGGGAAGACGCCACACGTCCAGCATAAAAGCACTCAAAGGGCTTAGGCCAATCCTGTAGCGACACGTGGCCCAATGAGAGGGTGACACGTGTTGTTCAAGGAAGATGCCACGTGTTTAGGGCATACATGACCCCTCAGATCAGCATGCAAAAGAGGCCTAATTACATCAGGGCCCAAATCCCGGGAGATATCATTGAAAGCCGCAAAGCGGCGCCCCCAAAGCGACACGTAGCGTTCTCCGATTGCGCAGCCAATCACGTCACACAATTTTAGGGTATGAACCCTACAAAGGGGCACAATCTCCATCCCCATAAATACCCCAATCATTTATGATGGGAGTGGTGGATTAGGACACTACAAGAAAAAGAGCATTAATAGCTCCAACTTCTCTCTACTTTCTCTCTCTAGCCTTTTCCGTTTCTGATCACTGACTTGATCGTCGAATATTCCGACAAATGGAATATTCGTTGTTTTGCAGGTGTATCCGTCTCGTTGCTAGGAGAGCGTGACCAGTATCCGAGGAAATCCAAAAAACACCCGAAACATTTGGCGTCGTCTGTGGGGATACTCGAACGTTATGGAAATATACGGTCGGACACCTAATCCAGGCGAGGATGGACATGTAGAGGATATAATCCCTACAATCCGTACCAACGATCCGTTGATTGCCACATTTCAAGAAGCTGATGACCCTCCTGTTACCGCAGCCTCTCTAAAGGCCGCACTCAACAAGCTACGGAAGGAGTTTGAGAGAAACGGAGCCTTTACCTCTAGGCAGCCGCCCAGGAGAGAGGGGGAGAGGGCTCCGAAGAAAGCACAAAGCAAAGCGGCCAATGTAACGGACGCTGGGAACACCCCCTTTCGTAGGCCGACTGGAAGGTCCCCAAGGGTACCGCGGACAAATTTCTCTGATCTGTTGGCGAAAAGACAGTCGGTTGGGGGGAGGAGTAGGCATTCTCGAAGAGAGGAGCCTGAGCCGTCTAGACGATGGAAGGACGCAAAGGATTACCTTCGGCATAAGCAGCGGGAGCGTGCCGCTTACTCGGACACGGCCTCAACCCCAACTATGCCGGATGATTTTTCAAATCATTCTCCCTCCCAACATACCAGCACGACCATCTCAAGCCGAATTCAAGTCGTCCGCACTCCAACTTCTATTTCAGTCGTCCGCACTCCAACTCCTATTCCAGTTCAATCACTCCAATATCAACCTCCCCAGGGATTCAATGGCTTGATGCCGCCGAATCCTCAAGTCTTCGGACAATATGGGACATGCGGGAAGATGTACGGTCAGGCTCCATACCTGGCTGGATCGTCCGTGCAGCCACAACCAATTGATTGGCAGATGCGCCTGCTGACTCTGGGAGATAAGTCGCCTCCGTTTTCGCAAGATATTTTAACTTCCCCTTAGCCGCCGAAGGTGAAAAGTGAACTTGTGGGAGCTTATGATGGTACGGGCAACCCAGAAGAACACATTACCTCGTACAGAAACCTGATGTACTTGTAAAGTGTAGATGATGCTACCTGGTGCAAATGCTTTCCGTCCACTTTGAAAGGTGTGGCACAACATTGGTTCAATAGCCTCCCGGCTGGATGTATCAATTGTTTTACAACTCTTAGTTTGTTGTTTGTGGGAAATTTTTCATACAACATACCACCTCGAAATACTAGCCTTAATTTGGCAACAATTGTTCAAGGGAAGAATGAGGGCCTACGGTTGTACGTCCAGCGATTTAACCAAGAAAAAGCCCAAATTCATAATCTGCCGGATGAAATGGCTTACTCTGAATTTCTCCTGGGATTAAGGCATAATGGTTTTAAATTTGACTTGGTAAGGAAAAAGATTCGGACATACGCAGGTGTTTTACGAGAAGCCGAAGCTTATATTGAAGCGGCGGACTTTTGTTCGCTCATAAAATTAGAAGCACCGGCCGACCAAAAGAAAGAAGGAAAAAAGAGAAAAGAAGTCTGGGTGGCCGATGGCCAGCCGCAGAAGTCCAAGAAGGTCAAGACGTACGAGCCCCAGTATGAGTTCAATAAGGACTGTTATTCTATCTTGATGGAAATCATGGATAAGTTTGAGTTCGAAAAGCCACAGCCGCTGAGAGGCCCGACTCAATACAAGAACAAGAACAAGTATTTTCATTACCACAAGGACGTGGGACATGACACGAACGATTGTATCAATTTGAAGAGACTGTTGGACAAGTTAGCCGAGAAGGGCATGCTGAATTCTTATGTAATGAAGTCCAAATTTACTTACACACGGAAAAATAACACTTCCGAGAAAAGACAGAAAAATGATAAGAACAAAGACAAGGAAGATGATGGGAATAGCACTGATTCAGGCTTTGCCGTGATATCAGGAGGATTCGCCTCAGGCGGCCCAACCATGAAAGGGATCAAGCAGGACGCCTGGAACTTGGGAAAGGTGATGCAAGCAGATACAATAAAGGCCGAACCCTTTCCCAAAGTAATCATCAGTGAGGCCGACCGGGGGGAGGTCAAAGCCCTGCACAATGATCCCATGGTATTCATTATGAAGATAACCAATTTGAAGGTCGGACGAATATTGATTGATACGGGTAGCTCGGCTGACATTATCAGCCAAGCCGCCTTGAAGAATCTAAGCTTCCCAGAGGATGCTCTTCAGGACATCACTCACCCGTTGGTAGGATTTGGGGGGAATGTTATCCACCCGGTGGGAAGGATAGACCTACCCGTCCGCTTTGGGCAAAAAGGGGAAGGAAGAGATATGGTTGTCCGCTTCCTGGTCGTAAAAGAGCTGACTGGATATAATGTCATACTCGGCCGTCCTACGCTGAATGCAGCCAAAGCAGTCATTGTACCTCATCTAATGCTGCTAAAGTTCGAGAGGACGGACGAAAAAATTGGGACAATCCAAGGGAGTCAGAAGATGGCTAAGGAATGTAATCAATTGGATGTCAAGCCCAAAGCACGCGGACCAAAAGTGTCCGAGCCAAAAGAAGAAGGAACCTCACTCCCAGCATACCAGGTCGGCCAGAAGCGTAAGGCTACCAAGATAGAACAAGCATAGCAGCTAATGACTGTCGGTCGTCCAGAAGAGTTACGGCCCCAGCCGACCGGCAGTCACCAAGATATAGTGCTTGACCCCGATCAACCAGATCGGACGGTTAGTGTGGGCACTATAGCTTTGGGTATTCTTGGGGATGAGTTAATTCAACTACTAAGAGAATTCAAGGATGTATTTGCATTTGACGTCGGTGAGATGCCAGGAATAAGCCCTGACCTGGCCGTGCATAAGCTGGCTGTGAACTCAGCCGTTAAACCCGTCCGCCAAAAGAGAAGAAACCATGGAGAAGAGAGGAATCAGGAGGCCGCAGCTGAGGTAAAAAAGTTGCTAGACGCCGGTTTCATTCGGCAATGTTATTACCCAGACTGGGTAGCTAATGTAGTTCTCACTACTACAAAATTGGCCAAAGAGACCTAACATAAAAGACCTGTTATCTACATAACAGGTCTCTTTGGTCCAAGAGACCATTTATCATTGATAACGGGTCTCCCATTTTATTTCTTTACGTGGTCAAAAAACTCAAGAGACCGGTTATTTAAGATAACGGGTCTCTGTGATTTTCTTTTAATATTTTTTTAATGATAAAAACAATTTGAGACTGGTGGTGTAGATAACAGGTCTCTCGCGGATTTAATTTTTTTATTTATTTTTATTTTAAAAAATTTGGAGAGACCTGTTTGGTTAGTTAACAGGTCTCTCTACATTCTTTCCTAAACCATCAAAACCCTAACTCTCTAACTCCCCGCCTCTTCACTTTCTCTCTCTTCTCATTTGCCCCCTTCGCCTACCTCCTCACTTTCTCCTCCAGATTTTCCTTTTCATTGTTCTCCATTTCCTATCTACTCTCACAATCTAAAAAATCTAAGGAGAGGTTGCGATTGTAGAAGTGTCCTCTTAGTTCTCCAATGAAGAAGTTGTAAGCCTTTTCTCTTCTCCTTTGAAGCAATTTGTGGGCTTCAAGTTTTCAACATCTCCATTTGAGCATGCATTCATAGGAGATGTTTAAATTTTGGGTTTAACAGTCATTTATAACATACTATGTTAAATTTCTGGTATGTTTTTTAGATCTTAGCTATTTTATCTTAGAGATCTGATTAATTTTTTACTAATTTTTTTTCTTCATATTATGTTCTTCTAATATCGTTTTCAAAAACTTTTGATTCAAGATTAGAGATACATGGGAGTTATATTTAATAATTTTATTTTTTTTTGGATTTTTAAAACTAAAATTAGGTGCCCATTGAGATTCTGGACGAAGGAAGGTCCAAATTGGTTGAAACAAGTAAGGAAAATGGAGATCTAATTTCTTGTATGATTTTTGTTTTCAATTTTGATAACTTTAAAATAATTCTTTAGATTTTTTTTCATTTTCTTTTTTAGATTTTATAATCTTCGTTTTCGATTTTAATTTTTCAATTTTAATTTTTGCTTTTTTATTCTGATTTCAAAAAATAGTTTTCATTTTAATTTTCTAATTTTTGTTTTAGATCTTATCGCTGTTTTGTTTTTTTTTTGGTAATTTTTTAACATTTTATTTCGATTGTAAATTTTGATATAGTTTGTGATTATACAAACTGGTAATTTCTTACTGGTATTTTTTTTGGTTTATTTTTTTTTCTTTTCTGTTTTTGCTTTTTAATTTCATTATTTATCAGTACATTGTATTATGACTTTAATTTTTTTTAACTCTGTAAAATTCTATTAACGGTAATTAAATCTTTAATTTTTTTATTTCTTGTGTTTGATGTAAATCTTACCTTATTATTGTTCGGTCTTATTATAGGTTATCTATGAGCTAATGTTTGATGGAGATGATGATATGAAGTTGACAAGGGATGATAAAGGATGATGAAGATGAAACACTCCAATGAAACAGGTGGATGATAGTTCATTTTTAGTGTTAACTTTCTTTTTATATGATTACAGATAAATAGATTATACTCCGTAGTACCTAGATAAATTATCTAATACATACTATAAATTATCTAATATGTAAATGTTATACTTCATATGTATTATGTATTTATTTTTTGAATGAAATTAATTGAAATCGTACATTTGTTTTTGTAATTTTTTTTAAAAAATGGAATGTAGCAAGAGACCACCTATCTAACCTAAGTGGTCTCTCTTTAACTCACAAAAGAGACTACTTTTGTAAGTTCACGGGTCTTAATTTTTAAAACAAGAGACCGCTTTTCTGACAAAAAGGGTCTCTTATGCTTCTATAATTTTAATATTTCAACCATCCAAAGAGACTGCTTTTCTAAGATAACAGGTCTCAAGTTTTGAAACTTTAGACCGCCTCTATAGAAGCAGTCTCTTAGCCAAAGAGACCGCTTAGCTAGAGACCGCCTCTAAGGCAGTCTCTTTAGCTAATTTAGACGGGTCTCTTTGGCCAATTTTGTAGTAGTGTCTCGTGAAGAAGCCGAATGGAACTTGGAGAATGTGCGTGGATTACACCGATCTGAACAAGGCATGCCATAAGGACAACTTTCCCTTGCCCAAAATCGACCGCCTGGTTGATTCAACGGCCGGGCATGCCCTGATGAGTTTTATGGACGCATACTCCGGATTCCATCAAATTCCCTTATTGGAAGAAGATCAAGAGAAAACAACGTTCGTAACTGAGCAGGGGTTTTACTGTTATAAGGTTATGCCATTCGGCCTCAAGAATGCCTTAGCTACCTTTCAACGACTAGTTAATACAGTCTTCACAGATCAGCTCGACCGGAATATGGAGGCGTACATTGTTGACATGATTGTCAAGTCAAAAGAACCGGCTGACCACCTAAAGGATCCGCGAGAAACTTTTACCGAACTCAGGCGGCATAAGATGATGTTAAATCCAAAGAAATGTGTCGTTGGTGTTGAGTCCGGTAAATTTCTCGGATTTTTGATTGATCAACGTGGAATTGAGGCCAACCTTGAAAAGATTCAAGCTGTCTAGGACATGAAGTCACCGAGGACAATTAAAGAAGTACAAAGATTGACAGGCTGTTTAGCAACACTTGGTAGATTTCTGTCAAGATCAGGGGATAAGTGCCGTTATTTCTTTCAAACCATCAAGAAGAAAGCCATGTTTGAGTGGACAGAAGAGGCCGAAGAAGCATTCGTATAGCTAAAGAGCCACCTTCATACATTGCCTCGGCTCGTCAGTCCACTCAAGAATGAGAAGCTATTTATCTATCTCGCCATCTCTAAACACTCTCTAAGTGCCGTCCTGCTTGCTGAACGGCTCGACCACCAGATCCCAATATATTTTATCAGCCATGTGCTTCACAACGCCGAGCTGAGGTACCCCCCTATTGAAAAATTTAGCTTGGCATTGTACATGGCATCGAAAAAGCTGCGGCCGTACTTCTTGGCACATTCAATTGTGGTATACACAGACCAACCTCTGAAGAAGCCATTTACAACTTTAGAGGCAAGTGGCCGTATGCTCAAGTGGGTCTGGGAAATGAGAGGCTTTGACATTACGTTTGAGCCAAGTAAAGCAATCAAGGGACAAGCCTTTGCTGATTTTTTAGCTGAGATGACTCGGCCTGATCTTCACTCGGCCGGAGACCAAGTCTGGAAGGTGTTCGTGGATGGTAGTGCAACAGCTACCGGGTGTGGTGCATGTGTCATATGTTAGTCTCCCGAGGGAGATAAGTTTGAGTATGCTCTGAGATTTCACTGTCAAGCCTCTAATAATGAGGCCATGTATGAAGCCCTCCTGGCCGACCTTAGAATGTGTAAGGCGGCAGGAGCAACAAAAGTGGATGTAAGCTCGGCCTCCCTACTTGTAGTCGGCCAGGTGAACGGAGACTTTAAGGTAAGGGAGCCGACAATGATGAAATACCTGAAGATTGTCAAGGAGGAGGTCAAGGGCCTAGATCATTTTAATCTGCAACAAGTTCCTCGTTCGTCTAATCATCAAGCGGACGCCCTCTCTAAATTAGCATCCTCAACATCATGTGATACCCCCAAATCAGTGTTTTGGGAGGTAAAGGAAAGAAGGAGTATTGATGCCTAGCCAGTACAAATCATTGATAGAAGCTCCACTTGGATGGACGTGATCATTTCTTATTTAAGGGATGGGTTACTTCCGGCTGATCCTAAAGAGAGCTGACTGATGAAGAGGAGAGCGGCCTGGTTCGAAATGAAGCAGGGGGAATTGTTTAAAAAGGCATTTGTGAAGCCGTACCTGAAGTGTATTACTCCAGAGAAGGGGCATGACGTCCTGGACGACCTTCACCAGGGGCAATGCGGTTCCCATATTGGAGGGTGAGCCTTGGCTGAGAAGGCTGCCTATCTGGGCTACTACTGGCCGAGCTTAAAGACGGACGCCATGAAAATGGTGAAAAAATGTGACAAGTGCCAAAGATTTGCAACCTTGATCCACCGCCCTACTAACAGTTTGTCGGCCATAAGTAGTCCGCTCCCCTTTGCCAAATGGGGGATGGATATCTTAGGACCGTACATGCCAGCATCTTGTCAAAGGCGTCATGTGTTTGTAGCAGTAGACTACTTCACAAAGTGGGTGGAGGCCGAGGCTGTACAGGGCATCAAGTGGACGGACGTTTCAGCCTTCATATGGAAGAGTACCATTACATGTTTTGGCGTTCCTCAGTCTATGGTGTTCGACAATGGACCCTAGTTTAAAACGTCTCAACTCAAGGACTGGTTGGAAGACCAGGGCATAGCTCATTGCTTTGCTTCGGTCGGCCGACCACAAGCCAATGGCCAAGTAGAAGCATACAACAAGTTGATCTCCAATGGTATCAAGCGCAAACTTGAAAAGGCAGGCGGCCTATGGGATGATGAGTTGGTAAATATATTATGGTCCATATGAACAACTGCCAAGAGCTCCACAGGGGAAACTCCATCCTTTTTGGTATACGACACTGAGGCTGTCCTCCCAATTGAGATGTACGAGCCCACTCTTAGAGTGATGCTATATGATGAAGCGGCCAATTGGGAAGCCATGAAGACTGCCCTGAACTTCCTTCCAGAAGCTAGGGGCAATGCGGCGCTTAGAAACGAAATTTATCGCCTAAGGATGACAAGGGCATACAATCGCCGAGTGTCAAAGTGTCCGCTGAAAATGGGAGATCTTGTCCTAAGGAAAATGGAGGCTGTGGGTCGGGCAAATGAAGATGGAAAGCTGACCCCAAACTGGGAAGGGCCGTATCGAATCAGGGAAGAAGTTCGAGATGGAACTTACCGTCTCGAAGCCATGAACGACCGACCTATTCCGCGTACATGGAACACTGACAACTTGAAGAAATATTATGTTTAAGTTTTTTTTTAGTTCTTAGCCAAAAGCTGTATATACAACTAGGTCTGTTGACCGAGCAATATAAAGCCGTACGACCACAACAATGTAATTTTGACAAATTAATGAAAAGTTAAACATTGTTATATTATTTTCCATTCTACTTATGCTTATTTTCACCTTCATAGTCTACGTAGATACGCCGCGTGAAACTTGTAACTAGGTTGCTTGCAACACAGCAACCCGGCCATAAAAGAAAAAATAAGTGACTTGACTTTAAGCCACATATATACGTCCGCTCCTCATTTAGACGGACGGAAAAGGTAAGGTATCCTATGTAATCCCTTTAATGGGGCAAGGGCATACCTAGGCATTCTAGCCCAGCCAAACTTAGAAATTTTAAGTTGAGATAATACTTGAAATTTTTTGAGCATGTCCGAGCGATAGTTTCAACGGACAGCTCGCATAAAGCCAATTAAACGACCGAATAATATGTTGTTTCAGCGTATCACCTAGTCCAAGGAAAATCATTACTATGATTTGATTAACTTGCTAGTAGTCATACCCCTCAAGGTATAAACTCTACCAAGTTAATCAAACCATTTAAAATATGGACTAGGCGAACGCCGAATAAAGGGGCATACCCCCCATTGTACGAAAATGCAAAGACATGCTAAAGTATGTAAAATTTTCTAAGTATGAAATACATAAAAAGAAGAGCTTTAATTAATTAAGAACCGCTCAAAAGGCGGAAAAATTTCTTATAAAAACCGCTCAAAAAGGCGGCAAATAAAGAAAATAAAATTGATTAAAAAAAGGCAGAACAAAGAGCTGATATCATGGGGCGGCAGGGGTTCTAAGAAGTTGGACCTTGGCCTTGGACGGGCTCTTGAGAGGCGGGAAGGGACGCGTCCTCAGCAGATGTCTCCTTACTCTCCTCCTCGTCATCATTGCCGGCTGCCACTTTTTCATTTTCCTCGTCCTCTGAGGAAGTTGGTGTGACGTCCAGCTCAGTAGAAGGCTGCCCGACCATCTTAGCCTCTTCCCTGAGGCAGACAAAGTTAAGGCATTTGCTGAAGCGCTCTTGATAAAAGGCCACCTCGCCCTCGTCCACCATGAGCTCGAACGCCTCAAAGAAGTGGCTCTTCAGCCTATCCTCAGCATTCTGTTCAATGCGGACGACCTCAAACGCACTAGGGGCCCGAGGTGTTTTCAGCTGTAGAGTCAAGTCCTCAACGGACTTCTTTAAAGTTTCCACCTCGGCCTTAAGAACGTCCGCCTCGTCCAAGGCCTCCTTCAAGTGTTTTTGAGCTAAGGCCACTTCACTCCTAAGCTTTTCGGAGGCCTCGAACCCTTCTTTCTCGCGCTGGCCGTCCAAGAGGGCCTGATCCCTCTCCTGTCTCATGGCGTCCCTAGCCGCGGAATCTTGCTCCAGGGCCTGGCCCAGCTTTACCAAATCTTCAGCTTGTTGCGCTGCCTTGTCGGACAGCGCGTTGATTTGGGTTTCAAAGTATCGGCGCAGGACGGTCGTTTCCCCAATAATGGCATCCTGGGTTTTCTGAATCTGATCCCAGGCATGCTTCAACTTTTCATTCTCCTTGTCCTTCCATTCAAGGAAAGCATTCAATCGCAGGAAGAGCTGCGTACAGGGAAAGCGTGTTAGCAAAATGAGAGTGAAAAATTAATTAAGTGTGAAAGTTGAAAGAAAAATTATCTCAGCACTGCAATTGATCATTGGACCAAGGAAGCCCTCATGAAACCCCCGCAGCTTGTCTCGCTGCTCAGTAGGGATAGCCCTAGCCATGGCCTCCCTCATGGCGTTCCTGTCCGCGCCCGTAAGGGATTGGCCGGGCAGCTTCTTGTGTAGCTCCTCTGAAATATCTATGCGCGGGCACAAAATTAAAAGTTTAGCTTCAGCTCAATCGGGCTTATAAAAAACAAAATAAAATATGCAAAGTTACTCGAACTGACCGTTAGAGAAGCTCGGAGGGTTAAGGGGATTGAAGGTGAATGACGGGGGTGCCGCAGGCTCGTCACTCTCCTCACCCGTACGGCCAGGCTGGCCGCCTGCTGACTGAAAGGCCTCAAGCCAATCAGATTCTCGGACTCTTTGTACGGGCGGAGTCACTTCTGGCCCAGTCAATTTTGCCGGGGTCGACCTACCCCTACTGTAGACACCTAAAAATGTCTCTCCAAAACCAAACCCGATGATGAACAACCTTTCACCGCCATTATTGGTCGGGTTTAGTATTTAATCTTGGAGTGCTTAAATTCATGTTTCCATTTCATAAACCAACCCAATTCCTAGCAAATTTCCCCAAACCATAACTTATTTTCCTCATTTCGTTCCTTTAAAGAAAAATAATTCATTTCGTGTCCTTTAAAATCATTTATTTCGTGTCCTTTTTAATAAACGTTTAATACAGTTTATTTTGGTCCATAATCAGAGTCCAATGATTTAATAGTTTGACGGGGCTTGAAAAGAGCTTTCCAACGATATATTATAAGCCTAAATCCGAGTTATAACGAATAAGTTTTGGCCAAAATATTAAACCGAGCCCAAACCGAACCTAAGCCCACCTTACTTACGACCCAATGATCATGTGGAGGGTCCAAATTATTTAATCCCATTAATAAAAAAATTAGGATTAATTTGATGCTGCTATAAGTTTCTAAAAGATCTTAATTATCCTTTTTGAAAAGATAAGATTAAATAGTTTGAAATTGAATAAAACTCCTTTTTTTGAAAATCCTATTTATATCCGAATTAAAAGACGTTCAAAGACAGACAGATATTATTTTCGTGAATCATAGTTTTTATTCAAATTTTATATAGTTGGATAGCCCTTGAAATTATATTTCCAAGGATATATTATAATACCAATTCTGAGCTACAACGAAAAAGATATGAATTAAATAAAAAACTCTATCCAAAACTGACACCGTCTCACTGTTTCGGATATATCTTTTATTCTACAGAATATTTTAATCTTATTCTAATTGTATTAGAAAGTAGACTTCATGATCTTTCCAATGCTATTTTATTCATCTTATTCCGATTTCTGGATCAAAAGATATGATAAAAACAAAAACCTCAAAAACTGTAGTCTATCGAGTTTTATTCCGATTTAATTCGGATCTTATCTTAATTCTTCGAACCTTCTTTTTTTCTCTATAAATAGAGGTCATATCACCCCTTTTCCATTCATCAACAAGCTTGATCATTAAATAATTCTCTTCTCCCTCTTTAGCCTAAACACTAGCATCCCCATTCTTTCACTATTCCTTCCTTTAAGCACTCCAAGGAGTCCATGCTTAACCTGAGGTTCTACCTTAAACCAAGGCGTGAAAGGTATAATTAACTGAGGGTTTGGACCAAATCAAATCTATATTTATTTAACTTAATTTTCAATTTGATTTATATTTTTATTGAAGTTACTAACAATTTATTCATGATGTAGCAATTTAAAGGAACGCGCAGAGTGTGAGTAATTAATTAATTTAATTACTCTTATTTTATTTTAATATTGCTAGTATCATGATTAGGTTGTTTTATATTTAATTTGAGTAATGCTATGATTATTAAATTGCTTCCAATATTAACGTTTACTCTACTATATTTGTTGATCACCTTATTGCATGTTAAAGGGAATATGTAATTGAAAATCACGCCTAATAAGATAATTTGGACAACCGGTTTAGGTTCCTTTTTAATCTTGTTATTTCATTCAAATGATCACAAATATTTTAGAATTATATGTTGCATTTATATTCAACCAATTTAGCTTAATAATAGTTTGGAGCAAATTGAAATTTTGTTTGTATGTCTTTGAGATCGAAGGAATCACTTTTCACTATAAGAATCGAGTAGAGGCCAATACGAGCGAATGTGACTCCATGTCTCACTTCGTACCATCATCCCCGATCCTCCTTTCGTGGTTACGAACCATATGGAGTTAGTAATCTCATGGATTATGAATGGGGAGTAACCTTCACGGGTCAATCGTTATTGCCTATCATTGTTCCTTTATCGTGGTTGCCTTTTATGATCCGTGAACGGTTTACAAGTTCCTTAAAAAACTTGTTGGTGGCTCCCTACTTTCCTTGTCCCTAATCGTAATATGTCAATTCCCACTTCCTATGAGTGCCAAGAAAATTCACCACATGCTTTAACGTAGGCGCACTTCGAGTGACCCCTACAATTTGGCGACTCCACTGGGGAGGATTCTTGGTTATTTATCGATTTGAGTCATCGGTATTTAATTAAGATGAGTGGATGAGACTGGAAAGATTCTTGAATTGTATTCCTGCGATTTAATTGGCATTGTCACATATGCATATGCCTTTTAGGTTACCTATTTTGCCACAATAGTACGTGTTCTACGTTTGTGGCTAGCCCGGGGGATTTATGCTCTATCAACCCGAAAACGCTCATGGCAATAAGGGTTCATCCGAGTTTTTAAATCCACCCAGACCATGAAATCGAGTTCGATTTCATCACGAACTCGCGGAGCCGCCCGTTGGCATACACTCTCAAGGGAGGCTGCCTTGCTAACGCGTCCAAACTCTTAACCATGTTACCCTTTGACACCCAAAAGCTTGACCATAGTCGAACATAGAACTTGATTTTAGGTTGCGAACTTCATTGCATCATGCGTGACGATATGCTTATGTGTGCATTTTTTTTATTGACCTTTTTTTAATTATTAATTTTTTTCTCTTATCAAACCCCTTTTCTTATTATTAGAGTCGAGCCATAGATTTTTTTTTGAGTCACCCGGATTTTTATTCCTGTATACTGCAAAAGAGTCAACTTGTTTTGGTTATATCCGAAGTTCTAGAAAGAGTTACGTGTCGTGCAACCTATGGATCTGTAGCCTCGAGTTTTATCTTTCATTTGGCGTTGGTTTCGTCTCAATCAAAATCACAGATAAAAATTTATAACCGATATACTATAGCCTGTCCGATTTAGGTGTCTTTTTAGCGTTAACTTTTGTTTTTTCTTAAAAAAATAAAAAATTCGTGTCAAGCTAGTCTTAGCCAAGTCCTTTAATCCTTGTGAACTCATATAACATAGGATTATAGATTGTTATTTTTATTTATTTACTTATTTATTTTTATACCCATTAATCCTAACTCTTCTAGAATACTAGTCCTCTTCCTAGTTTCTACCGATTTTTGTGCTAACCTTAACATGTGTTCTTTGTCTTTGATTTTAGTTGATATTATTTATGACTAATGATTTCAAGTGGACCGTTTTCACCTAGTAAATAGCATAAACATTAAAATTGGACAAAATTAATCAAGTTAGTTTGTCTTTTAGTCTTCCGTGCTATTTGGTCCTTGGGTCCTTTGTTTTTCACAACGTCCTCATGTCTAGCCATGCGATCATACCATGAGTCTTAATATACTCACCTAATCACATATGTTGAGTCGTTGCACACACTTTGTCTTCGAGTAATGCACTATATTGTTTATAATCGTATACTAGGACCATGCATGCATCGCTTTCCGTCGTAATGAGTGGAGTATTTCCCATCGGTTTTCAAAATTCTTTCATACACTCTTCCTTTCCAATCTGAGTATTGAGTCAATGCATTAAGTGAGCTCATTTTGTTCCATAGTACTCGAGTTCAAGAATCACTAGGCAAGAGTTGGAAGAATAAGGGGAACGTCATTCCTTCCTTCTTTTCTTCCAATCAAAGCATCAACAATAACAAACTTCTTGTTCCTTTTGGCGGTAACAAATAATTCATAAGCAACCATGAAGGCGAAGCACAAGACAAGTCTCCATACAAGATTTCATGCTTTTTTCTTTTGTTTTAACCCTTTTCCCCTAAAAAGTCTAGCATAGGCTCTCCTTATCCATGTGTCTATCTGTCACATTTCTTACCTTCTTCATAAATGAACATCTCTTTCTTACATTCGATCACGTAATTAGAAAAAATAAAAAAAATTGCCGAACTAAACACAAGGTACACCAATGACTTGAGGCACCTTTGGAACCCTGTCATTCCCTATTAACCATTTAATCACATATCCATTTCTTCGTCAACCACTTTAAGTCTCGTCTAACAATTGACCTTATTTATTCAACCCACATTCACTTAACCCTGGAATGGGAAGGTGTGAAATTTGTGTAACAATCAGAAAGCATGTTCAAATTTTTTTTAAAAAGGGAAAAGAATAAGTAAATAAAAAAAATGTCTAAAGGCAAGTGTTCCAATGTCTCCAATATGAACATGTCTCAAATTGCGTCTCTCATTGAGTGCTTGGTACCGTGCCTGAGAAACATGAATTCTAAGTGAGTGATGGACCGCATGATCTGAGATTGCCTACATTGATTCACAAGAATGGAAAAGAGAAAAAAAAAAAAGAAATTCAAAAAAAAAAAAAAATATATATGAAAAATAAAACTTGCAAAGTCTAATACATAATTGCATATCTTGGGGGCTTCTCTCGGGCCTTAAGCCTTTTACCCCTTTCTTCTTTAAACCTTCCGCTTAACCACATTACAACCCTTGAAAGACCTCTTTGAGGTGTACACACACTTGTGCAAAGTTCGGTTAGAGCTACGTTCGGCCTGATTTCTAACAGATACGTAGGCAACCTCACATCGAGGTGTGACCACATTAATATTCATATCCATGCATGATCGAGTCAAAGAATATCCATTTCTTACCCCTACCCATTTAGAGCTAGACTTGGGGGATTGAACCCACATCATTTAGCCTACCTAGCCTAAAGAGTCATCATCTTAGACTCTTCTCACTTCTCTTTCCATCGCCATAACCCTTGCAGCCAACCTTAGTATCACATTCACAGACTTCACTCACACATCCATATCCATATCATCATTCCCTTTAGGAACCCTATATCATGAAATCTTGTTTCCCTACTATGCATGTTTCATCATATTTAAAGACAACATTCATTAGAAGAAACATTGTATACTTGCTTAGCTTCCTGACCTGAGCAATATTCATTGTTTCATGCATCGCATAATGTGTTGAAAAACATTTATATATCAATGATTTTTAATCATACAAAGCATATCGTGCTTAGCTCCTTGACCTAAGCAACGTTCATTATGCAATAATCACTTCATCTGTATATGTGCTTAGCTTCCAAACGTAAGTGACGTTCAAGATCGCTTCTTTACACCATATATAATGCTTAGCTCCATGAACTAAGTTCATTCATCGTGTCACATGATGTAATTTTCCTTAGCCTCCTGGCCTAAGGACATGCATCATGCATACATTACTTTCAAGAAAAGCAATTCAATCCATGAGATTCATTTTGTCTTGATCAACGAGGAAGTTCAAAACTTCTTTCCTTTTCTTTTGGAGAAGTTCGAAAACTTTTTTAAAATTTTCTCATCGAGGGAAGTTCAAAAATAAAAGTTCAGTTTTCACGTCTTTCTTTTTCGGGAGAAAGTCGGTACCCTCCACTCGTCTCATGACAAAAATGATGGAAAATTTTTGCTTTTGCATTTTCTGTTGCCTGTGTTTGCACACACACACCATATACACACACAACCACAAGTTATACACGTGTCATGTCAAGTAAAACTTGGTCAAGTTAGTGGTCAAGTCAATCACAATATATACGAGTCCATTGGCAAATTTATTTTTGCAGGTCTCATGTACAGCCCACGTTCGGGGACAAGCGAACCAACTACAACCCACGTCCGGGGACAAGCGGACCATCTACATTCCACGTCCTGGGACAAGCGGACGGGGACAAGCGGACCATCTACAGCCCACGTCCGGGGACAAGCGGACCATCTACAGCCCACGTCCGGGGACAAGCGGACCATCTACAGCCCACGTCCGGGGACAAGCGCACCAACCACAACCCACGTCCGGGGACAAGCGGACCATCTACAGCCCACGTCCAGGGACAAGAGGACCATCTACGACCCACGTTCGGGGACAAGCGAACCATCTACAGCCCACGTTCGGGGACAAGCGAACCATCTACAGCCCATGTTTGGGGACAAGCGAACCATCTGCAACCCACGTTCGGGGACAATCGAACCACCATCATTTCATGACGCAAGGTTCTCGATACACAGAGACTTGAAATCTCATCATTTGTCGACTTTCCTCAAGTATGGAAAGTATTATCCGGTGGATTTCTTCAAGCATAGAAAACCGCGAAATTCCTTTGTTGGCTTTCCTCAAGCATGGAAAGCATTATCGGTGGATTTCTTCAAGCATAGAAAAACGCCAAAATCATATGTCGACTTTCCTCAAGCATGGAAAGTGTCATCCGGTAGGTTTCTTCAGGCTTAGAAAGCTACCAAAGTCATCTGTCGACTTTCCTCAAGAATGGAAAGCATTTCAACAAACGTCATCCGGTGGATTCCTTCAAGCATAGGAAAATACCAAACTCATTTGTCACCGATACACTGGTGTCAGATAAGCGTTCTATCCCTTTACTCTTTTATCTATGGAATTAACATTTTTTGCAGGTATCGGCGTATACAGATTAATTTAGGATCGCAGAACGTCTTAAATAATTCTCCGTCCCCATCGACTAGTTTAACTATTGTTATTGAAACTGGCGTTTCTACAAACTCAGTAAAAGTGGGGGCTTCTGTAGACACCTAACAATGTCTCCCCAAAACCAAACCCGATGATGAACAACCTTTCACCGCCATTATTGGTCGGGTTTAGTATTTAATCTTGGAGTGCTTAAATCCATGTTTCCATTTCATAAACCAACCCAATTCCTAGCTAATTTCCCCAAACCATAACTTATTTTCCTCATTTCGTGCCTTTAAAGAAAAATAATTCATTTCGTGTCCTTAAAAATCATTTATTTCGTGTCCTTTTTATAAAAACGTTTAATACAGTTTATTTTGGTCCATAATCAGAGTCCAATGATTTAATATTTTGACGGGGCTTGAAAAGAGCTTTCCAACGATATATTATAAGGCTAAATCCGAGTTATAACGAATAAGTTATGGCCAAAATATTAAACCGAGCCCAAACCGAACCTAAGCCCACCTTACTTACGACCCAATGATCATGTGGAGGGTCCAAATTATTTAATCCCATTAATAAAAAAATTAGGATTAATTTGATGCTTCTATAAGTTTCTAAAAGATCTTAATTATCCTTTTAGAAAAGATAAGATTAAATAGTTTGAAATTGAGTAAAACTCTTTTTTTTGAAAATCCTATTTATATTCGAATTAAAAGACGTTCAAAGATAGACAGATATTATTTTCGTGAATCATAGTTTTTATTCAAATTTTATATGGTTGGATAGCCCTTGAAATTATATTTCCAATGATATATTATAGTACTAATTCTGAGCTATAACGAAAAAGATATGAATTAAATAAAAAACTCTATCCAAAACTGACACCGTCTCACTGTTTCGGATATATATTTTATTCTACAGAATACTTTATTCTGGTTCTAATTTTATTATAAAGTAGACTTCAATATCTTTCCAACGATATTTTATTCATCTTATTCCGATTTTTGGATCAAAAGATATGATAAAAACAAAAACCGCAAAAACTGTAGTCTATTGAGTTTTATTCCGATTTAATATTGATCTTATCTTAATTCTTCGACCCTTCTTTTTTTCTCTATAAATAGAGGTCATATCACCCCTTTTCCATTCATCAACAAGCTTGATCATTAAATAATTTTCTTCTCCCTCTTTAGCCTAAACACTAGCCTCCCCATTCTTTCACTATTCCTTCCTTTAAGCACTCAAAGGAGCCCATACTTAACCCGAGGTTCCGTCCTTAAACCAAGGCGTGAAAGGTATAATTAACTGAGGGTTTGGAACAAATCAAATCTATATTTATTTAATTTAATTTTCAATTTGATTTATATATTTATTGAAGTTACTAACAATTTATTCATGATGTAACAATTTAAAGGAACGCGCATAATGTGAGTAATTAATTAATTTAATTACTCTTATTTTATTTTAATATTGCTAGTATCATGATTAGGTTATTTTATATTTAATTTGACTAACGCTATTATTGTTAAATTGCTTCCAATATTAATGTTTACTCTATTATATTTGTTGATCACCATATTGCATGTTAAAGGGAATATGTAATTGAAAATCACGCCTAATAAGATAATTTGGACAACCGGTTTAGGTTCCTTTTTACTCTTTTTATTTAATTCAAGTGATCACAAATATTTTAGAATTATATGTTGCATGATTATTTAACCAATTTAGCTTAATAATAGTTTGGTGCAAATTGATATTTTGTTTGTATGCTTTTGAGATCGCAAGAATCACTTTTCACTATAAGAATCGAGTAGAGGCCAATACAGGCGAATGTGACTCCATGAATCACTTCGCACCATCATCCCCGATCCTCCTTTTGAGGTTCCGAACCATATGGAGTTAGTAATCTCATGGATTATGAATGGGATGTAACCTTCACGGGTCAATCGTTGTTGCCTATCGTTGTCCCTTTATCGTTGTTGCCTTTTATGATCTGTAAACGGTTTACAAGTTTTTTAAGAAACTTGTTGGCGGCTCCTTACTTTACTTATCCCTAATCGTAATATGTCATTTTCCACTTCCTATGAGTGCCAAGCATATTCACCACATGCTTTAACGTAGGCGCACTTCGAGCGACGCCTACACCTACTGTCCGATCTCTCGGACTTATCATGAACCGACATGGAATCCGGATCTATGAACTTGGAGGCCCCGCTATCACCCAACCGGGGTTGTTCTCCTTTGGACTACTTGGAGACAGTCTGCGGCGTAGTCTTTGCCGCAGAAGAGGAAGTGGTCTTAGAGGCGACCGTCTTCCTTTGCTTGGACGCCTTCCCGTCCTTGGCCGTCTTGGTAGCAGGGGACGACTGCTTTCGCTTGGACATTGGGGTCGAAGTCGACAGCTGAAGAGAGGCGAAAGTTAGCGAAAAATGAGCAAGATAATACATTAATGTCCGTTTCTAGCTAGGAAGGAGATCCCTTCCATCATGCCAACACGGACGCAGGGATATGTCCGTGAGAAACCAGAAAGGAGGACCTTCCCAGCATCCCAGCACGGACGAAAAGAAAAAACGGAGGTGGAAAGAATGTACTTACCTCTTTAGATTGCTCGTACAGCTTCCGACGAGCCTTGTAGCGGGCCAAGTCGATTTCAGACATATTCACCTCCCCTTTCTATTCTGAGTCCAACATCTTGTACGCCTCAGTTGTAAAAGAAAAAGAAGAAGTGTTAGAAAATTTTTCAATTTCAAATAACATATGTATGTGCAAAAAATATATTTCCATGCGTCCACCTTGGGGAAAGTTCTTGTACAGGCTGTAGGATGACATGAACGTGGGATCCCGAAGCCAACTGGATAAAGGGACCCAGTTACTCAGAACACGCTCAGTTTTGCCGTTCCTCTTCACCCTCTTGACTTATCAGGCTTGAGGTCCCCGCGTCCAAGCTGAATTGGTTCAGCATTAAACCGATTCATCCGCAAGTTAATTCAACATCTTTGGTCTTGATGCGGTAGAATCGGTGCTTCCAGTCACGCCATTTGGAGACGCGGTCAACCACCACCATGTAGTCCTCTTTGGAACTCAGAATGAGCCAACCGTCCGTGTCTGCGTCCAGTTTGGTTAGTGAGTGCATCTCACAGAAGACTGCAAAGTCCAGCTTGAAGCCTTTGCAGATGCACGTCACTAGATACCCAAAAATGTTCAACTAGTTGTTCGGCATCAACTGGAATAGAGCAATGTCATATTCGTCCAAAATGTTGCGGACAAAGGGGTGGAGAGGGAAGCGCAGTCCAACGTCTAAGGCCGCCCTATAAACGCTGAAAGACCTTTGACGCGGCCTCTCTTCCTCCCAAGCAGCCAAAGCACGTGACTTCCTTGGAGGCTGAATCTCAAATCCCTCCCCAAGGTGGAGGAATGCCTTGTATGTCTCAAACTTGTAATTTAGGTAGCCTAAGGCCGTGCTACCCACCGTACAGGCGAACGGATCTTTAAAGTTGTCAATATTGGTAATGTCCTCCTAGGCCGCTGCCTTGCGCTCGGCCGCCGCCTCGCCCTCGGCCGCTTTCTTGACCTCTTCCTCTTTATCTTGTTAAGGAGCATTCCCAAACTTAGAAGACAACAATCTATCGAGATCGACTGCCTCTGCTGAGCTGCAGCCCCTATAGCTACGGCCGCCCCTGGATGAGGGAATGTCTTCTAGAATTAGGGGCCTTTTACCCTTGTCTTTGGCATCGGCCGCCTGACTCCCTGTAGGAGGAGTACTGCGAGGAGGCAGGTAGAACGATTCATTAATCGAGATCCCAGTCCTTGGCCTGTCCGACCTGTTTTATCGGAGATAGAGCTCAGAAGGAGTTGAGACGGATGGATCAGCGTCCGCCCGGGAAGAAGAAGAAGGTCCTTCACAAAGTAGCAACTCGGCCCCATCCATGACCGAGTTGGCATATTGGGGGAACATTAATCCCGGAGTTCGCCCGGACGTTCCCCCCGTGCCAGAAGCGCCCTGAGTTCTTTGGCGCTCCTCAAAGGAAGAAGTTACTTCCACGGCCGAGCAGTGAGTGCCCGTGGAAGCGGTCGTAGGAGTGGTAGAAGGAGTTTCTAAGTTCGTGTTGTTAGGGTCATAAGGAGGCCTAGGGTGCACCAGACTACTGTCTAGATGTCTGGCCGCATGATGATCATGCGTCTACATCATTCTTGCCATGTTCGAATGTAGGGACATAGAAGAATAGGTGGAATTGAGTTGGTACGCACTAGAAATGGACCCACTCCATGAAGGAGACAATTCGTCTCCGTCCACTCTAGACTCCTCAGTCCAGGCGAACGGCCGACCTCATGAGGAGAAACGGACGAAGCCGAGTGTTGAGCCGGATTTTTTTTTTAAAAAAAAAGAAATAAAAATGCAAGTAAAGGGAAAGAAAACAAGCGGTCTACCTCTGTACGTGTAGAAAACTTGAAAAGTCTTGAAGGTTGACCGGAAAACTAAAAAAATGTGCCCGGAAAATGCAAAGGCACGGCGGAGCTCTCGAAGATTCAAGGACGAAAGGCATTTTCTCTCTTTAAAAGCTCTGACTTCTCTCCAGAATTCTCAAGAATGTAATGTGCCAAAATGAGGTCAAACCCCTTATATTTATAGGCAAAATTTATGGGGGTAGGATGGTAAATTCACCTTTCCCGCCTAAAAAAGTTGAACGGTTATAATTTGAAAATTTAACCTAGAATTTGAAGGAGTGAAGGACAACGCCGTTAGAATAGGCAGAAAAGAAGACGACCTAATGACGGCACGTCCAAAAATAAACAGATAAGAAGACGGAGCTAAAGCTCCCTCCGCAATGGCTAGACGACCGATTTTCCAAAAAACGAGATGGCATACTGTTGTCCGCGCCCTCTGCAAAGATGGGCGTTCGCTTGAAATTTTTAGGCGGACAAAAGCCGCCTTTCAAAAACCATAATGTACCCGTACGCACCAAGGCTAATTAAGGTTAGAGGAAGCGGCCTGTAAGCGTACGAGCCACCCCCTCCGAGGGGCAAATGTTGAGGGTAAAAATACTTGTACACGTGGACCAGTCCCGTATCGACACGTGGCCTAGTTAGAGGGAGACACGTGTCACTATGGGAAGATGCCACGCGTCCATCTTAAAAGCACATAAAGGGCTCAGGCCAATCCTGTAGCGACACGTGGCCTAATGAGAGGGTGACACGTGTCGTTAAAGGAAGATGCCACGTGTTTAGGGCATACATGACCCCTCAGATCAGCATGCAAAAGAGGCCTAATTACATCAGGGCCCAAATCCCGGGAGATATCATTGAAAGCCGCAAAGCGGCGCCCCCAAAGCGACACGTGGCGTTCTCCGATTGCGCAGCCAATCACATCACGCAATTTTAGGGTACGAACCCTACAAAGGGGCACAATCTCCACCCCTATAAATTCCCCAATCTTTTATGATAGGAGGGGTGGATTAGGACACTACAAGAAAAAGAGCATTAATAGCTCCAACTTCTCTCTATTTTCTCTCTCTAGCCTTTTCCGTTTTCGATCATTGACTTGATTGTCGGAGGCGAATATTCCGATAAACGGAATATTCGTTGTTTTGCAGGTGTATCCGTCTCGTTGCCAGGAGAGCGTGACCAGTATCCGAGGAAATTCAAAAAACACCCGAAATAAAACCAATATTCAAAATCCTAAAACATAATTAAAATAGTAAAACATAAATAAGTTCAACACAAAGAACGAATACTCTCAATCACACCAATCCCTAGACAATGCGTATGTCAAATCCCCGAACTTCACATCATCAAGCTAACCTGTGCAATAATGCTCCCCAATAATACAAGTGTAATATTTGGATCATCACAGGGTCATTGAAAGGAGAAGGCCATGACCAAAAGAAAACACACACAAAAGCACGTAATCAGCAAAGCTGAGTACGTACAAGGTACAACGTACCAAACCTAGCATGATCAATTATTTAGAGTAAATAAACATACAACACGAATTCATTAATCAAGATTCTACACTTAGACAATACAATTGACTCAACATACTTACTAACAAATTCCAAACACTTGACTCTTTGTATTTAGTTTGATTGATTTAATTTGGGGTAAGCAATAGATGAGATTGTCCAACCCACCAAATCAATTTGGTCCCAAATGACCATTTAAAATAAAAGTTTAGCGCAATGCAAGAATGGGCGCGACTCCATTCTCACAAAGTTAGTCTAGGATCCCATCTGACTTTCATTATAAAATAAAAATGTAAATACCAAAAGAGAAGAGGACATGTTGATCAAACAAGTCTCGAAAAGCCACGGGCTACCACCGTGTACCCCAACCCATAATTGTCAATACTCTAGAAGTGCACGCTTTCCAGAGTTTTATTGCTCTTTCATGTTTCACTTTACGTGATTACAATTTTAATTAATAGTCGACTCATTCAAGAAGACCATACATAACAATCATACATCAATTCACTTTTAATCTTATTTAGGACAATGGTGATCACATCACAAATTGACCTTTAATTCCATTAAACTTCCAAATTATCCAAATTGTTGAACATAGTAAACCCACCTAGCCATTTCGGCTTAATCCACTTTTACTCAATATACTAACAAGTCATGCTTGAGTAATAAAAAAAATAATAATAACCTTGTGGAATAATTAATAAATTCATTCCACTTAAACAATTTAATTCCAATCCTTTAATAATCCAAATGTGGTTAACAAACCAATCCAATAAAAATATGTTTGTATCAACATTCCATACAAACAATTAATCCAATATGATTCAACACGCTTGTATCCATAATTCCATACAAACATAATCAATTCACAAAAACATGTCTCATAAATATAAGCACATGAATTAATTAAATGTATAACCAAACAATTTTCATCCAAGTGTTCTCTAATCATGAAACTAAGTTCTTTTCTTTGGTACCTAAACATGATACTAGTTACAACGAAGTAGACATGTACGTACCTCGTATAAACAACCCTTCGTGCCACTTTTAATCACTTAAAAGTCTCCTAAGGAATAATCACTTCCTAGAAAACAACCAACAACAATAAATTAATATTTAACAAAATTTCCAGCAATATAATTTAGATTAAAAGTTCTTAAACTTTCATTAAAAACATGTTTTTATGGTTAATTAATCATTAGAAATACAATAGGAACAAAAGCCCCAAATTAATTAATCATAAGAACCCTAAAATCCCAACTTAAATAAATTGAACCCTAGGTTTATAATTATAAAATCTGAAAATTTATAACACAATTATAATTTGAAATTTATAATCTTTATACCATCAAATATAATTTTGATACTAAAAACATAAACTTTATAATATAAAATCAAAACTCAAAATTAATTACATAACAATAAGCAAATAAAATTGAAAACAAAGGAAAGAAAAGGGGTAGGTGGCCGCCGGTGTAACACCCCCTAATCTCCCTCTACGGAAATACTAGTATAATACGTATAATTATACCGTAGAGATAGACTTAGGCGTATTACCGCCGCGTGATTACGCAAGACTACTCAACTTACTAAAAATAACAATACTTTGCAGCGGAAACTTCAATACTCTTCTTTATTAATAATAACCATAATAGTAACCAATGTTATGAGTACTCCAAATAGATACAAGACCAAATTCCTAATTTAGTGAAAACCAATCCCGGGACTCCAATGCATCATTTATTGACTCCAACCTGAAAATAAGCAACACTGCTTACCATTACGGTAAACAGGGCGAACCAAAACAAATAAGAAGTATGAGTTAGCAAAATATGCTAAGTACGATAAGTCCAAGATAATTAAACTCAATTTATTCGCAAACATGCTTTAAAACCAATTTCCAATAAATAATCTAATAATTCTAAACTCATGGTTTAAAACCAATTCTCAATAATTCCAATATCAATAATCAATAAAACCAAATCCAATTATTTTAAAACCAATTCCTCATATTAAAACCAATTCCTCTCCCAAGTGTGCACACCCCCCAAGCTAGTCTCCTTATGTTACAAGGCTATTCTTGAGGAAAGACCCGGTCATGCAAAGTCCAAGGCCTTATCAATAAACCAAATCCACATAGTGGGATTACTAACTTGCTTATAAAGCATAAATAATAATAAATCCATGATTCAATAAATCCTCTTTTAAATCCAATAATTCAACCTTTAATGAAAACAATCCAAACTCCTTTTCCATAAATCCAACTTGCTCTCAAAATCAATCCTTTTTAAACATGAATAATAAATTAATTAATCAAAACATGTTATAAAAATCAATACTCCAATTTAATTATTAAAACCAATCTTTTAAACATACTTTTATTTCATAAACCATAATTCAATTCAATTTAATTCAAACAACATAAATCATTCAAACATGTTTCATTCAAATCGATCACTTCCAAGGTATCTAGCCACCTAACGTACCTTGATCTTCACCTAGCCAACAACACTACAACAGAACTCTCAAGTATCTTGATCAAAAACACCCTAAAAATAAATATAACCTTAATCAATATATAAGGTTAACAAATAATCACAAATAATTAGATTAAACCCTCCCAACTAAATGTACATGAACCTCTTAAATTAATTCAACATGAACATTATTAAAATCTGATTTTATATAATTAAAACTACTCATAATAATTTTATATTAATCTCCCATCATAATAATAATAATAATAATAATAATAATAATAATAATAATAATAATTGAATAAAAGAAAAGGAGAAGAAAAGAATTGGATTTGCGTAGGAAATAAAAGGCAGAACTTTCAGAGGCAATAACTCCTTCGATATAGCTTCAAATTGGGTGATTCTTGAGCCTAACCTCAAAGATGTTTTTATAGGAACAACCTTTTGTGAAACGTCACTACCCCAAAAACCGACCAAAAGTGCCCGAAAATTGGCTTCAAAGATGAACGGGATGATTTGTGTAAAATTGAGGAGAAGAAAAAGAAGAGAATTGGTATGAATAATGTGAGAGGTATGAAGGGGTATTTATAGGCTACTATGAGCATGAATTATGGTAGGAAAATGTTGGAAGAATTATGGTAATTAGGGTTTAAGAGATTACTTGGAGAAGTGAGCAAAGATTTAAGGAAAGTTTTGATATTTGAAGGGATTGTGTATAATTGAATATGGATGTATGTCATGAAAAATGTTAAGGAAATTGGAATTGCTTGGGGAATTATTAAGAAGAATGAATGGAAAGAAAATATAATAATTGGATATCAAAAACATGGAGAATTAGAATTATGGAAAATAGGAGATTTAAGGGAGATAATTAAAAATACAAATTACCAAAATATTTTCCCAAAATCTTTATGGGATGGCCGAAATTATTAAGCTTTCCTAAGCTCATATTTTCGGCCTTCCTATTTAGTATTTAGGAATATATTTTCCTAGTTTAAAGGAATTAAAAATAATTGTGTAAATAATATTTATTGTAATAAATAATTAAATAATAAAATACCAAATATTCACCAAATAATTTAACTAAATTAAAATCAGATTTTCACATAGGAAAATCCGAAATTATTAGCTAATTAGTTGGAATTTTTGGACCTATTAAAATATTAATAAAATATACCTTTTGCCTTAATTAAAATATCTAAAATATAAATCATTCGATTTTTAAAATAGGATAAATGGATAATAAATACCTTTTCAATAAATGGATAATAAATACCTTTTCAAAATACTTTTGGCGCCAAAATTCAAATATCATTTTGGCTCCAAGATTTAAATAGTAAGTTGAATTACTAAAATACCCTTTTTAGAAAATAATATTTAATTAGGAAAATACGTATGAAAATACGGGGTATTACAGCTGGCTGCAGGGCAGCGACGCCGGTGGTCAGGCGGCGGCAGGGAGGTGCGCGGCGGTGGCTGGGCAGCATAAGGGGCGGCAACAGTGAGTTTCTCATGTGAAGGAGGAGGAAAGGGAATGAAGGAAAAAAGAAAAGAAAAAGGAAAAAGAAGGAAAAAAAATAAAAGAAAAATAAAGGGAAAAATAAGAGAAATAAAATAAAGAGAAGATCTTTTCTTTTTAATCCCGTCTGAGATTAGCTTGTTGAAGGCTTCGACCTGGCCGTTTGCTTGAGGGCGGGCGACTGATACAAAGAGGCTTGAGACCCCTTGCTCTCCCAGCCAAATCCTGAGTTGAGGCATCTCAAATTGAGGACCATTGTCGAAAACCATAGACATGGGCACCCCGAAACGAGTGATAATATTCCTCAAGATGAAGGAAATGACATCTTTTGTCTTAATGTTTTTGACCGCCTCCACCTCTACCCACTTGGTAAAGTAGTCCATAGCCACCAATATGTAGCGCTTGCCGCCTGGAGCGGCTGTGTAAGGCCCAAGTATGTCCATGCCCCATTTGGCAAAGGGTATTGTGCTGCGGATGGTCGTTAGGTCTGTGGTCGGACGATGGATGAGCTTGCCAAACTTTTGCACTTGTCACATTTTTTGACCATTTTCATGGCATCCGACTCTAGAGTAGGCCAGAAATAGAGTCGCCTGGCCTTGGCAGCTAGGGACCTGCCGCCTACATGGGAGGTGATTTGGGTATTTTATACCCAGCCAGGTGGCCTAATCAGAAAGCGCCACGTGTCCTCCAAAGAGGTGCCATTTGGACCTATGGAATGATGACACGTGGAGGGCAGACACTCTTCTGTCCTACGCAGACTGATGATCCATCATGGACTATTCAGATGGCAACACGTGTCACCCAAAAGATGCCTAAAGGCCTTTTGGGCTAAGTGACACGTGTCACTCAGGCATTGCCCTTGGGATGGCGGCCTTAACATGCTCAAATCCCAAGGCGCCGCAAAACGGCGTGACCTAATTCCTAGGTCACTAGATCCTAGGAGGGGCACACTTTTCAAAAGGACCCTATAAATAGGGACATTCTTGCATTTATGAAGAGAGAGAATATACACGCAATACGAGACAACACGTCACTTATCACAGAGTTGTCGAACACACAACACTTTACCTGAACTTGGAATCCAAGCAGATAACTTTACCTCCGCACGTTTTATTACCGAACGTTTACTAACTTAATCTTCGGAGGCGGACCACCGACCATTCGGTAGTCCGTTTGCTTTGTAGGTACAGGCGCCCGTTGTTGAACCCAGTTTCAGTGTTGTAACTCCCCCAAAGGACAAAAACCCCCGAAACATTTGGCGCCGTCTATGGGGAGAGTACCTCTGAAATGGCTTCACAAGAACCTGTACCAAATCCAGAGGCTATTCGGCCTCCAAATGATATACTGGTCCAAACGGACCATGACTCCGGTGACGACGCTGACGTCGAAACCTATGTGGATCCAAATGGATCCCTCATCTCTAAACGCATCCGCAGTAAGGAGAGGCAGGAGCGTCACCATGACCAGGCGGGGCCAAGCAAAACTGCTGGACTGTTAAAGAAGCCCTCGGGGCGGCCGGTTGATCCTTCCCAGGCGGTAGGATCAACTCCTGTCACTCGAGATGAACTAAAGACACTCTTGAGCAGCCTCAAGGGTGAAATCAAACAGCTCGCCTCAAAGAAGTCGCCTGCTCCTAGAAAGGAGCAGTCGGCCAAGAAGCCAGCCCAAGCTGGCAAACAGAAGTCGGTCAGGGACCGCCAGCCAACTCCTCATCCTGCCCCAAGGAGAAGGCTCGGCCCCAATTCGACCTTACTCGGCTCCGTTTCCCAGAAACGAGGACAAGAAAACCCATCCGACACATACAGCCGGATGGTAGCAAGAAAACGTTCTATGACGCTCGGCAATACATTGAGGAGAAGAGAACCCAGCTATTAGAGTCGGCTTCAACGTCGACTTATCATGATAGCTTTCGGAATACCTCTGTGAGGTGTTCCCAGTCTGAACGTGAGACTCCAGCAAGCAGCCAACGGGTTCAGTCTGGTCCTCATATGATTCAGTCGGCCCAGTACATGGCACAACTATTGTACCAGGCGCCAGTTTTACCTAACATACAACCTGCCCTCTTTGGAGGACAGGCGGCATACAACTATCAGCCGATGGACTGGCAGCTTAGGCTGCAACACCTTGGTGATCAACCCTCTTCTTTCTCCAAGGAAACAACTAAAGCTGTACAGCCGGCTAAAGTTAAAAACGTTCTTGTTGGAGCCTACGACGGGACCTCCAACCCAGAAGACCACCTGTTAGCATACACCCACCTCATGTATTTACAGGGGTTGGATGATGCCGCATGGTGTCGTTGCTTTCCAGCCACCCTGAAGGGCATAGCCCAACAGTGGTTTGGCAATCTGCCGGCTCGTTGCATAAATAGCTTCAAAACGCTTGCGTTCTTGTTTGCTTCAAACTTCTCTATGAACATCCCTGCCAAAAAGACAAGTCTTGACTTGGGCAATGTGCAGCAAGGAGATAGAGAAGGCTGACGTTCCTACGTCAGGCGGTTCAATCTGGTCCGAATCCGGATTCATGGGCTGTATGATGAGGTCGCTTTCACAGACTTCTTTAAGGGTCTGAAGGACTGGTCTACTTTTAAGTATGAACTCGTCCGCAAACAAATCTTTACTCTGCAAGGAGCCTTGCGAGAGGCGGAAGCCTATATACAGGCGACCGAACTCTGCTCCTCCAATAAGCAGTCGGACCATAAGAAGTCCGACCGACAGAAAGAGAGTCGGCCTGCTCAGCCGGCTCCTAAGGTAGAAGAGAGCAAAAAGAAAAAGCAAGTCTGGGCCATTGATAACTCTAATCAACCGGCCTAAAAGAAGAAAAAGGAGTAGAAACCGTACGACCCAGATACAAATTCCACAAGGACTGCTGCTCCATCCTCTTGGAAATTAAGGATCGGTTGACTCTTGAAAAGCCGACTCCTATAAAAAGTTCCACTGAGAATCGGAACAAAAACAAGCATTGCCATTACCATGAGGATGTTGGCCATGACACGAACGACTGCTTTAGTCTCAAGCAGGAGCTCGACCGTCTGGCCGACAAAGGACAGCTGAAGTCCTATGTGAAGTCCAAAGTGACTTCAAAGGAAAATTCGGGGCAGTCCAAGAAAAAGACTCCCCAGCTTGTTGTGAGTGCTGAAACTGATGAAGATCTGGTATACACCATAGCAGGTGGATTTGCCGGTGGTAGCCCGACCATTCGGGGCACCAAGGACCATCTGAGAAAGATGGTCAACTCTGTTGAGGAAGGGTATGCGGCAGGAACATCCACCTTCCCTAAAGTTGTCATCACCGAGCAGGACAGAGGCAAAGTCCGTCGGCCGCATGATGACCCTGTTGTCATTGAATGCAAGGTCGCCAACCTGCCGAATTCTGATTAACACAGGAAGCTCCTTTGACCTCATCAGCCTCAAATGCTTATCCAATCTCAAGTACAAACCGGATAGCATGATGAAGGTTTCCCAAACCCTTGTTGGTTTTGGGGGAGGACTTGTGCACCCAGTCGGAAGAATTGACTTACCTGTCCGCCTAGGAAGCAGGGGAGAAGTTCGGCACATGACCATCCGTTTCCTAGTGGTTGAAGAGCTCACAGCTTACAACCTCATCTTTGGCCGACCCACTCTTAACGAGTGTAAGGTCGTCATTATCCCTGCTCTCATGCTACTCAAGTATGAGAAGGATGATGGAACAGTCGGCTCCTTTAATGGGGACCAAAAGACGGCTCGAGAGTGTTACCTCTCGGACATTAAGCCCGCGGCCGTAGCATCCGGTCGGGGCAAGCAAACAATCGACCTCGACGATGTCGAGGAAGAACAGTCGGCCCCACCAGCCGGAGAGAAAAGAAGACTGATCAGCCAGTGGTGATAAAAAAAGAAAAACTATAGCAATCACTGATCGGGGAACGGTCAGATGATCTCCATCCCCAGCCTGCTGGTGAACACATCGACATCCCCCTAGACGACAGTCGTTCAGAACGGACGGTTAAGGTGGGGACGGTTGCATTTGCAAAGCTGGGTGAAATCCTTCATTAGCTACTCAGAGAATTCAAAGACATCTTTGCCTTTGAAGTGGAGAAGATGCCAGGCATCAGCCCGGATCTCGCCGTCCACAAACTCGCCGTGGATCCTAAAAAGAAGCCCTTCCGGCAAAAGAAAAGAAACAACGGCGAAGAAAGAAGTCAGGCGGCAGCTGCCGAAGTAAAAAAGCTGTTAGATGCCAAGTTCATTCGGCCATGCAATTTCCCTGAGTGGGTAGCTAACGTTGTGTTAGTAAAAAAGCCGAATGGAACTTGGCGGATGTGTGTTGACTACACATACCTCAACAAGGCATGTACAAAGGATAGTTAACCATTTCCTAAGATCGACAGTCTGGTCGACTCAACAGCCGGACATGCCTTGATGAGTTTTATGGACACCTATTCAGGTTTCCATCAGATCCCCCTGTGGAAAAAAGATCAAGAAAAGACGGCATTCGTCACTTATCAGGGGTTGTTTTGTTATACGTTGATGCCGTTTGGTTTGAAGAATGCACCTGCTGCTTTCCAACGAATGATTAACACGGTCTTCATTAATCAAATCGGAAGGAATGTGAGGCGTACATTGATGACATGATAGTCAAATCTAAACATCAGGCGGATCATCTTGCTGATCTCCGAGAAACATTCGCCAGACTCAGGCGGCACAAGGTCATGCTAAACCCAAAGAAGTGTGTCTTTGGTATCAGTCTGGGAAGTTTCTCGGATTTTTGATTGACCAAAGGGGAATAGAGGCCAACCTTGAGAAAATACAGGCGATAATCGACATGCAGTCGCCCCGTACTGTGAAGGAAGTGCAAAAACTAACAGGTTGTCTGGCGGCCATGGGGAGATTCCTCAGTCGGTCAGGCGACAAGTGCCTTTACTTTTTCCAGGCAATCAAAAAGAAGACCAACTTTGAATGGGGGGATGATGCGGAGGCGGCCTTTCAAAAGCTGAAAACTCATTTGCACTCTTTGCCAAGGCTTGTCAGCCCTTTTCCCAAAGAGAAGCTCTTCATGTACTTAGCCGTCTCTGATCATGCCCTTAGTGCTGTTCTCTTAGCTGAAAGAGTCGGCATCCAGCTCCCGGTGTATTTCATTAGCCATTTTCTGAGAAACGCGGAGCTTCGGTACCCCATGGTTGAGAAATTCGGCCTTTCCCTTTACATGGCCATCAAGAAGCTAAAACCCTACTTCTTGGCGCATGCGGTTGAAGTCTATACTGACCAACCGATCAAGCGGCCACTGACAAACTTGGAGTCTTCTGGACGAATGCTCAACTGGGCGATTGAAATGCAAGGATTGGAAATCACTTACGAACCAAGGAAAGCAATAAAGGGGCAAGCATTCGCCGACTTTATTGTGGAAATGACAAGGCCAGTTGCTCCGGATGATACTAGTCAGGTTTGGAAAGTGTATGTGGACGGGAGCTCCAGTGCGAACGGCTGTGGTGCAGGAATTATCTGTCAGTCTCTTGAAGGAGACAAATACGAGTATGCACTACGGTTCAAGTTCCAGGTCTCTAACAATGAGGCCGAGTATGAAGCCCTGCTTGCTGGCATTCGGTACTGCAAGGCGGCAGGGGCAAAGAAGATAGCCGCCTGCTCTAATTCTCAACTGGTCATACTCCAGGTTAATGGAATGTACGAGGCCACTCATCCGGCCATGATTAAATACTTGCAGGCGGTCAAGAGTGAAGTTGGGACACTTGAATAATTCTATCTAACTCAAGTGCCCAGGTCATCAAATAATCAGGCGGATGCTTTGTCCAAGCTTGCATCATCTGCCTCCTGTGAAACGCCTCAGTCAGTTTTCTGGGAGGTCATGGAAAGAAGAAGTATATCTGAGGAAGACCCCATTGGAATTCTTGACCGAAGCTCAACCTGGATGGGCAGCATCCGGGCCTATCTTGTAGACGGCACGCTCCCTAACTCACCACAGGAGGCGGTTGTTCTAAAAAAACGAGCGGCTAACTTCGAGTTGCGACAAGGAGAACTCTTTAGGGCTGGTTTTCTGAAACCTCTCTTGAAGTGTGTTACCCCTGAGAAGGGTAAGGAAGTCCTCGAAGAGTTGCATTCGGGGTTCTGCGCCTCCCGTATAGGCGGCAGATCTCTCGTTGCCAAGGCCAGACGGCTTTACTTCTGGCCAACTCTAGAGTCGGATGCAATGGAAATGGTTAAAAAATGTGACAAGTGCCAAAAATTTGGCAAGCTCATCCATCGTTCGGCTACAGACCCGACGACCATCCACAGCCCAATACCTTTTGCCAAATGGGGCATGGACATTCTGGGGCCATATACAGCTGCACCAGGCGACAAGCGTTATATACTGGTGGCTATGGATTACTTTACCAAGTGGGTAGAGGCGGAGGCAGTCAAAAACATCAAGACAAAAGCTGTCATTTCCTTTATCTGGAGGAACATTATCACTCGCTTTGGTGTGCCCATGTCTATGGTCTTTGATAACGATCCTCAATTTGAGACGCCCCAACTCAAGACTTGGTTAGGAGAGCAAGGGGTCTCAAGCTTTTTTGCATCAGTCGGCCGGCCTCAAGCAAACGGCCAGGTCGAAGCCTTCAACAAGTTAATCTGAGACGGGATTAAAAAGAAAATTGAACAGGCTCGTGGTCTCTGGGCGGATGAATTACCACACGTCCTCTAGTCCATCAGAACGACTGCTAAAGGGACAACTGGAGAAACCCCGTTTCTCATGATATATGGAGCAGAAGTTGTTCTGACTATTGAGCACTATGAGCCGACCCTTCAAATCATGCTGTGTGATGAAGAGGCGAATTAGGAGGCCTGTTTTTGCCCACTTCTAGAGCGCAGGGGCAATGCTGCCTTGCGTCATGAGATATACCGTCTGAGAATGACTCGGGCTTACAACAAAAGAGTACATAAGCGTCCTCTCAAAGTGGGGGACTTTGTGCTACGTAAAATGGAGGCAGTCGGTAGGGTCAATGAACAGGGAAAGCTAACCCCAAATTGGGAAGGCCCCTACCGAATCTATGAGGAAGTAAGAGACGACACCTACCGCCTGGAAGACCCAGAAGGCATGCAGCTGCCTAGAACTTGGAATGTAAACAACTTGAAAAAGTACTACTTCTAAGTACAAATTGTCGCCTGTACAAAGTACAGACGACCAATGCGTTTGGAAAGCGTATGTCCCAACAACAAACACCCCAATCCTTCTGAAGGAGCCGATTGCTTTAGAACAGTCGCTCCTACGAAATTCATTAAGTTAATATCGATACTTAACGAATATTTACCCAACCATTTAAGAGGCCTAAGGCCAGATAAAATAATGATGAGGCCTATGGTTGGATATTAATAAAACAAAGAGACCGAATGGTCACAGTCTGCTCCAACATGAGTATGACCGTCTGCTCCAACATGAGTTAGATAACCGGCGATGTCTATTCGAGCAAATTCGTCGAGGAGAAGGATCTCCTATTTGGGTGGAACATTGCTCTACAAATATAACAAGCGGCCCTACCGAATGCTAAGGCAGCATTCGCAGTCATTTGTTTTAATCGAAAGTGAAATCTAAAAGGCCTGAATTTTCTAACTGTTCTAGCACAGCTCGAAAATGGTCACTATTTCATAAGTAGAGGCTAAAAGAGGCATTAAGCCGGATGCGCCTGTTTTTTCCCAGGGGAAAAGCAGGCGGAACATTCTTGTTAATATACAAGTTAACTACTTAAGCATCTAATGAGGCTTTTGACCGGATGACGCCTGTTCTTTTCTTTTGGGGCAAGACAGGCGGACAATTCTTTTTAAAGACCATTTGCTAAGTTATTAAACTTATCTTATCTCAAAGAGGCCTATGGCCGGATGCGCCTGTTTTTAGCTCACGGGGCAAGACAGACGGAAGTTTTCCCCTAGCAAAATTTGCTAAGTTGGAAATTTGAGTTTTGTTTGAGCCTATGGCCGAATGAAAACTTTAAGTTACCAATTCTGGATGGACGTCTGCCGAGTGGTTTGGGGCAATCACCATAATGATTGATTGACTTAGAAACCATGAATACTCTTCTAAGTATCAATAATTTCCAAGTCAATCAATCTAATAAACCGAAACCACTCGACATCCGTCAGGGGCAAGAACATTCGCATGGTATACAGGTTATAACACTTGGCCAAAAACATGCAATGAAAAATTCAAAACTGCAAAGGACAACAATATGAATAACTTCAGCCAAATGGCCAAATGATTTAAATTAAGAAGACCAATCGCCATCAGACGATTAGTTAAGATTGTTTTCTGGCAAAGCCAGAGAAATTGTCAAGGTACCCAACCCCTTGGTCGGTAAAGATACACCAATACTCGGAACGTAGGCCGGAAAAGAAAGTACATGGCCATTTGGCCGCAGAAAAGATAAAAAGCTTAAGTGATCAGGGGAGAGCCTCTTCATTAGTAGCCGACCTGTTGTCCTTCGGCTGCTCTTCATCATTTTTCATTCGTCCCTCTGCCTGATCTTCCTCCTCTCCACCAGAGGACGACTCCCCAGAAGAGTCGGACCTAGAGCTTTCCTCGGCCTCAGCAGGATCCTTAGCCGCATTCTCAGCCTCTTCAAGAAGGCGAGCGTCGAATGCTTTACTGGCTTCTTCAAACTTGGATTTCAAAGTCTGATAGTACGAGTCCGGCTGCACAGCCGCCCAAGTGTCCCGCATGATGGTATCATAGTCGCTCATCATTTGCTTAAAAAGAGCCTCTCTCTCTTGTTTAGCCATGGACTCAAACTTGGTCTTCAGCTGATGCTCCTGTTTTGTGAGGCGCTGCTCCAGGCAGCCCACCCTCTGCTTGGCTCTCTCGGCCTCTTCCTTGGCATCTTGAAGAGGCTCGAGCTTCTCCTTAAGACTTGTGATTTCTTTCTTAAGGGAAGTGATGCGCAGGCGGACCGAGTCCAGGTCCTTCTTCACCTGCATATTGGCTTCCTCCTGCGAATACATCATATCAAGCGTCAGAAACGCATTTTGAGCAATATCAAATTGAGCTCGATCCAAGGCGGACTCGGCCCGAGCTTTAGCGGCTGTTACCTCCTTGGACTTCTCCTTGAGAGGTTGCCTGTGCCCTTGGACGCGTAGCATGGCCTGCAAAAAGAGCCGAATGGTTAAAACCAGGAAGATAATGACTTGAGCAAAAAAAAAAAAAAAAAAATTGAATTGCTTAAGTTAAGACTCATACCTCGCAGAGGTTTACCAAGATGCCGTCCAAGTCCAGAGTGCCGACTCCTCTGACAGACGCCTTGTCGTCAAGATCAACCGCCCTCGGCATGGACTTGGCCATCTGGATTACAGTCGGCCTCTACACAGGGACTGAGAAGGAAAGAGAGTTAGAAAAATAACACAAGTATATCTAATTGGAAGAACAAGAAAGGAGAATGGTTTTTACCGTCGTCCTTTGGTTCCTCCTCTTTCCCCAGACTCCCCCTCTCTCCTGCTGAGCCGACAACAGTGGTGGGTTGCTTAAAGCCACCCTTTAATGTCCTCTGGACATCCGGTTTGCTGATCCCCCCATCAGCTTCGAGAGAAGAGGCGTCTAGGCCTTTCTTGGGCTTGTGAGCAATGTGCTTCCGGCCGCCCTTGCCGGATGCGCTCACATCACCCGCCCTTGTCTTTTGGATCTTAGGGTCGGATGGTTTTGAGGGAGACTTGGTAGGGGCACCCTACATCAACACAAGATAAAACAAGTAAGAAATCATTCAGACAAATTTAGCATTAATCAGAGATGGCAAGTATGACAAGTTCTCACCTTGGGGGTGCCGCCAGTTTTCTTCTCATCCACTTTGGTGTGGGTGGTTGTCTCTGCCCTGTTTAGGACATTCGATCTGTATCGAGCAACAGATACAGCCGGCTTCCTTGTGGCCGAGAGCTTCTCCATTGCCTTGTCTGCAAAAATGAACAAGTGTTAGCACCATCAAACAAGTATTGAAAAGCAAAATAAAATTGCATAAAAAACAGACGGCCGACTACCTGTCGGCATTTCAGAGCTTAGCCCAAAGGCGGCTAAGAACGTTCCATCTTTAAACCATTTGTACAAAGGGAGATAGCATTGGGGGGTGACCTCTTTGTCCCCCTCATCATTCGTCCACACGGACACGGTAAACAACCCCTGGTCCATGATCTGCTCCTTTGCCCGCCTAGGAAGAGGCGGCAATGCACTCCTGCCTTCTAGGAGAGGTGGATTCTTATTCCACCTGTTATACTTTTTGTTCAGGCAGCTGTCAGCATACTTGACTATGTAAAACTTAGTCCTCCAGTCTTTTCACTTGTTCTCTTTGCCAACAACCATCATGTACCCCTTGCAAGTGGTCAAGGTGTACTAACCCTCGCCGCCCCTAGCAGGCGCCCTGCTCAGATAGCGCATGTGGTCGAACGCTTCAAAGCTCGCCTCCACCTGCAGCATCTCACAGGCGGCAACGTACCCAAGAATATTAATCCAGGAGTTGGGTACAAGTTGCCAGATACCCAGTTGGTATCCATCCAAGATCCTCTCCACGGCCGGATGGAGAGGGAAGCGGAGGCCAGCTTGGAAGGCCGCTTCATAGCAGCCGAATGCTCTGTCCTGATAGCTGGCCAGGCATGGCCAGGTAATAGTATCGCCCTCGTTGGGGACCGACAAAGTATAGTCATAGCCTAGAACAACCTTGCGCCTTAAATTGGCTAGGCCGGATGCCATGGAGCTCCGCCTGCTGGGCGGAACATGATGATAGTAGGGGGCTCTCTCCAAGCGCCTGGAAGCGCTTGGCTCGGCCCAGCTTTCCCCCTTATCCACTGCCAGGGACTTCCTGGCAGAATCTATTTTCGTTCTTGTCTCCTCTGAAGTTATGGAGGCGTTCTCTGAAGAAGATGACGAGGCCGACTCATCATCAGAGCTCTCATCTGAGCTAGGGGACCGCCGACTAATGCCAGCGGGGTCCTCCCCCAGACTCTTTTCCGGCGCCTGTCTAGAGGGCCCGGGTTGATATTCTTCATCCGCCTCCCCCAGGATTCCATCACTGGGAGTTTCACTAGATGTGGGCGAATGGTAATAGGTGGGGGTTGGAGGAAGATAAGAAGGGCTGTCAGGATGTTCTGACAGCTCACTTCGAGGCACCCTTATTGAGCCGTCTTAATAAACAGTCGACCCATCCGAATGGTAGAAAATCCCATCGTAGCTACATTGTCTTGCTGTTCTTTTGGTTCTGGCCATAGTGTCCTGCACAGACACGGAAACGGTCGTATTCGGAGAAGTTCGCAAAGCAGGGTCCTTGGCCAAGCATTCGACACTGCTAGTTCTAGATTCAGCCGTCCCCGATGACCGGCTGATCACTATCCTATGCCGTGCTGCATGCGATTGGGTAACCAATTTTTCGAAAACAAAGAAAAAATGAAGAGTAAAAGAAAAAACAGGCGTTACCTTTAGAAGAAGGGTGAAAGACGCTTGGTTGAATGAAGAACGGTCGGACAGTTGGCCGAGTGTCGGATGCTTAAAAAGTGAAAACGCTTAGGGAATTTTGAGATTCTTTAAGTCAAAAAGTCCCAGATTCTCCAAAGATTCGCAAAGGTGTGAATCCAAGGGGGGGGGGGGGGTCAAACCTCACTATTTATAGGGGGGTAAAACCCTAAAATTTTTCCCTCCAACAGTAACTTTTTGAATCTGACCATTCAGATACTGACACTTGTCACAGGTATCACGTACAATGCACGTGACCCTTGTGAGGGGCAAATGATTTGGGTATTTTATACCCTGACAGGTGGCCCAATTAGAAAGCACCACGTGTCCTCCAAAGAGGTGCCATTTGGACCTATGGAATGATGACACGTGGAGGGCTGACACTCTTCTGTCCTACGCAGACTGATGATCCAGCATGGACTATTCAGATGGCGACACGTGTCCCCTAAAAGATGCCCAAAGGCCTTTTGGGCTCAGTGACATGTGTCACTCAAGCATTGCCCCTGGGATGGCGGCCTTGACAAGCCCAAATCCCAAGGCGCCGCAAAACGACGTGACCTAATTCCTAGGTCACCAGATCCTAGGAGGGGCACACTTTTATTAAGAACCCTATAAATAGGGACATTCTTGCATTTATGAAGAGAGATAATATACACGCAATACGAGACAACACGTCACTTATCACAGAGCCGTCGAACACACAACACTTTACCTGAGCTTGGAATCCAAGCAGATAACTTTACCTCCGCACGTTTTATTACCGAACGTTTACTAATTTAATCTTCGGTGGCGGACCACCGAGCATTCGGCGGTCCATTTTCTTTGCAGGTACAGGCACCCGTTGTTGAACCCAGTTTCAGTGTTGTAACTCTCCCAAGGGGACAAAAACCCCCAAAACAAGGGGCGTAGAAACCTGCATGCAAATCTTCAAGGACCTCTTTACCCTTCTCTATTGTAACACACTTCAACAGGGGTTTCAAGAAACCAGACTTGAAGAGTTCTCCTTGTCTCACATCGAATTTTACCGCTTTCTTCTTCAGTATAGCCGCCTCTTAGGGTAAATCAGGAAGCGTGCCGTCTGCAAGATAAGCCCGGATGTTGTCCATCCAGGGAGAGCTTCGGTCAAGAATTCCAATGGGGTCTTCAGTAGATATACTTCTCTTTTCCATGACCTCCCAGAAAACCGACCGAGGCGTTTCACAAGAGGCGGATGATGCTAGTTTTGACAGAGCATTCACCTGATTGTTTGAAGATCTGGGCACCTGAGTTAGATGGAAATCCTCAAGTGTCCCAACTTCACTTTTGACTGCCTGAAAATATTTTATCGTGGCTGGATGAGTGGCCTCGTATGTTCCATTGACTTGGAGTACGACTAGTTGAGAATTAGAGGAGGCGTCAATTTTCTTTGCCCCTACCTCCTTGAAATACCAAATGCCGGCTAGCAAGGCCTCATATTCGGCCTCATTGTTAGAGACCTCGAACTTGAACCGCGATGCATATTCGTACTTATCTCCTTCAGGAGATTGACAGACAATCCTTGCACCGCAGCCGTTCGCAGTGGAGCTCCCGTCCACATACACTTTCCAAACCTGGTCAGTATTATCCGATGCAACCGGCCTTGTCATTTCAACTATAAAGTCGGCAAATGCTTGCCCCTTTATTGCCTTCCTTGGTTCGTAAGTGATTTCTAATCCATGCATTTCAATCGCCCATTTGAGCATTCGTCCAGAAGACTCTAAGGTTGGGAGTGGCCGCTTGATTGGTTGGTCAGTATAGACCTCTACCGCATGCGCCAAGAAGTAGGGTTTTAACTTCTTGACATCCATGTAAAGGGCAAGGCCAAAATTTTCAACCATGGGGTACCGAAGCTCTGCGTTCCTGAGAACATGGCTAATGAAATACACCGGGAACTGGATGCCGTCTCTTTCAGCTAAGAGAACGGCACTAAGGGCATGATCAGAGACGGCTAAATACATGAAGAGCTTCTCTTTGGGCAAAGGGCTAACAAGCCTCGGCAAAGAGTGCAGATGACTTTTCAGCTTTTGAAAGGCCGCCTCTGCATCTTCCCCCCATTCAAATTTGGTCTTCTTTTTTATTGGCTGGAAGAAGTGGAGACACTTGTCGCCTGACTGACTGAGGAATCTCCCTAAGGCCGCCAGGCAACCTGTTAACTTTTTCACTTCTATCACAGTACGGGGCGACTGCATGTCTATTACCGCCTGTATTTTCTCAAGGTTGGCCTCTATTCCCCTTTGGTCAATCAAAAATCCGAGAAACATCCCAGACTCAACACCAAAGACACACTTTTTTGGGTTTAGCATGACCTTGAGCCGCCTGAGTGTGGCGAATGTTTCTTGGAGATCAGCAAGATGATCCGCCTATTGTTTGGATTTGACTATCATGTCATCAATGTACGCCTCTACATTCCTTCCGATTCGATTAATGAAGACCGTATTAATCATTCGTTGGAAAGTGGCAGGCGCATTCTTCAAACCAAACCGCATCACCGTATAAAAGAATAACCCCTGATCAGTGACGAATGCCGTGTTTTCTTGATCTTTTTTCCACAAGGGGATCTGATGGAAACCTGAATAGGCGTCCATAAAACTCATCAGGGCATGTCCGGCTATTGAATCGACCAGACCGTCAATCTTAGGTAGTGGATAGCTATCTTTTGGACATGCCTTGTTGAGGTCTGTGTAATCAACACATATGCGCCAAGTTCCATTCGGCTTTTTTACTAACACAACGTTAGCTACCCGTGGGCCGGCAACTGGTACAATGGCGGAGCCATTACTGGGCCGACTGGATCATATGAGGGCCAGACTGAACCCGTGGGCTGCCTGTAGGAGTCTCATGTACAGACTGGGAATACCTCACAGAGGTATTTTGAAAGCTATCATGGTAGGTCGACGTTGAAGCCGACTCTGATAGCTGGGTTTTGTTCTGCTCAATGTAATGTTGAGCATCAAAGAATGTTTTCTTGATACCATCCGGATGTATGTGCCGGATGGCTTTTCTTAATCCCGTTTCTGGGAAACAGAGCCTGGTGAGGTTGAATTGGGGCCGGGCCTTCTTCGTAGGGGCAGGATGAGGAGTCGGCTTACGGTCCCTGACCGACTTCTATTTGCCAGCTTGGTTGGCTTCTTGGCCGACTGCTCCTTTCTAGGAGTAGGTGACTTCTTGGAGGCGAGTTGTTTGATTTCGCCCTTGAGACTACTCAAGAGTTTCATGAGTTCATCTCTAGTGACGGGATTCGATCCTGCTGCCTGGGAAGGATCACCCATCCGCACTAAGGTCTTTTTTGGCTGACTAGCAGTTTTGTTTGGCCCCGCCTGATTAGTGTAACGCTCCCGCTTTTCCCTACTGCGGATGCGTCTTGAGATGAGGGACCCGTTAGGATCCACATAGGTTTCGTCGTCAGCGTCGTCCCCTGAGTCATGGTCCGTCTGGACCACTATGTCTTCTGGAGGTCGATTGGTCTCAAGATTCAATACAGGGACTTGTGAAGCCATCTCAGAGGTACTCTCCCCACAGACGGCGCCAAATGTTTCCGGGGTTTTTGTCCCTTGGGAGAGTTACAACACTAAGACTGGATTTAGCAAAGGGCGCATGTACCTGCAAAGCATACGGACCGCCATATGGTCGGTGGTCCGCCTCCGAAGATTAAGTTAGTAAGTATTCGGAGTAAAATGTGCTGAAATAAAGTAATCTGCTCGGATTCCAAGCTCAGGTAAGGTGCTGTCTGTTCCTTGAAAACAACAGCTCTGTAATCAATGTGAAAGTGACGTGTTTTCTCGTATTGCGTGTATTCCTGTCATAAATGAGAGAATTGTTCCTATTTATAAGGTCTCATGGAAAAGTGTGCCCTCCATAGGATCTGGTGACCTAGGGATTAGGTAAAGCCGCAAAGCGGCGCCTCAAGGTTTGGGCCCTTGAAGGCCGCCATTCTAGAAACAATTCCTTAGTGACATGCGTCACTGAGCCGAAAGGGTTTTTGGGCATTGCTTAGGGTGACACGTGTCGCCCTCTTAATGGTCCATGCTGGATCATCAATTACCCCGGAATGGTGGGATGGCTGCCTATCACGTGTCGTCATGTCAACGGTCCAGGTGACAGCTTTACCTATGACACATGGCGGCTTCTGATTGGGCCACTTGGGCTGGTATAAAAATACCCAAATCAATTCGCAGTGGAGCTCCCGTCCACATACACTTTCCAAACCTGGTCAGTATTTTCCGGTGCAAACGGCCTTGTCATTTCTACAATAAAGTCGGGGAATGCTTGCCCCTTTACTGCCTTCCTTAGTTCGTAATTGATTTCTAATCCTTGCATTTCAATTGCCCATTTAAGCATTCGTCCAGAAGACACCAAGGTTGTGAGTGGCCGCTTGATCGGTTGGTCAGTATAGACCTCTACCGCCTGCGCCAAAAAGTAGGGTTTGAGCTTCTTGATGGCCATGTAAAGGGCCAGGCCAAATTTTTCAACAGCTGGTGCAGGCTCTCACCCAGCTTAGCAAATGTAACCATCCCCACCATAACCGTCCGCTCTGGGCGACTGTCGTCCACAGGAATATCAATGTGATCGCCAGCAGGCTGGGGACGGAGATCATCCGACCGTTCCCCGGTCAGTGATTGCTATTGTTTTTCTTTTTTGACCACCACCAGCTGATTAGTCTTTCTTTTCTTTCTGGCTGGTGGGGCCGATTGTTCTTCCTCGACACCGTCGAGGTCGATCATTTGCTTGCCCTGGTCAGATGCTGCGGCTGCGGGCTTGACGTCCGAGAGATAACACTCTCGATCCGTCTTCTGGTCCCCATTGAGGGAACCGACTGTTCCATTATCCTTCTCATACTTGAGCATCATGAGAGCAGGGATGATGATGGTCTTACACTCATTTAGAGTGGGTCGGCCAAAGATGAAGTTGTAAGCTGTGAGCTCTTCAACCACTAGGAAACGGATGGTCATGTGCCGACCGTCTCCCCTGTTCCCCAGGCGGACAGGTAAGTCAATTCGTCTGACTGGGTGCACAAGTCCTCCCCCAAACCCAACAAGGGTGTGGGAGACCTCCATCATGCTATCCGGTTTGTAATTGAGATTTGATAAGCATTTGAGGCTGATGAGGTCCGAGGAGCTTCCTGTGTCAATCAAAATTCGACCAACCAGCTGGTTGGCCACCTTGCATTCAATGACCACAGGGTCATCACGCGGCCGACGGACTTTGCCTCTGTCTTGCTCGGTGATGACAACTTTAGGGAAGGCAGATATACAAGCTGCCTCTCCTTCTTCAGCAGAATTGACCATCTTTCTCAGATGGTTCTTGGTGCCCCGAATGGTCGGGCCACCCCCGGCAAATCCACCTGCTATAGTGTATACCAGATCTTTATCAGTTTCGGCACTTACAGTAGGCTAGGGAGTCTTTTTCTTGGACTGCCTCGGATTTTCCTTTGAAGTCGCTTTGGACTTCACATAGGAATTCAACTGTCCTTTGCCGGCCAGACAGTCGAGCTCCCGCTTAAGACTGAAGCAGTCGTTCGTGTCATGGCCGACATCCTCATAGAAATGGAAATGCTTGTTTTTGTTCCGATTTCCAGCAGAACCTTTCATAGGGGTCAAGAGTCAGTCGATCCTTAATTTCTAAGAGGATGGAGCAGCAGTCCTTGTGGAACTCGTACCTTGGGACGTACGGTTTCCACTCTTTTTTCTTCTTCTGGGCCGGTTGATCAGAGTTATAAATGGCCTAGATTTGTTTTTTCTTTTTGCTCTCTCCTAGCATAGGAGCCGGCTAAGCAGGCCGACTCTCCTTATGTCGGTCGGACTTCTTAGTGTCCGACTACTTATTGGAGGAGTAGTGTTCGATCGCCTATATATAGGCTTCCGCCTCTCGTAAGGCTCCTTACAGAGTGAAAATTTGTTTGCGGACGAGTTCATACTTAAAAGTAGATCCGTCCTTCGTACCCTTGAAGAAGTCTGTGAAGGCGACCTTATCAGACAGCCCATGAATCTGGATTCGTACCAGATTGAACCGCCTGACATAGGAATGCATGCCTTCTCTATCTCCCTGCTATACATTGCCCTAATCAAGGCTTGTCTTTTTGGAAGGGACGTTCATAGAGAAGTTTGAAGCGAACAAGAACGCAAGCGTCTTGAAGCTATTAATACAACCAGCCGGCAGATTGCCGAACCACTGTTGGGCTATGCCCTTTAGGGTGGGTGGAAAACAACGACACCATGCGGCATCATCCAACCCCTGTAAATACATGAGGTGGATGTATGCTAGCAGGTTGTCTTCTGGGTTTGAGGTCCCTTCATAGGTTCCACCCAGAACATTTTTAACCTTGGCCGACTGTTCGGCTTTGGTTATTTCCCTAGAGAAGGCAGAGGGTTGATCTCCAAGATGTTGCAGCCTGAGCTGCCAGTTCATAGGCTGATAGCAGTATGCCGCCTGTCCTCCAAAGAGGGCAGGCTGCATGTAAGGTAAAGCCGGCGACTGGTACAATTGCGGAGCCATGTACTAGACCGACTTGATCACATGAGGGCCAGACTGAAACCTGTGGGCTGCCTGCTGGAGTCTCATGTACAGACTTGGAATACCTTATAGAGGTATTCCAAAAGCTATCATGGTATGTCGACGTTGAAGCCGACTCTAATAGCTGGGTTTTCTTCTGCTCAATGGAATTTCGAGCATTAGAGAATGTTTTCTTGCTACCATCCGGCTGTATGTGCCAAATGGCTTTACTTGTGCCCGTTTCTGGGAAACGGAGCCTGGTGAGGTCGAATTGGGGCCCGGCCTTCTCCGTAGGGGAAGGATGAGGAGTCGGCTGGCGGTCCCTGACCAACTTCTGTTTGCCAGTCTAGGCTGGCTTCTTGGCCGACTGCTCCTTTCTAGGAGTAGGCGACTTCTTGGAGGCGATTTTTTTTATTTCACCCCTGAGACTACTCAGGAGTTTCATGAGTTCATCTCGAGTGACGTGAGTTAAACCTGCCGCCTATGAAGGATCACCCGTCCGCACCGAGGTCTTTTTTGGCTGACCAGCAGTTTTGCTTGGCCCCGCCTGATCAATGTGACGGTCCCGCTTTTCCCAACTGCAGATACGTCTTGAGATGAGGTACCCGTTAGGATCCACATAGTTTTCGACGTCAGCGTCGTCCCCTAAGTCATGGTCCGTCTGGACCACTTTGTCTTTTGGAGGTCGATTGGTCTCAGGATTCAGTACAGTGACTTGTGAAGCCATCTTAGAGGTACTCTCCCCACAGACGGCGCAAAATGTTTTGGGGGTTTTTGTCCCTTGGGAGAGTTACAACACTCAAACTGGATTTAGCAAAGGGCGCTAGTACTTGCAAAGCAAACGGACCGCCGGATGGTCGGTGGTCCGCCTCCGAAGATTAAGTTAGTAAGTATTCGGAGTAAAACGTGCGAAAATAAAGTTATCTGCTCGGATTCCAAGCACAGGTAAGGTGTTGTCTGTTTCTGGAAAACGACATCTCTGTAATAAATGTTTAAATGACGTATTGTCTCGTATTGCGTGTATCTCTGTCATAAATGAGAGAATTGGCTCTATTTATAGGGTCTCATGGAAAAGTGTGCCCTCCCTAGGATCTGGTGACCTAGGGATTAGGTCATGCCGCAAAACAACGCCTTAAGGTTTGGGCCCTTGAAGGCCGCCATTCCAGAAGCAATGCCTGAGTGACATGTGTCACTGAGAACAAAGGGCTTTCGGGCATCTCTTAGGGTGACACGTGTTTCCCTCTAAATGGTCCATGCTAGATCATCAATCATCCCATAATGGTGAGATGGTTGCCTACCACGTGTCATCATCTCAACGGTCCAGGTGGCACCTTTACCTATGACACATGGCGGCTTCTGATTGGGCCACTTGGCCGGGTATAAAAATACCCAAATCAAGACCTGCTCTCCTCCAAATCCCTCTGTTCCCCGTCTGGGACAACCTCAAAGGCTGGCACTGATATATTGCGCCGGCTCCTAGACCTTCTGGCCGTCTGTTTCGTTCTGGCCATTGTGTCCTGCACAGACACAGAGGGAGGAATTCTGGGATGAGCACATCGCTTCTGACTGTCCAGAAAAGGCACCCCCTGTTCTAGACTCAGCCGTCCCAGGGGACCGATTGAGTGTCCTAGGCAGTGCCGAGTGTGTGGATTGAGAACTCATTTATATTTTCTAAAACTATGTATATATACGGAGAAAGAATTGTATACAAGTTAAAAAATAGAAAAGCTAAAATGGTACAGGCGGTTACCTTACTTTAACTCTGGAAAATCTAAAAACCGCTACAGCCGGTAAACCGGGTGTTGAACTGCTAGCACACGGAAACTCGAAAATGCTCTAACGCAGACGGAGGCAGAGAATCTCTCTCTAAAAGCTCTCTCTTTTTCTCTCTAAAAAAGTCAAATGAACGCAAGGTGAGAGAAAAAGGGGGGTAAACTTCTATTTATAGAAGGTGAAAACGGGTGGAAAATTCTTGTTTAAAATTTAAATTTTACTATCCGTTACTGTTCACCTCTAATAGGTGGACACGTGTCACATGCCCCATGTGATACGCACGTGAGCCTTGTGAGGGGAAAATGTTTAGGGTAAAAATACCCTAGACACGTGGACCAATGAGAGCAGGCCACGTGTCGAGTTCAAGATGGCCCACGTAGGTTAATATCCCCTTGACACATGGCCCCTTTGGATAAATCTCTGAAATGACGGCCTTCAAGGGCCCAAATTCCAAGAAGCGCCGTTAAACGGCGCAGCCCACACATTCTCCAATGACCCTATAAATAGGGAGATATTTCCCCATTTTGGGGACACATTCAATCATTTATTACACCTACATTCTCTCTCATCAGAGAAACACCTGAATTTGGAATCCAAGCAAATCCCCACCTAAATTTCCGTACTCTTTATTCCCTTTCAAGTTACTAACTTGATCTTCGGAGGCGGAACTCCAACCACCCGGAGTCTCCGTTGTTTTGCAGGTACAACTCAGCCGGACTTGTCTTTGTGACGTAACTCTCCCAAGGGACAAAACCACCCAAAACAAGAGTGATGGGTGTCATTTATGGAACCCATTTGATGAGCATTTAGGTTGTTTTCTCCTTCCTTTTATGGCTTTCATTCTTAATAAATGCTTACTTTTATGCATTTGCCCTTAGTTTTACCTTTCCTATCTTATTTTGTAGCTTTTGTGCATTTCTTTGGTTTTTCTAGTCTTTTCTCCTTTATTTACTCTATTTTTGTGGTTGTAGGTACTGTACGTGGTTTGGATCTTGATATTGGTGATCTACTAAGGTGGAGGAAGCTTTTGGAGCAAGCTCATGGCAATTGGAAAGCTCAAGATAAAAGGAAGTGGAAATACAAAGTCTTAGCTCTTGCTCTCTCATGCCGTGCTCTCATGAATATGGGGTGTTGAACCCACAATCATGTGCTTTTGGGACTGCGTCTCTTAGTGTTCATCATCATCATAATCGTGCGACCTTAGCGAACGCACGAAGCCGCGATAAAGTTGGACAAACCCATAGATGCGCGGGTGCGCGAGGAATGGGCGCGGGCGCGCCTCCCCTACAGCACGGGCTCGCCTTCCTGGGTACTTGTTTGCTCGGTTTTTGTTTTTGCGCCTCTATAAATACCTTTGTAAACCCGATTTTTGGGGAAGTTTTAGAATAAGCTTCATTTCACATTTTTGATCATTTTTCTTAGCTTAGATAAGAGCTTCTCTCTCTAGTTCTAGGGTTAGTTTAGGAGTAAATTTCAGAGAGAGAAAGTGAGGAATTTCAATGGTGAATGAGAGATTGAAGATTCAATGGTGATAATTGTGTTGGAGATCTTTTCTATTATCAATGAGCATTCTTAAATCTATCTTATTTTATTGCTTTGTTTGATTTCATATTTGTTTGGTTTGATTTTGATGTTTAATAGTGGATTAGTGTCATTGTTCTCTATATTTTGATGATTTTTTATTTCTTTAGTTGTTTGTGACTAGATGATGATGTTTGAGTAGGTTTTTGCTAGGAATTGGGTGAAACTTGTATGATTGATTGATTGTGCTTAATTTGGGGATTGTGTTGATTTATTGTTAAGATTAAATTAATTAATGGAAGTTTGCATGTGTGTAATTTGATTAGGCCTTGAGAATTATGCTAGATTGCATTGTAGCTTCTAATGATACGGACAATTGATTTAGGAATTGCAATTGTCCATTGAGCTTGATTAGTGATGCTCCTAGTTAGAGTCTCTCGTAGTTGGCGCTAGTTTGATCTCTAGGAGATAGCTTGTTGACTCTTTTGATTGAGCTTGCCATTAGTCTTCACAACCGTTGATTTGCATATTGTTCTCGAGTTGCTATAATTGTCATGATTACTTGTTGATCCTCGTTCCTACTGTTTATTTGTTTGGTTCTTCATTTTATTGGTTGGTTATAGTGTTTACCTTTTATCCATAGACTTAGACCTAGCTTAGGCGCATAATTGAGAGCACTTCAACATTATCGTTCCTTTGGGTTCGACCCTTGACTTGCCTCTATACTTGTATATAGGTTTGTTAAGTGTTTATAAATTTAGTTTGATCGAGGGAGGATTAGTTTCAACAACCTAGTTCCACCCCTCATCAAAATGGCGCCGTTGCCAGGGAACGGTGTCTATGTTTGAGTGTTTTTTATTGCTTGAGTCTAGGTCTTTGTATATACTTTTCATTTATTTGATTTTTGTTTGTTTTGTGAAAAAAAGGGCATGTCTATCTTTTAAACAATATAACAATGACCCTTTTTGTGAATATTTCCATAGACTTGAGGGATTTCTTGACTATCATTGTTGTAGTCTTTGGGAGGCTTGTGAGATTTGTTATTTTGGTTTGAGTGAAAAAATTAGGAATGAAGTTGAATGCATGCATAATGGTAGATTTAGAGCATTTTCAATTGATGATGCTTGGAATTTTTATGTTTGGTATGCTAGGGATGTTCATAATGGGGGTAATCATGCTTCTAATTTTGATGTGCAATGTGTTAATTCTCCTAATGCTAGCATGATTTCCCATGATATGTCACATGATCCCATAGTTGAACTAGAACAAATGCTTTCAGTTCTATTTCCCCTTGTATTCATGATAATGATGTGCATTCTCAAGTTAACAAATCATGATTTTAATGTGCATGGTCCTACCCTTGGCTGTGACTCTTGATTTAGGTATTTTATACCCTGCCAAGTGGCCCAATTAGAGCATGACACATGTCACTAGAAGGGGCAACTACTTGGACCTTCCAGATGGTGACACGTGTTGAGCAGATATTGCACCCTAGGAACGGCGACTTTCAAGGCCCAAATGCCAAGGGCCCCTTAAAAAACGACGTGCCCTAATCCCTAGGTCACCAGATCCTAGGGAGGGCACACTTTCTAAAAGGACCCTATAAATAGGGACATTCTTACATTTATGGCAACACAGAGAAAAAGAGAGAGATATACACGCACTACGAGACAATACGTCACTTACTACAGAGTTGTCATTTTCAAAGAACAGACATCAATTTACCTCTTCTTGGAATCCAAGCAGATAACTTTACTTCCGCACGTTTTATTACCGAACGTTTACTAACTTAATCTTTGGAGGTGGACCACCGACCATTCGGCGGTCCGTTTGCTTTGCAGGTACATGCGTCCATTGTTGAACCAAGTTTTAGTGTTGTAACTCTCCCAAGGGACAAAAACCCCCGAAACATTTGGCGCCGTCTGTGGGGAGAGTACCTCTGAAATGGCTTCACAAGTACCTGTACCGAATCAAAAGGCCAATCGGCCTCCTAAAGACATAGTGGTCCAAACGGACCATGACTCAGGTGACGACGCTGATGTCGAAATCTATGTAGATCCAAATGGATCCCTCATCTTTAAACGCATCCGCAGTAAGGAGAGGCGGGAGCGTCACCATGACCAATCAGGGCCAAGCAAAACTGTTGGTCAGCCAAAGAAGCCCTCGGGGCGGCCGGTTGATCCTTCCCAGGCGGCAGGATCAACTCCCATCACTCGAGATGAACTAATGACACTCATGAGCAGCCTTAGGGGAGAAATCAAACAACTCGCCTCAAAGAAGTCGCCTACTCCTAGAAAGGAGCAGTCGGCCAAGAAGCCAGCCCAAGCTGGAAAACAGAAGTCGGTCAGGGACCGTCAGCCGACTCCTCATCCTGCCCCTACGGAGAAGGCCCGGCCCCAATTTGACCTTACTCGGCTCCGTTTTCCAGAAACGGGCACAAGAAAAGCCATCCGGCACATACAGCCGGATGGTAGCAAGAAAATATTCTCTGACTCTTGGCAATACATTGAGCAAAAGAGGACCCAGCTATCAGAGTCGGCTTCAACTTCGACTTATCATGATAGCTTTCGGAATACCTCTGTGAGGTGTTCCCAGTCTGTACATGAGACTCCAGCAAGTAGCCCACGGGTTCAGTCTGGTCCTCATATGATCCAGTCGGCCCAGTACATGGCACAACTATTGTACCAGGCGCCAGTTTTACCTTACATGCAACCTGCCCTCTTAAGAGTACAGGTGGCATACGACTATCAGCCAATGAACTGGCAGCTTAGGCTGCAACACCTTGGAGATCAACCCTCTGCTTTCTCAAGGGAAAAAACTGAGACCGTACAGCCGGCTAAAGTTAAAAACGTTCTGGTTGGAGCCTATGACGGGACCTCCAACCCGGAAGACCACCTGTTAGCATATACCCACCTCATGTATCTACAGGGGTTGGATGATGTCGCATGGTGTTGTATATTTAGAGTAACACTCGAAATACACAAGGGATAAACCAAGGGATAGTTAAGGCTAAAGAACTAAAGGCTTCTTAGATAAAGTCACACCACTAAGAAACTGTTTGGATTCCTAAGATCACAAGCCAACTAGTAGCCTAAACTAGCTAACTAAGCAAAGGAAATGAAATTCCAAATCCAAGAATTTCAAGGTTTTGTTTCTAATCCAAGAAACGAATGTAAGACAAGTTTTTTTATTTAAATAATCTTATTTTTTCATTCACATTTGCTTGCTATTTATAGTAAACAAGCATCCTTAAGTACAAGCTATCTTAAGTGGCTGTTCAGCTCACTTATTACACGCCTAAGCTAAAGCTAAGTACAAATTGGCTTTTTGTTGTCTAGATACATTAATAAAAGAATCCTAATTTAACTAGATACATCAAAGAGAAAATGGTGGCTTATAACCTCCAAATTAAGGCTGAAATAAAATCAGAATTAAGAGAGTGTAACTCCCCTTAATTCACGCCCATCCAAGCAGCAAGTTGGAGATGTATTTCCTCCAATATTCACGCCCAAATTCAAACAACAAAGAAGTGTAACTCCTCCTTGGTTCAAGCCTTAAAATTATCTTGAATGTATGTGGACAAGGGTGTACTTGGACGCCCTTTAGTTGCTCCAAAAGCTGACTGAATTAAACAGCCAATTGAAGGCTGAAATTAAGGCTTAAGATGCTCCAATGTTGACTGATATCAACGGCCACTTAAAGGCTGAAGTTAAGGCTTGTAATGGCTTGTAATTCCTCTTTGAAAACTGATTGTAACTCCCAAGTCAAAGCTTTGAAATTCCTTGTAAAAGAATTTCGGATTCCAAGCTTAAATGGCTGCCATTTTGATGTATCTTTGCACTTGTACTTTTGTGTGAATGTGACAATATTTTTTGAACTAAAATCAGCTAAAAGAACTAACAAAAAATATAACTAATTTGAAAACTTAAAATGACTAAAGTTTACAATTTATTCAAAGCATAAAAAGAACTAGAATAAACTAGTTAATAAGAACAACAAGAAATTCAAGGGATTGAATATCTTGCTGCCCATGGATAGAATGCATAGCACCAATACATGATGCTACGTCTTGAACCAAAGAAATGTCCATAACCAAGTTGTTAGTCTTGGCTACAACACATGGTGTCGTTGCTTTCCAGCCACCCTGAAGACGCTTGCTGATGAGAAGGCTGGTTGCATAAATAGCTTCAAGATGCTTGCGTTCTTGTTTGCTTCAAAATTCTCTATGAACATCCCTGCCAAAAAGAAAAGTCTTGACTTGGGCAATGTACAGCAGGGAGATAGAGAAGGCTTGCGTTCCTATGCGAGGCGGTTCAATCTGGTCCGAATCCAGATTCATGGGTTGTCTGATGAGGTTGCTTTCACATACTTCTTTAAGGGTCTGAAGGATGGGTCTACTTTTAAGTACGAACAAGTCTGCAAACAAATCTTTACTCTGCAAGGAGCCTCGCGAGAGGCGGAAGCCTATATACAGGCGATCGAACTCTACTCCTCCAATAAGCAGTCGGACCATAAGAAGTCTGACCGGCAGAAAGATAGTCGGCCTGCTCAGCCGGCTCCAAAGCAAGAAGAGAGCAAAACCAAAAAGCAAGTATGGGTCATTTATAACTCTGATCAACCGGCCCAGAAGAAGAAAAAAGAGTGGAAACCGTACATCTTAAGGTACGAATTACACAAGGACTGCTGCTCCATCCTCTTGGAAATTAAGGATCGGCTGACTCTTGAGAAGCCGACTCCTATGAAAGGTTCCGCTGAAAATCGGAACAAGAACAAGCATTGCCATTTCCATGAGGATGTTGGCCATGACACGAACGACTGCTTTAGTCTCAAGCGGGAAATCGACCGTCTGGCCGACAAAGGACAGCTGAAGTCCTATGTGAAGTCCAAAGTGACTTCAAAGGCAAATTAAGGGCAATCCAAGAAAAAGACTCCCTAGCCTGCTGTGAGTGCCGAAACTGATGAAGAACCGGTATACACCATAGCCGGCGGCTTTGCCGGTGGTGGCCCGACCATTCGGGTCACCAAGGACCATCTAAGGAAAATGGTCAACTCTGTTGAGGAAGGGGATGCAGCAGGCACATCCGCCTTCCATAAAGTTGTCATCACTGAACAGGATAGATGCAAAGTCCGTCGGCCGTATGATGACCCTGTTGTCATTGAATGCAAGGTTGCCAACCAGCTGGTTGGCTGAATTCTGATTGACACAAGAAGCTCCTCTGACCTCATCAGCCTCAAATGCTTATCCAATCTCAAGTACAAACCGGATAGCATGATAGAGGTCTCCCACACCCTTGTTGGGTTTGGGGGAGGACTTGTGCACCTAGTCGGATGCATTAACTTACCTGTCCGCCTGGGAAGCAGGGGAGACGTTTCGCACATGACCATCCATTTCCTAGTAGTTGAAGAGCTCACACCTTACAACCTCATCTTTGGCCGTCCCACTCTTAATGAGTGTAAGTCCGTCATCATCCCTGCTCATGTGAATTATTGATCCGAAAATCAACAAGCACACGCCTAAATTGATTTATTTTGCTAACTAACTGATTTTAAAAGCAACTAAATAAAGATTAAAGATCCTAATGCTTGAACCAAGAAAAACCCTTTCAAGTGAAAGGTAAAAACTTGAAAGCAAAATCTAAGTAAAGAAAATTCAAGAAAGTTCAAGAAAGTGAACTAGACTCCAAGAAAAACCACTAAGCAAACCGTGGCTTTGCTTTGATATCCAAGAAAGTGTCCATGCAATGCTTGGCTTGAATCAATGTTTAGGGACAAGCTATTTTGATGCATGATAAGCAAATCTTCGAAGTTCTCCATGCTTAAACTTGCATCATCCTCCTCTTCTTCGAAAGAATTTGTCCTCAAATCTCGAAGTTCTTCATCAGGAATATACTTAGCCAAATCGCCAACATTGAATGTAGCACTAACTCCATATTCTCCCGGAAGTTCTAACTTATAAGCATTGTCATTGATCTTCTCAATAATCTTGAAAGGACCTTCACTTCTAGGAATCAACTTATTCTTGCGTTTTCCTGGAAATCTTTCCTTTCTCAAATGTAACCATACCAAGTCTCCAACATTGTAACCTTGTTGCTCTCTATGCTTGTTTGCTCTAGCTTTGTACATGTCATTTACTTTCTCTATTCTTGTTCGAACTTGAGCATGTAATTTCAGCATACTCTTCAACTTAGACTCGGCATCTTTGTGAATTAACTCACCCTTTGGAAATGGAACAAGATCAATTGGAAGTTTCGGATTGACTACATAGACTACCTCAAAAGGACTATGTTTGGTAGCATATGTAGGTGATCTATTATAAGCAAACTCCGCATGAGCTAACTTGATGTCCCAATCCTTTTGTGTCTTACTCACTAACCCACGCAAAAGCGCACCAAGAGTACGATTAGTAACCTCGGTTTGTCCATCAGTTTGTGGATGGTAAGATGTACTAAAGAGTAATTTAGTTCCCACAAGCTTCCTTAAAGACTTCCAAAAGAAACTCATGAACTTTGTATCTCGATCACTCACAATAGTTTTTGGAATTCCATGCAATCTAACAATCTCCTTGAAGTATAATTCCGCCACTTTCATAGCATCATCCACTTTGTGACAAGGAACAAAATGAGCCATCTTAGAGAACCTATCCACAAAAACCATAATAGAGTCTTTCCCCCGTTGTGTTCTTGGCAATCCCACAATAAAATCCACAGAAATATCTTCCCAAGGTGAATCTGGAACAGGTAAAGGAGTATACAAGCGTTGATGAAAAGTAGCCTTCGCTTTTTGACAAGTTGCACACCTAGAAATAACTAGTTGCACATCCGTGAGCATCTTAGGCCAATAGAAGTGTTCTTGTAACATACTCAAGGTCTTTGTAATGCCAAAGTGACCAGCAATTCCTCCCCCATGAGCTTCTCTAACAACTAGCTCTCTAATAGAACACTTAGGAAGACAAAGTCGATTTCCTTTGAAAAGAAAACCATCTTGCAGCAAATAAGAACCCACAGCTCCTTTAGAACACTCTTCAATCAATGTAGCAAAATCATCATCACCTCTGTAGTATTCTTTGATTAATTCAAAACCAAGTAGCTTGCTATTTAGAATTCCAATCAAAGTGTATCTTCTAGATAATGCATCAGCCACAACATTCGATTTCCCTTCTTTGTACCTTGAAGAAAAATTAAATGATTGTAAAAATTCAACCCACGTAGCATGTCTAGGATTGAGCTTTTGTTGTCCATGTATGAACTTCAATGCTTCATGATCAGAATGCAACACAAAGTGATTATGTCAGAGATAATGACTCCAATGATCTAAAGCTCTAACAATGGCATAGAACTCTTTATCATAAGTAGAATAGTTCAATCGAGCTCCTACTAATTTCTCACTGAAATATGCAATAGGCCTCGTTTTTTGGAGTAAAACTGCTCCAATTCCAACTCCACTAGCATCGATTTCAACTTCAAAAGGACTTGAGAAATCTGGTAACGCAAGTATAGGTGCTTCACATAGCTTCTTTTTAACCAACTCAAACGCACTTTGAGCTTCTTTAGTCCATTCAAATTTACCCTTGTCCTTCTTCAAACATTCGGTCATAGGCGCCACAATACATGAGAAATTCTTGACAAATCTTCTATAGAACGAAGCTAGACCATGAAAAGACCTTACTTCACTCATATTAGTAGGAATAGGCCAAGTTTTAATAGCCTCTACTTTCGAATGATCAACTGAAACTCCATCTTTTGATACAACATAACCAAGAAAAGTAACACTAGGAACTAAGAAGTAGCATTTTTCAAGCTTAGCATAGAGTTTCTTCTCTCTTAACACTTCAAACACACTTGTTAGATGATTTAGATGATCATGCAAATTTTTAGAGTATATCAGAATATCATCTAAATAAACAACAACAAACTTGCCAAGGAAAGGTTTAAGTACCTCATGCATCAACCTCATGAAAGTGCTAGGTGCATTAGTGAGTCCAAACGGCATCACCAACCATTCATACAACCCTAACTTAGTCTTGAATGCTGTCTTCCACTCATCTCCTTCTCTCATTTGAATTTGATGATAACCACTCATAAGATCAATCTTAGAAAACAACCTTGAACCATGAAGTTCATCAAGTAGATCATCTAACCTTGGAATAGGAAATCGGTATTTGATAGTGATGTTATTCACACTCCTACTATCAATACACATGCGCCAACTCCCATCTTTCTTTGGGACAAGTAAAGTAGGCACGGCACAAGGGCTCATACTTTCCCTCACATATCCTCTAGCCATAATCTCTTCAATTTGCCTTTGCATCTCCTTCGTTTCTTCCGGATTACTTCTATAGGCTGCCTTATTAGGTAATGGTGCTCCCGGAATTAAGTCAATTTTATGCTCTATCCCACGAATAGGAGGTAGTCCCGGAGGTAATTCCTTAAGAAAGACATCCTTGAATTCTTCTAAAACAGATTCCAATTCATACGGCCTCTTTGCTTGTTTATTTTGATCAATTCGAATCTCATTAGAAACAAGTATATATACCACATTGTTGCTGCAAATCTCTTTTTCTAATTCCCTCTCACTAATCAAAAAAGAACTCTTCGAATTAGAGGTAACATTAGAAGACTTGTTGCTTATCAAAGGTTTTAAAGCAACCGGTCTCTCTTTTTCTCCTTTTCTCACAACATACACATTAGTCCTTCCATAAAACTTCACAAATCTATCATATTTCCAAGGACGGCCTAATATTATATGACAAGCATCCATAGGACAAACATCACACAAAACTTTATCATGAAATTTACCAATTGAAAAGGAGATTAAGGCTTGTTTAGTTACCTTAACATCACTCGAATTATTAAGCCAATGAAGCTTATAAGGGCTTGGATGTTCAGTAGTTGGCCACTTCAATTTGTCTACCAAAGTAGTAGATACCACATTAGTGCAACTCCCCGTGTCTATGATCATGTCACACAACCTATCTTCTACCTTGCACCTTGTAAGAAAGATTTTCTCCCTTTGATTGTTTTCCATAGGTACGGTTTTAGAGTGTAGCGCCCTTCTTAGAACCAAACTTTGACCATGAGTCTCGGGATCAATTTCGTCAATATGCCCCTCCTCTTCTTCAACGTTTTCCTCTTCGTTCTTTTCTACATAGTCACTACCTTGCTCACACTTATCTTGTTCTTTCTCCCACTCTTGAGCAGTCATTACTCTTTTTGATGGACAATTAGTTGCAATGTGACCAACACTACCACACTTGAAGCACTTCTTATCTTCAACAAGCTTTTTAGGAGCTTCAAATTTTGATTTAGTCTCCTTGTAGTTGGAACTAGAACCACTTTTCTCCAAGCTGTTCCTCTCAAAAGGTTAAGTGAAACCTTTCACAAAGGGCTTAGTGTACGTCTCTTTCTTCCCCTTTATCTGTTTTTCAACTTTCAAAGCTACCTTGCAAACATCATCAAAGGACCAATATTGTTGCAATTCAACTTTTTCAGCAATATTATCATTCAACCCCGAAATAAATCTATCAATCTTATGCTCAACAATCTCCTCTAAGCCACATAGCATGCATAACTTTTCAAATTGACCAATATAATTCTCAACAGTCATAGAATTTGTTTAAAAAGTTGCATCTTAAGATAAACATCTTGAATATAATCACTAGGTACGAACCTTTTTTTTCATGTGCTTCTTGAGTTGTTCCCAAGTTGAGATTCTTGCACGCCCCTCCTTATGCCTCTTCTTCTTTAGATTATCATACCAAAGACTAACATAACCGGTCAGTTTTAATTCAGCCAATTTGCATCTTTTCCTTTCATCATACTCCTTGTAATCAAAGAGTGTCTCGGCCCTTCTAATCCACTCAAAGTATTTTTCAGGTTCATTCATACTCCCATTGAATTCGGGAAGATCTAATCTAAGGTTCCTATCATCATCCTTCAGTCTATCTCTTCTCCTAGGCCTTGGTGATTCATCACTTGAAGAATAATTATTTCGTGGCCTCCTTGGGTTCCTCCTTGGTTGTTCTTCCTCACTTGAACCAGAATTAGGGTTAGAATTCCCTTACCTTGAAGAATCTCCAGCAAGAGTATCAAGCCTTTTTAATATCTCATCCATCCTTGCTGCCAACTCGTCAATTCGCCTATCTCTTCTAAGATTTTGAGCCTGTTCTAAGGTTAATCCCCTTGGAACCTGTGGAACCTCCTCGTCACTCATGATAACTAAACAAACCAAGTCAGTTCATGCAAAAATCTTGATTAAAAGATCGAATCTTGAAGGAAAACTAGGCAACACAAAAACCGGACTCCCAATCGCAAATCAGTGCACAAATACCACACGTTTGAGGCTGTGTAGAGCGCGTTACTCAACTAAAAATTATGAAATTTTATATGGTGATTTCTGGACGTTTTTATAGTTCAATGAAAAAATAATCACGTAAAAATTCCCAGCCAATTGTTCCCAGCTTAATTTTTACCGAAGTTGCGCAAACCTGCTCTGATACCAAAGATGATGTGAATTATTGATCCGAAAATCAACAAAACACAAGGGATTTGTTTAAGTCTAATTCTATACAGGAAATCCACCAAGAATTAAACAAAAACTAAGATTAATCAATTAAGAATCCACCTAATTAATCAATCCAAACGAATGTTTTAACTAAAACAAGCAAAACAACAATTGATCACAATCAACAAAAACTCAAGTACTTAAGAAATAAATCTGAATATTAATCTCTCTGTCATTCGTGTGTTTTACAGCCCTTTTTATAGACTTAGTTTACCTAGGAAGATTAGGACAAGTTCCTAATTCAATCCTAATTAAACTAGAATTCTAACTTGCTTGAAGAGCAAGCACCTTGGAGCACAAGCACACGCCTAAACTGATTTATTTTGCTAACTAACTGATTTAAAAGCAACTAAACAAAGATTAAAGATCCTAATGCTTGAACCAAGAAAAACCCTTTCAAGTGAAAGGTAAAAACTTGTAAGCAAAATCTAAGTAAAGAAAATTCAAGAAAGTTCAAGAAAGTGAACTAGACTCCAAGAAAAACCACTAAGCAAACCGTGGCTTTTCTTTGATATCCAAGAAAGTGTCCATGCAATGCTTGGCTTGAATCAATGTTTAGGGACAAGCTATCTTGATGCATGATAAGCAAATCTTCGAAGTTCTCCATGCTTAGACTTGCATCACCTGCACTTATGCTACTCAAAGTATGAGAAGGATGATGGAACAGTCGGTTCCCTTAATGGGGACCAAAAGACAGCTCGAGAGTATTACCTCTCGGACGTCAAGCCCGCAGTCGTAGCATCCGGTCGGGGCAAGAAAACGATCGACCTCGACGATGTCAAGGAAGAACAGTCGGCCCCACCAGCTGGAAAGAAAAGAAAGACTGATCCGCTGGTGGTGGTCAAACAAGAAAAACAATAGGAATCACTGACCGGGGAACGGTCGGATGATCTCCTTCCCCAACCTGCTGGTGAGCACATCGATATCCCTCTGGACGACAGCCGCCCAGAGCGGACGGTTAAGGCGGGGACGGCTGCACTTGCAGAGCTAGGTGAAAGCCTTCATCAGCTGCTGAGAGAATTCAAAGACATCTTTGCCTTTGAAGTGGAGGAGATGCCAGGCATCAGCCTGGATCTTGCTGTCCACAAACTTGTCGTGGATCCTAAAAAGAAGCCCATCCGGCAAAAGAAAATAAAACACGGCGAAGAAAGAAGTCAGGCGGCTGCTGCCAAAGTAAAAAAGCTGCTGGATGCCAAGTTCATTCGGCCGTGCAATTTCCCTAAATGGGTAGCTAACATTGTGTTAGTAAAAAAGCCGAATGGAACTTGGCGGATATGTGTTGACTACACAGCCCTCAACAAGGCATGTCCAAAGTATAGTTATCCATTGCCCAAGATCGACAGTCTGGTCGACTCAACAGGCGGACATGCCTTGATGAGCTTTATGGACGCCTATTCAGGTTTCCATCAGATCCCCCTGTGGAAAAAAGATCAAGAAAAGACGGTATTCGTCACTGATTAGGGGTTGTTCTGTTATACGGTGATGCCATTTGGTTTGAAGAATGCGCCTGCTACTTTCCAATGAATGATTAATACGGTCTTCATTAATCAAATCGGAAGGAATGTAGAGGCGTACATTGATGACATGATAGTCAAATCCAAACAAAAGGCGGATCATCTTGTTGATCTCCGAGAAACATTCGCCACACTCAGGCGGCACAAGGTCATGCAAAACCCAAAAAGTGTGTCTTTGGTGTTGAGTCTGGGAAGTTTCTTAGATTTTTGATTGACCAAAGGGGAATAAACGCCAACCCTGAGAAAATACAGGCGGTAATCGACGACATGCAGTCGCCCCGTACTGTGAAGGAAGTGCAAAAGCTAACAGGTTGTCTTGCGGCCTTGGGGAGATTCCTCAGTCGGTCAGGCGACAAGTGTCTCTACTTCTTCCAAGAAATAAAAAAGAAGACCAACATTGAATGGGGGGATGATGTAGAGGCGGCCTTTCAAAGACTGAAAACTCATTTGCACTCTTTGCCGAGGCTTGTCAGCCCTTTGCCCAAAGAGAAGCTCTTCATGCATTTAGCCGTCTCTGACCATGCCCTCAGTGCCGTTCTCTTAGTTGAAAGTGACGGCACTCAGCTCCCGGTGTTTTTTATTAGCCATGTTCTGAGGAACGCAGAGCTTTGGTACCCCATGGTTGAGAAATTTGGCCTTGCCCTGTACCCGGCCATCAAGAAACTAAAACCCTACTTCTTGGCGCATGCGGTAGAAGTCTATACTGACCAACCGATCAAACGGCCACTCACTACCTTGGAGTCTTCTGGACGAATGCTTAAATGTGCTATTTAAATGCAAGGATTAGAAATCACTTTCGAACCAAGGAAGGCAATAAAGGGGCAAGCATTCGCCGACTTTATTGTCAAAATGACAAGGCCGGTTGTACCGGACAATACAGACCAGGTTTGAAACTGTGTGTGGATGGGAGCTCCACTGTGAACGGCTATGGTGCAGGGATTATCTGTCAATCTCCTGAGGGAGACAAGTACGAATATGCACTACATTTCAAGTTCCAGGTCTCGAACAATGAGGCCGAGCATGAGGCCCTGCTGGCCGGCATTTGGTATTGCAAGGCGGCAGGGGCAAGGAAGATAGCCGCCTGCTCTGATTCTCAATTAGTCGTATTCCAGGTTAATGGGACGTACGAGGCCACTCATCCGGCCATGATAAAATATTTGTAGGCGGTCAAATGTAAAATTGGTACACTTGAGGAGTTTCAGTTAACTCAGGTGCCCAGGTCGTCAAATAATGAGGCGGATGCTCTGTCAAAACTAGCATCATCCGCCTCTTGTGAAACGCCTCGGTCGGTCTTCTAGGAGGTCATGGAAAAAAGAAGTATATCTAATGAAGACCCTATTGGAATTCTCGACCGAAGCTCTACCTGGATGGACAGCATCCGGGCTTATCTTGCAGACGGCACACTCCCTGATTTACCTCGGGAGGCCGCTGTTCTAAAAAAGAAAGCGGCAAACTTCGAGCTGAGACAAGGAGAACTTTTCAAAGCTGGTTTCTTGAAACCCCTATTGAAGTGTGTTACCCTAGAAAAGGGTAGAGAGGTCCTCGAAGATTTGCATGCGGGTTTCTGCGCCTCCCACATAGGCGGCAGGTTTTTAGCTGCCAAGGCCAGGCGGCTCTTTTTCTGGCCAACTCTGGAGTCGGACGCTATGGAAATGGTCAAAAAATGTGACAAGTGTCAAAAGTTTGGCAGACTCATCCATCGTCTGGCGACGGACCTCACGGCCATCCACAGCCCAATTCCCTTTGCCAAATGGGGCATGGACATACTTGGGCCTTACACCGCGGCCCCAGGCGGCAAGCGCTACATATTGGTAGGTGTGGATTACTTTACCAAGTGGGTAGAGGTGGAGGCGGTAAAAAACATTAAGACAAAAGATGTCATTTCCTTCATCTTGAGGAATATTATCACTCGTTTCGGGGTGCCCATGTCTATGGTTTTTGACAATGGTCCTCAATTTGAGAGGCCTCAACTCAAGACTTGGCTGGGAGAGCAAGGGGTCTCAAGCCTCTTTGTATCAGTCGGCCGCCCTCAAGCAAACGGCCAGGTTGAAGCCTTCAGTAAGCTAATCTCCGACGGGATTAAAAAGAAAATTGAACAGGCTGGTGGCCTTTGGGCGGATGAACTACCACACGTCCTCTGGTCCATCAGAACGACTGTTAAAGGGGCGACTAGAGAAACCCCGGTCCTCATGGTGTATGGTGAAGAAGCTGTCCTACCCATTGAACACTATGAGCCGACTCTTCGAGTCATGTTATATGACGAAGAAGCAAACTGGGAGGCCATGCGGCTAGCATTGGACTCACTTCCAGAGCGAAGAGGCAATGCCACCTTGCGCCATGAGATTTACCGTCTGAGAATGACACCGGCTTACAACAAAAGAGTACACAAGCGTTCTCTCAAAGTGGGGGACTTTGTGCTACGGAAAATGGAGGCAATCGGTAGGGCGAATGAGCAGGGAAAGTTGACCCCAAATTGGGAAGGTCCCTAGCGAATATATGAGGGAGTAAGAGACGGCACCTAGCGCCTGGAAGAACCAGAAGGCAGGTAGGTGCATAGAACTTGGCATGTGGACAACTTGAAAAAGTACCATTTCTAAGTACAAATGTAAATACCTCAAATTTTGTCACTTCAAACTTTGCTAATGAGAATATGCTTTCATTTTTCAACTTTTATTTTTATTTTAAATATCGCCTGTACAAAATACAGACGGCCAATGTATTTGGGTAGAGTCTGTCCCAATAACAGACGCCCCAACCTTTATGAAGGAACCGACTACTCTAGAGCAGTCGTTCCTACGAAATTCTTACTGCATTATGTTAAACACTTAACGAATATTTGCTTAAATCATTTTAAGGCCAATGGCCGGATATTAAGAAAAACGCATAGAGGCCGAATGGTCACAATTTTCTCCAATATGAGTATGACCGTCTGCTCCAACATGAGTCAGATAACCGGCGACGCCCATTCAGGCGAATTCGTCGAGGAGAAGCATCTCCCATTTGGGTGGCACATTGCTCTACAAATACATCAAGCGGCCCTACCGAATGCTAAGGCAGCATTCGCAGTCGTTTGGTTTAATCGAAAGTGAAATCCAAGAGGCCAAGAATTTTCTAATTGTTCTAGCACAGTCGGAAAAGGGTCACTATTTCACAAGTAGAAACTATTGAGGCATTAGGCCGGATGCGCCTGTTTTTGCTCTAAGGCAAGACAGGCGGAAAACTTTTACTGATCTACAAGTCACCTAATGAGGCCCTTGGCCAGATACGCCTGTTTCTGTCCGAACGCAGAATAGGCGGACTATTACTTACGAGAAAACGAGCTAAACACTTAGCAGAATAAAAAAGAGACTTGTGGGTCGAATGCGCCTGTTCTTTGCTCTTGGGGCAAGACAGGCGGATTGAAAAATCAAGACTAAGTTAAAACTTAGCACCTTATCTCGTCGAGGCCTAAGGCCGAATGCGCCTGCTTTTAGTTCTTGGAACAAAACAGGCGAGGGATTTCTTTTTTGCAAAATTTGCTAAGTCAAAAATATTATATTTCGCTTGAGCCAATGGCTGAATGAAAATAATTATTCATTCTCTCCTGATGGCCGTCTGTTGCGTGGTTTGGGGCAATCAACTTAGTGATTGATTGACTTAGAAACCATGTACACTCTTCTAAGTATCAATAATTTCTAAGTCAATCAATCCACTCAACCAAAACCACTCGACATCCGTCCAAGGGCAAGAACATTCGCATGCTATACAGGTTATAATACTTAGCCAAAAAACATGTAATAAAAAAATTTAAAGAAAAGCAATATGAATAACTTCAGCCAATGGCCGAATGATTTTAAATTAAAAAGGCCCAATCGCCATCTGACGATTAGGTAAGATTGTTAGCTGGAAAATCCAGAGGAATTGTCAAATCACCCGACCCCTCGGTCGGTAAAGATACATGGATACTCGGCACGCAGGCCGGAAGATGAAATGAATGGCCATTCGGCCGCAGAAACAACTACTAAAAAGCTTTAAGGGGTAGAGGGATTGTCAGCATTGGCAGCCGCATCATCAGTTGCCGGCTGCTCTTCATTGTCATCACCATCCTCTTCCCCGTCTTCATCCCCGGAGGAGCCTAAAGAGGAGTCGGCCTCTTCACCATCCGCATCCTCCTCTTCAGCCCGGCGAAGGAGTTCAGTATCGTAATCCTCGTTTGGATGATCAAACTTGGATTTCCATATGCCAAAATCAGCACCCGGCTGTACCGCCTCCCATGTCGCTCGCATTATGGATTCGTAGTCTTCCATCATTTGTTTGACAAGGGCCTTTTTCTCCTCCTCAGCCCGGGACTCGGACTTGGCATTCAGCTGCTGCTCCTGGTTCGCCAGGCGCCCCTCCAGACGGCTAACCCTCTCCTTGGCCCTCTCGGCCTCTTTCTTGGCCTCTTGAAGAGGATCAAGTTTTTCCTTAAGGCGTTTAACTTCGGCCTTAAGTTCATTGACTTTGGAGCGCCCGAATCCAGGTCCTTCTTCACCTGCAGGTTGGCGTCCGCATGGGAATACATCATATCAAGGGTTAAAAGCTCATTCTGAGCAATTTCAAATTGAGCTCGGTCTAAGGCGGACTCGGCTCGAGCTTTAGAAGCTGTTACCTCTTTTGATTTTTCCTTGATTGGCCGTCTGAGCCCTTGGACGCGCAGCATGGCCTGGAAATAAGAAAATACCGTATGGTCAAAACCAGTCGGATATGTGTTAAATGTTAAGGAAAATTTAGCTAACTCTTTTACCTCGCAGAGGTTCCCCAAGATGGCATCCAAGTTAAGGGTGCCGACTCCTCTTGCGGACGCCTTGTCCTCATGATCAAGCGACCGTAGCATCTCCTTGGCCATCTGGACGACGGTCGGCCTTGTGGGGGGCTACAAAATTATAAGTTAGTCAAGTTCCAAGAAGCAACATTAAGCATTGAAATTTAATAAAGATGCGGCCCATACTGTCTGGCTGGGCCTCCTCCTCCTTCTCCTTCCCCTAATGTCTCTTCTCTCTTGCTGAGCCGACAGCAGTGCTGGGTTGCTTAGCCACCCTTTGATGCTTGAGTAGCATCCGGTTTGCTGACCTCCCTGCCAGCTTCGAGAGTAGAGCCGTCCCCTCTCTTGGACTTTTGAGCAATGTGTTTCCGGTTTTTGCCGGATGCACTCACATCACCCGCCGTAGTTTTTTGAAATTTGGGTTGGGATTGTTTGGAGGTAGAAGGCTTGACGGAACCACTCTGCTTGGACGAAAAGAAAGGTGTTAGAAAAGCAGGCGGACAAAATTTAACCTTTTTTGAAAAATATTTCAAGTATCATAAACAGCTACCTTGGGAGTTCCAGCTGCTTTCTGCTCGTCATTCGCCATGTTAAGGACGTTGGTGCGGTACTTTGCTACAGAGACGGCAGACGGCTTCTTTGTTGCCGAGAGCTTTTCCATCGCTTTTTCTGCACCAAAAGAAAGAGTTAGGTTTTATAAGCATACACTGAAAACAATTTTAAGTTTACTTAAAGTCAGACGGCCGACTACCTCTCGGCATCTCAGAACTTAAAACACAAGCGGCCAAGAACACCCCATCTTCTAGCCAATTGTAAAGGGGAATGTAGCTCTGGGGGACGACTATTTTCTCCCCATGCTCGTTTGTCTGAACGGACACTGTAAACAGACCCCCGTCAAAAATTTCCTCCTTGGCCCGCCTAGGGAGAGGGGGCAAGGCACTGGTGATAGCCAAAAGGGGCGGATCCTTGTTCCACCGATTGTATTTTTGGTTCAGTCGGCTTTAAGGGGAATGGACAGTGTAGAACTTAGTTCTCCAGTCCTTTCATTTGTTCTCTTTGCCGACTGCCATCATTTACCCCTTGCAGGTGGTCAAGGTGTACCAGCCTTCGCTGCCCTTGGCAGGCGCTCGGCTGAGATAGTGCATGTGGGCGAATGCCTCAAATCTGGGATCCACCTCCAGCATTTCACATGCGACAACGTACCCGATGATATTGATCCAGGAATTCGGTACGAGTTGCCAGATACCCAGCTGGTATCCGTCCAAAATCCTCTCCACGGCCGAATGAAGAGGGAAGCGTAAACCAGCGTGAAGGACCGCCTTGTAGCAGCCAAAGGCTTTGTCCTTATAACTTGCCAGGGAGGGCCAGATTATAGTATCCTCCTTGTTGGGGACGGACAAGGAGAAGCCATGTCCCATTACGATCTCGCGCCTGTAATTGGAAAGACCGGATGTCATGGTGGCCCGCTTGCTCTGCAGGACATGGTGAAAATAGGGGGCGCGCTCCAAGCGCCTGGAAGCACTCGGCTCCGCCCAACCTTCCCCCTTTTCTAACTGACAAGGACTCCCTTGCGGTATCTATTTTTGCTCGGACCTCCTCTAACTCAACAGAGGCGCTATCAGAAGATGACCAGGCCGAATCGTCATCAGAACTTTCCCCAGAGCTAAGGGACTGCCGGCTAGGGCCAGCAGGGTCCTCCCCTAGACTCTCCTCAGGCGCCTATTCTGAAGGCTCGGCCTGGTACTGTGTGTCGACTTCCCGCAGTATAGTATCACTGGGGGTGCCGCTTGAAGAAGAGGGAGAGTAATAAGTTGGAGTTAGGGGAAGGTCAGAAGAGGGGTTTGGGGGGTGCTCAGAAATTTTACTAACTGGCACCCTAATGGAGCCGCCTAAATTTGGAGTCTCACCGTCCGAATGGTAAAAGGATCCATCTGGCCTATATCTCCTTGCTGTCTGCTTTATTCGAGCCATCGTATCCTGCAGATGCACAGACACTGTCGGATTTGGAGATGCACTTAAAGGAAAGTTCTCGAACGAGCATTCGGCACTCCTAGTTCTAGATTCAGCCGTCCCCGGTGACCGGCTGATCGCTAACCTAGGTCGTGCCGTGTACGTTTGGGAAACCATTTGAATAAACGAAAAACTCAAGAAAAAATAAAAGAAAAGAAAATGCGGTTACCTTAGAAGAAGTTGTTTAAGACGCCTGGTTGGCTGAAGCAGTCGGTAAGAAAGGCCGAGTGTCGGATGCTTGACAAAAGTCAGGGTCTTTAAGAGTCTTTGAGAGTCAAAAGTCCAGAGATTCTCGAAGATTCGCAAAGGTGTGAAAACAAAAATGAAGTCAAACCTTCCTATTTATAGAAAGGGGAAACCCTAACTTTTCCCCCCAAAATACAATTTTAAAATCTAGCCAGTCAGATGAAGACACCTGTCATAGGTGCCACGTGCAATACACGTAACCCCTGTGAGGGGCAAATGATTTGGGTATTTTATACCCTGCCAAGTGGCCCAATCAGAGCATGACACATGTCACTGGAAGGGGCACCTACTTGGACCTTCCAAATGGTGACACGTGTCGAGCAGATATTGCCCCTGGGAATGGCGGCTTTCAAGGCCCAAATCCCAAGGGGTCCTTAAAAAACGGCGTGCCCTAATCCCTAGGTCACCAGATCCTAGGGAGGGCACACGTTCCAAAAGGACCCTATAAATAGGGGCATTCTTACATTTATGATAACACAAAGAAAAAGAGAGAGATAAACACGCACTACAAGACAATACGTCACTTACTACAGAGTTGTCGTTTTCAAAGAACAGACAACACTTTACCTCTGCTTGGAACCCAAGCAGATAACTTTACTTCCGCACATTTTATTACCGAACGTTTACTAACTTAATCTTCGGAGGCGGACCACCGACCATTCGCCGGTCCATTTGCTTTGTAGGTACAAGCGTCCATTGTTGAACCTAGTTTCAGTGTTGTAACTCTCCCAAGGGCCAAAACCCCCCGAAACAACTCTTCTTTTACTATTGGTCAACCCTCTTTGCCTTTTCATTCTCCAAACTCTTGTGATGAGTCTCTAGTCCCCTATATCCAAATTGATGAATCTTTGAGGGAGTTAGAGATGAATCCTAATCTTAGGCCCTTAGAGAGACAAATGATGGAAACTTTAAGGAGCCAATTGGAGATGATTAGAGAGGGTGAGGATCTTTTTAATGAAAATTGAAAATAAAAGGAGAGTTGGAAAATGAATTGTCATCCTTGATGCTTGTATGGTAAAAATCCCCATCCAATGTGTGTGTTGAGGATAATGATGATGATTTTGAGCAACCAAGAGAGGGTAAGGATCCCTTTGGTGAGAATTTTAGTGATGGTGAAGGAGTTGAAAACCAACAGAGTGTGTTGAACTTGATTATCCCAACCTTCATTCCCGTCATTATGAGTCTCTTGTGCATGATTGTGATTCTTCTATCCATGAGTATCTAGACTCTTTTGAGGTTATGTCCAATGCGTTCTTTGAGAGTCAAAAGAAAACCCATAGCGTTTTAAATGTGTTCATTGAGAATGCTTCATGGGAAGGAGATGATTTTGAAATGAATTTGCATCCATTCATGCATGGTTTTGAAACTTTGGGCTTTAAGGAAGTTGAGGGAGTTGTTGTGCATGAATGTAGTGGAGGAGATTATGTTGTTCCTCTTGGAATTTTAATGTTTGAGGGGGATGGAGATCATGAGTGTTCTTCTTTTGAAGAATCTATGATTGATTTTTATGCCCTTATTGGCGATGTGATGAGACCTTGTGGTGAAGGAGTAGCTACCCCTTTTCCCTTTTCTCATACCCCTTTTCCAAGAAGATTCAACCATATCCCTTACATTCCTATTTCCCTCCCTTCTTTTGTAAATAAACCTATTGGGGACCACCTTGTCTATGAGGATTTTAATGTCCCTCATTTGTCTATTATTGAGGAAAGGGTGATGTTGCCACCCAAAATATTTTGAGGAGAGTTTGCCATCTTTTTCTTCTTCTTCTTCTTTTTCTTTTTCTTCATATTTTGTTGAATTTTCTTTTGATTCTTCTTCTTCCTTTTCTTGGCATCTTTTTTCCTCATAGGTGTGCACTAAGCTTGTTTCATGCCTTATTTTTGTCATGTGCATACTTGCTTTCATATGAAATGTGTACTAGTGCATTTGACAAGCTCTTACGTGCGTTGAATTACTATTTTACTAGAGCAGTCAAGCTTAGACCTTAGGCAAGCCTTTCTCGGGAAGTAACCCGTGTTTTATTGCTTTGATTTTCTTTTCTTTTTTAGAATAGATTTTTTCTCATGGAAATGTTTGTATTCCTTTTGCAAGGTACATGACTTGATATACTTTGGTGCTTCAATTTGGATCAAGAATCAAGGAAGTTTGAATCCTATTTTTGCTAGCATATGGAAGGCAAGGTTCAATTGTTGAGGAAATTAGCTTTGAAAGGTTTAATTGGGTCATTTACGGGTATTTACACCCACCTAATATCCGGTAATATCCTTCCTTGCTCTTTTTCAAGGGGATGATGACTTGTTGGATATATGTTGGTTTGTTGGATTGATCTCCTTGTTTTCCCCTCCCATGGTTTTTATGATTTATGTTTGAGTGTATTGTTTCATTCAATTTTGGGGGAGGGTATTCTATCATGTTTGATGGGATGTTGATTCACATCTGCTATGCCCCTTTGTATATACTTTTCCATGTTCTTATATTTTGAAAAAACTCCAAAAAGACTTTTGTTTCTATCAAGGCAAATTTGCAATGTATCTTTGTTTTGTTCTTGCTTTGGACATAATACTTTTGGACTTGTATAGTTAAATGCTTTTATTCTTAAATGGTAACAGTGTGCACGGTTTGAGAGTATATTTTTGGTTGGTTTTAGGATAAAGCATGCTAAGGTAGTTGGTTAGAACTAGTGGGACCATGAAACCGGATTCTACTCGTTTGTGGCATGTTGGTAGTTGCTTCATATAGTTGAATTGACACCAATAGTGAGTTTTTGCTACATCCATGTGAGATTCATAAATTTTCAAGCCTTCAACATATATTTTTATGAGCGGCGTGGATCCTTGACTATTGTAGACCTAATCTAGAATCTTGACTCATAATTCTCAAACTTAAGATCGAGCCAGGGAGGACAAAGGCATATTCCCGGGGTGGTAATTTTTCTTTTCTAGGTTAATTTTCTTTCTTTTTAGTTCTTTGGGTTAACATTTTCCTTCTTGCTAACCATTTGAATCTTTTCCCTTCTTTTTAAGCAACATCTTTAGATCTTGCGCCTTTTGTTTCATTTTCGTTTCCATTCTTGGTTTTTGTGAAGCAACTGATCATCATTGTTGGAATTTGTGGTGGAGGAGTTTGGATATTTGGTTCTATTGAAAGCAAGTTTGTGTTGTGATTTTTGTGCAAATAATGGCAAATGAATAAATGAAAAAGCCGTCCAAAGTTAATAAAGGCAAGGACAAAGCAAGTGCAAAATTGTAAGAGTCGTTCTGAAAGAGGCATGGACAATTGTTTTGAAAGAAATGAAAATAAAAAAAATCTAAAATATTTTGATGTAATTTATTTTCCCTTTTCAAGCATTGAGGACAATGCTTCCTTGAAGCTTGGGGGAGAAGCGTTTACGCTTTTTGTATATATGATTGTGGTTATGGCTTTGAATAAGCTTGGGGGAGTTAGTTTGTTTTTGTTTGGCGATTGCTTGGTTATGAGGAGAAGGTTTGATCACCCTTTGCTTCACTAATTAGGAATACCGCCAAATTTTAAAATTTTAAGCCTACCCTCACCCTTTTTGCCCTTACGTTACAACCATTGGGAAAGACCTTTCGACCTAGAGGTTGAGTCATATATCGGGGGAGGGCATTATGAGTTAAAGCCAAAACAAAGGGGATGCATTGCCAAGACGTCGAGTAGCCCAAAATTATCTCTTTGTTCGGCTCCTTTGTTGAACTTTTGAGATGCTCACTAAGGGAAGATATGATACTAGTAGGGAGAACACGGTAAGACCGTTTGGGATTAAATTAGATTGCGTTTCTCTAGTTCCTATGCTTAGCATATTTGTGTTTCAATAAACCTGGGGTATCTTGGAACGTGCACTCCCTTACTTGTTTAGAAAGATTTGCATTCATTTATACTTGTACATTTGGAAAAGTCCTTTCATGAACATTTATTTTCTTTTCTTGTATTTTGGTTTCTTTTTCATGCTTTTCCTTGTTTTCATTATTACGAGAGTTATAGGTTAATCTCTTAGGAAACCTTTACGAGAGCATCACTCGTCCTCTAGGGCGATCTAGGGGTTTAAATGGTTTGTCTTTAGTTGCTAAAATTGACCGTGATTCCTACGAAAGTGAGTTAGTGTATATTCTTGTCTCTTCTCTTCTTTTTGTTTGTTTAAATAAGCTCATAATTTCTCCCTTGGATTTGTTTTGCTCGAGGACAAGCAAAAGGTAAGCTTGGGGGTATTTGATGGGTGTCATTTATGGCACCCATTTGATGAGCATTTAGGTTGTTTTCTCCTTCCTTTTATGGCTTTCATGATTAATAAATGCTTAGTTTTATGCATTTGCACTTAGTTTTACCTTTCCTCTCTTCTTTTGTAGCTTTTGTGCATTTCGTTGGTTTTTCTAGTCTTATCTCCTTTATTTACTCTATTTTCATGGTTGTAGGTATTGTACGAGGTTCGGGACTTGATATAGGTGATCTACTAAGGTGGAGGAAGCTTTTGGAGCAAGCTCATGGCAATTGGAAAGCTCAAGATAAAAGGAAGTGGAAATTCAAAGTCTTAGCTCTTGTGCTCTCATGTCGTGCTCTCATGAATATGGGGTGTTGAACCCACAATCATGTGCTTTTGGGACTGCGTCTCTTAGTGTTCATCATCATCATAATCGTGCGACCTTAGCTAACACACAAAGCCGCGAGAAAGTTGGATAAACCTAGAGATGCGTGGGTGCGCAAGGAACAGGCGCGGGCGCGCCTCCCCTACAGCACGGGCGCGCCTTCCTGGGTATTTGTTTGCACGGTTTTGTTTTCGCGCATCTATAAATACCTTTGTAAACTCGATTTTTAGCGAAGTTTTAGAATAAGCTTCATTTCACATTTTTGATCATTTTTCTTAGCTTAGTTGAGAGCTTCTCTCTCTAGTCTAGGGTTAATTTAGGAGTAGATTTTAGAGAGTGAAAGTGAGGAATTTCAATAGTGATTGAGAGATTGAAGATTCAATGGTGACAATTGTGTTGGAAATCTTTATCAATGAGCATACTTAACTCTATCTCATTATATTACTTTGTTTGATTTCATATTTTTTTGGTTTGATTTTGATATTGGATTGTTGATTAGTGTCATTGTTCTCTATATTTTGATGATTCTTTATTTCTTTAGTTATTTGTGACTAGATGATGATGTTTGAGTAGTTGTTTGCTAGGAATTGGGTGAAACTTGTATAATTGATTGATTGTGCTTAATTTGGGGATTTTGTTGATTCATTGTTGAGATTAAAGTGATTAATGGAAGTTTGCATATGTGTAATTCGATTAGGCCTTGAGAATTACGCTATATTGCATTGTTGTTTCTAATGATACGGACCATTGATTTAGAAATTGCAATTTTCGATTGAGCTTGATTAGTGATGCTCCTAGTTAGAGTCTCTCGTAGTTGGTGCTAGTTTGACCTCTAGGAGATATCTTGTTGACTCTTTTGATTGAGCTTGCCATTAGTCTTCACAACCATTGATTCGCAGATTGTTCGTGAGTTGCTACAATTGTCATGATTACTTGTTGATCCTCGTCCCTAGTGTTTATTTGTTTTGTTCTTCATTTTGTTAGTTGGTTATAGTGTTTACTTTTTATCCTTAAACTTTGACAAATATTAGGTGCATAATTGAGAGCGCTTGAACATTACCGTTCCTTTGGGTTCGACCCTAGACTTCTCTCTATACTTGTATATAGGTTTGTTAAGTGTTTATAAATTTAGTTTGATCGAGGGAGGATTAGTTTCAACGACCTAGTTCCACCCCTCGTCTGAGAGCAGGAATGATGACAACCTTGCCCTCAATAAGAGTGGGTCGGCCAGGGATAAGATTGTAGGCGGTCAGCTCTTCGACCACTAGGAATCGGATAGTCATGTGCCGACCGCAATCTTTTTGCCCAGTCGGATGGGCAAATCAATGCGTCCGACTGGATGCACAACTCCTCCCCCAAAACCCACAAGGGGATGGGAGACATCCATCATGCTATCCGGTTTGTACTTGAGATTGGATGGACAATTGCAGCTGATGATGTCTGAGGATCTTCTTGTGTCAATCAAGATGCGACCAACCAACTGGTTGGTCACTTTACATTCTATGTTCAGAGGGTCATCATGCAGCCGGCGGACTTTGCCTTTGTCCTTTTCGGTGATGATGACTTTAGGGAAGGCGGATGTGCTGGCTGCCTATCCCTCTTCAATATAATGGGCCAACTTTCTCAGATGGTCCTTGTTGCCCTGGATGGTTGGGCCACCTCCGGCGAATCCGGCTGCTATCGTACAGACCGGATCCCCTTGTCCGTTTCAGAACTGATAGCAGGTTGGGGAGCCTTTTTGCTTGACTTCCCTGGATTCGATTTTTAAGTAACATTGGACTTCACATAGGATTTCAGTGATCAAGCGTCCGCTTGAGATTGAAGCAGTCCTTTGTGTCATGGCCGACATCCTCATGATAGTGACAATGCTTGTTCTTGTTCTGATTTTCAGTGGAACCTTTAATAGGAGTCGGCTTCTCAAGATTCAGCCGATCCTTTATCTCCATTAGGATGGAGTAGCTGTCCTTGTGGAACTCGTACCTTGGGATGTACCGCTTCCACTCTTTCTTTTCTTCTGGGCCGGCTAATCAGAGTTATCAACCGCCCAGATTTGTTTTTTTCTTTTTGCTCTCTTTTGGTTTTAGAGACGGCTGAGCAGGCCGACTCTCCTTCTGTCGGTCAGACTTCTTGTAGTCCGACTATATATTGGAGGAGTAGAGCTCGGTCGCATGTATGTAGGCGTCCGCTTCCATCAGGGCTCCTTGGATAGTGAAGATTTTCTTGCGAACGAGTTCGAACTTGAAAGTTGACCCGTCCTACAGACCTTTGAAAAAGTCTGTATAAGTCACTTTGTCGGACAGTTCTTGGATCTGGATTCTCACCAGATTGAACCGCCTGACGTATGATCGTAGCGCCTCTCTATCTCCCTGCTGCACATGGCCTAAATCAAGGCTCATTTTCTTTGTAGTGATATTCATAGAGTTAGAAGAAAACAAGAACGCAAGCGTCTTGAAGCTATTAATGTAACTAGCTGGCAAATTGGCAAACCACTGTTGGGCTATGCCCTTTAGGATTGCTAGAAAGCATTGACACCAAACGACATCATCCAACCCCTGTAGGTACATGAGGTGGGTGTATGCCAAGTGGTTGTCTTCTAGGTTGGAGGTACCATCATAGGTCCCAACCATTATATTTTTAACCTTAGCTGGTTGTTCGGCCTTGGTTATTTCTCAAGAGAATGCAGAGGGTTGTTCCCCAAGGTTTTGTAGCCAAAGCTGCCAGTCCAAAGGCTGGTAGCTATATGCTGCCTGTCCTCCGAAGAAGGCAGGCTGGATGTAGGGAAACACAGGCAGTCGGTATAGTGGTTATGTCATATACTTCGCCGCATTGATTATATGTGGCCCAGACTGTACGAGGGGGCTGCTTGATGGAGTCCTCGGTACTGAATGAGAATTCCTCACAGTGGTATTCTAAAAGCTATCGTGATAAGTTGAAGTAGATGCCGATTCTGAAAGCTGATGAGTCCTTAGCTGGTCGATGTACTAACGAGCATCAAGAAAAGATTTTTTGGTACCATCTGGCTGTACATGCCGGAAAGCTTTTCTTGTCACTGTTTCTGGGAAACGGAGTCTTGAAAGGTCAAACTGGGGCCAAGCCTTCTACTTTGGAGCAGGATGAGAAGTCGGTTGTTGGTCCCAGATCGACTTTTGCTTCCCAGCTTGAGTAGGCTTGGTGGCCGACCGTTCCTTTCTAGGAGCAGCCGACCGCTTATTGATTAAACCCTTAATTTCACCCTTGAGGCTGCTCATAAACTTCATGAGCTCATTGCGGGTGACAGGGGCTAATCCTGCTGCCTAGGAGGGATTAGCCGGCTGCCCTGAAGGCTTACTCGATTTTCTAGGGGGCCTGCTAGGACCCGCCTGGTTAGCATTGCGCTCCCGCCTATCTTTGTGACGGAGGCGCTTATAGATGAGTGACCATCAGGGGCCACATAGGTTTCCATGTCTCAATAGTCACCTGAGTCATGGTCCATCATGACAACTATCTCTTCTAGAGGTCGGTTGGACTTTGGGGGCGGCACAGGTTGCGCTTATGAAGCCATCTTAGAGGTACTCTCCCCACAGACGAAGCCAAATGTTTCTGGGTTTTTTGTGTCCCTCGGAAGAGTTACAGCTCAAGACTAGATTCAGCTAGGACGCACGTACCTGCAAAACAAACGGAGCACCGAATGGTCAGTGGTCCGCCTCCGAAGATTAAGTTAGTACGGATTCGGAGTAAAATGTGCAAAAATTAAGTTATCTGCTTGGATTCCAAGCTCAGGTGTTGTCTGTTTCCTGAGAACGACAACTCTGTAATGATTGCAATAATTAATGCAACGTAACGTGTCCCCATAAATAAGGGGAATGTCCCTATTTATAGGGTCTTTGGGAAGTGTGCCCTCCCAAGGGTTTGATGACTTAGGGATTAGGGCACGCCGTTCTGCGGCGCCTCAAAGTTTGGGCCTTGAAGGCCGTCTTTTCAGAAGGGTTAACTGAGTGACACGTGTCACACATCCTGAGAGGCCATTTGAGCGCCTCCTAGGGCAACACGTGTCGCTCTCTCATTGGTCCACTTGAGGTTATTAAATACCCTAAATAAGGAGCTATGTCTGCTTGACACGTGTCACCATCTGGAAGGTCCATGTTAGCGCCCCTTCTAGTGACACATGTCAAACGCTGATTGGGCCACTTGGCAAGGTATAAAATACCCAAAACATTTGCCCCTCACAAGGGTCACGTGGCATGCCACGTGGCGATTGTGACAAATGTCGACTTATGATTGGCCGAGGATTTTATTTTTACTGTTCACTTGGTCCTATGGTTTTACCTTGGAGCATTTAGCCTTTCTACAAATAGAGGAGTTGACCTCCCTTGGATTCACACTTGCGTGAATCTTTGGGAGAATCTTTGAATTTTTAACTTTCAAAGACTTGACTTCTTCTACATCCGACACTCGGCCAGCTTAGTTCGCTTGCTTAAAAAGACGTCCTAGACCGGTGCCTCTTAGTACCTTCTTCTAAGGTAACTGCCTGATCCTTTCTTTACTTATTTCCTTGCATTTTTTCTTTATCAAAAATGGTTTCCCAAACGCACTCGGCACGACCTAGATTAGCGACTAGCAGGTCACCGGGGACGGCTGAATCTAGAACTAGGAGTACCGAATGCTCGTTCGAGAACTTTCCTTTGAGTACATCTCTAAATCTGAAAGTGTCTGTGCCCCTGAAGGACACGATGGCTAGAACAAAGAAGATGACCAGGAGATATATGACGGATGGTTCTTGGTACCATTTGGAAAGTGAGACGTTTTCTCAGACGGCTGCATTAGGGTGCCTATCTCTGAGATTAGTAAGACCCCCCTAGCAACGTCAGCACTCCCAACGAATCATTTCTAGAGGAGTGTGATGAGGAATATGAAAACCCCAGGCCGAGTAGATCAGTTCCAGATGCTAAGTTGGGGGAGGACACTACTGGCACCAGCCGGAAGGCCCCTAGCTCTGAAGAGAATTCTACTGATGACTCCGCGTCATCATCCTCTAACTGCGTCCCGTTGACTCGGAGGAGGCGCAGTCGAACCTCAATGTTGCCAGAGAGTCCCTCTCTGTTGAGAAGGTAGAGAGCTGGGAGGAGTCGTCTGCTTCCAGGCGGCATGAACGTGCTCCTTATTACTTGCACGTCGCCGAAAGCAGGCGGAAGATCATGAAAGATGGTCTTGTAAAGTTTCTTTCTACCCGTGTCATGGGACGTGGGTTCATATTCTCTGTGTCGGATGCTATAGATGGTCTGCTATGGTGACCAGTGCTTCGACTGCTACAAGGCAGCCATCCAGGCTGGACTACGCTTCCCTCTCTATCCGGCCGTGGAGAGAATCTTGGACGGATACCAGCTGGGTATCTGACAACTAGTCTCCAATTCTTGGGTTAATATTCTGGGCTACGTTGCCGCCTGCGAGACGCTGGAGGTGGAGCCCAGCTTCAACCAGCCATACCCGTTATATGATGACCCTGGGGAAGGAGAATAAATGGAAGGACTAGAGGACAAAGTTTTATATAGTCTCTTCCCCAGATTTCCAAAAGAACAAGCGATACAACCGCTGGAATCAGTATCCGCTCTTCTTGGCTGGGAAGAAAGCCCTTCCGCCTGTTCCAAGGAGGGCACAAGAGGAAATTTTTTATCAGGGCCTTTTTATTGTGGCTGTCTGAACGAATAACGAGACGGGGGTTAAGGAAGTTACCCCCCAATGTTACATTCCCCGATTCGAGTGGCTCTTGGACGGGACGTACTTGGCCTCATGTGGCCTTAGTAAAGAGAAGCCGAGAAGTAGCTGGCCGCTTGAATTTATCAGCTTTGTAACCCACATTGTTTCATTCATTTCATTTCTGACCCTTGTTGTTTGGTGCAGACATAGAAATGGCAAAGCTTCCTTCTCTCAAGAAGCTGACTTTCTCTGCAGCCTTCTACTGCTCGAACCTCAAGCGGATGAGTAGCCGCCAAGCGGCACTCCTCAAGTAACAAGCAATTCAACCTTGAAATTTTTTTAATGAATTACTTAGTGTAATTTTTCTCAAGGTCTCACATTAGAGTTATTTGTAGGGTGGCTCATCAAAGCCTGCCCCCTCTTCCCAGCCGGATCCCAAACTGCGCAAGCAGTCGGCTGACGACATTTCCCAAAGTCGCAGTAAACACTTTGCCACTAAGTCGAAGAACGGAACGGGTGTCTCTTCCCCTATTCACACTACATCCAAGCCGGATGCTCATCAAAGAGTGTTGAAGAGTGGCAAGTAGCGACTCAACTCTGCTGTCGGCGCAGCAGGCGGCAGCGAAGCGATAGGGGGAGAAGGAGGTAATTCGTCCGACCATCCGGTCATGCTTTTCAAAAAATGCAACTGTCTTCAAGAATCTTAACTTATCGTGTTTGTATTGCCAGATGCTCCAGCGAGGCTAACTGTCCTTCATAGGAGACTTGGGGGTTTAAAGGGGTTGTTGTAGCTAAAAACAACCGTGATTCCTACGTTAGTGAGTCTTAGTGTATATTCTTCTTTTTTTTTTTCTCTTTTCTTAATAATCCCTCCTTTTCCTTTCTAGCTTTTGTTTTGCTCGGGACGAGCAAAAGTCTAGGTTGGGGGAATTTGATGATTGTCATTTATGACACTCATAGGGTAGTGTTTTAGTATATTTTCATTATGTTTTTCATGCTTTTCCTTTGTCATTTTGGTTACTTCTCCTTTAGTTTCTCTATTTCTTCTTTCTTCGTGTTTTACTTTCCTTTATGTGCTTTTCTTTGTGTTTTCCTTTTATATTGCTCTTTTTCTCTTCTATTTTCTCTCTTTGGTTTCTCTTGTAGGTGCCTAATGACTTAGCTTTGCAAAATATTCAAGAGGAGAAAAAAGAGCCAAGAAAAGGAGTTTCAAGTCTCATGGAGAGGTCTAGGAGAGAGCTCGGAGAGGGCGCTCCCCTTCTCCTAAGGGATGCGGGCGCGGGTTTTGGTGCACATTTTGGTGATTTTGTGTAGGAACTCTCCGCGCCCTACCGCGGTCTACCTGCGGGTGTAGAGATTTTTGAGAGGGCGCTCCGGATCAGAGAGACTGTGACCCCCTGCTTTTCCTGGAACAGGGCATTTTGCCGCGCTTTGAGCCGCGGGCACGGGCAACAGTACTTGGGGCGCAGGTTTTGCCTAGACTGCTCGCGGAGGTAGTTATGGGTTACGTACCCATTTCTGCGCACCCGCGGAGTCTTTTTGGAGAGGGTGCGGCCGATCAGTTTTTCTTCTTTGTCTATTTATACTCTTGTAAATCCTTTTAAAGGCTAACTTTTAGATAATATTTCATTTGCTTAGTTTTTAGAGAGAGAAACTAGAGAGAAAGTAGAGATTGTAATCTTTGGATTTGAATTGTAATTCAACATTGTTTCTTCAATCAAGTTTGTGATTCTCCTTCATATCAATCAAAGTTAGTAAGATTTCTTTCCTTTGAACTTACTTCAATTGCAATTTACTTTTATGCTTGAATGTTTGATTTAGATTTGGGAATTTTTTGATTGATTGTATTTCCTTTTGATTTAGCTTGAAATGAATGTGTTTGTGATTGAATTAATTTTAGCTTTAGAATTCACCATGATTAGTGGGTAGATTAGTTGCTAGGGAGAAGGGGAAGCATGCTTGATTGATGATTATTGTTAAATAATGATCCTTGATTGATTGATTGTTGTAATTAAATTGGTTGACATAGTTGTGCATGTGATTAATTAGACTAGGAGTGATCAACCTATAAGATTAATCTAGATTGCATTGCAAATTCCAATGACACGAACAATTGTTTTGGGAATTGCTTTAATTGATTGAATTTGATTGTGATTCTCCTTGTTAATCATTCATAGTGAACTCTATTTTGGTTTATAGGAGATAACCTTTGAATTCCTTTGATTGCAACTATCGTTTGTCCTTTGCAATGTATGAATCAATTGGGTGATCTATCAATTAGCATGATTGTTAAGCTTGCATGTGGAACCTATATCCCTAGTGTTTAGCAATTTGATTGAATTCTTGATTCTTGTTATCCTAGTTACCGTACTCAACCATTGACAATTCTTCGATTTGGCCTAACGTTAGACTATAACATGGCTTTGATTCATTCCTTTGGGTTCGACCCTTAGCTTGCCTCTATACTCGTATAAGGTTTGTTAAGCGTTTACAAATTTAGTTTTACTTAGGGAGAATTAGATGACGACCTAGTTCCAACCCTTTATCAATGATCAGGGGGAGAATCAGGAGACAAAGGAGCATGCGCCAAGGACATGACGGATGCCGATGCTGAGAAGCTCCCATGTTCTTTAAGTTTTAGGTTCTTTTTCTGCGGTCGAATGGCCAAATATTCTGCTTTTCAGGCCCGCGTGCCGAGTAATCTGTTGTTTTCACTTACCAGGCGGTCAGGTTAACAATTTCTGGCTCTGCCAGCTGACAATCACAGTCGTCTATTTTGACAACTGTTTTATTTATTTAAGCAGCATCCGGTCGTTTGACCGGTTTTTATTCATGTTGGTGTTTATGCTTTAAAAATTTTCAAAGCTTTCAATTTTTATGCATATAAGTTTTTGCTAAGTATTTTAACCTGTATAGTATGCGAATGTTCTTGTTACTGGCCGGATGTCGTTTTGTTTTCAGTTTCGTGGATTTATTGACTTAGAAATTTTTATACTTTAAAGAGTATGAATGGTTTCTAAGTCAATCAATCACTATGGTGATTGCCCCAAACCAAGGGACAGAGGACCATATAGAGCAGGTAATTTCTTAAATGCATCCGACCAAAGGCCTCGAGTAGTATAGAAAAATTGCTAAGTCTTTTAACTTAGAATATTCATTGAAAACGGATTGGTCTGCCTGCCTTTCCCCATAGCAAGGAGAGTCGGTCAAGTAGCCTCTAAACATGAAACAGTAGCCGCCTTCTGTTTGCGCTAGAACAGGAGGAAAACTCAATGCTTGTTAAATTCAAGTTAGATTAAATCAAACGACTTCGAGCACTGCCTTAGTGCATTTGGTAGGGCCGCTTGTTATATTTGTAGAGCAATGTGCCACCCAAATGGGAGATGCTTCTCCTCGACGAATTCGCCCAGATGGACGTCACTGGTCGTCTGACTCATGTTAGAACATTCGTACTCATGTTGGACCAGACGGTAGTTTGAATAATGTTCATCCGGCCATTGGCCCCGCTCAATGAATAAATAGCCACTAAGTCATTGACTTAGCTTTAAATAAATAATGATTAGCTGCTAAGTTATTAACTTGGCTTAAGGATAGGTTTGTGGATTTGGCTTTTGTTCTGTTCTGTTATCCTATGATCAAATACGTTTAAAAATTATTTTATCATTTTATCAATAATTTTAAAAAAATATACGATTGTTTTGGTGCAGTCAGGTCCTTTCTTGGGCGTCTGTTGTTGGGGAGGACGGTCTCTTAATCGTGTTAAGTTTTAGACTGTGCTTAGTCGTTTGCATATTATGCAGGTGGTAGCTCGTACAATCTTGACGTTGTCAGTCTGCACATTGTGCAGGCGCTGTTTGAACGTCATTAATTAAAATTTAGTCCGTCTGCACGCTGTGCAGGCGATACTATAGAGGGTAAGTAGGATTTGTCGGCACATAGTGCAGGCGGCATCCTTCATTGCTATGAGAATGGTCCTTCTGCACTTTGTGCAGTCGGTACTAAAAAAAAGAAAATAAAGACAAGTATGTAATGAAGGCAAAATTTCATTAACAAGTCAAAAACTTTTACAAAATTTCAGAAGTAATACTTCTTTAGGTTATCTACATTCCAGGTTCTGGGTAGCCTCCTGCCGTCTGGTGTTTCAAGACGGTAGGTGCCGCCTCTTACTTCTTCATAGATTTGGTAGGAGCCTTCCCAATTTGGGGTTAACTTCCCTCGTTCATTCGCCCTACTGACTGCCTCCATTTTCCGTAACACAAAGTCTCCAACTTTTAAAGGACGCTTGTGCACTCTTTTTTTATAAGCTCGAGTCATTCTCATGCGGTAGATCTCATGGCGCAAGGCCGCATTGCCCCTGCGCTCTGGGAGTGAGTCCAATGCCAAGCGCATGGCCTCCCAATTTGTATCTTCATCATATAACATAATTCGAAGACTCGGTTCATAGTGCTCAATGGGCAAGACAGCTTCTGCCCCATACACGATGAGAAAAGGGGTTTCTCCAATTGCTCCTTTCGTTGTTATTAGATGGCCCATAGGACGTGTTGTAATTCATCCGCTCATAGGCCGCCAGCTCTTTCAATTTTCTTCTTTATGCCGTCTGAGATTAACTTGTTGAAGGCTTTGACTTGGTCGTTTTCTTGGGGTCGGCCGACTGATGCAAAATAATTGGAGATCCCTTGATCTCCCAGCCAAGTCTTTAGGCGAGGGGTCTCAAACTGAGGACCATTATCAAAAACCATAGACATAGACACCCCAAAGCGGGTGATGATATTCTTCTAGATGAAGGAGATGACGTCCTTTGTCTTGATGTTTATGACCGCCTCCGCCTCTGCCCATTTGGTAAAGTAGTCCACAGCCACTAAGGTGTAACGAATGCCGCATAAAGTAGTCGTATATGGGCCCAAAATGTCCATGCCCCATTTAGCAAACAACACAGGACTGTGGATTGCCGTAAGGTCGGTGGCCGGAAGATGGATTGCCAAATATTTGACACTTCTCATATTTTGTACCCATCTCCCTAGCATTCGCCTCAAGGGTAGGCCAATAGTAATGCCACCTGGCCCTAACGGCTAAGGATTTTCCGAATACATGAGAGGCACAGTATCCGGCATGAAATTCTTCAAGAATTTCTTGCCCCTTTTCTAGGGTCACACACTTCAAAAGAGGCTTCAGAAAACCTGCTTTGAAGAGCTCTCCTTGCCTGATCTCAAAGCTTGCAGCCTGCTCCTTCAGCACGGCCGCATCCTGAGGTGAGTCTGGGAGGGTGTCGTCTGTTAGATATGCGCGGATGCTATCCATCTAGGTAGAGCTTCGGTCAAGTACTCCAATGGGGTCTTCATCAGATATACTTCTTTTTTCATGAATTCCTAGAAGACTGACCGAGGCGTTTCATAGGAGGCGGATGACGCCAGTTTGGACAGAGCATCCGCTAGATTGTTTGCCAATCTGGGCACTTAGCTTAAATTGAAGTCTTCAAGTGTCCTAGCTTCAGCCTTGACCGCCTGCAAGTATTTGATCATAGCAAGATGTGTGGCTTCATAGACACCATTGTACTGGCTTACGACCAATTGCAAGTTAGAGTAGGTGTCAATTCTTGTTGCCCTTGCTGCCTTGCACATCCGGATGCCGGATAGCTGGGCTTCATACTTGGCCTCACTATTTGAGGCCTGGAACTTGAACCGTAGTGCATATTCATTTTTGTCCCCCTCAGGAGACCGACATATTACGCTTGCACCACAGCCGTTCATTGTTGAGCTCCCGTCCACATACACTTTCCAAACCTGATTGATATTGTCCGGCTTAGCCAGCCTTGTCATTTCAACAATAAAGTCGGCGAATGCTTTCCCTTTTATTGCCTTCCTTAAATCGAAAGTGATTTCAAGTCCCTACAGCTCAATGGCCCATTTGAGCATTCGACCAGAAGACTCCAAGGTTTTCATTGGCCGCTTGATCGGTTGGTCAATGTAGACCGTGACCGGATGTGCCAAGAAGTAAGGTTTCAACTTCTAGATATCCATGTAAAGGGCGAGACCAAAATTTTCAACCATGGGGTACCGAAGCACTGCGTTTTTAAGAACGTGGCTAATGGAGTAGACCGGGAGCTGGATGCCGTCTCTTTCAGTTAAGAGGACATCACTGAGGGCATGATCTGAAACGGCCAGATACATATAGAGCGACTCTTTAGGCAAGGGGCTAACTAACCTTGGTAAAGAGTGAAAATGCGTTCAAATCTAGTCTTCTTCCTTATCGCCTGGAAGAAGTAGAGGCACTTGTCGCCTGACCGATTGAGAAATCTTCCCAGAGCTGCCAAACAACCGGTTAATTTTTGGACTTCCTTCACAGTATGGGGCGACTGCATGTCGATTACCGCCTGTATTTTTTCAAGGTTGGCCACTATCCCCCTTAGGTCGATCAAGAATCCGAGAAACTTCCCAGACTCAACAACAAAGATACACTTCTTCGGATTAAGCATGACCTTGTGCTGCCTGAGTGTGGCGAATGTTTCTCGGAGGTCAGCAAGGTGATCCGCATGTTGTTTGGATTTTTCTATCATATCGTCAATGTACGCCTATACATTCCTCCCAATTTGATTAATGAAGACTGTATTAATCATGCGTTGGAAAGTAGCAATTGCATTATTCAAACTAAACGGCATCACATTATAACAGAATAACCCCTGATCAGTGACAAATGTTGTCTTATCTTGATCTTTTTTCCACAAGGGAATCTGATGAAAGCCTTAATCGGCGTCCATAAAGCTCATCGGGGGATGTCCGACTATTGAGTCGACCAGGCTGTTGATCTATGGAAGTGGATAACTATCCTTCGGACATGCTATGTTTAAGTCAATGTAATCTACGCACATGCGCCAGGTACTATTCGGCTTCTTTACAAGCACACCATTTGCAACCCATTCAGGGAAGTTACATGGCTGAATGAACCTAGTGTCTAACAGCTTTTTCACTTCGGCGACTGCCGCCTGACTTCTTTCCTTGCCATGGTTTCTTTTCTTTTTTCGAATGGGCTTCTTTTTAGGATCCACAACGAGTTTGTGACAGCAAGATCCGGGCTGATGCCTGACATCTCTTTGAATTCTTTTAGAGTTGGTGCAAGCTTGCGCCCAACTTAGCAAAAGAAGCCGTCCCCACCTTAACAGTTCGCTCTGGCTGACTTTTGTCTAGAGGAATATCAATGTGTTCACCAGCCGGCTGGGGACGGAGGTCGTCAGACTGCTCTCCGGTCAGTGATTGCTATTGCTTTTCTTTTTTGACAACCTCCACCGGATTAGATTTTCTTTTCTTGGCGGCTGGTGGGGTCGGATGGTCATCCTTGATATCATCAAGGTCTATTGGCTCTTTGCCCTGATCGGCTGCAGCAGCCGCAGGCTTGACGTTCGAGAGATAGCATTCTAAAGGCGTCTTCTGGTCCTCGTTCAGGGACCCAATAGTCCCATATCCTTCTCATACTTGACAAGAATGAGGGCAGGAATGATGACTGCCTTACACTCATTAAGAGTGGGTTGGCCAAGGATAAGATTGTAGGCGGTCAGCTTCTCAACAACCAGAAACCGGATGGTCATGTGAGTCATTTTTCCTGATAGCAGGTTGGGGAGTCTTTTTGCTCGACTTCCTAGGATTCAATTTTAAATCCACTTTGGACTTCACATAGGATTTCAACGCTCCTTCGTCGGCCAGATGGTCAAGTGTCCGCTTGAGGCTGAAGTAGTCGTTTGTGTCATGGTCGACATCCTCATGGTAGTGACAGTGCTTGTTCTTGTTCCGATTTTCTGCGGAACCTTTCATTGGAGTCGGCTTTTCTAAAGTCAGCCAATCCTTAATCTCTATGAGGATGAAGTAGCTATCCTTGTGGAACTCGTAACTTAGAACGTACGGCTTCCACTCTTTCATTTTCTTCTGGGCCGGCTGATCAGAGTTATCAACCGCCCAGATTTGTTTTTTCTTTTTGCTCTCTTCAAGTTTTAGAGACACCTGAGCAGGCCGACTCTCCTTCTGTCGGTTAGACTTCTTAGAGTCCTACTATTTATTAGAGGAGCAGAGCTCGGTCGCATGTACATAAGCGTCCGCCTCCATCAAGGCTCCTTGAAGGGTAAAATTTTCTTGCGGACGAGTTTGAACTTGAAAGTCGACCCGTCCTTCAGACCTTTTAAAAAGTTTGTAAAAGCCACTTTGTCAGACAGTCCTTGGATCTGGATTCTCACCAGATTGAACCGCTTGACATATGATCGCAGCCCCTCTCTATCTCACTGCTATACATGGCCTAAATCAAGGCTCGTTTTCTCTACAGGGATATTCATACAGAAGTTAGAAGCAAACAAGAACGCAAACGTCTTGAAGTTGTTTATGCAACCAACCGATAGATTGCCAAACCACTGCTAGGCTATGCCCTTCAGTGTGGTTGGGAAGCATCGACACCAGGCGGCATCATCCTACCCTTGTAAGTATGTAAGGTGGGTGTATGCCAAGAGGTGGTCTTTTAGGCTGTAGGTACCATAATAGGTTCCAACCATGACATTTTTCACATTGGCCGGCTATTCGGCCTCGGCTATTTCCCTGGAGAATGCAGAGGGCTGCTCCCCAAGGTTTTGTAGCAAAAGTTGCCAGTCTAAAGGCTGATAATTAAATGTCGCATGTCCTCCGAAGTAGGCAGGCTGGATGTAGGGCAAAGCAGGCGCTCTGTATAATGGTTGTGCCATATACTGCGCCGAATTGATCTCATGAGGCCCCGACTGTACAAGGGAACCACTTGAAGGAGTCCCTGGTACTGAAGGGGAGTTCCTCACCGAGGTATTCTGAAGGCTATCGTGATAAGTCGACGTAGAAGCCGACTCCGACAGCTGCTGATTACTTAGCTGGTCAATGTACTGACGAGCATCAAGAAATGATTTTTTTGCTACCATCCGGCTGTACATGTCGAATGGCCTTTCTTTTCACCGTTTTGGGGAAACGGAGTTTTGACAGATTAAACTAGGGATGAGCCTTCTCTTTTGGAGCAGGGTGAGGAGTTGGCTGTCGGTCCTGAACCGACTTCTGTTGTTAAGATTTGGAAGGCTTGGTGGCCGACTGTTCCATTTTAGGAGCAGCTGCCCGCTTGTTGATTAGTCCCTTAATTTCACCCTTGAGACTACTCATAAACTTCATGAGCTCATCACGAGTGACTAGGGCTGATCCTGCCGCCTAGGAGGCATCAGTCGGCTGCCCCAAGGGTTTACTTGAGGGACCTGGGGGCCTGTTAGGACCCCCTGGTTAGAATTGTGCTCCCGCATGTCTTTGTGACGGAGACGCTTAGAGGTTAGTGACCCGTCTTTGGCCACGTAGGTTTCGACGTCTCCGTCGTCACCTAAGTCATGGTCCGTCTGGACCTCTATTTTTTCCAGAGGCCGAGTTGTCTCTGGAGGCGGCACAGGTTTTCTTGGGAAGCCATCTTAGAGGTACTCTCCTCAGTCCTCACAGACGGCGCCAAATATTTTAGGGTTTTTGTGTCCCTTTAGAGAGTTACAGCTCTAGACTGGATTCAACAAGGACGCCTGTACCTGCAAAGCAAACAAAGGACCGAATGGTCGGTGGTCCGCCTCCGAAGATTAAGTACCGTATTCGGAATAAAACGTGCGGAAATTAAATTATCTACTCGGATTCCAAGATTAGGTGCAGTCTGTTTCTTGAGAACGACAACTCTGTAATGATTGAAATAATTAATGCAACGTAACATGTCCCCAAAAATGAGGGGAACGTCCTTATTTATAGGGTCTTTGGGATGTGTACCCTCCCTAGGGTTTGATGACCTAGGGATTATGGCACGCCGTTTTGCGGCGCCTTAAAGTTTAGGCCTTGAAGGCCGTCTTTTCAAAAGGGTTATCTGAGTGACACGTGTCACACATCCTGAGAGGCCATTTGATCGCCTCCCAGGGCGACACGTGTTGCGCTGTCATTGGTCCACTTGAGGTTATTGAATACCCCAAATCCGGAGCTATATATACTTGACATGTGTCACCATTTGGAAGGTTCAACTTGGTGCCCCTTCTAGGGACACATGTCAAACGCTGATTAGGCCACTTAGCAGGGTATAAAATACCCAAAACACCTTGAAATTTGGGCCTTGAAGGTCGCCATTTCAAAGGAGAAATATCTGAGTGACACGTGTCACGCATCTGGAGGGTCCATTTGAGGACGCCTCCAAGGGCGACACGTGTTGCTCTCTCATTGTTCCACTTGGGGGTATAAAATACCCCAAATAAACTTTCATTTCATTTAAAAGGTTTTGTTTGAATGTGTTTGATTTTAATTTGTTTCATTAAGCTTTATTGATTGCATTAGACTTTCATTCGATTCAAAAAGCTTTATTTGAATGTGTTATAGTTTCATTTGATTCAAAATGCTTTATTTGAATGTGTTCGACTTTAATTAGATTCAATTAGCTTTATTGAATGCGTATGACTTTCATTTGATTCAATTATCTTTGATTTTTTTTTTTTTGTATATTCAATTAGCTTTGTTGATTGCATTTTACATTCATTTGTTTCAAAAGTCTTTTTTTGATTGAGTTTGACTTTCATTTGATTCTAAATGATTTATATGAATGTATTTTACTCTCATTTGATTCAAAATTCTTTGTTTGAATGAGTTGCACATTCATTTGATTAAAAAACCTTTGTTTAAATGAGTATGACTTTCATTTGATTTAATTAGCTTTATTTGAATGTACATTACTTTCATTTGATTTAATTAACTTTATTGAATGCATTTGAATTTCATTCGATTCAAAAAGCTTTATTTTAATGAGTTTGGCTTTATTTGATTAAAAATGCTTTATTTGACTGTGTTTGACTTTAATTTGATTTAATTAGCTTTGTTGAATGCGTTTGTCTTTCATTTGATTCAATAGCTTTGTTGAATGCGTTTGACTTTCATTTGATTCAATTAGCTTTGTTGATTGCATTTTACTTTCATTTGATTGAAAAAACTTTGTTTGAATTAATTAGTTAGACTTTCATTTGATTGAAAAAGCTTTATTTGAATGTGTTTGATTTCAATTGAATTCTAAATGCTTTGTTTGAATTAGTTAGACATTCATTTGATTCAAAAACCTTTGTTTAGATGAGTATGACTTTCATTTGATTTAACTAGCGTTGTTTGAATGTGTTTTGGTTTTTTTTTTTGTACGTACCCGAGTAGAGGGTGTGTACGTCCCGCGGGAGACAGATCCGCAATGCAACACTCGAACGGCCCGATCACCTGCAAAAAAACGGACCCCGGGGGGGCTGGAGGTCCGCCTCCGACGATCAAGTCAGTGGCCGAAATAATGTATTTTAGAGAGAGAAAGTAGAGAGAAGGGAGTGTAATTTTGGAGGGCATTGCCTTGGAGAGAGAATTGGATCCCCTGGAACTTATGTAATGATCAGTATTTATAGAGCATTGGGATATGTGCCTCTTAGGTTATTTAAGCTAAGTAGATTGGCTTCCCACTATTTTACGGTTTCTAGGGTTGTGGGCTTAAAGCCCATTTTCACGCTTCTATCATTGAGTGACACGTGTCGTGCTCTAATTGGCTCATTGAGCGCTGAGCTTGCGGACACGTGTCGAGGTGGCATTGGTCCACATATAGGGGGTATTTTAACCCCAAACATTAGCCCCTCGGAAGGGGTTATTTCTTTTTCAAGAGGAATTACTCCTTTCGAAATCAAGGCTTTATTTTCCGCCTGTTCAAAAGCTCTATGGGCGGCATATATCTAGTTCAATAAAAGAGAGATTTAATTAACTTAGAAAATTTGATACCTTAAATGGTATGATATTTTCTAAGTTAATCAATCATAATAATGATTGCCGCCTGAACTAGACAGATGACGAATTTTATTTCTTTTACCCCACTATTGTGGTCATATGACCTTTGGGTGACTTAGAATATTTTTGAGACGTTTGACAACCTATAAGGCAGGAGGTGAATGGCCGCCTGACAGGGAAGGAGGCAAATGGCCGCCTGACTCTTCATAAGGCAGGAGGCAAATGCCGCCTGGGGGAGGAGGTAAATGGTCGCTTAACTCTTCACAGGGCAGGAGGCAAATGGCCGCCTGGGGGCAGGATGCAAATGGCCGCCTAGGGGCAGGAGGCAAACGGTCGCCTGACTCTTCATAGGGCAGGAGGCAAATGGTCGCTTGGGGGCAGGAGGCAAATGGCCGCCTGACTCTTCACAAGGCAGGAGGCAAATGGCCACTTGACTCTTCACAGGGCAGGAGGCAAATGGTCGCCTGACTCTTCACAAGGCAGGAGGCAAATGGCCACTTGACTCTTCACAGGGCAGGAGGCAAATGGTCGCTTGACTCTCCATAGGGCAGGAGGCAAATGGGCGCCTGACTCTTCACAGGGCAGCAGTCAAATGGCCACCTGGGGGCAGGAGGCAAATGGCCGCCTGACTCTTCATAGGGTAGGAGGCAAATGGGCGCTTGACTCTTCACAGGGCAGAAGGCAAATGACTGCCTGGGGGCAGGAGGCAAATGGGCGCCTAACTCTTCATAGGGTAGGAGGCAAATGGCCGCCTGACTCTTCACAAGGTAGGAGGGAAATGGCCGCCTGGCTCTTCAGGACAGGAGGTAAATGGCCACCTTACTCTTCATAGGGTAAGAGGCAAATGGCCGCTTGGGGGCAGGAGGCAAATGGCCGCCTTGGGGTAGGAGGCAAATGGCCGCCTGGCTCTTAAGGACAGGAGGCAAATGGCCGCCTGGGGTGTTTGTATTGCAATTATACTTAAAATGTGCTTCTACCTCATTGGGAGGACTTGTATAATTTCGAAAGGTAATCTAGGTTAGAACTTCGATCGGTCACCAGCTGATGTCTTTTGGACATCTGATTCCCGAAGACTGGGTCGTTCTTTAGATTACCCAGGTCAGGCGGCTATGTGTTGACCAATGAGGTCGTTCAATTTTTGCCTCCAGCATGCGTACGTAAAGCAAACGATAGAGTGCTTTCTGCGACGATTGCACCCGGAGGGGTGTCGCCGGACACCTTATTTCACATTGGAGCAGACGAATTTACAAAAATGTATAACCATCCGGCCATTGGCCTCATGTCTTTTTCGAGACAGTTTTATAGCCATTGCACAACTCTTTTTGTGTCAAAGGGAGAGTCTGTGCAATTTTGGAATGAAAAGCCTAAGTAAGAACTTCGGTCGATCACCGACTGATGTCTTCGGACATCTAGTGTTCCAAAAACTTAGTCGTTCTTTAGACTGTTCTGGTCAAACGGCTATGAGTTGACCAATTTGGTCATTCAATCCTTGTCGTCTGCATAGGTATGTAGAGCAAGCAGGTAGGCTGCTCTCTGCGACGATCGCACCCGGAGGGGTGTCGCCGGACGCCATTGTCCATGTTGGGATAGGCGATTTTATGAAAAAAGCAACCATTCGACCATTGGCCTCTGGTCTAGGTTGAGACCGGCTGCATAGCCACTAAGCGGTTTTGTGCCTAGTTTAGTTATCTGGTCATTAGCCGCATGTTACTCACACGTTGAATTTGCTATTAAGTTTCAAACTTAGTTTATTATCCGCCCACTGGCCTCACGTCACTTGGACGTTAGTTTAGCTACTAAGTTTCCAACTTAGTTTATTATTAGGCCATTGGCCTCACGTCACTTGGACGTTAGTTTAGCTACTAAGTTTCAAACTTAGTTTAATATTGGAGTTTGGACAGTACGTCAGATTATATTGAAATTCAATCAATGAATCAATAATAACAATAATAATGAAGACTATCATTACTATCTTAATGCATTAATATCATTGGACGGAATCAAATCAAATCATATTGTTACCTCCATTATTCAACCGGAATTAATTGATGAACAAAGCAATCACTGCAGCCGGTCCTTATACAGCCATAATGCAGCCCCACAGCCGTTTAGGGACAACCGGATTTGATGCCGTTTGTCCGCCTTAAGAAAACTTCAAGCAAGCTATTGAGTGAGCTGTATTTATTCTCATCATATAACAAGTGCTACACATGACAGCAGAATGTTGTCAAAGTGCCGTATGTGGCTTGTAATCTTTAAATATGCTACACATGTATATTATATACCAAGTGTTGCACTTTTTTTTTTAAATCATAATAATGAAAGGAATAGTGTCCTTCGAACAAGTGTATTATTCTGATAGCGGGTTCAGAATTATTAGAAAGCTAATATATTCAGTAAGGTCAAGTGATCGGAATGCCTGGGTGGAGGCCGCTTCCGATCAGTAATATTAATATAATTAATATTACAGCTTAATCTTGACTGAACCCTTCAGGTCACACCCAAGCAAATATATGCGAACCAAATCGACGAATTAATTCGGAAGAAATTAATTCGTCACCCGAGTGTTAAATAATTAGACATCGGTAATTCGAGCTTAGAGCGTCGAAACCGATCGTCGGAAGTCGATTCTAAATGATAAAAGACGAGACGCGCAAAATAATAATAAATCAACAATATTCCCGAAAATACCCCTAGCATCGGAGTGCCCCGAGCATCCGAATGCTAGGGGCAAGACAAGCTGGCGCACCGTGGTGGCAACCATGGCCAGCCGCGGCTAGGCACAACAGCAGCCGCACCACGCCACATCAGCAGCAGGTGCGGGTTGGGCTCGGGCCAGGTACGGGCTGGGCTCGGGCCGGGCTCGGGCTTGGCTCGTGGCTTAGCTCGGGCCATAGGGCCGTGAATAAGGGGAAGCTTAGATTATGGAGTAAGTGGGGTTGCCATGTGGCACAAGGTGAGGGAGAGAGTGGGGAGCAAGTTTGGTCCCCATCTCCAAGTGGTCCTCACCTACTCTCTCATGTATGCTTGACACTTTTTGATTTATTACTAGTTTGCTTAATAATTTTATTTTAGCTTTAAAATAAAATGTGAAAATCTCATTGTCCCACATTGATGGAAGAGATTTTCATACTCCATCATTCCCTATAAATACCCAACTTAGAGCATTGGAAATGATGCTTGAGTGGGAGTTAAAAAGAGCATTCCATAATATTGGGAAAACTCTTAAACTCATATAACACTCGGGTTTTGGTCGGACCTCGCTAACCCCCAGATAGTAGACCTTAAAGTTGTGTTCGCCTTTTTGTGGGTGGATACCGTCGGAGGCGCAGCGCTTGACGTGCTCGTAGCTTTCAAGTAAGAGCCCTGGTTTTTGGGCGAAGCTCGCTTCGAGGGTAAGATTCGTTATCTTTTCTTTGTGATTATTTATTTATGCTTTATGATTTGAATTATTGCGAGTGGTTCCTTGGGTCGGGGTTTGTTTCTGCGGTGAGTCGGACTCCCCAAACCCCAACAGCAGTATCGGAGCCCCGCTCGTTTATTTTTATAATCATGTTTTTCATGGTTTATTTTGGCTTATTTTTCTGGTTTAATTTGCTAATTAGATTAGTAGCTCGGTTTTATTTATTTTAATCCCGTTTTAATGTCGATTTTGGCCCAGAACCCAGATTTTAGCCTAAGACTAGTGAATTTTGGGTGGAAAACATATTCTGGAAAGGTTTTTATCCCCAAAGGGGACTGTGATTTTAGCCAAATTCTGACCAGAAACGCCTTTTTCTAGGGGTTTTTCGTTTTTGACGAAAAATTTTAAGTCTTTTCTAACCTTGAAATTAATGGCATAAATTGTTGATTATATGGTTTATTATTTGCATTATTTTCTGCATTTTTATGTCCCCTTAAAGCACACTTACTTGGTAGTATTTGATGCTTAAAGGTTGATTTATTTTCACATAATTGCAAACTAATTGCTTTTTGGTGTGAAAGTTTTATTTTTGAGGCTTCCTAAGTGTTAAAGATTCAGTCTTTATTTGTGATAAGTGATTGAAACTTTAAAAACCACTAAATTCCATGTTATTTTGTGTTACACTTTGATGTTTTAATCATTTTGAGTTGATTGGAAACATAAAGTTTCGATTTTTGAGATAAAAATTTGGTTATCTTCATGTTGGAAGATATAATTTTCAAGGATTCACAAAATTTAGATGTTGGAATTTTCATTTGAACATTAAAGTTCATATTTTTCCGACTTCCCTTTACTGTGTCAAATTCTCAAGTTTAATTTAACTTGATTAAATTTAAAGTGAGAAATTGCCTCAATTTTATGTTGCACCAAGCTAAACCAATTTAATTAAGAATGGTTCTTAGAATTATTTTGGTTATTTGCACTTTGAAAATTTTATTAAGTTAGACTTGTTTAAAATTTTATTTTTCTCTCTAAATTAGTTCTAAAATTAATTTAGAATTAATTATTGTTGTCTCGCGAAAAGGGATCAAATCCCGACGCCGTGGCACGCAAAACGAGGCATTGCATCACCTTGGCGAACAACACCTTGGCGAGCAACACCTTGGCGAGCAGGGCTGCATAGCAGCCCATATGTGGTTGCCAAGGTTGCAGCGCCGCCTTACTTGCGGCCACACGCGTGGCAGCAGCCACGCACGGCAGCAGCACACGCGCGGCAGCAGGTGCGGGCTGCAGCAGCCACGCGCGGCTATGCCGTGGCAGCAGCTCGCGGCCGTGTGCCTTGGGCCGTGTGTTCGTGGTCTTGGTGTGTGTGTATGCTTGGTGCGGTGAGGTGGCTAGCCATAGTAGGCTTGATGTTGCTTATTTTGCTGTTTTATTTATTTTAATTAAAATTTTGGGAGGCTAGGCCTCGGTTTTGAGCGGATTGGCAAAATTTCATTTTGACAAGTTTGGGTGCTACCGACTTAATTAATTAGATTAATTAAAGAAATGCGGAATTTAGTGGGAGCTTCAATTATTAATGACGTATTTTATATAATCGGTTAAACAACTTTGACTAGTTTTAATTAGGCGTGTTAATCGGATTAACCACCTAGATTAGTTACTAGTGTGCGCGTTGTTTAAATGCATTTTATTTTGTTTTAATTTGTAAATTGCATGGGTCATTCACAAATAGTGAATGGATGAATGGAATATATATATTCTCTCTCACAGGTTTTATGAAATGGAAACTAGTGGGACCCGACTAGGATAGAAAATACGGACAACGTGCCGTTATGTTTTTTTTTTTTAAATCTAAATACGGTCTACGCACCATTAAGTATTTTTGTACTTTAATATTTAGATTATTCCTAGTTGTAGACACTAGTTTTTGCATAGTTTGGTCAAGTCTTGAAGACGGCGTATCTTGGAAGACAAAGCCTTGAATTGCAAATGAAGACCTTTTGAAGATATGAAGATCTCAAGGGGTCATGCTAGTTGCCAATATGCATCTATAATTTCGCTTTATATTTTATGCTTATATATATGTGTGTGAATTATTCGTTAGATGCATGTTTAGGTTTTCTTGATGTTGCTATGATTAGTTAAGTTCACTTAAATCAACCAACATAGAAATCCTAGGTCCCTAATAATATTGAGTCAAACTTGCCTTTCAAAAACAACACTTACTAACCGAACGAGAGTGATGGTAGACTACGCCAAAGCGAGGTGCCATCACTTCTCCAAGGGGCATAAGGCACACCGGGTGTGCACGTTGGTTTTAGTTTAACTCATCGGTATGAGTGAGGAGTCCTCACATACCGTGGCAAAAGAGATACATCGTCAAAGATGCATTAGATGCGACGATTATCTAACCATGAGTGGCTTAGAGCCATTAGCAAGGCAATGCTTACCCAAGAAGATTGAGTGTTTAAGACAAGCCAAAGCATGCTTAACCACTCTTTGTTTCTTCGGATCTTGGAATCGCCTTATTTTCACAAAATAGGGACAAATTTTACGTGTGAATAAGACGTTAAATAAGTATTGAAAATTTGCATGAATAAAATTCAATCTTATTTCAGTATTTTTGAATGGTTTTTCATTAAAATTCTTTCAATTGTAGAATCATGTCTTCAACCCAAAACAATCAGTTTTTATTGCGCTCAATTCTCGATAAGGAGAAGTTGAGTGGTACCAATTTCCTTGATTGGCAAAGGAATTTGCGCATCGTTCTTATACAAGAACAGAAAGAGTATGTCCTTGATGAGGAAATGCATGACGCTCCCAATTAGGATGTAACTCAAGCGACCCTTAACCGATGGCAAGTAGCCGATCGGGATGTCAAGTGCGTAATGCTAGCCACTATGTCTCCTGAACTTCAGAAAACCTTCTTCGAGAAGGAATCGGCCTATGAGATCATTTATGAGTTACAGAATATGTTTCAAGAGCAGGCTCGAACTGAAAAGTTTGAAACCCACAGGCAGATCCTTGAGACTAAGCTTAAGAAAGGAGAGCCAGTCAGCCCACATGTGCTCAAAATTATCGGATTATTTGAGAACATGGGAAGGCTTGATGCGGGGTATTCAACTGAAATGGCTATTGACATCATTCTCCATTCCCTTCACAAAGGCTATGACCAGTTCAAGATGAACTACAACATGCATAGCATGGAGAAAACCCTCACCGAGCTTCATGGGATGTTGAAGCAAGCTGAGCAGACGCTCAAGGATGAGGGAAAGCATGATATGCTCATAGTTAAGAAGGGTAAGCCGTTCAAAGGGGCAGGCAAAAGGAAGAAGGGCTTCAAGGGGAAAGGGAAGAAGAACATTCCGCCTAAGCCGAAAGCTACCAAAGACAACAAGGAGAAAAAGGTAGCATCTTCTAAGTCTGATTCTGAATGCTTCTATTGCAAGAAGAAGGGACATTGGAAGAGAGACTGCCTCAAATTCAAGGAAGATAAGAAGAACGGAACCGTTGCTTCTACATCAGGTATTTACGTTATAGACTTTAACTTCACTAGCTCGGCTTCATGGGTATTAGATACCGGATGTGGCTCACACCTTTGTTCCAATTCACAGGCACTAAGGAACACTAGGAAGCTAGCGAAGGGAGAGATTGAGCTCCGGGTAGGAAATGGAGCAAGGATTGGTGCTATTTCCATAGGATCTGTTAGTTTGTCTTTGCCCACGGGGCTAGTTTTGGAACTTGACAATGTTTATTGTGTTCTCAACATTACCAAAAACATCATTTTAATTTCGGTGTAGATGCCAAAGGTTTTGAATTTCGAGTTAAAGACCAATCATGTTCATTTTATCTCGATAATGTTTTATATGGTACAGCACATTCAGAAAATGGTCTTTATGTTTTATCACTAGACAAGGAAATTTATAACGTTAATAATCGTGCAAAGAAAGCTAAGACTACACAGTCTAGTCAAACTTACTTGTGGCATTGTCGCCTTGGCCACATTAACATCAAACGCATCAAGAAACTTCTACAAGAAGGTATTCTTGACTCATTTGATTTAGAATCCTTTGAGAATTGCGAAGGATGTTTATTAGGCAAGATGATAAAGCAACCATTCTCCAAGTTAGGAGAAAGGGCCGGTGACTTGTTGGGACTAATACACACCGATCTATGTGGACCAATGAGTACACCAGCAAGGAGTGGTTATCGGTATTTCATAACCTTCACGAACGACTTTAGTAGATATGGTTATGTCTATCTAATGTCGCACAAATCTGAATCGTTTGATAAATTCAAAGAATTTAAGAAAGAAGTTCAAAACAAACTCGGCAACAAAATCAAAGCGCTTCGATCGGATCAAGGTGGCGAATATTTGAGCCAAGAGTTCGATGACCATCTGAAAGAACATGGAATACTTTCAGAGTTGACACCTCCAGGAACTCCTCAATGGAATGGAGTATCTAAAAGGAGGAATCAAACCCTGTTAGACATGGTCCGATCTACTATGGGTCTTAGTGAACTTCCAATCTCTTTCTGGGGACATGCACTTTTAACCGCGGCACTCACTCTAAATCGTGCTCCGTCAAAAGTAGTGGAAAAGACTCCATATGAATTATGGAAAAGCAAACCGCCAAGGTTGTCTTTTCTCAAGATTTGGGGATGCGAAGCATATGTCAAGAAACTCATTTCTGACAAACTTCATCCGAAATCTGACAAGGTTTACTTTGTGGGTTATCCAAAAGAAACCAAAGGGTATTACTTCTACAACAAATCCGAGAACAAAGTTTTGTTGCTCATGATGGTGTCTTTTTGGAGAAGGAGCATCTCTCCAAAATGACAAGTGGGAGAAAAATCGAACTCGACGAAGTTTTAGAGGACGAGCAACAAGGACAAGTTGACAATCAAAGTGCTTACCAAGCAGCTGTTGACATTGGTCAAAGTCAAAATATGCAAAGTCAACCCGACAATGCAAATGCTCAGTCCATTACCCTACGTAGGTCGACTCGGCCAAGATCTCAACCTGACAGATTTCTCGGTGTTGTATTAACCGAAGATCTGGACATCCTAGTAGTGGATGGAGATGAGCCGGTAACCTACAAGCAAGCTATGACGAGCCCCGACTCTGCAAAATGGCAAGAGGCCATAAAATACGAAATGGACTCCATGTTTGAAAATCAAGTATGGGACTAGGTTGATTTACCCGCAGGTTATACACATATCGGATGTAAATGGATTTTCAAGATGAAAACCGACAAAGATGGAAATGTATTTATTTACAAAGCAAGGCTGGTAGCAAAAGGTTACAGGAAAATTCACGGCGTTGATTATGATGAAACCTTTTCTCTAGTTGCTATGCTTAAGTCCGTTCGAATTCTTCTAGCGATTGCTGCATATTACAATTATAAAGTATGGCAGATGGACGTCAAAACCACCTTCCTCAATGGGATTTTGGAAGAAACTGTGTATATGACACAACCTGAAGGTTTTGTCGACCAGAATAATCCTAAGAAGGTATGCAAGCTTAAGAAGTCCATTTATGGATTAAAGCAAGCAAGCAGAAGTTGGAATCTGCGATTTGATGAAGCCATCAGTGAGTTTGGTTTTATCAAGAATCTAGATGAGTCTTGTGTCTACAAGAAGGTCAGTGGGAGTGACATTGCCTTCTTAGTCTTATATGTCGATGGCATTTTGCTCATTGGAAATAGCAGTCCATTGCTAGAGCATGTAAAGACTTGGCTCGGGAAATGTTTTTCAATGAAAGACTTGGGAGAGGCTCAGTACATATTAGGCATCAAGATCTATAGGGATAGATCAAAAAGGATGATTGGAATGAGTCAGAGTACTTACATCGATAAGGTAATGGCTCGATTCCAAATGGAAGGAGCCAAGAGAGGCCACCTACCCATGTCACATGGCATAACCTTAAGCAAGAAGCAGTGTCCAAAGACACCTGATGAGCGAGAAAGGATGAGTCGAATTCCATATGCTTCGCTTATTGGATCGATCATGTATGCCATGATATGTACTAGGCCTGATGTATCGTATGCCTTAAGTGCTACGAGCCGATACCAATCAGACCCTGGAGAGGCGCATTGGACTATGGCCAAGAATATTCTAAAGTACCTGAAAAGGAACAAGGATAAATTCCTGGTTTATGGTGGTAAAGATGAATTGGTTGTTGAGGGATATACCGACGCAAGCTTCCAGACAGACAGAGACGACTTTACGTCACAATCAGGATACATATCCTGTCTCAATGGAGGAGCGTTTAGTTGGAAGAGTGCAAAGCAAAGCACAATCGTTGATTCTTCAACTGAAGCCGAGTACTTGGCAGCATCTAAGGCAGCCAAGGAGGCAGTTTGGATTCGCAAGTTCATTAATGAACTTGGTGTTGTACCCTCCATCAAGGGTCCAATAGACCTCTATTGTTACAACAATGGAGCTATTGCTCAGGCTAGAGAGCTACGAGAACATCAGAAGGTCAAACATGTCCAGAGGCGATTTCACATGATTCGAGAATGGAAGTCAGAAGGTGAAATCAGAATTTGCAAAGTTGGAACAGATGACAATGTAGCCGATCCACTTACTAAACCTTTGCCTCAAGTGAAGCACAACAAACACATTGAGGCAATGGGAATCAAGCATGTCATGACCTGGCTTTGAATTCCATTTTATAGTGTTTTAATCAAATTTTGAACAATGTTGATGTAAAGCACCATGATGAACCATTCAGTTTTGGAGTAATTAAAATTTTCATGCAATTTAAATCACTCCGTCCCTATTTAATTGTTGTTTAGAATTAAATAATGAGTCAATTCGATTTTAATAAATATTCAAAATAGGGTATCAAGTCAATGGCTTGGATAAAGAAACACCTATTAAGTGAACATTATATATTTTAATCGAAAATTATCCCTAATCAAGGTGATATTTTGTGGACGATTGATGACCATCAGAGATTAGTGTGTAGTATGATTTATATCACCGTTTCTTATGCTATGAGGATATAAATCATTTGCACAGGTATTGGTTTAGAACCATACCGGATCGACCTATGCGGATACTTTAAGAGACTTAAATATCGTCATAAGTATTTTCTCATTATTACTATCGGAACTCTTTTCCTTTGACCATGAGTAGTGGGAGATCTCTTGTTTGAGTACTGGTCCGTTTTGGTATCCGCCAAACGTCTTCCGTAACTGGGGATTATAAAGACATATATTGGGCGGGTGAGTCCTCTTAGTAAGAGAAGCTACGTTACAAGACTGGAAATGTCCCCCTACTAACAATAGGGAACATGTCTTGTTGTTTACAAGGCCTCTCGAAGAGCGAGACTGTGAAAAATGCATGGCCGTGCTTAGATGGATTTTAGAAATCATCTGCTTATTGACAGTCAAACTTGGATTTCGAGAAACACTTCTGGACGTAACAGAGATGACTAGTAATCTTACTCTGTAGTTCATGAAGAGACATGAAGAGACATAGGATAAGGGCTATACACTAAATGCACAGTTGTCCGGAAGGACAAGTGGGAGATTGAAAGGAATAGTGTCCTTCGAACAAGTGTATTATTCTGATAGCGGGTTCAGAATTATTAGAAAGCTAATATATTCAGTAAGGTCAAGTGATCGGAATGCCTGGGTGGAGGCCGCTTTCGATCAGTAATATTAATATAATTAATATTACAGCTTAATCTTGACTGAACCCTTCGGGTCACACCCAAGCAAATATATGCGAACCAACTCGACGAATTAATTCGGAAGAAATTAATTCGTCGCCTGAGTGTTAAATAATTAGACGTCGGTAATTCGAGCTTAGAGCGTCGAAATCGATTGTCGAAAGTCGAGTCTAAATGATAAAAGACGAGACACGCAAAATAATAATAAATCAACAATATTCCCGAAAATACCCCTAGCATCGGAGTGCCCCGAGCATCCGAATGCTAGGGGCAAGACGAGCTGGCGCACCGTGGTGGCAACCATGGCCAGCCGCGGCTAGGCACAACAGCAGCCGCACCACGCCACAGCAGCAGCAGGTGCGGGCAGGGCTCGAGCCAGGTGCGGGCTGGGCTTAGGCCGGGCTCGGGCTTGGCTCGTGGCTTGGCTCGGGCCGTAGGGCCGTGAATAAGGGGAAGCTTAGATTATGGAGTAAGTGGGGTTGCCATGTGGCACAAGGTGAGGGAGAGAGTGGGGAGCCAGTTTGGTCCCCATCTCCAAGTGGTCCTCACCTACTCTCTCATGTATGCTTGACACTTGGTGATTTATTAGTAGTTTGCTTAATATTTTTATTTTAGCTTTAAAATAAAATGGGAAAAACTCATTGTCCCACATTGGGAGAGATTTTCATACTCCATCATTCCCTACAAATACCCAACTTTGGGCATTGGAAATGATGCTTGAGTGGGAGTTAAAAAGAGCATTCCATAATATTGGGAAAACTCTTAAACTCATATAAAACTCGGGTTTTTGTCGGACCTCGCTAACCCCCAGGTAGTAGACCTTAATGTTGTGTTCGCCTTTTTGTGGGTGGATACCGTCGGAGGCGCGGCGCTTGACGTGCTCGTAGCTTTCAAGGAAGAGGCCCGATTTTTGGGCGAAGCTCGCTTCGAGGGTAAGATTTGTTATCTTTTCTTTGTGATTATTTATTTATGCTTTATAATTTGAATTATTGCGAGTGGTTCCTTGGGTCGGGGTTTGTTTCTGCGGTGAGTCGGACTCACCAAACCCCAACAAATAATGATCTGCAATTTTGCATGGTAGCCCAAATAGCTTCACGCACAAAAGCTGCTTAAGGGGTGATACACCCATTAACTCTTCATGACATGGTCATTCGGGCACCAAATACCGGCTGCCCCTTGATAATCACCATTTTATGATACTCATAATCATCATGTTACAACAATCATCAAGTTCCGGCTGACATCAACAACTAATAATTTTTTATGCCGCTTGTGCTCAATCTAAAATGATGAGCCATCATGATCAGGTGCCGGCTGCCGCTTATGTTCATAAAAAAATCATGCAAGTTGGCTTTGAGGTCGAACAAGACATCTGATTAGGGGATTTTTATCCACCAATCACCGTCTGACAAGTGGACCAACCAGGTTCCGCCACGTGTCCTTCATGTAGGCCAATAGGAGCCTGCCACGTGTCAATCACAGATACGTCCTCTACGGACCAATCGAGACACGCCACGTGTCCACCCATGCCAAATGGGAAAACCGGCCAACAAGGCCCAATCCTGTCTAGAGGCCCGGTCAGCCCTAGGTTTACCCTAAACCTAGAGAGTGGCACGCTTCTCAAGACTATAAATACTTAATTAATCCTCATTAATCCAGAAAAAAAGAAAAGAAGAAAACATCAGGCAATCAAGCACTTGAGAGAGCAACTGATCAAGCAGTTAATCTCACCTGAAGAACAGAGAAGAACAGGAACATTACGGAACACTAATAACCGACTAATCTCGCTAACAAAGCAGATTACCAACATTAAACACTCTCACCTAGAGAGATCTTATTGCTTTAATTTCCGTATTAATTACTCCTTAATCAGGTACTAACTTGATCGTTGGAGGCGGAGCTCTCAGGAGTCTCCGTTATTTTGCAGGTACAGGCGTCTGGTTCCAGTCTCGGAATTGTAACTCTCCCGCAGGACATCAGAAAACCCCGAAACATTTGGCGCCGTCTGTGGGGAGAGTACTTCAGAGATGGCATCCAAGTCTGTACCGACTCCTGAAGAGAGGCGTCCCCTAAACGACCCTCAAGTTCAGTCGGACCATGACACCGAAAGTGAATTTGAAGTTGAAACTCATACAGCTCCAGACGGGACCCTAAGGGCCCGACGTACCCGTCATACCGAAAGGAGGGAACGGGAGCATCTTCAAACAGGAAGCGAGCCAGCAGGCGCACCGCCTGCTCGGCAACAGCCGACTGATGGGTCTGCTCCCATCACAAGGAACGAACTCATGACCTTCATGAAGGACTTCAAGGGAGAGATCCAAGAGTTGATCAACAAAAAGCCGTCTGCTTCAGTCAAAGAGCAGTCGGCCAAGAAACCTTCCACTTCACTGAAGAGGAAGCCAGTTCAAGGGCGAGAGGCGACTCCTCATCCTAAATCCAAGAAGCGGGAGCCACCTGCTCTTGATTTTACAAAATTCCGTTATCCTACGGGAAATAGGAAACCGGTTCGTCATATTCAGGCGGACGGGTCAAAGCAAACATTCACAGATGCTCGGCTACTGCTAGAGCAGAAGAAGAGTGACCGATTGTCCGAGTCGGCCTCTACTTCAGACTTTCAAGACAGTTTGCGAAATGCCTCGATGAGGCATACTCAGTCGTACCATGAGAGTCAGTCAGGCGGCACCTCCCGTCAGTCCGGCTTTCATAGTGCCCAGGCGGTACCAAACTTACCATTTGTGCCGCAACAACAGTATTTTATGCAGCCACCTCCATTTGGTGGACCTGCAGCAAAAAACGTCCAACCTATGGACTGGCAGCTACGGTTGCTTAGACTTGGTGAACAGCCGTCGGCCTTCTCCAAGGAAATTACTGAAGCCGCTCAACCGGCCAAAGTAAAAACTGTACTAGTAGGCGCCTATGACGGCACTACTAACCCAGAAGACCATCTGATGGCATTCACCAACCTGATGTATCTTCAAGGGTTGGATGATCCCACTTGGTGCAAGTGTTTCCCAGCGACTCTCAAGGGAATCGCACAGCAATGGTTCGGCAACCTGCCGACTGGTTGTGTAAACAGCTTCAGGACGCTTGCTTACTTATTTGCCTCCAACTTCGCCATGAACATCCCTGCGAAGAAAACGACCCTTGATTTGGGAACAATTCAGCAGGGCGAGAAGGAGGGGCTTCGTTCTTACATCAGGCGGTTCAACCTGATGAGAATACAGATTCAAGGGTTACCGGATGAGGTAGCTTATACTGACTTTTTTAGAGGTCTCAAAGACGGGTCTACCTTCAAATTTGATTTAGTTCGAAAAAGGGTGGCGACTCTTCAAGAGGCCTTGATTGAAGCAGAAGCCTATATACAGGCGACTGATCTGTGTACAATAAAACAGTCGGATGGGAAAAGGTTCGACAAAAGAGAAGGACGACAGAAACAGTCGTCTAACAAAGATGAGAAAAGAAAAGAGGTCTGGGCGGCTGATTCCTCTAAACAGCCGGCCCAGAAAAAGAAAAAAGAATTCAAACCATACTCCCCAAAGTATGTGTTTAACAAGGATAACCAGTTTATCCTAAAAGAAATAAAGGGACGGTTCTCAATTGAGAAGCCGGTCCCCATGAAGGGTTCTGCAAACAACCGGAACCAAGATAAAATCTGTGCTTATCATGATGACGTTGGTCATCACACCAATGACTGCATCAGTCTCATGCGGTACCTAGACCGCTTGGCTGAGCAAGGTGATCTTGACACTTATGTCAAGAAATCTACGGGGAACACTTCCTCAAAAAAGCAGTCGGCCAAAAAGAATCAACAGGCCGACAGCTCTGATACAGATGATGCAGTCGTCTACACCATTGCAGGCGGCTTCTCAGGAGGCGGCCCCACTATTAGGGGAAACAAAGATAATATAAGGCGGTTAGATGTAAATTCCGTTCACCAAGAACGGCCGTCCAAATATACATTTCCTGAGATTGTCATCACTGAAGAGGATCTAGGAGGAATAAGGGGGCCGCATGACGACCCTCTCGTTATTGAATGTAAAGTGGCCAACCAGAGAGTTGGCCGAATCCTCATAGATACCGGGAGCTCCTCAGATCTCATCAGCGGCAAATGTCTGTCAAAACTGAAATATCAGACGGACTGCATACATCCGGCCTCCCACCCTTTAATAGGGTTTGGAGGAGGAGTCGTCCATCCACTGGGACGAGTAGATTTACCCATTCGCCTGGGCGAAAAAGGGGAAGGACGACACATGGTAGTCCGGTTCCTAGTAGTAGAGGAACTCTCAGCCTACAACATGATTCTGGGTCGACCAACCCTGAATAATTCCAAGGCTGTTATAATCCCGTCTCTTATGCTGCTTAAGTTTGAGAGGGATAATGGAACAGTCGGCTCCCTAAGGGGAGATCAGAGGATGGCCCGAGAGTGCTATCTCTCGGATGTCAAGCCCACTGTTATGGCCACTGGGTCAAGTGGTGAAAAAAACAGACCTTGACAATGTCAAGGAGAGTGCGCCTGTTCAAGAAGCAGGCGGCAAAAAGAGAAAGGCGTCCCAGACAGAATCCGCAACAAAAGCAAGAAAATAGCAATCATTGGCAGAGGAGCGGCCGGATGAGTTCCGCCCTCAGCCGACTGGTGAGCATGCGGACCTGATCTTAGACGACTCACGTCCTGACCGAACAGTCAAAGTTGGGACGACTGCTCTGAGAAACCTTGGTGACGACTTTCACAACCTATTGAAAGAATACAAGGACATCTTTGCATTTGAAGTCCATGAAATGCCAGGCATTAGTCCTGATCTGGCGGTACATAAACTCGCTGTGGATCCGAAAAAGAAGCCGGTACGGCAAAAGAAGCGGAACCATGGCGAAGAAAGAAGTCAGGCGGTAGCCGCCGAAGTTAAAAAATTACTTGATGCAGGGTTCATTCGGCAATGTTACTTCCCAGACTGGTTTGCAAATGTGGTGCTTGTTAAAAAGCCAAATGGCACCTGGAGAATGTGTGTAGACTACACAGACTTAAACAAGGCGTGCCCCAAAGACAGTTACCCTCTGCCTAAAATTGATAATCTGGTCGACTCAACAGCCGGCCATGCCTTGATGAGTTTCATGGACGCCTATTCTGGTTTCCATCAAATTCCCTTATGGAAGAAAGATCAGGAGAAGACGGCCTTCGTCACTGATCAGGGGTTATACTGTTACACGGTCATGCCGTTTGGTCTTAAGAATGCCCCGGCTACCTTCCAACGAATGATAAACACTGTTCTTTGATCAGATTGGGAGAAACGTCGAGGCATATATTGATGATATGATTGTTAAGACTAAACTTCAGAAAGATCATCTGACGGACCTCCGAGAAACTTTCGCCACACTCAGGCGGCACCAGGTCATGCTCAATCCCAAGAAATGTGTCTTTGGAGTTGAGTCTGGGAAATTTCTCGGATTCCTTATCAATCAGAGAGGAATAGAAGCGAACCCTGAGAAGGTGCAGGCGGTCATTGACATGCAGTCGCCTCGTACCATCCGAGAGGTTCAGAAGTTAACAGGTTGTCTGGCGGCCTTGGGGAGATTCCTAAGCCGATCAGGCGACAAATGCCTATACTTTTTCCAGGCAATTAAGAAAAAGGCAAGGTTTGAATGGGGGCCGGATGCTGAGGCCGCCTTCCAGAAATTAAAAGTTCACTTGCATTCCTTGCCGAGGCTGGTCAGCCCTTTGCCCAAGGAGGATCTCTACATGTACCTGGCCGTCTCTGATCATGCGTTAAGCGCTGTGCTCCTTGCTGAAAGGGACGGCTGTCAGCTCCCGGTCTACTTTGTCAGTCACATACTGAAAAATGCCGAGTTGAGGTATCCCCTAGTGGAGAAATTTGGTCTTGCACTCTTCATGGCTGTTAAAAAATTGAAGCCCTACTTTTTGGCACATGCAGTCGTCGTGTATACCGACCAACCAATCAAGCGGCCCCTTACCATCATGGAGTCGTCAGGACGAATGATCAAATGGGCCATAGAAATACAGAGCCTCGAAGTTACTTTCGAGCCTAGAAAAGCAGTGAAGGGGCAAGCCTTTGCTGACTTTATTGTAGAGATGACTCGTCCTCCTGACTCTCAAGTTCCAGACCAAGTATGGAAGGTATATGTGGACGGAAGCTCTACTTCAAATGGTTGTGGAGCAGGCGTCGTATGTCAATCTCCAGAGGGCGACAGGTTCGAGTATGCTCTACGCTTCAGTTTTCAGGCTTCAAACAATGAGGCAAAATATGAAGCTTTACTAGCCGGGATCCGCATGTGCAAGGCGGCAGGGGCAAGAAAAATAGACGCCTGTTCTGATTCACAATTGATAGTGAGTCAGTACAATGGCGAATACGAAGCAACCCATCCGGCCATGATCAAGTATTTACAGGCGGTCCGACAAGCAGTCGGCTCCCTTGAGGATTTCCATCTGATCCAAGTGCCGAGATCAGAAAACAACCAGGCGGATGCACTGTCAAAATTAGCATCATCCGCCTCCTCCGATACTCCTCAAACTGTTTTTTGGGAAGTAATGGAGAAGAGAAGCATCGAGGAAAACCCTATTGGAATCCTAGACAGAAGCTCAACCTGGATGGATTCAATCAAGGCATATCTGACAAACGGTACACTGCCGGATGATCCTCAACAGGCGGCAGCACTGAAAAAACGAGCCTCCTGTTTTGAAATGATACAGGGAGAACTTCACAAGAGGGGGTACCTTCAACCCTTCTTAAAGTGTGTTACTCCTGAAAAGGGACGAGAGATACTAGATGATCTTCACTCTGGTTACTGTGCTTCTCATATAGGTGGTAGGATGCTTGCTCAAAGGGCAAGGCGGCAGGGCTACTTTTGGCCTACTTTGGAAGCAGATGCAATGGAGATGGTGAAAAAATGTGACAAGTGCCAAAGGTTTGGCAAATTAATTCACCGTCCGGCTACTGACCTCACTACCATTCACAGCCCACTACCATTTGCTAAGTGGGGCATGGACATTCTGGGTCCATATACGCCTGCTACAGGCGACAGAAGGTATATACTTGTTGCCGTTGACTACTTCACTAAATGGGTAGAGGCGGAGGCTGTAAAGGGAATCAAGACGAAAGATGTAATTTCATTCATTTGGAAAAACGTCATCACTCGGTTCGGGGTTCCCATGTCTATGGTTTTTGATAATGGTCCCCAATTTGAGACGCCTGTTCTCAAAAGCTGGTTGGGAGACCAAGGAATAGCAAACTACTTTGCATCTGTCGGCCGTCCACAAGCAAACGGCCAGGTAGAAGCCTTTAATAAAATCATCTCAGACGGTCTCAAGAAAAAGATTGAACGAGCAGGCGGCCTATGGGCGGATGAACTACCACATGTTCTCTGGGCCATTAGGACGACTGAAAAAGGGGCGACTGGAGAAACTCCATTCCTCCTAACTTATGGTGCGGAAGCTGTTCTTCCAATAGAACACTACAAGCCGACTCTTCGAGTAATGCTATATGACGAAGAGGCAAACTGGGAAGCCATGCGCCTGACATTAGACTCACTTCCTGAAAAGAGGGGCAATGCTGTTTTGCGCCATGAGATCTATCGCCTGAGAATGACTAGATCATACAACAAAAAAGTACACAGGCGTCCACTCAAAGTAGGGGACTTTGTACTTAGAAAAATGGAAGCAGTTGGTAGGGCTAATGAGTCTGGCAAACTAACTCCCAACTGGGAAGGACCCTACCGAATCTATGAGGAAGTCAGGGACGGTACCTACCGTCTGGAAACACCAGACGGACAACCGTTGCCTCGAACTTGGAATGTAGATAACCTTAAAAAATATTTCTTCTGAATGATGTAAAGTAAAGAGCTACTTAATAAAGTTTGCACTTACTATTCAATTTTGTATTACGAGGGGCATGCCGTCTGTACCTTTACAGTCGGCTACTCTCCATTGAGTTTTTTCACTCTATCTTCAGAGGGGCATGCCGTCTGTACCTTTACAGTCGGCTACTCTCCATTGAGTTTTTCACTCTATCTTCAGAGGGGCATGCCGTCTGTTCCTTTACAGTCGGCTACTCTCCATTGAGTATTTTACTCACAATACTTAGCTAAAAAGATTAGGGCCTGGCCGACCCTGTGCCTAACAGGCGGCTACCCTTCTTTTACTTAGCACCTACGTTCACCAAGAACTTACCAAGGCCACCGGCCGAATGATCAGACCAGGCGCCAAGCCACCTGATCAAATCTACAAAACTAATACGACCTGTCCCAACATCATAGCAGGCGTCCGACGGCATCCCTCCGGATGAAATTCGTCGCAGAGAGCAGCTCCCTTTTGGGTGGAACATTGTTCTATAAACTAATTACACGGCACCTATACGACTGTCCCCAAGGGCAACCACGTAGCCGTTTTTGAGACAAGGATAACTCTATCACTAACCAAACCAGTGGTAGCAGTTGACATCTAAGTAAGATGACCGCCTGTATTACTTGGGATAAATGCAGGGGGTACCTATTGAGTTAATAGCCAACAAACATTGGCGAATCAAGGGGTCTAGCCGGCCTACGCCGCCTGGTACCTCTACTTCTCAAACAAAAGTGACGGCGGCTGAGTAACTCCAACGTTAACTCATAGTCACTCCTTCAAATTTGGTATGGAACCTAAAAGGTTTGATTCGTCCGCCTGTTTTAAACAAACAAGGGCACTCAAACCCCTATTCCTACTAGGCAACCTATTGAGTTAATAGCCAACAGACATTGGCAAATCAAGAGGATCATCCGGCCTCCGCCGCCTGGTACCTCTACTATTCAATCTAGAGTGTGACGAAGACTAAGTAACTCCTATGTTAACTTAATAGTCACTCAAACTTAGTATGGAGCCTAAAAGGTATGAGTCGTCCGCCTGTTTTTAACAAACAGGGACTCTCAACCACTACTCTTGCTAGGTTAAACAAATTACGAGTTAAAAGCCAACATTGGCAATAAAGGGAAACAACCGGTACCCGCTGCTTGTTATCCTACTTAATTCCTTGGTGACTAGGTAATACTATTTACTTGGTCAGACCGATTGAATAAATAGTTCGAATACCGATTGAATAAATGGCCGACTGATCGTCTATCCTGGAAACAGACAACCAGTCGTCCAGGGGCATAGGCGGCGTACTTACTATTTGTACCTGTCTGCAACGTTCGGCCATACACAACAGTCGGTCTAGTGAACGATGGGATATTAGATATGGAATACTTAGACAAATTTGAATCAAAACAAAAATTTGATTAAAACATAAGCCGGTCATTAAAGACCAGCAAAATATTCAAAACCCCGGCCCCCTGGCCGGGTAAATACAAAGCAAACGGCACGCAGGCCGTGGATAAAATACTTAAAGCTTAAGAAGGGGGCAGTTCAGTATTAGCAGCTGCCGCCTGGTCAGCACTCTTCTTGCTGGACTCGGCTTCAGCTGCACCCTCTTTTAATGCCTTACCCCCAAGTGGCACAAGCGCCACAACCGGCTCTTCCTCCTCCTCCAACGTATCTCCCAACAGTCGTCCTCCGGGCCTTGGGGTCCGGTTGTTGCGAGGAAGAAGAACTTGGAGTGCCCGACTGAAAATAAAAAGAGTTAGTATATGCATAAGACAACTCCTAAAAGCAGAAGAGTTTTCGAAGTCTACCAAGGGTGCCCCCTTCTTGGGGGAGTCGGTACAAGACTGTTGCATGAGAGAGGCCCGCAACATGGCCGCCGCAGTCTTGGATGATGTGATTTTGCTCATGGCGTCAGCTGCCACAAATAAACAGCAAAGTTAGTAAAGATCCCAAGTAAACAAGGCGTGAAAAAACAGAGTATTTGACAGGCCGGCTACCTCTAGAGCACCTACTGCTGAGGCCACAAGCGGCCAAAAAGTACTCGTCATAGAGCCACTTGAAGCTCGGGACACAGTTTAGGGGTACTTGCTCTCGTACCCCTGAAGTAGAGTTCACCCTAGTCTCTACTTTGAAGAGTCCTTTGTCTAGGATCTCTCTTTTAGCCTTTGGGGGAACAGGCGGCATGCTGCGGCCGCCTGCGAGAAGAGGCGGATCCCTATTCCACTTGTTAAAACGTTGGTTCAGCTCCGTGTCTGAACCCTCAATGATAAGGAAGGTGTTCCGCCAATCCTTCCATTTGTTCGCCTTACCTCTCGTCATGAGGTAACCCCTATGGCTTGTTAATTGATACCAGCCGGTACCTCCCGACTTAGGGGTCCGGCTGAGATAGTTCATGTGGGCGAAAGCCTCAAAGCTTGGCTCCACCCCGTACATTTCGCACCCGGCCACATAGCCGAGTACATTTACCCAAGAGTTGGGGGCTAACTGCCATAACCCCAAATCATACCCATCTAAAATCCGCTGAACAGCCGGATGTAATGGGAAACGCAGTCCAGCTTTGATGGCCGCCACATAGCAGCCAAAGCAGCCGTCATCATAGCTGGTACCAGCCGGCCAGACGACAGTGTCTTCTGGATCCGGCACGAACAGTAAAAATTCCGGGCCCATTCTGTGGTTAGCAATAAAGCTCTCCACTTTGTCTTGCATGGTTGCGATCCGGCCCCGGGGTACCATGCAGTAGTAGGGGGCGTTTTCCTCTCTGTAAGAGGCGGACGGCTCCGCCCAATTGTCCCCTTCTCAACTGCATGAGAAAGTCTCGCCTCTTTTAGGCGGCCGTTTCTTTCTTCTGAGCCTGGAGAACTGTGGCCAGAAGAGCTGGACTCGGACTCGTCCTCTGACGAGTCCGAAGAGGACGACTCCTCCCCTCTCCCAGAGGGGCCCGCCTCCTCTCCCTTAGAAGGAGCAGGAGGAAAATTAGACATATCAACGGTAAATTGGGAAGGGACCACCTTGGCCCCTCTCTCAGAACTGTCGGCTTGGCAGTCGCCTAGTTTCACTTCTACATCTGGCGCCTGGTCAGATGTTTCACTAATGAGCACCCTTTGGGAGGAGCCGTCCGAGTTTGAGATCATAGCAGTCTTTTTTGTTCTGGCCATCACGTTCTGCATAGACACAGATACAGTCGGACTTTGTATAAAGGGCAAAGATGGGTCCAGAAAAGGGCAGGCGGCACTCCTAGTCCTAGATTCAGCCGTCCCCGGTGACCGGCTGATCACTAACTTAGGTCGTGTCGTGTGCTTCCGTGGTGCCATTTCAAAAAATAAAAAGAAAATTAAGAGTAAGAGAACTGAGTTACCTGAACGAGTGACGGTTGATGAAGTTCTGGAAATCCGGTGCAGTCGGCTTGTCAGAACAGGCGGTAGGCAGAAAAGGTCCGAAATGTCAGAGCAAGTTCAGGGGTCCGAATGTTCTCGCAAAATTCTCAAATGTGAAAATGACCGAAGTCAGCACTTCCTTATATAGGCAAAGTGAGAAGGCGAAGGGTCGCTTCCAAATTCAAAATTTGGGCGGGAAAATCTCTCGGCCGTTTGCAAGGTGACACCTGTAGCAGGCCGTCGCCTGTCACCGTGCGACACCTGTCACAGGCGACACGTGACCAGTCACGTGCCACCTGTGAGGGGCAAATGATTAGGGGATTTTTATCCACCAATCACCGTCTGACAAGTGGACCAACCAGGTTCCGCCACGTGTCCTTCATGTAGGCCAATAGGAGCCTGCCACGTGTCAATCACATATACGTCCTCTACGGACCAATCGAGACACGCCACGTGTCCACCCATGCCAAATGGGAAAACCGGCCAACAAGGCCCAATCCTGTCTAGAGGCCCGGTCAGCCCTAGGTTTACCCTAAACCTAGAGAGTGGCACGCTTCTCAAGACTATGAATACTTAATTAATCCTCATTAATCCAGAAAAAAAGAAAAGAAGAAAACATCAGGCAATCAAGCAATTGAGAGAGCAACTGATCAAGTAGTTAATCTCACCTGAAGAACAGAGTAGAACAGGAACATTACGGAACACTAATAACCGGCTAATCTCGCTAACAAAGCAGATTACCAACATTAAACACTCTCACCTAGAGAGATCTTATTGCTTTAATTTCCGTATTAATTACTCCTTAATCAGGTACTAACTTGATCGTTGGAGGCGGAGCTCTCAGGAGTCTCCGTTATTTTGCAGGTACAGGCGTCCGGTTCCAGTCTCGGAATTGTAACTCTCCCGCAGGACATCAGAAAACCCCGAAACAACATCCATGGCAGCCGGTTTAATTGGTGAATAATTGATGAATATTGCAGCCATTTGTGGCCAGCTTCGAGAATGAACCAAGCGGCCATTGCAGCCGTTCTTGAGGTTGAATGCAGCAGCCCCTAGAGCCGGCTTTGATTAATTAACAAAGTATCCGTGGTAGCCGGTTTGGAGTCAGCTCATCCTCGATGAGACAATGCCGCGGCCGGGTTAAAAACATTGATGATTTTACTCGCTTGACCCTATTGATACTCACAGCCGTTTGCCGTTTACCCACCTAAAATCGAATGCAGGCGGGCTGACACCATTGATAATGTTGACCGGCTGCCCAGCTGTTACATTTGATGATAGTAATAACGGAGTAGCTCTTCCTTTTTTCCACCGAAGTTGTATAAACATACAAACTGGTAGAATTGTTTCATAAAAGCTCAAGCAAGCTTCCAAAATGCATGCGGTATTATTTTCATGCATAAATATGTAAAGATTGTTATAATAGAAGATTGCCACCTAATGATCTCAAAAGGAGCTTTGTCATATGACAAGCCTTTTGCTTTAGTGTCAGACGGTGATAAGGTCAGTTGGCTAATACTTTGCCTTTATGTTGTTTGGGTATAACAATCAAGCTTGATCATATGGCCCGCCTGACTAATCAAACGATCAAAATTTCTTTTTTTTTTTATATCATAATAATGATGAATATAGTAGCATTGCAGGCGGACTTAATTGATGAGCAAGGATGCCCCTACAGCCGGGATTAATTGGCGAGTAAAGCTGGCCCTACAGCCGGCTTATTTGACGAGCAAAGCTGCCCAAATAATTGGTGAGCTGAGATGCCCCTGCTGCCACCATGGATAGTGATCACCGGCTGACAACAATGGGGCAAAGCTGCCCCATGCCGCCTGCATAACAGTCGAGGTTGACTAACTACGGTTGCGTGCCGCTTGTGTATGCTAACACAAGAAAAAGGCTAGGCCGCTTGTGTATGTTAACACAAGAAAATAGCTCGGCCGCTTGTGTATGTTAACACAAGAAAATAGCTCGGCCGCTTGTAGATGCGAGGTTGTAAGCGTGCTTGACCGGCTGTTCGCACTTGTAGCTCAATGCCAGCTTGTTGATTACATAGGCCGCCAGGCCGGTTTTAGTACTTGTGTAAAATACCAGTCGTACATATATTATTGTTACTCATGAGAATAACTAAAGACAAACTCATTATAATAACAGCGGAGTAGCTCAATGGTTTCGCTTGATCGGTCGGTCTAACCGCTTGAGTCGGCTATAGAGCCGCTTGCGTTTGCTGCACTTACCCATACATGCGACACTCACCAACTTCGTGATCATCCGGCCATCAAGTGCCGTCTGACCCTATTAATAGCAATAACACACATAGCAGCTTCCACACACGAACCCATTCGGCTCGGCATTAGAGCCGCTTGTGTACTGCTGGGCAGGGATACCGTCTGATCATTGTACGATTGTACCCCCAAGAATTCTCTTGAATTATTGCCGGTTGGGATAGTGATGCTCCACTTTGATGAAAGAGCGGCTTTTGATCTCACATAAATGCTCATATACTACATACGTCTTTTCATTTATCTATATATATGAGTATTTCCATGTGAGCTTCAATGTGATATAGTATTAAATACCGTCTGAGCCGACTATAGAACCGCTTGTGTATGCTAACACAAGAAATAAGCTAGGCCGTCTAGGTAGCTCAATACCTGGTCCTAGAGGTCGTATGTCTCCCAGTTGCCGACTTGCCGTATTTATTAATAGCATGTAGCACTGGGTGTATTGAGCAATGTTGAATGAATATGCCGCCTAACACTCATAGGCGGCTTTGAATGATGTATGACCATGGAGCTTACTTTCAACGTGATGAATATACAAGCTGCTCATGAAAGTGTATAATAGAACGTTGCCGCCTATGCTATTTTAATACATAATGACTCAAGTTTAGCTTATGAAATCTAATAAATCAAACTTGCTACCTGTCAAAAACTTGGTAGTGTGGAAATGCATGAACATACTTGCCACATGCATGTATCCCACTAATTACAATAGTTTACTATTGAAATCAATTGTATAATATTATGTATATAATAAAATAATTGTTAATATTCATGTACATATATATATTTGTTAATATATATGATGTTGATAGTAAATAGCATGCACTATCTAAATTTGTATCAATAGGCATCCACTTTCTAAATGCCGTCTGACTAATCAAACAATCAAAATTTCAGCATTGCAGCCGGACTTAATTTAAGAGCCAGGCTGCTCTTACGGCTGACTTGTTTGCCAAAAATTTGTCATGCCACTTGAGTTATTGCTAATCATGGAGCTCACCAATTCCCTAAAATGGAGTAATGCTGGCTGTCATAATGCAAGCAAGGCAGCCGCTTAATTTAAAAAAATTAAAAATGATGGAATCTCTCCTTCCACTAGTTAATGAGCTAGTGAACTTTAGTGAATTGATGAACAGACTAGCCGGCAAAACTTGGAAATATAGAAGTTAATGTCACTTGCCGCATGTACTTCCACTAATTACAAGAGTTTACTCTTGGGTAATATTACGTATGTAATAATACAATTTGTGTGATGTTGATAGTATCAAACTATCAATAAAAGATAGCATGTGGCCACCTGACTGAGCATAAATGTCGGTTGTATGATCCGGCTAGGTGACATGAGCATGCGGCCGACTTATTAAATGAGTCAGATTGAAATAGTGGAGTTGGCCAATTCATTCGTCTCTCCCCTAATAAAACTTAGATTAAACGGCATTGCCCTTTAACCTTCAAAAATGCATGACTTAGTCTGACAGACCTTTTTTGCCACACGAATCTAGACATTCAGCTTCATGACGCCAGTTATACTTGACATCCGGTCTCATGACGTCTCCTGCCTCCCAAAGGAGGCTCCCCTCTTGAGTCGGTGATCCACAACCGTTGTGCCATTACAGATTTGTCTCCCCACAAACGGCGCCAAATGTTTTGGGGTTTTTTTTGTATGTACTCGAGTGGAGGGTGTGTACTTCCCGCGGGAAACAGATCCGTAATGTAACACTCAAATGGCCAGATCACCTACAAAACAACAGACCCCGGGGGGGCCGGAGGTCCGCCTCCGACGATCAAGTCAGTGACCGAAATAATGTATTTTAGAGAGAGAGTATTTTAGAGAGAGAAAGTAGAGAGAAGGGAGAGTAATTTTGGAGGGCATTGCCCTTGGAGAGAGAATTAGATCCCCTAGAACTGATGTAATGATCAGTATTTATAGAGCATTGGGATATGTGCCTCTTAGGTTATTTAACCTAACTAGATTGGCTTCCCACTGTTTTACGGTTTCTAGGGTTCTGGGCTTAAAGCCCATTTTCACCTTTCTATCATTGAGTGACACGTGTCATGCTCTAATTGGCTCATTCAGCGCTGAGCATGCGGACACGTGTCGAGGTAGCATTGGTCCACATATAGGGGGTATTTTAACCCCAAACATAATGAGTTTGACTTTCATTACATTGAAACAACTTTGTTTAAATGTGTTTGACTTTCATTTGTTCAAAATGTTATATTTGAGTGTGTTTTACATTCATTAGATTCAGTAAGCTTTGTTGAATGCATTTATCTTTCATTTTATTCAATTAGCTTTGTTGAATGAATTTGACTTTTATTCGATTCTATTAGTTTTTTTAATTGCATTTGACATTCCTTTTGATTCAAAAAGCTTTGTATGAATAAGTTTGTCTTTCATTTAATTCAATTAGCTCTGTTCAATTAGATTTTTTGAATGCATTTGTCTTGCATTTGATTCAATTAGCTTTGTAAAATGCATTTTACTTTTATTTGATTTAAAATGCTTTATTTGAATGTATTTGACTTTCCTTTTTTCAAAATGATTTATTGGAATAAATTTGACTTTAATTATATTTAAATAGCTTTGTTGAATGCGTATGTCTTTCATTTAATTCAATTAGCTTTATTGAATGTGTTTTACTTTCATTTGATTCAATTCTTAGTTTATTGCATTTGACTTACATTTGATTCAATTAACTTTGTTAAATGTATTTGACTTTCATTTGATTCAAAAAGCTTCGTTTAAATGTGTTTGACTTTCATTGATTCAAAAAGTTTTATTTGAATGCTTTAGACTTTCATTAGATTAAATGAGCTTTATTTGAATGTTTTTTTTACCTTCATTTGATTCAAAATGCTTCGTTTAAATGAGTTTCACTTTAGTTTGATTCAATTAGCTATGTTTATTGCATTTGACTTTCATTTGACTTTAAAAAACTTTGTTTGAATGTGTTTGACTTTCAATTGCTTCAAAAAGCTTTTTATCCGGCCATTGTCCTCATGTCTCTTTCTGAAAGACGGTTGTATAGCCACTAAACCTTTTTGTGTTTAGCTTATTATCTGACCATTGGCCTCACATTACTTGGATGTTAGTAGTTAACTTCCAGTTTCAATTTTCAAGTCATTAAGAGAAGCGGTACCGTCTGTAAATCAAACAGGCGGCACATGTGATAAGACGCATGTATATAAAGGAATAGATAAAATAATTTTCAAAGAAAAAGCAGCTTTTCATTGATTGGCTTTCTATTTACAAATATTTACAACACTTAGAAGTATTACTTTTTGAGGTTGTCTACATTTCAAGTTGTGGACAGCGGCCTACGGTCTGGAGACTCAAGGAGGTAGATGTCGTCTCTAACTTCCTCATAAATCCGGTAGGGGCCTTCTCAATTAGGAATCAGCTTTCCAAGCTTATTCACCCTACCGGTTGCCTCCACTTTGCATAACACAAAGTCCCTAACTTTCAAAGGGTGCTTATGTACTTTCTTCTTGTAGGCACGAGTCATTTTCAGACGGTAAATCTCATGACACAAGGCGGCATTGCCCCTGTGCTCTGGGAGTGAGTCCAATGCTGGTCGCATGGCCTCCCAGTTTGCCTCTTCATCGTATAGTATGACTTGTAGAGTCGACTCATAATGCTCGATGGGCAAGACGGCTTCAGCACCGTAGACCATGAGAAATGGGGTTTCAACTGTTGCCCCCTTTGTAGTTGTCCGGATGGCCCATACGACATGAATTAATTCCTCAGCCCAAAACCTCGGCTATTTTAATTTTCTTTTTAATGCCGTCTGAGATGAGTTTGTTAAAGGCTTCAACTTGGCCGTTTACTTAGGGTCGGCCGACTAATGCAAAATAATTTAAGATCCCTTGATCTCCCAACCAAGTTTTAAGCTGAGGCGTCTCAAATTGAGATTCATTATGAAATACCATAGACATAAATACCCCGAACCGACTAATAATGTTCTTCTAGATGAAGGAGATGACATCTTTTGTCTTAATGCCTTTGACTGCCTCTGCTTCCACCCACTTGGTGAAATAATCCACAGCCGCTAAGATATAGCACTTTCCGCATGGAGCGGGCGTATACGGACCTAGAATGTCCATGCCCCATTTAGCAAACGGGACTGAGCTAAAGATTGCAGTCAAGTGTTGCAAAATTTTTGACACTTGTTGCATTTTTTTACCATCTCCATGGTGTCCGACTCCAGAGTAGTTCAAAAGTAATGCCGCCTGGCTATGACGGCTAATGACCTGCCGCCTGCGTGAGAGGCACATTATCCCGCATGCAAATCTTCGAGAACTTCTTTCCCTTACTCAGGGGTAACGCACTTTAGTAGAGGCTTCAAGAAACCTGCTTTGAAGAGTTCTCCATCTTTTATCTCAAAGTTTGCTACTCGCTTTTTCATGACGGCTACTTCCTGTGGTGAATCAGGAAGTGTGCCGTCTGTTAGATAAGCCCGAATGCCATCCATCCAGGTGGAGCTTTGGTTAAGAATTCCAATGGCTTCCTCATGTATACTTCTTTTTTGCAGAAATTCAAAAAAGACTGACCGAGGCGTATCACAGCAGGCGGAGGATGCCAATTTGGATAATGCATCCGCCTGATTGTTCTCAAACCTGGGTATTTGTTTCAGATGGAATTCTTTAAGTGTTCCAGTCTCCTCTTTGACAGCCTGAAGATATTTGATCATAGCCGGATGGATGGCTTCATACTCACCTTAGTACTAGCTAACGACCAATTGCGAATTAGAGTAGGCGTCAATTTTGGATGCCCCTGCCGCCTTGCACATGCGGATGCCGGCTAGCAGGACTTCATACTCCGCCAAATTGTTTAATGCTTAGAATTTAAACTGTAGTGCATACTCAAATTTGTCCCCCTCATGGGACTCATAAATAATTCCTGCACCACAACCGTTAATAGTGGAGCTTTTGTCCACGTACACTTTCCAAAACGTGATCAGTATTATCCGGTGGAACCAGTGTTTCCATTTCAAAAATGATGTCGGCGAATGCCTGACCCTTCACTACCTTTCTTGATTCGTAAGTGATTTTAAGACTTTGAATTTCAATAGCCCATTTAAGCATCCTCTAAAGTTGAAGTAGGCCGTGTTTAGGGTAAAAATACCCTAGACACGTGGACCAATGAGAGGAAGCCACGTGTCAAGCTCAGGATGGCCCACGTGGCTTAAACATCCTCTTGACACTTGGTTCCCTCAGATACGCTTCTGAAATGGCGGCCTTCAAGGGCCCAAATCCCTAGAAGCGTCGTTTTACGGCGCAGCCCACTAAAAGTTAGGTCAGGTGACCTAGATATGGGCACACTCTCCAAGGACCCTATAAATAAGGAGATATTTCCCCACTTTTGGGGACAGATCGAAATCATCTATTACACCTGCATTCTCTCACATCAGAGAAAGACTTGAGCTTGAAATCCGAGCAGATACCCACCTAAATTTCCGTTCTCTTTACTCCTTTTCAAGTTACTAACTTGATCATTGGAGGCAGAGCTCCACCCACCCGGAGTCTCCGTTATTTTGCATGTACAACTCAGCCGGATTAGTCTTCGTGTTGTAACTCTCCCGAGGGACAAAAACACCCAAAACATTTGGCACCGTCTGTGGGGAGAGTACCTCGAAGATGGTTCAAGAGTCTGTACCACCCCTAACCGTCTGGGCGATGACCTAGAAGTCTTTACAGACCAGGAGGATGAAGATCCCCAGGTCGAAACCTTTACAGCTGATGACGGCTCTCTCAGAATCAAGCGCATCCGGCCTTGAGAGACTCTGGAGCGGGGTGCGTCCCAGGCGGGTGCAAGTCGACCCCATGGGCAGCCGGAAGAGGAAACCCATACGGCCACAGGATCAGCACCTATCACCCAAGACGAACTCATGAGGTTCTTGATAAGTTTCAAGGGTGAAATTAAAGAGCTGATCACCCAGAACCGGGCTGGCCCAAGTAGAGGTCAGTCGGCCATGAAGGCTCCTCTGGACAAGGGGAAGTCAGTCAAAGATCGGCAGCCAACTCCCCATCTAAAGGAGAAGGCAGCCGGGACCATTGATTGGTTCAAGATTCTTCTTCCTAAGAGGAATACCAATTACACCCGCCGGACTCAACAGCCGGTGGACAGTAAAAAATCATCTCTTGATGCCCGGGAGATTATCAACCGGAAGAGAAATCAATAGTTGTCTGAATCGGCTTCTACGTCAAATTTTCCAGACAGCTTTAATAATACCTTTGCGGGGAATGCACCTTCCTTGCATGAGAGTCAGACAGGCGGTAATACCATCCACTCTGGTCCTCAGATCATTGGGGCTGCTCCATATGTACCTTCTCAGGCCTATGGTCAGTACCCTCCTTACTATATGCAGCCGGCTCTCTTCGGAGGTCAGGCGGCATATCACAATGTCCAGCCACTGGACTGGCAGCTTCGTCTGCTCCGCCTGGGTGAACAACCTTCTGCGTTCACCCGGGAGATAACCGAGGCGGCCCAACCAGCCAAGATTAAGAATGTATTGGTTGGAACCTGTGATAGTACCACCAATCCGGAAGATCACCTCATGGCTTACACCAACCTCGTGTATCTTCAGGGGTTGGATGATGCCACTTGGTGTCGTTGTTTCCCGGCTACATCGAAGGGCATTGCCCAACAATGGTTTGATAATCTGCCAGCCGGGTCCATCGATAGTTTTAGGAAGCTCGCCTTCCTATTTGCTTCCAACTTCTCAATGAACATCCCTGCTAAGAAAACAAGTTTGGACTTGAGCACCATTAAGCAGAGGGAGAGAGAATGGCTGCGCTCCTATGTCAGGCGGTTCAATCTAATTAGAATTCAGATTCAAGGACTGTCTTACGAGGTAGCTTTTACAGACTTTTTCAAAGGTCTGAGAGATGGGTCGACTTTTAAGTTCGACCTAGTCAGAAAAGGGGCTTTCACCTTACAGGCGGCTTTGAGGGAGGCAAGAAGCTACATCCAAGCTACTGACCTCTGCTCGCCTGGTAACCAGTCGAACTCTAAGAAGTCCGACAAGCAGAAAGACAGCCGGCCTGCCCAGCCGGCCAAAAAGAAAGGAAAGAGCAAGAAGAGAAAAGAAATCTGGGTGGTTAGTGATTCTGACAAGCCTTCCCAAAAGAAGAAGAAAGAATTTAAACCGTACGTCCCAAGGTACAAGTTTAACAAGGACTGCAACTCCATCTTCATGGAGAATAAGGACTGGATGTCCCTAGAGAAGCCGAATCCAATGAAAGGTTCCATTCAATCAAGGAACAAAAATAAATTTTGCCAATACCATGAGGAAGTTGGCCATGACACCAACGACTGCTTCAGCCTTCCCGGATGTTCTGATCACCGAGAAGGATAAGGGCAGTGTTCGCCGCCCGCATGATGACCTGGTAGTCATCAAATGTAAGGTTGCCTACCAACTGGTTGGACGGATCCTTATTGACACCAGCAGCTCATCAGACATCATCAGTCTCCGGTGCTTGCAGAAGCTGAAATACAATGACAGCAGCTTGCATCTGGTTACCCACCCCTTACTTGGCTTTGGGGGTGGAATGGTTTACTTAGTCGGAAGGGTTGATCTACCCATCCGGCTGGGTGAGAAAGGAAAAGGGCGACACCTGGTCGTCAAGTTTTTTGTCGTTGAGGAGTTGACCGCCTACAACATTATTTTGGGCCGGCCAACCCTCAACGAATCTAAAGCTGTAATCATCCCTTCCCTTATGCTCATCAAGTATGAGAGGGAAGACGGCTTTGTTGGTTCCTTGAATGGGGATCAGAAGACGGCCCGGGAGTGCTATCTCTCAGCCGTCAAAGATACTGTGGCCCCAGACAGCCAGGAACCAATAGACCTTGACAATGTCAAGGATGCCGATCCAGTACCAGCCCCACCAGCAGCCAGGAAGAAAAGAAAGGCACCTATGCTAGTGGAGGTGAAAAAAGAGAAAAAATAGCAATCACTGGCCGGTGAACGGCCAGATGAGCTTCGTCCCCAACCGGCTGGTGAACACATTGATATACCTCTTGACGACAGCCGTCCGGAGCGTACCGTGAAGGTTGGGGCGGTTGCTTTTGCTAAGTTGGGTGCAGACTTGCACCTTCTACTGAAAGAATTCAAAGAAATTTTTGCCTTTGAAGTGGAGGTTCAAAGAATTCAAGAGGAATTACAAGCCATTACAAGACTTAACTTCAGCCTTCAAGTGGCCGTTGATATCAGTCAACATTGGAGCATCATAAGCCTTAATTTCAGCCTTCAATTGGCTGTTTAATTTAGTCAGCTTTTGGAGCAACTAAAGGGCGTCCAAGTACACCCTTGTCCACATACATTCAAGCTAATTTCAAGGCTTGAACCAAGGAGTAGTTACACTTCTTTGCTGTTTGAATTTGGGCGTGAAAATTGGAGGAAATACATCTCCAACTTGCTGCTTGGATGGGCGTGAATTAAGGGGAGTTACACTCTCTTAATTCTGATTTTATTTCAGCCTTAATTTGGAGGTTATAAGCCACCATTTTCTCTTTGATGTATCTAGTTAAATAAGGCTTCTTTTAATAATGTATCTAGACAACAAAAAGATGATTTGTACTTAGCTTTAGCTTAGGCGTGTAACAAGTGAGCTGAACAGCCACTTAAGTTATCTTGTACTTAAGGATGCTTGTTTACTATAAATAGCAAACAAATGTGAATGAAAAAAAGGCAGATTATTCAAATAAAAAACTTATCTTACATTCGTTTCTTTGATTAGAAACAAAAACCTGAAATTCTTGGATTTGGAATTTCGTTTCCTTTGCTTAGTTAGCTAGTTTAGGCTACTAGTTGGCTTGTGATCTTAGGAATCCAAAACGTTTCTTAGTGGTGTGACTTTATCTAATAAGCCTTTGGTTCTTTAGCCTTATCTATCCCTTGGTTTATCCCTTGTGTATTTCGAGTGTTACTCCAAATATACAACATTTAGCGCTAGAAGGAGGGGGATCTAGCAAAACAAATACCCAAACACATACCTCAAACACATACCCAAACACATACCCCAAACAAAAACCATGTCCGACATCCCACCCCTTAATTGGCAAGAATATGTCAATAAGGTTGCACAAGAGAAAGAAGATATGGAGCAACGAATGCAATATTTGCAAGATCAGTTAAAAGATCTTTCTACTAAGTTGCTCCATCAAAAAGAGGGTTCACCCAATCATAGTGATGAAGAATTAAGTGAATCTAATTTCAATCACAATGATAGACCTTTTCATGAAAGAGAAAGGTCACGGCCTAATAATGACATTAAGGATGACATCCCGGAGTATGATGGCAAACTCGATGCTGATGAGTTTGTAGAATGGCTTAGAACGGTGGAGAGAGTGTTTGATTACAAGCAAACACCGGAAGAAAAAAAGGTGAAGATTGTAGCCTTGAAGTTAAGAAAATATGCCTCAACTTGGTGGGCTAGTGTGTGTGCCAAAAGGGAAAGGCAAGACAAAGAGAAAGTGAGATCGTGGACCAAGATGAAAAAGATGCTGAAACAAAAGTTTCTTCCCACATACTATGTGCAAGAAAAGAAAGGAGGTCCGTTTTCAGCCCGGTGACTTAGTTTGGATTCATCTTCGAAAGGAAAGATTTCCTTCCAAAAGGCGGTCCAAGGTTAGTCCTCGTAGTGATGGTCCATTTACTATTATTGAAAAGGTGAATGATAATGCTTACAAAGTTGAGTTGCCCGGAGATTATGGTGTTTCTAGCACCTTTAATGTGGCTGATTTATCACCTTACTATGATGAGTTTGAAGAGTTGCCGAGTTTGAGGGCAAACTCTTTTAAAGAAGGGGGGAATGTTGTAGCCAAGCCTAACAACTTGGTTATGGAAATTTCTTTGGTTCAAGATGTAGCATCATGTATTGGTTCTATGCATTCTATCCTTGGGCAGCAAGATATTCAACCCCTTGAATTTCTTGTTGTTCTTATTAACTAGTTTATTCTAGTTCTTTTTATGCTTTGAATAAATTGTAAACTTTAGTCATACTTTAAGTTTGCAAATTAGTTATATTTTTTCTTAGCTGATTTCAGTTCGAAAAATATTGTCACATTCACACAAAAGTACAAGTGCAAAGATACATCAAAATGGCAGCCATTTAAGCTTGGAATCCGAAATTCTTTTACAAGGAATTTCAAAGCTTTGACTTGGGAGTTACAATCAGTTTTCAAAGAGGAATTACAAGCCATTACAAGCCTTAACTTCAGCCTTCAAGTGGCCGTTGATATCAGTCAACATTGGAGCATCTTAAGCATTAATTTCAGCCTTCAATTGGCTGTTTAATTCAGTCAGCTTTTGGAGCAAATAAAGGGCGTCCAAGTACACCCTTGTCCACATAAATTCAAGCTAATTTCAACGCTTGAACCAAGGAGGAGTTACACTTCTTTGCTGTTTGAATTTGGGCGTGAAAATTGGAGGAAATACATCTCCAACTTGCTGCTTGGATGGGCGTGAATTAAGGGGAGTTACACTCTCTTAATTCTGATTTTATTTCAGCCTTAATTTGGAGGTTATAAGCCACCATTTTCTCTTTGATGTATCTAGTTAAATAAGGCTTCTTTTAATAATGTATCTAGACAACAAAAAGATGATTTGTACTTAGCTTTAGCTTAGGCGTGTAACAAGTGAGCTGAACAGCCACTTAAGTTAGCTTGTACTTAAGGATGCTTGTTTACTATAAATAGAAAGCAAATGTGAATGAAAAAAGGCAGATTATTTAAACAAAAAACTTGTCTTACATTCGTTTCTTGGATTAGAAACAAAAACCTGAAATTCTTGGATTTGGAATTTCGTTTCCTTTGCTTAGTTAGCTAGTTTAGGCTACTAGTTGGCTTGTGATCTTAGGAATCCAAAACGTTTCTTAGTGGTGTGACTTTATCTAAGAAGCCTTTTGTTCTTTAGCCTTATCTGTCCCTTGGTTTATCCCTTGTGTATTTCGAGTGTTACTCCAAATATACAACACCCTGAATCCGCTATTGAGGAGGGCGATGTTACCCGGCAGCATCCGGGTCCTTTTTGGGTTGGGGTTGTCGGAGACCTTAGGCGACTTCTGTTAGTCAGCCGCAAAATTGTCTTGGTCAGAGCCGGAAGATTCGGCCCTTGACCCTTCGCCGACCTCAGCGTTGCCGTTTTCATTAGAGGAGGCGGTACCTTCGCCGCCTCCCTCTGGTGCCCCGGAGCTCCCGGAAGTAGAAGGAGCCTCTTCGTCAGATCCTCTCTCCTCCCAATCCCTCTGTTCCCCATCTGGGAAAACCACATCGACTGGCACTCTCATAGTGCGCCGGCTCTTAGACCGCCTGACCGTTTGTTTCATCCTGGCCATTTCTCCTGCACAGACACAGAGAGGTAGGAATTCAGAGATGAGCATATTAGTTTCGACAGTCCAGAAGAGGCACCCCCTGTTCTAGACTCAGCCGTTCCGGGGGATCGGCTGAGTGTCCCAGGCAGTGCCGAGTGAGTGGATTGGGAACTCATTTGTATTATCTAAAAAGCTAGGTATACAGGCGGAGAAAAAATGGTATACAAATTGAAAAGGAGGAAAGCTAAAATGGTACAGGCGGTTACCTCGCTTTTTCTCTGAAAAATCCGAAAACCGCTACAGCCGGTAAACCGGGTGTTGAATTGCTAGCACTTGGAAGTTGAACTTGCTGTGACACAGACGGAAGCAGAGAACTTCTCTCTAGAATATCTTTCTCTCTTTAAAAAGTCAAATGTGAACGTAAGGTGAGTAAGGGGGGGGGGTAACTTTCTATTTATAGAAAGTGAAAGCGGGGGGAAATCTTTGATTTGAAATTCAAAAATTTACCCGTTACTGTTCACCTATGAAAAGTGGACACGTGTCACAGGCCCCACGTGATATGCACGTGCGACCTGTGAGGGGAAAATGTTTAGGGTAAAAATACCCTAGACACGTGGACCAATGAGAGGAAGCCATGTGTCAAGCTCAGGATGGCCACGTGGCTTAAACATCCTCTTGACACTTGGCTCCCTCAGATACGCTTCTAAAATGGCGGCCTTCAAGGGCCCAAATCCCTAGAAGCGTCGTTTTACGGCGCAGCCCACTAAAAGTTAGGTCAGGTGACCTACATAGGGGCACACTCTCCAAGGACTCTATAAATAGGGAGATATTTCCCCACTTTTGGGGACAGATCGAAATCATCTATTACACCTGCATTCTCTCACATTAGAGAAAGACCTGAGCTTGGAATCCGAGCAGATACCCACCTAAATTTCCGTTCTCTTTACTCCTTTTCAAGTTACTAACTTGATCGTTGGAGGCGGAGCTCCACCCACCCGGAGTCTCCGTTATTTTGAAGGTACAGCTCAGCCGGATCAGTCTTCGTGTTGTAACTCTCCCGAGGGACAAAAACACCCAAAACAGGCCGCTTGAGGGGTTGTTTTGTATATATCACTATTGGATGCGCCAAGATGTATGGTTTCAACTTCTTGACTGCCATGTAAATGTCAAGGCTTAATTTTTCAACCATTGGGTACCGGAGTTTAGCATTTCGGAGCACATGGCTAATGAAATAGATCAGAAGCTGGACGCCGTCTCTTTTAGCAAGGAGAGCGGTACTGAGGGCATGGTCTGAGACGGCTAAGTACATGTATAACGTCTCTTTGGGCAGAGGCTAACTAGCCTTTGCAAAGAGTGCAAGTGTTCTTTTAACTTTTGGAAGGCCGCCTCAGCATCCTCTCACCATTCAAATCTAGTCTTCTTTTTTATTGCTTTGAAAAATTAAAGGCATTTGTCACTTGACCGGCTAAGAAATCTTCCAGATGCCGCCAGGCAACCAGTTAGTTTCTGAACTTTCTTGATAGTGCGAGGTGACTTCATGTCAATGACCGCTTGTATCTTCTCGGGGTAAGCCTCTATCCCCCTTTGATCAATCGGGAATCCAAGAAACTTCCCAGACTTAACACTAAAGACGCATTTCTTGGGATTTAACATAACCTTATGCCACCTGAGTGTGGTGAAGGTTTCTCGGAGATCAGCAAGGTGATCAGTCCGAGTTTGGATTTGACTATCATATCATCAATGTACGCCTCTACATTCCTTCTAATTCGATTAACAAAGACCATATTAATCATTCGTTGGAAATTAGCAGGCGCATCTTTCAAACCAAACGACATCATAGTGTAGCAGAATAACCCTTGATCAATGACGAAGGTCGTCTTCTCTTGATCTTTTTTCCACAAGGGTATATGATGGAAGCCAGAATAAGCATCCATGAAACTCATCAAGGCATGGCCGGCTGTAGAATCGACAAGGCTGTCAATATTTGGGAGCGGATAACTGTCCTTTGGACATGCCTTGTTGAGATCTATGTAATCAACACACATAAGCCAGGTTCCATTCGGCTTTTTTACAAGCACAACATTCGCCACCCAATCAGGGAAGTTACATGGCCGAATGAACCTAGCGTCTAGTAGCTTTTTAACTTTAGCAGCTGCCGCCTGACTTCTTTCCTTGTCGTGATTTCTTTTCTTTTGCCAATGGGATTTTCTTTGGATCCACGACGAGTTTGTTGAAAGCGAGAATCGGGCTGATGCCTAGTATCTCTTCCACTTCTAAGGCAAAGATGTCTTTGAATTCTTTCAGCAGGTGGTGCAAGTCTGCACCCCACCTTTCAAAAGTAGTCGTCGCTACCTTAACAGTTCGCTCTGGACGAATGTCGTCTAGAGGAATATTAACATGTTCTCCAGCCGGCTAGGGACGGAGATCATCTGACCGTTCCCCGGTTAGTGATTGCTATTTCTTCTCCTTCTTCACCTCCACCAGTCGTTTAAAGTGGATCGGCCAAGAATTATGTAGTAGGCGGTTAGCTCTTTAACCACCATGAAACAGACAACCATGTGTCACCCTTGTCCCTTCTCCCCCAGCTGGATGGGAATGTCAATTTGTCCGACTAGGTGCACGACCCCTCTCCTAAAGACAACTAATGGATGGGAGACGTCGCGCGGGCCATCCTGCTTGTAATTAAGTCTGGACAGACACTTGTAGCTGATAAGATCAGAGGAGCTACTTGTGTCTATGAGGATCCGGCCAACCAGCTGGTTGGCGACCATGCATTAAATACGACTGGGCCGTCATGTGGTCGGCGAACTTTGCCAAAATCCTTTTCAGTGATGAGGACGTCTGGGAATGTTGCACTAGAGGACGCCTGTCCATCATCAACTAAATGGATCATTCTTCATAGATGATCGTTGGTGCCCCAGATGGTCGGGCCACCACTTGCGAATTTGCCTCGTCTTAGAAGTCTCTTTGGACTTTAAGATATAGGACTTCAGCAAGCCCTTGTCCGCAAGATGGTATAAGGTCCACTTGAGACTATACCAGTCATTGGTGTCATGGCCAACTTCCAGATGGAAGTGCTAGAATTTATTCTTGTTTTGCGACTGAACGGAACTCTTCATAGGATTCGGCTTCTCAATAGTTAGCCGATCCTTCACCTCTGTAAAGATGGTGTAGGAGTCTTTATAGAATTCATACCGTGAGATGTACGGTTTGAATTCTTTCTATTTATTCTTGGACGGTTGATTAGAATCCTCAACCGCCCAAACTTTTTTTTTCTTTTTGCTTTATTCAGCTTTCTGAGCCGGCTGAGCGGACCGACTCTCTTTTTGCTTGTCGGACCTCTATCAACGCCTCTTAAAGGGTGAAACCCTCTTTCATACAAGGTCAAACTTAAAGGTCAACCCATCCTTAAGACCCTTGAAGAAGTCTGTATAGGCTACCTTGTCTTCTGGATTTGGATTCTTACCAAGTTAAACCGCTTGACGTAGGAGCGAAGCCGCTCTTTGTCACCCTGCCGAATGGTGCTCAGATCAAGACTAGTTTTCTTGACAGGGATTTTCATTGAGAAGTTGGAGGTAATTAGGAAGGCAAGCTTCCTGAAGCTATCAATGCACCCGGCTAGCAAGTTGCCAAACCATTATTTGCCAATGCCCTTCAATGTAGCTGGGAAGCACCAGCACCACATGGTATCCTCAAACCCCTACATGTGCATGAGGTTAGAATAGGCCATGAGGTGGTCCTCTGGGTTGGTGGTACCATCATAATCACCCACCAACACATTCTTATCCTTGGTCGGCTGTGCGACTTCTATTATCTCCTTGGTGAACGCAGAAGTTTGTTCACCAAGTTTAAGCACTTGGACCTGCCAGTCCAAAGGTTCGACGTTAAATGCCGAGTGACCCCCAAAGAGAGTTGGCTGCATGAAGTGAGGAGAATACGGGTCGTAGACCATAGGAGGTACGTACGATGCGTTCCCAATCATATGAGGGCTAGACTAGACGGTATTACTGCCTGTATGGCTCTCATGCAAGGATTGAACATTCTTTGCTGATGTATTCTTGAAGATGTCTGGAAAGCTCAAGGTAGAGGCTGACTTAGATAGCTGCTGACTTCTCCTGTGGGTGATGATTTCTCGAGCATCAGGAGTAAATATTTTGTTACCAACCGGCTATTCACGCCGACCGGGGTTTCTTGTATTCAAATGGGGCAGAAGAATGTTGGGCTAGTCAAGGGTGCCAGCTGCCTTGTCCTTTGGATGCGGAGTTGGCTGCTTGTCCTTGATGGGATTCGTCCTCTCTGGAGAAGTCCTCCTTGCTGACAGACCCTTGCTTGGGCCAGCCTTACTCTTGGTGATCAAATACTTAATTTCACCCTTAAAACTTTTCATGAATTTCATGAGTTCGTCCCGGGTGACAAGGGAGGATCCGTTTACCGTGTGGGTTTTCCCTTTCGTCTGGCTAGGGGGCCTGCTTCTACCCGCCTGGCTTGCACCCCACTCTAGAGTGTCTCTGGGACGGATGCGCTTAGTGATGAGAGAGCCAACTTTGGCTATGTAGGTTTCGACTTGAGGATCATCATCCTCATGATCAATAAAGACCTCCGGTTGATTATGCGTGTGGTCAGGAGGTGGTAAAGGCTCTTGAACCATCCTTGAGGTACTCTCCCCACAAACGGCACCAAGATTGAACATTCTTTGCTGATGTATTCTTGAAGATGTCTGGAAAGCTCAAGGTAGAGGCTGACTTAGATAGCTGCTGACTTCTCCTGTGGGTGATGATTTCTCGAGCATCAGGAGTAGATATTTTGTTACCTGATAGGACGTCGTCAACCTATCAAGAAATAAGACCTAACTCGATCCTACTAAACTAGTAGCAAGGGCAAGAAAGGGTCGAACCCATGAGAGGCGTTGAATCAACCACCAAATGTTATTGTTTAAAAAAACTAGATTAAGTCAGGGGTTTTAAGTTGGTATTACGTCACACTATTCTAATTCAAATCAACTAATTCTAAGATGTGATTAACAATATTAAGAAGGCCTAGGGCATGGGTTACACCACTCAACTTCATCACGGACCACAAGTAGCATGCATAGAAATGGTAATTTAGGGGATAAATTAGGGGAAGTTATCAAATGCACCCAACTACTCTCTCAAGCTAGAGGGATTACTTGACATCAAAACCATAACCTACGCTCGTGATTATGGGCAAGAAACAAGTGTTAAAACATCCTCACGATAACATGCAAATTCCCTTGACTAGAAATTCCTATTCTCATGGCAAATCAAGTCAATCAAGCATAAGGGAGCTTCCTCAAGTTCATCTCTCGATCCTTCGTTGAGGAAGCTAGATAAATAATTCAAGCAATGGCCAATTACAAGAATTAACAATGAAACCTCTTAAACTCAACTAATTAACACCCCACAATTAACAAATTAGTACATGCAACAAGTGTTGGTGATTACATTGAGGGTTCACCCAAACCCTAGAAATTAGACTACTCACAATCCATGGAAGTTAAAGCAATTAAAGATTTCAAGGAATTCATGAACAAATTAAAACTAAGAATTAAGTAGAATCTAACAATCAAACATGCAAAGAACAACCAAACAATTAATAAAA